>NC_056033.1:41270573-42470573 GCF_004379255.2 Salvia splendens | reverse complement strand
GTTCCCGAAATACTCGTCCGGGAGGGGCGGGCTCATCCTCTGCCTCGCCCCCATAGGGATCTCGAACGTCGTCTCCTCGCCAGCTGGCACTGAACGACACCGTACTATGGCTCGCCAGAGAAGAGCTATGACAGCTTGTAGAGACGAAATTTTGCCGTTGCTTTCTGGCATTTCCTCATTGGCCGTTGCTTTCAGTTTCCTCACTTTTTCCTTTGTGAGGCGAAACACTCTCTCACTCAATTCTGCTGCTGATTCAGCATCAGCGGCGGAATTGTCTTTCCCAGCCGCGACCAGGTGCTGGTCGCGGATGAAGATATCTTTAGCTCCGACGAGATCCAGGTTCACCTGGTCGCGGCTGAGGATGGGGGGCCTCGAGATCGACTCGCCGCTGCCGCCGCGGGAGATCTCGGCCCACGAGTTGAGGAAGATCCAGAATGCGGTCCCGTCGGCCACGAGGTGGTTGACGGTCCAGCCCACGAACAGGCCGTCGGCCAATTCCGTCACCTGGACCGCGAGCAGAGGGAGCGACGCTCCCTCGTTGTTGCGGGCCCCGGGGAGGGGGAAGAGCGAGGGGACGACCCCGGGGCCGGAGTTCGAGGACTCGTTGACGTCGGCCACGGTGAGGGCGGAGCCGTGTGCATGGACGAATAGTGCCCCGCCCTCAGCGTGGCCGCAGTCGAGGAAGAAGCACGTGGCGTCGCCCGAGTCGGACCGGGCGGTGGCGAGGCGGCCGACGAGGGTGGGGAAGAAGCGGAGAGTGCGGTGGAGGGAGGTTTTGAGGTGGTGGATGATGGAGGGGGAGGTGGTGTGGTTGAGGAGGGTGGTTAGTTGGGGTGGGGTGGGGTGGGGGAAGAGGAGCCCCATTTGTACATATTCAAGGAAGAGAAGCTCGAGATCGGAGGGGGTTAGGGTGATCCTAGCCGTTGATTCGACTTTGATCGTCGATGTTGAGATCGTTTGGATTTGATCTTGAGGCATTTTAATTTGCTAGGGTTTTAGGAGAAATTTGATGAATTGTTGGTGGATAATAGTCTGATTGATTGTGTGGTATTTATAGTGGAATTGGATTGCAATTTGGATGGTTGGGATTGAAAATACTGCATGGGGTTGGTGGGGAATGTTCAGCTGTGATTTTTTTTCTAATGAATTGGATTTATTTTTGTATTTTATGATTGATTGAACAAGTCTATGCGTAGTTGATATTACTCTTATCATAGATTATGATGATATGATATGGATGAATGTAATTAATTAATGAAAGGGAAGGTTTACTGATTCATCGGCAATTAAGGACTAATTAATTGATGTTTGTGAAGACACGCCTACGTATTCTTCGAAGCCATGCGCATATTTTAGCTTTGAATTAATTAAATTCACAAAAACATTATATAAAAAATTTATACATATGTTTACATGAAATAAGATTTGTCTTGGAAAATAATTAGAAATTTATTGAATATAATTATCTTGGGTATATTGCTGAAAAAATTACAAAGTTTGGTTGATATTATTTCTCATATTGAAATATATACAAATTTACATAAAAGTCAGCTTCCATGTCATATACTCCCTCCGTCCCCTAATAGGAGTCGTTCTTTGACCGGGCACGAGTTTTAAGAAATGTAGAGAAAAGTTGGTTGAAAAAGTTAGTGGAATGTGAGACCCACATTTTTATATTGGTTTTATAATAAAATGTGAGTGGAGTGAGTTAGTGGAATGTGGGGCCTACTACCATTTATGGTAAAAATGAAGAATGACTCTTAATGGGGGACGGCCCAAAATAGAAATTAGCGACTCTTATTTGGGGACGGAGGGAGTACTATTTTTCGAGATCTAAATCAATTGGACAAATGAAAACAATATCAAAGTTTTAATACAATGGGATATTATTGAAAGTTGTAAGATGGAGTAGAAATTAATCAAACGTAGTGATTTTTTCGATAATTTGCCATATAATTAACCTTTTATTTTGCAAACTAGATAGATAATATCGTAAAATATAATGTTTATTATTAGAACTCTCTCAGTCCTATCGAAGATGACCCACTTTTCTTTTTAGTTTGTCACATCCAAGATAACTCATTTCTAGAAATAGAAACCATTTATCTTTACTTTATTTCATCTCTCTTATTTTATTTTCTCCACTTAATACACAAAATAAAACTGCCTAAAATCTCTTGCCACCCAAGGAATGAGTGATCTGTCTTAGTACCTCTCCACGAAAGAAGATCAATAATGGTACTTCTCCATTTATCGCATGATAACTCGAAATTCCGAAGTATAAAGCAGAGGAGAAATGTCTTACAAACTAAGGTCAAAAAATATTTATTAGTCATATTGATTCGGAGTATATATCTATTTATGGATACGACTTACGATCTCATATTAGGGTTCCGTACATACCAATGGTCCAATTCAACTACTACGATTGTCTTTGAATGAAGAGTAAACGAGTATACTTTAACTTTGGTTTAAAAGTCTTTGCATGTATGTGTGAATAAAGATTGTGTGATGATTATTAGTCCATCTTCTAAACTTATTCTGTTCAAATTTAATTTTTCCTCCTTGGATCATCCACGAATAGTGAAATAGCTAGTATTTTACTAGAGTTAATTAGTCATTATCTAATCATAATATATATTGACTACAGATAAAGTATACTAAGGGTCGTGACATTGCCAAGCTATTGTTTACCTTCTACAACAACTCAATTCACAAATTAAATAAAAACAAATGCAAGAGACTTGTTTGCATTCAAATAATGGTAAAGACTATATGCCAAAACTGGTTTGTGGTTTTTTTTTCTAAACCCTAAGTTATGGAGTTCGAGTTATCACAGTGGTAAAAATAAAGAATTATTACTATTTTTTTTAATAATACAACTACTCCTGTTGTTTTAGTGGTTTAGTTGGTGACTTGGTGGGGCTTGCATGTGTACAAATTTATTTATCAATTTTGTGACGTTGTACATAGCAAAAATTATTAAATTTTAAAACTTACTACATTATTATCACTAAGATAGTTTTGATAAGAATGTCATATAAAAAATCAAAGTAAATGTCAGAGTTATCACAAATTAATCACTAATTGATTTTGATTAATGACGAAACTTATTACTATATGACTACGATAGTTAATGATTTTATAGAAGCTAGTGGGAGATTTTCAAATTGAGAGGATTGTACAATTTTCTATTTTAGGAGATACGGTGTGACAACTTGCATGGTATTCAAATTACAAAAACAAAAATTATATTGAGGTAATACATATTTATATAAATGTATGAGAAAGAATTAAATGTTAATTTAAAATTGTGCGACCCATTACACCAAATAAACAAATTGACGGTGGTTTCGTATCTCCACAAGCAAAATATATCTCAAGTTACCTCAAAATATACAATTCAATAATAACAATAAATAAATACATACATATAGAAATTAGTAAATAGTTAAGCAAATTGAGCCATTTTAGGAAATAGTCTATCTAGCGATTGGATGGGGTCCACGATGAATTTGTCAAAAATTGAACACTTCCGAATCCCCACCACTTGAACTTTGGAGTATATAAGAAGTCATAAAAGTCTGTCCAATTTCACCTAATTTTGAGATTCGAAGTCGCTATTTCAACGTTTTACTCACAATGTCGTTTTAGATACAATTTCATCCAAATAAAATCCTGTGTGAAAATTAAGAAAAATGTTAATATTCATAGTTATATGAATCATTTTTAAAGTTGCGAAATGAATCAAACCATATATCTAGTAATGGGCCAAAAAATTAAACAAGTCGATGCTGAAACTTAACTACAAGCACGGTGACAAGGCACGGTGCCCCCGAAATCTCCAGGAGCGGCTAGCATTCTCTAGTAGTCCATAGTAACGTTTCCAAGGTTTTTCAATTTGAGAATTCGAAATAAATATTAATACGCTTTTATATTATACATGTATTAATATGAAAGGGAATTAATATTTTACTATTATTTTTATATTAATACAAGTATATATATTATGCTATCCTAAAAAAGTATATATAAAACAATTTAGTCTAATACGAATTCAGATATAAACACAATAATAAATTATAAAGGCAATGAGTTAATAGACGATATTATTACACACATAAAACAACAAAACTGGAACCATTTATTAAACACCATATTTTCGTAATTTTTTTTAAAAAAATCGATAAATCACTTTTTAAATATAGAAATAAAAATTAATCAAAAAATTTCCCCAATATATTACAAAAAGAGAAAAAAAATCATTAGGTCGACTCTGCATAGCATACTCTCTCTATAGTGCATATGTATCTTTTTATTATGTCTGCATGATGTCAAAAATTTCATATTTGAGTTCACCTACAAACAATTTTTGCTTTTTTATACATGAAGTAAATACACTCATATGTATAGTTTATGATATAATAAAGTGATGAAACTATATAAAACTATTAATCTGTCGAGTTCTGTCTTAGGATGCATCAAACAGTAAACACTAATTGTAATCTTGATAATATTAATTCGACTAAAAGTAGTTGAACCAACTAAATTTCCAAGGTTCAAATGTCACCTCGAAATTCCTACCTAATTTCTTGAAAACTATATAATATAAGAAAAGGCTACGGATAGAAGATTAATACGAAAATTGGACACCCTCATATATATTATAGGTTTATTGGTTGAAACATTGACGATTTTACATACAAACAAATTGAAATTTTGAGATATGTATGGGCCTTATAAATACGTGGATGATTGTAGATTTAACACATTTTAATTCATCAATCTAAAAATATTTTTTGTTAGTTAAAGATACCTAATAATAATTGGAGATTTTTTCATATATTTTTTTTATGGAAAATACAAAGTCAACAAACACTTTCCGACACATTTTTGACAAGCCACGGGTATCCCTAAGTAATGATGCAAGAATTTTGCAGTTTGCTTATATTGGAAGAGGCTGAAGCCCTCAATAATTCTTTTAATTTTTGTTATTAAGTTTTTAAGCTATTCAAAAATTTAATGTAAAATGATATGCAAAATCTCTATCGGTTATCTTGATTATCCAAAAATATACTTATAAATAAAATTTAAAAACATAGCTTCTATCAATATTTTTTCTACATATGCCCCTGTTAAATATAGACAAAATAATTAATTTGTGACTGGGTACAGATTTTATATCCAAATATTGACTACTTACTTTTTTTTATTTCTGACCAAAAGATATTATAAGTATTAACCATTTTTTGTAGATTACATTCAACTAATCAAAATAGACGAGTAGCGCATGAACATAAAACCATTCAAAGAAGCTAATATTTTAAAAGTAAATAACTACTATATACTAGCATATCCCAAAAAAAGAAATATAATCGTCATGAAGAGCCATGTTACATAATATAATCGTCAACCAATCAATTTAAACTAATACTCCTTCATATTATACTTAAACTGATCGTTTTTGTTTCTACGATGTTCAACTTAAATTAACTCAGAAAACAAGTAAAAAATGAATTAATCCACTTTAAATTAGATGAAAGAAATAACAGAGCTCTACATATTAACGAGAAAACTTTTCACTTACAGGATTGAAGTGTAGTTTTTTCACTATTTATATATATATATATATATATATATAGGATTGTGATCAAGATAGAACCATTCTTAAACGTAGAACCATTCTTAAACGTAGAACAAATGCCAAACGGAGGTCGTTAGATCTTTTAATCCATTACTCGTTGATTTGCACAACAACTTCCCATTACAACCAAAACTATTATTAATGGGTGAATGCAGAGAAGTGAAAAAATAAAGCATGCATGGACTCTTCTTCGTTTCATTCATTCTTCCATCAACATGTGAGTTTTTTCACATGTTGAGTCCGGAATGTCGTGAAAACATAGTCTAATATGTATGATTTTTAATCTTGACCGTCATTTTTTCCTCATCCAATGAATAAAATATGTAAAGTTCTAGGTTCTACACTTAAGAATGGTTCTATCTTTAACGCAACCCTATATATATATATATATATATATGGATGTATTCATTTCCTTTTCGTATATTTCCTCCTATTTCCTTCTTAATATCAGCCATTAGATTAGAGAAATGGACGGCCAAGATCAATATTGGGTAATTAATCCCGTGTTGCATTATTGGTCCTATTTTGTGCATTATGAGGGTACAATAGTAATCTAATAATGGCTGGAACATTACTAATGAATTGTAAACCGCTACGAATAATGCACCACATGGTAACGAGTAATGCATATAATTGACTATATAATGCACAATTTGTGAACTGCAATGCATACAAACAAGATGTGTTGTGTTATGATGTTTGACACTGAATTGTAAACCGCTACGAATAATGCACCACATGGTAACGAGTAATGCATATAATTGACTATATAATGCACACTTTGTGAACTGTAATGCATACGAACAAGATGTGCTGTGTTATGATGTTTGACACACGTTTCTTGTTTCCCCTAAGGGTTTAATAAGCTTAGGGGCTAGGGTATAGTACGTACGCACGAATAATAAATTATAAAACGATACGAATAATACACCAAATTGTCACGAGTAATGGATGTTATTAACTATATAATGCACAATATGTTAACTGCAATGCATACGGATAAGATGTATCATGTTATGATGTTTGACACACGTTTCTTGTTTCTTCTAAGGGTTTAATAAGCTTAGGGGCTAGGGTATAGTACGTAGACACGTATGTAATCTTCACATGGTAACGAGTAATGGATATAATTGACTATATAATGCACAATTTGTGAACTGCAATGCATACGAACAAGATGTGTTGTGTTATGAAGTTTGACACACGTTTCTTGTTTCCCCTAAGGGTTTAATAAGCTTAGGGGCTAGGGTATAGTATGTACGCATTAATAACAAATTATAAAACGATACGAATAATTCACCAAATTGTCACGAGTAATGGATGTTATTAACTATAAAATGCACAATATGTTAACTGCAATGCATACGAATAAGATGTACCATGTTATGATGTTTGACACACGTTTTTTGTTTCCCCTAAGGGTTTAATAAGCTTAGGGGCTAGGGTATAATACGTAGACATTACTAAATGCACGTATGTAATCTTCACTGCGTTGATTAACCCATATACATAATACCTCTAACAATGCATAATATACTCAGATAATGACAATTAACAGCTACATAATGCACTACCTAAACCAAATAATGCACATACGTATATTCCAATAACAACAATTTGTTAGTAATGTCTACGTACTATACCCTAGCCCCTAAGCTTATTAAACCTGTAGGGGAAACAAGAAACGTGTGTCAAACATCATAACATGGTACATGATATTCGTATGCATTGCAGTTCACATATTGTGCATTATATAGTTAATAACATCCATTACTCGTGACAATTTGGTGAATTATTCGTATCGTTTTATAATTTGTTATTAATGCGTACGTACTATACCCTAGCCCCTAAGCTTATTAAACCCTTAGGGGAAACAAGAAACGTGTGTCAAACATCATAACACAGCACATCTTGTTCGTATGCATTGCAGTTCACAAATTGTGCATTATATAGTCAATTATATTCATTACTCGTTACCATGTGGTGCAGTATTCGTAGCGGTTTACAATTCATTATTAATGTGTACGTACTAAACCCTAGCCCCTAAACTTATTAAACCCTTAGGAGAAATAAGGACCCTGTGCCAAACAACGAAACATTGTAGTTCACATATTGTGCATTATATAGTCAATTATATGCATTACTCGTTACCATGTGGTGCATTATTCGCAGATACCAAAATGTGGCAGTTCCTTTTCCGTCAAATATCAATAATAACCATGTAATGCATACAACCCCCTTCTATAATGCAACACGGAACCAGATTTATAGAATCAATCTGATCCGTTGATGCCTTAGATCTAACGCGTAATATTAAGAAGGAAAAAGGATCTAAGAGGTGAAAAGGAGAATAACGCACCCCTATATATATATATATAATATATATATATATATATATATATATATATATATATATATATATGATAGTGATCAAGATATAACTAATCTTAAATGTATAACTAGAGAACAAATCTCAGCCACACATCTTAATGGAACAAATATTATTTATTTTCATAATATAAAATAGGCCAAGGGTATTTTTGGAAATCTCTTTATCAAATTCATAAGAGGCGATTCTGCTGAACTCCATCAACATGATGACCCTCCAGCCACCGCCATGGCCGGCCTCTCCGCCGCCGCCGCATATGCGCCGGTTCTTCCCCAGAAGGCATCCTCCGTTGGGCTGTTCGCGGCTCAGTTAATCCTCCGTATCAGTGTCTCTTCCCCAAATTCGCGAGGATTGAAGCTCAACTTGCCGTCGATAAACCATGAACGCCGTCAACTTGAAAGACGTCACCGTATTGAGCAATCCAGCTCCATTCGTCGATCCTTTCCAATTCGAGATTTCATACGAAAATTGGTACACCAATTTTCCAATTTTATCACTTTTCTCTCTGTGAAAGTTTTTTTCTCTGAAATTCTTTATTCACAAAATTAGGTCGATCCTTCTGGTTTGTTGATGAATTCGGTTGGAAATCTGAATAGAGTGAAGAAAAGCCAAATATTTTAGCTGAATCTAGAAGCATTTAGATTTCCTTTGATGATTATTAATTATTATAAAATCTATTCAGTGGTATTTACATCAATAATCCCTGTTTATGACTGAATTGCTCCAATCGTTTCATGTGATGATTAATACCATTGATAAAGAGTGGAAGATTGCTATGGATCAATTTGTTTGCTTTATAATTAAGTCAATTTTCTTCTCAGACTTGTGATATTGTTACCATCTGTTTCAGATCTAGAGTGGAAGCTACAAATGGAACATCCCTGTAATTGCGGCTTGATTGGTTGAAATTTGGGATAAGCTTTATAATTACGGCAATTTTATTTCGGTATCGGTCGAGGACTAAATTTATCCGATAATCTATTCGACATTGAAAGTCTTATTTGTTTTGCAAATAAGAGTGAAGTGTTTTGTGAATAAGAGTGAAGTATTTTGTGAACAAGAGTGATGTGTATTGTGAACAAGAGTGAACTGAAATCAGAATAATAGTGATGTGTTTTCTGAACAAGAGTGAAGTGTTTTATGAACAAGAGTGAAGTGTTTTCTGAACAAGAGTGAAGTGTTTTTGTGAACAAGAGTGATGTGTTTTTGTGAACAAGAGTGAACTGAAATCAGAATAATAGTGATGTGATTTTACTTCACTCTTGTTTACAAAACACATCACTCTTATTTTGATTTTACTTCACTCTTGTTTAAAAAAACACATCACTCTTAGCATGATTTTACTTCACTCTTGTTTACAAAACACATCACTCTTATTCTGATTTTACTTCACTCTTATTAACAAAACACATCACTCTTGTTTACAAAACACATCACTCTTATTCTGATTTTACTTCACTCTTGTTTACAAAACACATCACTCTTATTCTCATTTTACTTCACTCTTGTTTACAAACACATCACTCTTGTTAACAAAAGACATCAACACACCACACCAAATCTGCATTAATCAACACAGCGTGAAAGATGGAATTATTAATTAAGCAATAATCCAAAATTAAAATAATAATATCAGAGACAGATATGAAAAATTACACGACCAATTCACCTTCTTCCAATTAATTAATTAATTAAAATTAATCACATTTCCTCTCTCCTTCTTCAATGAATCAACTTCTTATAAATCATCACTCTAACAAACTATCCAGTGATAAACTAAACTCTAACAAACTTGGTCTTCAATTCACAGTGTGATGTGAGTACATTTTAATGTGCAGGTTCTCTGCAGTTACATCACTTTACCTTTATATGCTGGTAAACCAACAGACTTTTTTCATGCTATACAAGTCAACAACCATTCCCAATAGTCTTTCATCAAATTATGATTCTAAGAGCAAGTCCAAGGAAGCGGTTTTCAGTGACTTCATACAAGAGCTTTTGAGGGAATGGAGAAACTCTGGAGTGAATATGATTACGAATACACTTACTATTTGCCTTTCCCAACAACCGGTTCTTGATGGGTGGAGCAGAGCATCTGATATCGAACTGCCTCCTTCACACCTATGTCGTTTTCTTGAAACAGACATCGACGTTACTTTCCATCTTTCAGTTTCTCGACATTGCTGGCATGAGGTCATAATGTAATGTTTCTCGACATTTGATTTTACTTCACTATTGTTTACAAAACGCATCACTCTTATTGTGATTTTACTTCACTCTTGTTTACAAAACACATCACTCTTATTTTGATTTTACTTCACTCTTGTTTAAAAAACACATCACTCTTAGCATGATTTTACTTCACTCTTGTTTACAAAACACATCACTCTTATTCTGATTTTACTTCACTCTTATTAACAAAACACATCACTCTTGTTTACAAAACACATCACTCTTATTCTGATTTTACTTCACTCTTGTTTACAAAACACATCACTCTTATTCTCATTTTACTTCACTCTTGTTTACAAAACACATCACTATTAGCATGATTTTACTTCACACTTGTTAACAAAAGACATCACACACACCACACCAAATCTGCATTAATCAACACAGCGTGAAAGGTGGAATTATTAATTAAGCAATAATCCAAAATTAAAATAATAGTATCAGAGACAGATATGAAAAATTACACGACCAATTCACCTTCTTCCAATTAATTAATTAATTAAAATTAATCACATTTCCTCTCTCCTTCTTCAATGAATCAACTTCTTATAAATCATCACTCTAACAAACTATCCAGTGATAAACTAAACTCTAACAAACTTGGTCTTCAATTCACAGTGTGATGTGAGTACATTTTAATGTGCAGGTTCTCTGCAGTTACATCACTTTACCTTTATATGCTGGTAAACCAACAGACTTTTTTCATGCTATACAAGTCAACAACCATTCCCAATAGTCTTTCATCAAATTATGATTCTAAGAGCAAGTCCAAGGAAGCGGTTTTCAGTGACTTCATACAAGAGCTTTTGAGGGAATGGAGAAACTCTGGAGTGAATATGATTACGAATACACTTACTATTTGCCTTTCCCAACAACCGGTTCTTGATGGGTGGAGCAGAGCATCTGATATCGAACTGCCTCCTTCACACCTATGTCGTTTTCTTGAAACAGACATCGACGTTACTTTCCATCTTTCAGTTTCTCGACATTGCTGGCATGAGGTCATAATGTAATGTTTCTCGACATTTGATTTTACTTCACTATTGTTTACAAAACGCATCACTCTTATTGTGATTTTACTTCACTCTTGTTTACAAAACACATCACTCTTATTTTGATTTTACTTCACTCTTGTTTAAAAAACACATCACTCTTAGCATGATTTTACTTCACTCTTGTTTACAAAACACATCACTCTTATTCTGATTTTACTTCACTCTTATTAACAAAACACATCACTCTTGTTTACAAAACACATCACTCTTATTCTGATTTTACTTCACTCTTGTTTACAAAACACATCACTCTTATTCTCATTTTACTTCACTCTTGTTTACAAAACACATCACTATTAGCATGATTTTACTTCACACTTGTTAACAAAAGACATCACACACACCACACCAAATCTGCATTAATCAACACAGCGTGAAAGGTGGAATTATTAATTAAGCAATAATCCAAAATTAAAATAATAGTATCAGAGACAGATATGAAAAATTACACGACCAATTCACCTTCTTCCAATTAATTAATTAATTAAAATTAATCACATTTCCTCTCACCTTCTTCAATGAATCAACTTCTTATAAATCATCACTCTGTCTGCCCTCTCTCCTTTCTTCAATGGAACAACAATGAGATGCATTCATAATTTGCTCATCAACAACAATCAATCAATCCATCCATCACAACACACAAAGATACACAAAGATGAAGTTAGGGAGGGAGCTAGCTTCCCAATTGGTCCAGGAATGGCAGACAACATACATGGACTACCAAGGCCTCAAGACGCTACTGAAAAACCACATCGCATTCCGGAAGAACACCGCCTTGTCGCCGCCATTCCCCAGAAGAAGAAGGGCGATATCAGAAGCCCTCATTCCAACGTGAATTCAACCAACGTATCTCTCGTCTCCCCTCTCACCTGCTCCGATTCTTCACTGATCACGCATTCGACATCCAGCCCGGTGCTTTTGTAGTCGATCTCGTCGGAATCAATTTTGAACTCCGATTCCGTGGCCTTGCTCCTTGCTAAGACATTGGACGGAGTGATTTGATTAATAGGATTCCTAATCGATTGTAAGAAGGCATTCCGCCTCCGGCGAGTGATTGTGAAGGTGTTGGGAGCTCTGGCGGCGGCGTAAATGGCGGCGGTGGCAGCGAAGGAAGAGCACCAGCAGCAATTCACCGCCATTTTGTGTGATACTAATTGATTTTGGAGAAGAGGGAAGAGGAGAAAAGAAGAGGAGAAGATACAACACAGTTTCTTTCAAATGACCATTATACCCCCGCTTGATTATTGTGGAGTAAATTTGTGAGGGGGGAACTAATTTCTCCTTTAAATTCTAAAATTACATGTATTAATACTAGCCCTTGATTTGTTTACAAAACACATCACTCTTAGCATGATTTTACTCCACTCTTGTTTACAAAACACATCACTCTTAGCATGATTTTACTTCACTCTTGTTCACAAAACACATCACTCTTATTCTGATTTTACTTCACTCTTGTTCACAGAACACTTCACTCTTGTTCAGAAAACACTTCACTCTTGTTCACAAAACACATCACTCTTATTCTGATTTTACTTCACTCTTGTTCACAAAACACTTCACTCTTGTTCAGAAAACACTTCACTCTTGTTCACAAAACACATCACTCTTATTCTGATTTTACTTCACTCTTGTTCACAAAACACATCACTCTTATTCTGATTTTACTTCATTCTTGTTCACAAAACACTTCACTCTTGTTCAGAAAACACTTCACTCTTGTTTACAAAACACATCACTCTTATTCTGATTTTACTTCACTCTTGTTTACAAAACACATCACTCTTATTCCGATTTTACTTCACTCTTGTTTACAAAACAAATCACTCTTTTACTTCACTCTTGTTTACAAAACACATCACTCTTATTGTTAATTTACTTCACTCTTGTTTACAAAACACGTCACTCTTATTGTTAATTTACTTCACTCTTGTTTACAAAACACGTCACTCTTATTGTGATTTTACTTCACTCTTGTTTACAAAACACATCACTCTTATTCTGATTTTACTTCACTCTTGTTTACAAATTACATCACTCTTATTCTTATTTTACTTCACTCTTGTTTACAAAACACAAAGAACAACACATAAATATGAAGTTCTTAAAAATTTCTTCTTCTTCACTGCCGTAATTTCTTTTACTTCACTGCTTCATAGCTCTTAAAAATTTCTTCTTCTTCTTCAATGACGTAATTTGGGGAAATCATCGACGCGCTGATTGAATTGCTGGGGACGTTCAGCGTCGGAGATTACGTGCCGTGGCTGGGCTGGATTAATCGGATTAACGGATTGGATGCGAGGGTTGCGAATGTAGCGAAGATGTTTGATGAATTTCTTCAGAGAGTGATTGAGGAGCATAGGGAGAAGGGGGAAGGGGGTGGGGATGGGAGTGCTGAGGATTTCGTTGATGTGTTGCTGCAGTTTCAGAGGGAGAGTGAGGTGAAGGTGGAGGATTACACCATTAAAGCTGTGATAGAGGTAACCATCTTTCAACTTATCTCTGTTTTTGGACATATTGATAAAGATGACAATTATACCCCCGCCTTGTAATTGTGGAGTAAATTTGTGATTGATGGAACTAATTTCTCCTTAAATTCAAAAATCACATGTATTAATACTAGCCCTTGATTTTCTTGATCTTGTGGCTATTATTTGTTCTCTAGTTATTTGGTTAAGAGGTGTTTGCCATAGATCACTACCCTATATATATATATATATATATATATATATATATATATATATATATATATATATAGGAGCGTTATTCTCCTATTCATCCCTTAGATCCTTTATTCTTCTTAATATGGGCCGTTAGATCTCATTCATCAACGGTCCAGATGATCTGCATTATTACACTATAATGGTGCATTATTAGTCGGTGTGCATTATTCAACTGAAAATCTGCATTATTAAATGACACCAATCTAACCGTTGGATGACAAAATCGTGGGACTGAGATTAAAAAGAACAAAAGATAAAAAAGGAAATGAATGCATCCCTCTATATATATATATATTTGTCTGTTTCTTGATGATCGAATTTGTTTGTTAGTTCATTTACGATTGAGAAGCATCCACATTTAATTTTAAAATATCCATATAGTTAGTCGCCATCCAGCCATCATAGTCATTGGAGATCCAAGTATCCAACTATGTCTAAGCCTATACCTTTCGACAGTCTAGCTTCCCCAACCATGTCATACTAATGATCATATTGTAATTTTATTGACTCACTCTTATAATTTTAAAAATAAAATCACACCTCTTCTCCCGAATGTGCCAAAATCCCGAACACCATTTGAGCATACTGCCCATCAAACTTTTATCAAATTAATTTAATTACTAGTGTACTTTAAAGATTCTTTACAATTAATATAAAATGGTTCCAAAAGAAAATAGTACTTAGAAAATAGATACATGCATGATTGCACAATTATTATTTCTCACATTTCATGCTCTCAACTATTCAACAAAATGCCTAAACTTGTTTACCAAGAAAAATAGTACTACTACTAAGTGTTTCCCAAGAAAAAATGGAATTATTTGGTAGAAGCACCTTGTTATGTTTGTAGATTTCACTCCATATAAAATAAATCGCACAAATCAAAACCTAATCACCAATATCAAGCGCCAAATCGATGCCAGGTGGTGGTGCAACCCGCACGAGCGTCCGAATCGCCGTCATCGGCGACCGCGGCACCGGAAAATCCAGCCTCATCGCCGCCGCCGCAGCGGAGTCCTTCCGCCCCGAAGTTCCTCCCGTCCTCCCTCCCACTCGTCTACCGTCGGATTACTATCCCGATAACGTCCCCATCGTCATCATCGACACCTCCAGCAGGTGCGCGCATATTTTTATCACGAATATACGATAATTGATCGATTGATTCATTGATCTGTCGATGCAGTTTGGAGTACCGAGGGAAGCTTGCCGAGGAATTGAAGCGCGCCGATGCTGTAGTGTTGACGTATGCGTGCGATCAGCCTCTGACGCTGAATCGCCTCAGTACATTCTGGCTCCACGAGCTTCGGAGATTAGAGGTTCGAATTGTTTGGATTTTGTGCTGTTATTGGATGAAATAATTAGTTTGAGTTTTTTTTTTCTGTTAGCCTTTTTCCGTCATAATTAATTAAATTAGAAGGTGAAGAAAATATGCTGTTCTTGCTGGTAATGCAATGGCTGCCGTCATTGAAATGTACTGTATTCGATTTGTTACCTAGCTTAGTATGTATGAGCTAGTCAGGGGATTGAACAGCTGATCTCTGCATAGTAAGTGAGCTTGATTATCCTGCTGAATCTTCTTAGTAGCACACACTTCAAAAATTAGCTGATAAGAGAATCCGTTTGAGTTTGGTTTCAAAAATTAGGAGTTTGAGCTGAACCAATATTACAGAAACTGCCTCTTTTCTTTGTTAATTGTTCACTCCCTTAAAAGTTTAATTTGTATGGTTACCTGATATGTGCGTGCAGCTACGGATGTTTATTTTGCACTTGCAACTGATATTTGCTGAGGAAATTGATCTGTTTTGTGTGGTGTTTGTCGTTGTTTAATGTGAACTCAAATGCGGCTTGTCGATTGGGGTTACTTAGGTCATAGCGCCGGTAATTGTGGCTGGTTGCAAGCTCGATAGGAGAGATGAAGAGTACAATTTGAGTGTTGAAATGATGCCACTTATGCAGCAGTTTCGGGAGATTGAGACTTGCATAGAATGTTCGGCAGCTAATATGCTCCAGGTTTGAGATAATGTTTAACCTGTTTTATGATGTTCATTTGAAATTCCCTTGATAAATGAGAATTTTCAGAGAACTGAAGTCTTTATAAATTGTTTTAGATCCAAGAAGTGTTCTACTTTGCTCAAAAGGCTATCCTTCACCCTACAGCTCCTCTGTTTGATCAAGAAACCCAGGCTTTGAGGCCACGATGCATGAGAGCGCTGAAAAGGATATTTACTCTTTGTGATCTTGATATGGACGGTGCTCTCAATGATGACGAGCTAAATGAATTTCAGGTATTATTTTAATTTTATTCTTTTCTAGAAAACTGATGATAAGTTTCCTACTTTACCTTTCTTTAACTCTATCTAATTTCTTTTACGTAGGTGAAGTGCTTCAACTCTCCTTTACAACCTGCGGAAATAGTGGGTGTCAAGAGTGTGGTTCGAGAAAAGTTGCCTGAAGGGGTGAATGAACTTGGTCTTACCTTAACAGGGTTTCTTTTTCTTCACGCTCTTTTTATAGAGAAAGGACGAATTGAGACCACATGGACCGTTTTGAGAAAGTTTGGCTACAATGATGAGCTAAAACTTGGGGATGATTATTTATTCTTTCCCAAAAAAAAGGCTCCTGATCAGGTAATTGCCAGCTGTGTATATATTCATTGAGCAATGACTGATAATATTTCTTTGTATCAACAGAAAGTTTTAGTGAATCAGGTGTATATAGCTTGATGTCGAGTTGGTGGAAGTTCCTCAAATCTTAATTTTTTCAATTTTAAAATGAGTTTTTTGGATTGAAGAAATTAATAAATATTTCAACTGTTTGATGAGGTATAGTAATGTGTGGTACTGGTGTATAGGTAGAGAACAACCCATAAAAGTTGAAAACAATTAAATGGTTGATATATGTTCCTTTATCTTCAGCCTTTTAATCTTTTATCAATGAAGTCCAAACACAGTCATGAATTCAAGTGGTTGTTAGTTAAAATTATTTGTGTACTGGTCTATCATTCCTGATTCCACTATCTTTCTAGTAATACTTTACTTATGTAATCATTTACTTTATCCTTGTTTTATGCTCATATGCTTGCAGAGTGTTGAATTAACTAGTGAAGCAGTAGAGTTTCTAAAGGGAATATTCAGCACATTCGATGATGACAAAGTACGTCTATCTTGATACTGTCTTACTAGTTCTTTTAGAATGTGTGTTTTACTTAATTGACCAATGTGTCCCTGTGTATAATTAGTATACTTCCCACAGTTGAGGTCCTTTACTATAACTTATGTGCTTGTTTGTCTTGTTTCGATGTTTGAGTCCTATATATGCCCTTTCTTTGATGTACGTCACTCTTAATCGTTGCTGTATGAAGAGCATTTGGATTTTGACTATGTCAGAATCGGCCATTAATCAAACAAAGGTACTTATCTACTGAAAAAGGAAAAGGAAGATTCACAAAAGAACAAGTTGAACTGTATATTTCTCGAATATAATTTTGCTTCTGCGACACCAATGCCTTTATTTGCCTATTATTTTTTGAGACTCATCTTCTTATTAATCACTAGTAAAACTAGTTAGAAGTGATTTCTCAAACAAAACTGGTTATAAGTGGTACAAGTACTGACCTCCTGGTGGGACATATTATATATGTTAATATGTTATGCTGTCACAATTCTGTAATATTTTGATGAAATTTGTCTATGCTTATTGTGTCTACTTACTTTGTGCTTTCATAGGATGGAGTTCTTCGGGAAAATGAGCTTGAAGATCTATTTTCAACTGCACCAGAAAGGTAAACATAATCTAATATATTTTTTTTTGTAATTGTTGTTGTTATTTTCCCCCTCCTCTTTAGATATCAAATGTATTGAACCTCAAATTGAATGGTATCTTGATGTGTTTGCTGTAATAAACCTATTCAACCTTCGAACGGTAAGGAGCCATTTTCTCGCCATTGTGTGTGTACATTGTGGTCTTTTGAGGGTGATAGATGGAACAACACGTCTTTGCCAGCAATTGGATCTTGGTCCTCTTACCTTTTGCACAATTTAGCATCATGAATTTTAGTAACTTTTTCTTTGTCTTTCTAATATTCCTGACTTGGTTTTTATCATGTAATTTTAGTCCTTGGGATGAAGCTCCTTATAAGGATGCAGTTGATAGAACTCCACTGCGTGGGTTGTCTATTTCTGGATTTTTATCTCAGGTGGGTTTGCCTGGTTGCTCTTCTTGAATGTGTTGTTTATTCTAATGAATGAGTCGGTAGTCCATTATATGATACCAGAGATTTTGCATCACCTGAAGTAATTATTTTATCATTAATTTTGTTATTTATAAGAACAAATATTTTTCTATGGGGGGTTAATCGCCAGTCGCCACAGTGTTATTTAACTTTCTATCCTTTTGTATTATAAAGAGGTAATGTCATTAAAATCACAAATTTAGTACGTAATATAAAAAAAAGTACTAATCGTAGTTTCAATTCATAAATTCATAAGAAAAGGTGAAAACTCTACAATTGAAAATATGTGCTCATTTTAAATTCGTGATCGTTGGGGATGTTTTCCTGCCGCTTTCTTTAAAAAAGTTAAAGCATAGCTCACACTTTTATTACTACTATCTTATTGCATATTTGTTTGAAACAATATTTGTCCACAAAATTGAGCGGTTATCTCAAAGTGCATTTGTTTCCATTGATTCCTGACATTATATTTATTGCAGTGGGCTCTTATGACAATGTTGGATCCTGCTCAAACTATAGCCAACTTGATATATGTTGGCCACAACTGTGATGCGGCATCAGCCCTGCACATCACTAGGAGGAGATTACTAGATAAGAAGCAACAACAAACGGAACGAAATGTCTTCCAGTGCTTTGTTTTCGGACCTAAAAAAGCTGGAAAATCTGCTTTACTGACATCATTGCTGGGAAGGTAGCGTCCTAAACTATATGTTATATACCTTTGAATTGGTCATAGTACCTGTATTCATTCTTATAATTAACAAGTATGCTGTTCTTCCAACTACAGGCCCTTTTCTGAAAATTATACTCCGACAACTAGTGAAAGATATGCTGTGAATATTGTTCAGCAACACCCTGTGAGTATTAATTACAAACTCAGTTTGCTATAATAACTTTGGTTCTTTGAAATATCAAACCAAGTCATTTCAACTCACTACTTTGTACAGGAGATGGTTGCATATGGCCTTTATGATTAAAACTAGCTTTGGGTGCAGTGTTTCTTATAAATGAATGTCTCTGGTGAATGTATCTATCTTATCGCAAACAATAGCATGATATTCGGGTGAGGAGTTTTGAAATTAGAGTCAAAATTAGGCCTCCTTATTCATAGCCACGGGCTTTTATCCATCTTGCAGGTTCTATGGATTCTTTATGAATCTAGATAACTGTAGCTATCTCTAAGGTTAATGACAAAAGTCGAGAGAGATGTAGTTCTTCTGTAGTTAAGGTTCTTTGAACCTTTTTGAACACTCCAAAGTCTACCTTCTAGACTTCTCTCGATCCTTCTACATATTTTTGGTACCCTTGTAATATTGTAAAAGTTTGTCAAAACATCTGAAACAATATAGAATCTTGGAATCTCTGTCACCGTATTGAGTTTATACCTGTTAGCTTGACCATAGAGAGCTTTCTATAGATTCTAAGATCCTCTATAGGCTTTGGATAAAAAAACGTACGTGATACAGGAGCGGCTGTGATAAATTGGTATTGTGTGTTTTTTGTTTTTCAACTACGTAGTCAATCGATTGATTCCTTTTATTTTGCTTGTTTTGATCGCAGGGCAATAAGAAGACGTTGATACTCCAGGAGATACCGGAAGATGGAGTCAAGAAACTTTTGTCAAATAAAGAATCTTTGGCAGCATGTGATGTTGCTGTTTTTGTGTATGACAGGTAAGGATACTTTGCGCAGTGCACACTAGTGCTAGGTTTTTGTGTACCAGGTTATTTCCGAAGTTGTAAAATCATACCATGATTAATTTATAGTTATTATTTTTAAAATCCTTCTAGCTCAAGCGAATCATCTCTCAACGGAGCAGTAGAATTGCTCTCTTACGTAGCCAGGCAAGGGGAAGAGAGTGGTTTTGGGATGCCTTGTCTCCTAATAGCAGCAAAAAACGATTTAGACACAAGCTCAACGTCAAACAGGGATTCAGCCAAGGTACTTGATGTCTCTTCCTCACTTTCGAAACTTGTATTAAGATATTCAGGTTCTAATTAGAGTTCACCTTCACCTCTTTTTGTGCTAGATTTGTGTGGATATGGGGATCGATGCGCCAATTCCTATAAGTGTGAAAGAAAGAGATATAAATGATGTCTTCTCCAGAATTTTGAAGGCAGCTCAGCAGCCTCATCTCAATGTTCCCGAAACTGACCAGGGACGCAGCCAAAAGCGATACAAGAAGCTTGCTAATTATACTCTCATGTCTCTCTCAGGTAAACATAGTATGGTGGCTAATAAGGCTCACGTCGCTTTTCTTGTTGTTTGCTCGATCCAACGCCTCCTTTCTGAATTGGTTATGCTAAACTGGCAGTTGGAGCTGCGGCTACTTTTGTCGGGTTAGTTGCATACCGAACCTATGCTGCAAGGAGAAGCACCTCTACTTAGAATGGCAATTCTTTGGTAGATAAATTAAATCGGTAAACTTGCATTCTCTATTTTTAAACATTATTAGTTGTTTTATTCTGGACTGAAGAATATATTTTTTATGCTTGTATACGAAATCTATGATTTTTACACTGTGTATGTGTGTTGATGCTATTAAATGTGAAAATTGAATTAGTGGGTTGAATTTTTGAAGGACATTCAATCATGATAGTACTTGTTATTTCTTCTAAAACAAAATGACCTATTATCTAATATATGCAAATCTAACAAGCATAGATTGGGTGATATACAATCATGATTCAAAATCGAACTTAACATCAAGAATCTAGACGAAAATGAACGAATTCGACCGGATTTAGGAGGATTCAGGATTTGAATTCAACAAAGTTCACTCATTCATGATCTCGTTTCATCGTTGTGGCAGCCTTCCAGCAAGATCGGGTACCAAGCTGTGAGCATCTCACTTTAGGAGCTAATTGTTGAGGCATGAGAGGTGTGAAATCTCGATCTATTTTAAGGTTTATCGTCGCAAGTCGGGTGGCACATTTAGGGTGAGACGTCCTCGGTCGATCTTGAGGCTTATCTGTTGATCAAGTTGGACGACGTGTTTGTGATGGGACGTTCTCGGTCAATCTTGAGGCTTTCAGACGACACGTTGGGGTGGGTGACACTGCCTCTAGACGATCACCGCTAGTGATGAGTTTTGACAACGATCTGATGTTGCACGACTATTGGTTGATAGAGGACGAAGACAAATACAATGATAAGGTCGCCGGCAAAAGGATCAGTCGGGGAAATTGCAATCAAATAAATGGAAAACTATGTTAGCTGAATCAAAGATAGAAAAATTGACTATACCTATAATGCCAAAAATGGACAAAGATAGAAAAAAAAGACTATACCAAAAGGCCCAAAAATGACTAAATAAATGGAAATAGCTTTCGGACATCATGTTGTATTATTGTTTAGGAATTAAATTATTAAAAAAAACATCTATACCTATAAGCCCAAACATGAACAAAGATGGAATGGGTCAAGGTTGAGGCATTGTACAATCATGAGTGGAATGGTTGAGCTAGATTTTCATAGATATTCATGTCAGAAGCAAAAGAAAAACCAACCAATTGTAAATCGAAAACTAGTGCATGAAGCCTAAATGTGTACCTGATATAGTCCAATAGTATCTAACTCTCTTTCCAATCAGTCATTCAAATCCCAAAGTGGAATTTGTGTGGGTGAAGATACTCTACTCGGGTTGGACTTTTTCTTTGGATCGGGTTGGCTTGGTTCTCGATCGAACTCGATCAAATGTTAAATACATACTGTCTGTATATATTTTTGGATCTGTCATATTTTTTTGTTTCAGCTCAGATATAATGTTGAGTCGGTTAAAGTTTCAACCCACATTTTTCTAGTCAGGTTGGGCCAACTCTTTATCAAGTTGGACCAAACTTAAAGCAAAATATAATGTTGGATTAATCATTTTTTTCATTTTTAGACAGTCCACTCTAATATCATAATAGAAATTCATTGATTTCCATCTTAAAATAATCGGGGACATGAAAAGTAATGCACAAGATTTATATAGTGATTTAATTCTCTCACGATGATATAGGATAGTTATAGATTTTATGTTCAATTGCTAAGAGAATTTGTAAAAATTAAACTTGAATGTCGTATGTATATAACTATTGTGTCACATGAAGTTAAAAAGTGGGAGGACAGTAATAGCAAAGAATAGGGGGATGACAGTTTTTCTGCAAAAGGGTGTATTGACTCATAAATACATTCATTTTCACTGTACAAAATTCGAATTAACTGTTTAAGATTCTCCTTTTGTTTTTTTTTCTTCAGATATTCATCATATGACTCTGTTATTACTTGAAAATCATTTTCTAAAAGAAGCCTGTCTTTGATTTTTTTTTTTTGTTTTTCTCTCTCTCTTTGTCATAAGAAGTGAGTTTTTGCACTTTTAAGTTAGGCACTATATTTGGCCCTTTCATGACAAATATTGATCACTAAACCAATGAATAAATCTGGTGCATGTGAAAGCTTCGGACCTTAATTAAAAATAAATTAATACTACTATATTACTACCTCCGTACATGTAACCAAATTCAATTAAAGTTAAATTTCAGAGGCGTATTTGTACATTATTTTATTCTAAAACAAAAAAAAATGTATCCGTTTGATTGATATAGACGAATTTATCCACTTTAATTATTTTATAAAATAAATCTGAACTTAACTACTACTACTACTACTAATTTTCACTGAAATTTGGTAATTATGAAGTCGTCTCCTATTATTTCGGTAGGATCTGAAATACTCCCTCCGTCCCGCGCTACTCGCACTTATTTCCTTTTTGGGCGTCCCAAGTTACTTGCACTCTTTCCATTTTTAGTAAAAAATTTCACCTACAGCCGTCATTTTTTACTTTCCTATACACTCATTCCTTAATCTCCGAGCCGAAAAGGAAATGAGCGAGTAGCCCGGGACGGAGGGAGTAGATTAAGTAGGCCAGTAGGGGTAGAAGACGAATCTCGTGTCAATTCTGGTTCTGAAAATTCATTTTTATTTAAAAAGAATAATTTATTAGCCAATGAGATATCTACACACACTTTGACCATATATTCGTTGATGAACTCAATAAAAATGGTTTTTGAGTTGACAGTGCATCGATTTTAGGATACTGACACAAAAAAGAGTGGACGTTCCCTCAAATATTTACCTTCTGAAAATCAAAATCTAGTGTTCACTGTCGGGAATGAGTGATGCTAAATGG
The DNA here is from genome assembly GCF_004379255.2 of Salvia splendens. Classification (NCBI taxonomy): domain Eukaryota; kingdom Viridiplantae; phylum Streptophyta; class Magnoliopsida; order Lamiales; family Lamiaceae; genus Salvia; species Salvia splendens. The sequence continues at coordinate 42,447,123 of NC_056033.1, read as the reverse complement.
CCATAATGTGGCCGGCCATAAAGAGTTAATTTAATCCATTTACATGTATAAAAAAATTAGAATTACCGATATAAACTTATATGTGTGTGAATGGACTTGTGAGTTGATACTTATCTTTGAATTTCATTACGTAAAACACATTAATATCACAAATTACTGTATACGTTGAGCAACAATCAAGAAATGACAGTAGTAATAAGTTGAGCAAAAACTACGAAAGAGCAACACTAACATGTTGAGCAACATATAATGAAGATGATATAAAAGTAAAATCAAGTAGTATTAAACAAAAAATTTTAAAAAAAATCATATTTTTTGTTATTTAATTAATTTATGGCTGGCCATAATGTGGCCGCGTAGCATTATTCGTCGGGAATATCTACAATTGTCTCCTTTTGTAAACTACTCTAAATCGGGTATTTCTAATTCGATATGAGATTTTATAAGTTGGATGAGGAGATAAACAAATTAAAGAGTGATGAAAATGACTTGTGTCATTTATAGTAAGACATTTGAAAAATGAAAATGATTAATTTAAAACGGGACAAAGATCACATTACTTGTTTTGACTGTCCATAAATAAATATGGCACTTTAATGGTGGAAGTTCTGATTTATTTATCAAATTAATAAAAAATAATAAGATATTTAATGGTTGATCACTCAAAATAGCAACACGAGAGGAAGTAGGAGTACTATATAATGAGACGGAGCACAAAATTAATAACTCAATCATTTTATTTATTTTTAATAGCCCATTGTATATATATTCATACGGGGGCAAAATCACAAAAGGAGCTTTACTCGAATTTTATGATCGTATGAATCAATTCCAATATTTTAATAGGACAATCTCAAGATTTCATAATAGATAGAAGAGATGGTGACATTATTTTAATTTATTATAAAAGGTAAACGTTGGAAGAGCATTTTTAAATATACTACATCTGTGATCCATCCATAATTAAATTATGAGTAGTCATATTTTAATAATTTTGGATCGTTTATCTAGTCTTTATCTTTTTTTACAAGTTTTTAACTCTCATGAAATAAATCTCATTTTTTTAATAATAATAGTACTAGTTCTTGTCATCTTTATCAATTTTGCTTCAAAATTATTAAAGAATGAAGAACCAAAATTGCAAAGGAACAAAGTTTGGATTAGGTTGATGACATATAGATGTGACTAGGCCTGGGGAAACGGTTCTCGGTTCTCGGTTAATCGAACCTTATTTTTTCGGTTCTCGGTTATCCGAAAGCTGAAAATATAAGGTTAAGGTTAGGTGCCGATTATTAAGTTTAAGCTAATCTCGGTTCTCGGTTCTAACCGAGAACCGAAAGGTTAGAACCGAATAGCCAAAAGGTTTGATGTTTGTGATATTGTTGTTTTTTAGTTCATGAAGTTCAATTTTCGAGAGGTTCTAATATTAATTAACAAAGTTTTTTTTTTATTTAAGTGAAATATGTATATTATTAATATTTTACCTGCATTTTAACAAAAGTAGCTCCTAGTGTAGGTGGTGGGCCTCTCTTGAATCCGTTATTCACCATCCACCCCACCCAATGAAATCAATAGTAAATAAAAAAGTTAATTAGATTGTAAATGAAACTGATAACTTAGTTGATATTTTTTTTTACTTCATCCAATAAGTTAGGAATTCAGATTATCATAAAAATAAATAGAAAACCTTATTTTAAAATAATAAAAAAAAACGGAAGAGAAATAAGAAAAACGTTGGGATAAAATAAATAAGGAAAGCTAAAGGACCAACCCGCAAAATCAGTAAAATAGATTTGTGGGACCATGTGTATGTTGAGTCAGCCAATAATTTGAATGTGGGAGCATCGACTACTTACAACTCGACACGTTATCATTATAATGACGTCAGCTTAACCATCATATGAAAAGGTTACCTCAAACTATGCTGCATTAAATCAAAAATTGATAAATATCTTATGGAATTAAATCAATTGTTTGAAAATTGGCATATTCAATTTTTTTTCATCATTAATTTTGAATGTGGTTAAACAATTGCAGACTATGACAAAACTAAATACTGTGACGTGTTCAATGAAAATTTTAAGTGATGTGGAGATGACATGATACATAGAGTTAAATTAACAAATCAATGCGTCAAAATAAGAGTAAAAGTCAATTTTGGTATACTAAACATATGACTAAAATACGAACTTGATTCAAAATATTTATTTTTTAAAAAACAGGTCCATAACAAATGAAAATATCGACAAGTAGTCTTTTTTATGGTTTCGTAAAAAAACTAACGGATAATGTGTTTTGATAATTAATTCAGTAGATTTTTTTATGTAATTTTATTTTATTTACAAAACGACGTCATTTCGGTCTAGAGAGACATTTCGACATGCCCGCATCAGAACAGTTGAAAACATTGCTTCACACATTTTGGCATGCCATTTTGGATTCAAATTGGGTGAATTTTGATTTGTGAGAATATCTACATGCTAAAAATTCGTGTATTCTTCACCACATTTAAATTTGGTATGAAATATCTGAATTTGCCTATAGTTAATATATCTTCATTGCCAAAAATGCAAAATTTTCATTATTAGTTAATTACGTCTAACCCCAACTGCAAAAAATGCCAAAAAATAACAATTCAAAAGATTCTGATTAAATTTGTCCTATTAAAGAGAAGTGAGAGTCATTCATGTATTATACTTCCAATTTAATAATTTTTTCTGACTATTACCCTTCTTTTTACAAGAAGAAGTGCTCACAAAATGAAATTTATGCATGTTCTATTCAATGACTAAATAATCATCCAATTTGGAGTAAATAGAATAGAATCTCAGACATGAATCTAGCTAGGGAATATTTGATTTTAATGTGACTTCAAAATTATATTTATTTATTTGTTTTCGCTTTTAATGTAGAGAAATCAATTATTAGTAGCAAAAAACATTTGTCTTTAAAAAAGAATAATATCAATATAAATTTAAAGCTAGGATAGTTCCATTTACCAACTCCTATTTATGTGGACCATTTCTTTACATTCGGTGGTTCATGAAATTCAGAGCCCCTTGCTTAATTTCGTTTCAAACTTTTGTCATGTTATCCCATAATAAATAAATAAATAATACTAGGAGTAGTATATTAGTTAGATGTTATTTTGGCGTGTGCCCTTCATTTTCCACCGCAATTAAAAGTAATAACATTGTGAAAAACAGAGCATCATTGGGCCAAGAGAATAGCATATACTATTAAGTATTATGGTTATCCATTTATCATGTGACAATAGTGACTCTAACTCGTGGTCGATCCATAGATTTTCCTTCCTTTTCTTTGCCTCATTTCACTGAAAGAGTTAAAAGGGAGATAGTGCACTAAGTTGTTCGCAAGGCTAACTTAATCATTTCCCCTATTGATCTAAGATAAGGGAACTTGGGAGAGCCATTGACTCCGACTACCGAATGACCATCCTACCTCATCTGCGTTCTTCACAGCCCATCTTTGTCTCTATAGAGTCTTTCAGTGATATTTTTCAGTCATATTTCCCATTACTTAGAAAAAGTGAGTCACCGGTCGAGATCATATACCTTTTATTGCATGAACCCTCGATTCACACATTGATTCATGAATAGTCAACATGAATAAGACTTACCCCAATTTCCTCATTTTTGAACCTTTTCCAGTCATCTAGTCAAAGACCCTAGCCCTATTAAAGTCTCCCACAATATCTACATTTGAATACATGCACAAATAACATTTTTCTTAATGAATTCATAAAGATACATTTCTTGAAAACCTCTTAAGCTGACACGTCTTACCAACTAAGTAGGTATGTGCGTTAGAATACGATGCGAGGTCATTGTGTAGGGTTAGATGCATTAAGTCATGGTAGAATGGAGGCGAGCAAATCACATGGAGTTTGTAGTGCTTTTCCATCAATACAGCCTTGCTTTCTTTTATTGGACCACTAACTCTCTACTTGCTTATTTATGTTGGTACAAATCCGTACGAACCAACTTTTCATTCACTACTTTTTTTTCATTTTCCATTCCACACTTTATGACTAAATCCTATAGTGGCATAAGTGGTATTTGAATATGTGACATTTGGCATCGACCAATCATTTTTTTATTTTTTAAGCAAATGCACGCAGTGATGATTGAAGGAGCAGTTAGGCCCGTTGTACCAACTTGATGTTGGGAGGTCAAGTTAGTTATTTGCAACGGCGGATGCACGAGGGAACAAGAGAATACAGTTAGTACCCGAAAAAAACTAGTAATAGTATATTAAGATGAAAATAAATAAAATTGATCGCGCGCCTGATATAATACTCGATATCCAAAAATGTAATACATAATCTGAGTTAATAGAGTCGTATTTCTATTAATTCATTTTTATTTTTCTACTTTATTATTCTTTCTTGATCTTCGTACCAAAAATAAGTTATTGTGGAACGGAGAGAGTACCATTTTGCGTCAATTTGGATTAAAGAGAAGAAATTAAAGGGAAGAAAGAGCTACTACCAAATTCATATATATATATATATAGACTATAGTAGTAGTAGAAATGAAATAAAAAGGCACCACCTTCCATATCTAATTGGTAGTATCATTTCCTAACTTCCAACAACACAAAACTGAAAAGTATGAATCCTGTCAGGACCAGTCCTATCCCCATTGCACCTTACCGACATCACTTTCCCACCTTCCTCCTCACACCTTCCGCCGTCTATCACCAACGACAGCCTCAGCCTCCCGTCCCCGCGCTCCGCCTTCAGGCGCCCGCCCCCCCTCGAGGCGGACGCACTGATCACTAGGCGCCCGCCTTCGCGGCGGGAGTGGACCCGCATGCCGCTCGCCAGCGGAGGAGGGAAAGCTCCTCCGCTGGCACGCTCGGCCCTTTGCTTCGTGGGCCCCCGAGTGGGCTCAGGGGCGGAGAAAGGGTCAATGGCGGAGCCGGACTCGGTAAATAAGGACTCGGTGCACATGTGGAGGCTGATTGAGGGTTTGGAGAGGGGGTGAATGTAGGGCTCCTTCTCCTTCCGGTTTTGAGGGAATGATGACAAGCATATCTCACGTGCTTCAAATTCAAAATGTTGGGAACCAGACAACATTGTTGTTTTGTTTATGTTTATGTTTGAGACAGAGAGAGAGAGAGGAGGGAATTGCATGAAAGAGAAGTGGAGAGGGTGGGTGTGTATTTATAGGTGCAAAAAGTACTAATCAAATTGCATGGCTCGTTTTCATGCTACCCACTTGATTTTTCTTTTAAGGTGTTGGTTTACACGGTTTTAGGGAGTAGGGCAATGCTGCTTGCATCTTTTTTCAATTTTGAACTTTTGAGTTATAAGTTAGTCCCTCCGCAGATACGAATATCGGTTCATTTTTTTTTATTATAAATGGTAATAGGTTACGCATTCTCCTAACTTGTTCCACTAACATATTTTCATCCACTTTTTTAACATTTAGTAAAATCCATACCAGACTCCTACCAGTAGATGGAGAGAATAGTTTTTTATTCCGATTTCGAGTGCTTTTAAACTTATAGTACTATCAATTTAGCTCTATTTCTTTTATAGGATGAACTTTGAGAACACACGTCTCTACAAAGTCGTAAGATCATGTATGGGGCCTTACATCTACCCAATGCCGAAAGGTCAAGGAAGTTGATGATGTGACCGGGGATTCGGCAACCAAGTCCTCAATGCTTAAGAATAGAAGTTCATGATCCGCGGGCCTTCTACCTCCATGCAACATTGCTCCATCCCGTTGCGGAAAATTCCCTACTACTGCTTCCTATAGGAGTCGGAATCTGAGCTGTGTCTCAGTTTTAGTAGGGATGGATCATCCTCTCGGAATAGCTACTAATCATCGTCTTGGTAAGATATTGCCTCACCAACTAGCTAATTAGATGCAAGCCCCGAGTTTTTATTTTGAGAAGTTGTTCAATTAACAGAGTTAAGTTAGTGACTATTTTTGGTCGTTTTAATGAATTTGGATTGTAAAGTTATTAAAAAAAAGTTTTTAATTCATAAAAATGAAATGTACTATTTTAGTTTGAATCTAGTGGTGATTTTTTTTCCAGTGCATATTCAGTAATTTTCTACCTATGGTGTCACAAGTGGATAAACATACTAATAATAAAGTATGGAGTAATCGTACCACGAAAATATTATTGATTCTGTAAGACACTTGGGAAGAAAGAAATTCGAATATATTCTGTTCGATTTTGCTATTTTTTGTCAATTATTTGATTAAAGTTGGCACTTGGCAGGTCAATTTTATTTCATTTTCGTCATTTTTAGGGTGAATACCTAAATTCATCGTATCCAAAATTGCAGTTAGGTGCGTACTCTGATTTTTAATTTTGTTTGGCTATTTAATTTTTTGGACTAATTTTATGTGAAAAACGACACAAGTTAATATTCATCTAGATTGTAGAAGTACTGTTTAACCAAAAATAGATCTCGTGAAAATATCTATAATTAAGAGGTTGCTATGAACTTGGATTATAATTGAACATTTAATGAATACATTGCACATACTTCATTTATTCTTACATAAGTGTCTAATTTCTTTAAAATTCTTAAAATAACAAATCATCAACTAATGCATTTACCTTAAGAACTAGAGTAAAATGTTAAATTTGCACTATGTAGAATTTGTTTCGCTATCGCGTTGTTATCATATCGTGCCAGCACAAATCGGAGAGTAATGTTGACTAGTTCGTGTTGTGTGCAAGCAGTATTCGAATTTGAATGTAGCAGATTGATTATGTGTCGGATTTACGGTTTTCTTAACAGATCGTATTTGAGTTTGGTCTTTACATGATGCGGTCATCTCGATAACAACCCCAATACCTACTATTTGCCAGCCTATTATAAGGAGTTTACATTATCTCTTGATCTATTTGGGAAGAAGAAACTTTTATGACTGTCTTGGTATTATTGAGCATGTGGTTGTTTCTTTCTAAATGTCTCGTTCTTGTTCTCCTTGACTCATTCTTTGCCTTGTGGTTTCACTTGGTTTGATTTTTTGGAGAGGGCTCCCCTTGATTAACTAATTAATGGAGTATAGACCAGTTATTATAATTGAAAATATGGGCCAACTTTTGTAGTGTTAAGTAGTCGTCATCAAGTAAAATCCATGGAAGCTAGACACAATATTATAGTCCCTCCATTTATATACATGTGGCTTATTACAACTATGATACAAACATGGTACTACCACACTCTTCTCCATCTAATTTAGGCTCTCAACAAATTAATCACCCTAAGATTTTGATGTAACGTAAAGTTAAATGATGAATTATTGCTTCCAATAAATTACTAATTAAACTTTTTCTAGTCCCAATCACTCCACTTATATATATACATACTTTAAATGGTCGATTTTTCTTGTCCCAATTTTTGCCACAAAAGAAAAGACCAACAAAGCCTCCCTCAAGATTAATTTGATGTCCAAGTGTTGTTTCAAACCACACGACAATATATTTCACCATTTTATGCCAGTTTTGAATCCATTGTCCCAATATTTGTGTGCTTATATTTCATTATATATAAAAAAATATATTAAACCCGATTCCAGTTTGTTATTAAAAAAAAGTTACTCCTATTAAATACTAAAAAAATAATTATAGATCGTAATAAAAAAAATCCCAATTAAAGTTTGGGAAATAAGATAAAAACTAAAAAATTAGCACAAAAAATTTTGACGTGATCATTATTAGTATGGGAACACATATTCTAATAAAAAAATTTATAATTTTATTAAAATTTAAAATTACAAATATATATCAGTAGGCATTAATTGAGCTCATGAGCAAGAAATGCTAAGACAGCCTATGAAAGAATTGTAGCAAATGATGCAAAAAGAAAGGGAAAAAGTTGGGAATAAAATCGATATGATTATAGGGATAGATTCTTGATTTTGTTGTTTTGTGGGTACAAACGAGTATACCTTATTACGATAGATTAATTTCCTAAAAGTGATGCTACATAATGTCATGTTATCTTTTGTGATTGTCCATTTTTATTTGTGTTGTCTTTTTGCTAATCAACCAAACAATGGATTTAATAAGTGATCACAATTTATAATCCAAAGTAGAGTTTGTGTTCTCAGCATTAGAGCTATTTTTGGTCCATTGAATTTGAAAGAGGGGATGGAAAATAAATAGTACAAGACGTGATCAATATCCTAATTTTATCTTTAAGAACATTGTCTACATTTGATTTGATTAATTCATGTACGTTATAACTACATTTGTGACACTGCCTAGTGTTTGTACACTGCACACTGATAAAAAAAAATAAAGCGAATTTCATGGTTAGGTTAGTGTATATTTCATGTTTTTATCTTATTTGGCCTTCATTGTAGGTACTAGATTTTGTTATCTAGTTATATACAATCAATCTTTGATAGTTGTTACCACCAAATTGAAATAAACAATGATGGTGCTATTTGATTCTTTGGCTTTTCCTTTGTGTTATCAAATCAAAACCTTATCAGTAGTGAATGCATATGCAAACTATTCTTTAATTCATTCACACAAAGCAAAATCTTCCCCCTTGGGTATTTTTTGCTCATAAAATGCACACAATTATCATCAACTTTTTGCTTAAAATAGATATCTTTCCTTTTTGACCACATAGTGGAGCCTTTTTGTTTTCTGTGGTCACAGATTGTAAACCAGAGAGAGAGAGAGAGAAGACATCACCACAAACTAGTAACAAAAATATTGAACAAAAAATAATTTATTCTTCATCACAAAGCATAAACCTACAACAATTTAACAAAGGTTTAGTGCTACCTTGGTACATGAAAGTTCTGGATTTCAATTTGTAATGTTTCAAGTTTTTTCTGTATTGCTGCCAACTCTTCTTGAGTTCCCAACAGTTTATTCAGCCGATCTTGCGCCGCTTTTTTATATGGTGTACCGATAAGTGTTACAAAGTTCGATAACCTGCTCGTAGCCTCAGCGAGGTCCCTCTGCATTGCTTCTTCGAGCTCACGAGCTAGGGCATTGGCAGTTCTCTTCACTTTGTCCACGACCTGTCGCCTCCGGCTGGGGAAATTCGAAACTGCCAACAGCCTACATGAAAGACATTACACCAATCAGCGTAGAGTATTGAAACGCTGAGAGCAATGAACGTTTATATCCATTCTTGCCTACCTACGACACAGGCATACAACAAACATAAATTAAGTACTCCAGTTCATATCATATTTGAAGGTTCCAGTATTCATTTAAAATGAACGATGTTTAGTTTGCAGATTGATTTCGTACAACGTTGAAATGTAGCATTCAGAACAAGAAATATGGAACTGAGAGACACTTTGTGTGCAGGCAAAACCTAAGCCAAGCCGCCCCATTGCATTCTAACAGAAACCAGTTAATGAATGCTGAGATCAAATCTATTCTCATTGTTATTGCCTCTATTGATGTTAAAGCAAACCACACAAATCCTGAGAAACGATGATAAACAGTGAGGTTGAGATTTGCATACCCTCCGGCAGAGCAAAGGCCTAAAGCAAGAAGATCTTCTTGTGTGGTGGGCAAAACAGATGTCAAAAGTGATGCAGACAGGCCAGCTGCCCCCAATCCGCCGAAAGTACCCAAGAGCTGTAAATCAAAGAACAGAACGGCAGTAGCATTGTTAGACCGAGTCATCAGATAAGCCACATATACATATCAGATTAGTTAACCAATATGCTTAATAGAATAATAACATTTATTGTCTTGGCACCAAATGAGAGCTGCGGTTACAATTTAAAATGAATTTCAAGATCTTACCGCTTCACGAATCTCTTGTTCAAACAGTTTAGAAGCAGCAGCTGCACTAAAATCTCTAATAACTGCTCCACCTAGTTCATGTTTTGTCCTTAGCAGCTCACTGGCCTCCAGCTGGGAGGTAGACCGAAAAACTGAAGGCCAACGTTTCTCAAATGATTCTTTGTATAGATTTCCTTTGCGGGCATTGCTCGACTCTAACCACATAGCATACTCCCCAAGCAGTTTCTGGATGCCAACAATTTTTTTTTTCAGAACAAAAAGTGTGTATGAGGATATTGCTAGCATGGAGTACAATAAATAAGAGCGAAAGCTATTATAGTGCAGGCTTCACATGAATTTAAGTATTCACGAAAAAAGATATCCGATTTAAGTCTACAAAGACATTCTAGCTAACAGGGAAATAGGTCTTTGCATGTACTGGCTGCATCATCCATTATTTTAGTACAATTAACTACGACCCAAGCCAATCTGGTACTAAGCCCCACAGCTCTCGTTACTATTCAGGAACCATATTTAGTAATAACATGACTTTTATGTAACACAAACTCGAAATATCAAAATCTAGTGTCTCTATTTCGGCTGGAAGAAAATGTGGAGCGTTGAATTGATAGAACTTATAATCGAGATTTAGCCTAACATGAGCATATAACAGAAACATGTACTCACTTCAGCTTCCGAGGCAGCAGGGTCAATAATTTCACTCCGAAGACTTAAGGTCACTGACATCTTGGAAGATTTATCTCCACTGAGAACAAATGAAGCAACAAGGTCAAGATTTGATAATTGCAGGGTAGACTCTGCAAGTTTGATTGCACGCGCTTGTGTATTATCAATCTGCATTTGTTTTGTCCACCAAGAATAACATAAGCATGCAAAAATTTAAAATCACAGAAAGCAATATGTGATTCACATGGATTCTGTTATACCAGAGATAAAATTTGTTTCCTCCAAGAAATGCTCTGAGTTTCCAGTTGCAGCGTATACTCTTCTACACTACTTAGAAGATCATTCACAAACACCAAGTCCTCTTCAGCCTTATGGCGCTCCTCGCTGACAAGTTTTTGACAAGCAGATAGTAGCCGCTCAGAAATCTTAACGGGCGTTTCCAGCTTGAGCTTTATTCTTGTAATCCCATTATCTGTTGAAGTGTCCAAAAAGCTAAATAGATACTTTTCAAAACTGGAGAAGTTGTTAGCCCCTGGATATGGAGTATTTGATAATTGTTCTTGCTCTTCAACACCGTAAGGAGCAGAAACTTTTGCTTCAAGAGTACTCCGAGCGGATACAGGATATAGCGTGACATGATCAGAATTCAGCATATTCTGTATGTTTTCCTTGATGAACGCTAAAGCTTCTTCAAGCTGCATAGAAAGACTAAATTGGCTGAATTTTAAAAATAAATGCTCTCTCTGCCGCACAATAAGAGCACACTTCCTACATATAGAGGATTGAATAGTAGATAATGGCTCAAACCTCATCTGCACTACGATACAGGTCAGACTTATTTAGCACAAAAACAACTTTTTTCTTCCATTGTTGAATATAGCGAAGAAAAGCAACCTACATAAACATGAGAAGCCGATATTAGCAAGCCAAAGAGAAAGAAAAGAGGGGGGAATAAACGTATATGAGGATATCAATGGAGGCAATGAACCACCAAAAGGAATTACTGCAAAGAAAGTAAATAATAGTTGGACATTCGGAATTAACACAATTTCTTAAAACAAGGACAACTGGAAATCAATCTAAAGAAAGTTAAGGTGCCAAAATTACAAAATAAATGAAGCATGTAATATTTCAGGAAAGGCCCCAAAGTTGCATATTGAAAACCATTAGTTCCGCCTGTAAAAGAGAGATACAAAATTTTCAGGGCAGTCAGATGGCATATTTTGTCCCACATAATCATCATGAAGTATTTTCAGGGATGAATTAATATGGCCATGATCAGGCTATCTATACTATGAATTATTGAGCTGAGGTAGCAACAGCACACAAACACAGCCCACGAGTTTTGGAAAGTCCCACAAGTCATGAGTGAAAGTGAACTGATGAAGTCATTACAATTTTGTACTTATAAATCAAGATATTATAAATAGTAAACCAGAATGCAGGATTACACCAGCAGCAGCAAATAGTTCATACCTCACTCTCAGTCAATGGTCGGTCAGCTGACATGACGAAAATAAGTAAATCTGCACGAGGGACGAATTCCTCAGTGAGCCGTTGTTGCCTTTGAAGAATCACATTTGTCCCAGGAGTATCAACGATTATCATCTGCTTGGGGGAGGGGGGCAAAAAGGAATATCAAGCCTGATAGTTGAGACATGTTTGGAAGACATTTAGAATTTATGAAGCCAAACCAACCAAGTCAAATCTCCAGATGGTGAAAGTAACTACTGAAGGATGAAAACTGCTTATCCTTCCCCAAAACAATGAATCCCCGTTAAAGTAAAATTTTAGAAAGTCATCTTGGTACTTTAGTGTTGCATGATAGGCTGACAATTAGGACTGATGCAGCAACGAAGATAAGAAGAAAATAAAGGACAGTTAGGCTAAAAAATTCTGTGAAATCATATCTAAGTGTTACAAAAAAACTAGTTACTGCAGATGATAGAGTGTTCAAAACACCAATTGTTCAATCCCAGAACTACTGACCAAACTCTACTATAAGAACACAATTTCAGTGGACAATAACTTTTTGCCTACGCAAAAACTGAGGGCATGTAGTGAGTGTGAAATGAAAATTTGAAGTGAAACCTTCAACACTGGACAGATCAATATAAGACAAATACTTTTTTTCTCCTGAGACACTCCTGGGCTAAGAGGAACTCACTTCTTTCAGAATTGGTGCAGGTATATAGCATATATATTGACCATCAGGATGCCTTTCACACCGCTGCTCGCTAATTTCTGAATCATCATAGCGTAGAAAAGTAATCTCGTTAGTTGTAGGAACAACCCCATCCTTCAAGTATCTTTGCCCAAGAAGAGCATTGATGACACTCGACTTTCCTGAGTTGAATTCTCCCTGGTGAAATCATGCAAACAAAAATCTTAGCAAGGCTCCCTGTGTAGTCTAGAAAACGGAAGTTATGTTGGTCCTTGCAGTAAACAAGTAATGCACACTTAGATCATGGAAAGAATAATTGGTTGAGTAATAAAAAAGGAACACCAAATAGACCTGGCAATCATACAGAATCGTGACCGAAGCTAACAGGAAGAATACATAGCCGAATCTTTGTGTCAGAGATAGAATAATATCCTTTTCCTATTTACTATTTCTTCCTTCTTCATTTTCTCCTGTTTGGGGGAGTGTTAAGTAAAAAAAGGAAAATATAAATCTTGCGAGTATCAATAATAAAGCTTAGAAGTCTTCCTACTTAAAGTCAATTCTACTTTAGATGGAAATGAACAAATACCACTTATTTGTCAAAAGCTCCTTCCGATATATAAGATCTGGTTCATTATATCATGAGCAAGCTCATGACATGTAAGACTACCAACAAATGGTTAAATATAAGACTACCAACACATAACCTCTAAAAGTTTTTTGATCAAGCAATGGGAAGAATTAAAACCTCACGAAAAGAATATGTGGACCAAATCTATGTTTCACCAGATAAATTTTTCTCACAAGCATATAATGGCTGGAGGCTAGTTGAACTAACTTCTAACTAATAACAAAAAATGCATTATGAATTTTAGAGCCGATACCCAAGTATATCCGTAGAATCAGAATTGGTTGAAGTTCAGCACACAATTACCACTATAACCATTGAAAATGGCTCGTCAAGTTGAGAAACGGCATCTTTGAGAAGTGAGACATCCCCCATCTGACATTTTAGATTTAAAAGTTACATTAGTTGTAGCCTAAAGACAAGCAGCATAATGGAATATGATCGATCATAACTACCAAAGGTTTTTAGCAATGAAGGATCACCAGTGGTGCAGCTCTTTCGATAACACTAGTAGCTTCAATCAAAATCGTTCGCTCTTTCTCTAGTAACTGTTGTTCTCTCTCTTCCAATCTCGTAAAACCACCAATCATCTTTTTCCCATAAAAACCATTCTGTGTGTCTGTAGTTTTGATATTTTCAAAGCTTTGTCCTATGTCGTCTACTTTTGCATTTGATGCATACTCACTGTGAAATAACTTACTCGATCCATCTTCTCCCAACAATTTCAATTCATCCACTGAAACAACTACACCACTAGCTCCTGAGTTTAGCGAATGCAGTGATATTTCATCTTTAGGAGAATCAAACATGATAAAAATTGGAATTTTTATGCTCCCTGATATGGAGCTTACGAGCTCCTCAGGAGAAGCATCTCCTTTCAGAGTAAAAATAAGAAAATCAGCACCCTCAGAAACGGAGGCATCTAATGCAGCATCATAAGTTTGGACGTTTCTAGCTACCAAAGGAAGCATCACTGAATCAGTTCTCGCATCCATCATTGTATTTCTTGCCACAATAGTAGGCAGACCTATCAAATAAAAAATACTACCAAATTAACAAGAATCACCCCCAAAACATGTGAAAAATCATGGCATATTATAAACGCCAAAACAACTTAATTCAATAACAAACAGATAAATGCGGAGCTAAGTAAAACACGAATAAGTCAAAATTAGATTCATGTTTCTGACATTCAAAAATTCACCACCGTATCTTTCAAACATGAACTATACTAAAATTGGAATTAAGATTTCCACGGATCCAAACACATTACGCTAGAAATGAACTGTATGTACTGCAAAATTAGCTAAGCAGACACTCTTTTTGCAGATCTCGCAATACGCGATAAATAATGACCGATGAAATCAAGCTCAAGCCACAGAGAAATTATACGCGCTCACCTTGATCAGAAAGCACGACGCCATTAGCACCAACTGCGGCGGAAATATCGACGCGCTCATCGATCAACAAATAAGCACGGTCTCTGATCACAGATTTCAGCAGACACGCCGCCTCATACAGCTTCTTCCCACTGCCTGCGCCTCCAGAGAGCACCACAATCCCTACTCTATCCGAAACGGCGTCGTCTACGAGATCGATAACCGCCTTTTCATCCCTAGCCAAGTCGTCGGAGCTCAGCCGGAGAACGAGATTCGGCACTCTGATCTCCGGACGCTTGTATCCGCCGGGAAACAAACTCCTCGGCGGATCCTGGCTGATAGAGCTCGATATTACTGCATTCCTTCCATATAGGTCGCCGGAGCGAGCGTAGAGAGAGGTTCGCGGAGCTCCGCGGCTAGGAGGAGCTCGTGGAGAAGATTTTTTGTGGAAGAGGAAAAGGTGAGGGCAGAGGTGTGTGAAAGTTAATGGAAACAATGAAGATATTACCATAGATTTGACTGTGGCGGCGGTGGTGCTGCGGCGGCGAAAGAGGTGGCGGTGGAGAGTAGAAAATTAGCACGAATTTCGCATGTATTTTTTATGGTTGTGGTGATGAGCGTTGGAGTGTTATCCACAGATTTCTGGAATTCTTTTTTATTTTATATTTTATTTTATTTTATTAATATCGTTGAGGAAATGGGATTTTGTGAATTGCGGGAAGATGTTTGTATCGTTGGCTCGTGCGAATCAAAGGGTTTTCAATCTTTCTTGGTGGGGTCCTATCTATTAGATTCCATTATTGATTAATTATTATGTTAATGTATAATATAAATGCTTGTAGATCTATAATTTGTACTACTACTAGTTTATGGGTAGTGAAGACTTTGTTTTAATTTTGAAATTTCGAAATAATAATTTTATACTCACATTCTGTCTGCTAATACATCTTATTTTGTCATTTTAATTTATCTATATTCATTTATCACATTTTACTTTTACTATACATAATACAAGTATATCACACATTCTATTAATACATTTCCACCACAATCCTTCTCATTTACTAAAACATGAGCCATCCAAAATTAAGATATGTATTGACGGGCAAAGTGAATCATGTTTTTGTGATGACACAAGCTTTTGTATAAGAATTATGGTGTATATAGAAATAAATAAAAAAGATAGATTGGTAGGGACTTCAATTTCAATTATGTTCCTGAATTATATGATTAGCTACATTGACTGTCCTTTTTTAATTGATCATTTCAAGAGGCGGTTATATATAATATCCATTTGACAATCTTAAGTTACTCTCAATAATTTGATGCAACTTCTTCATCCAGAAACACAATAATATAAGCACATTTCAATGTTTGTCTCAAAATACAGAAACTGCAATAATTTATAACGAATTCCAGAAGCAAACAATCATATCCCAACGAGCAGCCTAAGCCTACTCTTGTTCTTCTTCATCAAAGCACTCATCCAAGGATTTGGAGAATCCTAACATGTCTGCGTAGGGTGTTCTGAAGCTCCCATCTTCCTCTTCACCACCTTCTCGTGGAGACGAAAAATCGAGCTGCATTCCCCTCAGTAAGCTCTCGTAAGAAGATGAGAGGTCCTGTGATGTCAGCTGGTGGTACTCCACAAGCTGATGCAGGCACTGGTTTTCCCTGGTCAAGTTTGCATTCTCGTTCGCCAGCCTTGATTTCTCTGCAAGAAGCGCTTCGAGTTGAAGCCTCACCAGGTCGTCGTCGTCAGTCCCTTCCCCTAGCCCATCACGAAGCTTCCTGTTCTCCTCCTCCAACAGCCCACATCTCTCCTGCATAAAGGCCATATCCGATCTGATCGACTTCAGCTCCCTAGCCATGCTCGCTGCTCGTGTCGCCATGGTGATTGCCAGCTGTGGGAACACAACATTAGTTAATCCTATTCTAATTAATCAATCCAACAACCACAAACTACATTGTTTTTCAAGAAATTTGATGATAAAGATACCTACATTTTTTGCTTTCTTGATCTTCTCCATTTCTTTAGAGCCCTTTTTGTTTGCCTCATGTGCAGTTTCTTCATCTTGATCATCGTTACATTCCTCCGAATCCAGCTTTCGCTTCAATCCCCTGTTATCAATGTTGTCATCATCTTGTTTCTTATCAGCTTTACTCTCTTCCTCAACAGAATCTTCTCCTTGTTTGGCTTTCTCAATGGTGGCATGTAAGATTTCACTCAATGTCGGCTGTTGGGCTAGACTTCTAGCTCCCTGGAAAATGAAGACCACAGGTATCAACACAGACTCACACAGACAACACATGAATTACTACTAACATTCTAATGAAATCAATGAGTTTGGTTAATTGAACACATATTCACAGATAACTCATCAATTATTACTAACATTCTATTGAAATCAATGAGTTTGGATAATTCAATTTTGATGTTGCTAGCAAGAGTCATTATTGTACAATTAGGTTAAAACGGATGAGAATTCAACACAAAACAATAGGAGAAAATTCACACAAAGTCTGAATCAAATGCCCTAGCATGAAACTCATTCAAATTAGGATTTCACACTAAGAAAACTGCAATTGAGTTGGAGTGCTACCTCAAGAGCAGTCTCGAGATTACTAGAGAGATGAGAAAGAGACTGAGCGACTGAATCGAACCCTCTCAGCAAAAGCAACGAATCCTCCTTCAACCTATCCGCATGATTTGCAGCTTCGGAACTCTAAATTTGGAAACAAGCACAAATCAGCTCCAATCTAGCCATCTAGGGTTAATTAGCTACGAAATCAATCAACAAAAAAGGCTCACCGATTTCGGCTTCTGATTCTGGAGAAGCGTGTCGACGCGGCTGTTGAGAGTGTTCCAGAAGCGCTTATCGGAAGGACTGAACAACGGAGGAGAAGAAGAAGCCATTGAAAATCGATGCGCCTGTTGAGAAGCACAACTGAATTATCAGCGCTGGATCACTAGATTTTGATTTAAATGAAGAGCGTTGTAGATTTAAAAACCAGTACCTTGTGGAGGGAAGCAGGGGATGGAGATTCAACTGAAGTTGCCATTAGAGAGCTCTCTTCGGATTTGGAGAGAGAGTTTTGAAGAGAGAGGAGAGGTAACGGATAGTTTGGGAGATATCCAATTTAAATACACAAAGATATGCCAACGTTCTTATAATCGAACGGCTCGTATTTTCTGAAACAAATAGAAATATTTCCCATGGAAAGAAATAGATACTCGTATTAATTAAATTGGTGTATATACAAGTAAAATTTGTTGGAAAACATTAATGAATCTAGCAAATATTAAATGAAGTATTTTGATAAAGGGAAAATTAAATACAGTAGTAATTTGAAATTGGAAAAAATAAATATTGAATTAAGTATTTAGATAAAGGGAAAATTAGTAGTAGTAATTTGAAATTGAAAAGCATAAGCATAAATAAAAACAATGTGTGGCTGCTGGGATTCGAGCCCAGGTCTCCACGGCCACAACGTGGAATTCTTACCACTAAACTATAGCCACATTATTGATGATCAAACTTAGTTCAATTTAATTATTGTATAAAATATTTTGATATTGAAATACGAATATATTTGGACAATAGAATTAGATGCCGTTTGGCTAAGCATATTTCCGACAATTTTACTACTCCGTATAAGATATTCAAAAATTTATAAGATGCGAATGAAAAAGATGAATTGATGAACTTAAAGTTTTTGAGAGGTTATAAGTTGTTGGAGACTTGGAGATGTTGATAAATTTATTATGTCAAACACTTTTCAAGAGCTTAATAGCTTAGTCAAACACCCTCTTCATTTAGTGATTTATGGAGTAGTATTTTTTTTAGCATTTACAAAGAGAGAGAAGAAATAAATACGAAAAGAATTATCTTTCAAAATTCTATGACGAAGACTTCGATCAAGAATCGAAAATTTTGCATAAAAAATTGAGCCTCAAAATGTTCTATTACAACCTCGAAATCAAAGGCAAAAGTATATTCTCAAGAAAAAGGGAAAGAAAAAAATAAACGAAGCAAAATTATTTTTGTGGCTGCTGGGATTCGAGCCCAGGTCTCCACGGCCACAACGTGGAATTCTCACCACTAAACTACAGCCACTTTGTTGTTACAGCTCTTCTCAGTATACCTATATAAACAAAACCTTAAGAATTTAATGTGATATGGTTAAAATTATTATTTGCGTTTTATCTCAAAGTTCTACCATAAGATGATAAGACTATTTTTAGGCATATGATTAAACAAATTATTCATGAAAAAAAGACCATTTTAGCTAAAAATGAGTTGCTAGCGATGAATCACAACATATTTAGTTAAACCGATAGGTCGGAGTTTGAATCACTATAAGCACCGATGAGTAAATGAAGACCATTAATACAATGCCTTCATTTTGTTTAGTCGATGGCAACATTATCCTCTTCTTCTCTTCTCTTCTCTTCTCTTCTCTTCTCTTCTTCACCAGTAATCACCACAGGAGCAAACGCCATTCTCAAAATGGTGATACCGGTTCGTGTCCCTCACCGTGATCTGTCGCTCAGCGATCTTCGATATCAGCTTGATCGCAACGTGGCAATCCTCACAGACACGTATATTCTTCGTAACCCTGATTGGCGTCCCCGGCCTGCTATTGATGAGCACAAACACAATGGCCAACTTCTCGCTATGCACCGCCAAATGGTTCTCCTTATCCTCCTTCTCCACATTGTGCAGGGCCGTCTCTGTTCTGGGAACGTAACCCGATTCCTTCATTTTCGCCACCAAGACCTCCAACGCTTCGTATATCTCCTTCGACTGGTGGTGAGATCGATCACCAGCATGGAACGTGTGGACTTGATCACGAAGCTCTACATTGCTCACGCCGGGCACTTTCTTCAGTCCTCTGTCCTTCATGATCGTTCGAACCAGAGTTACATCGCTCGATCTCCCAGCCTTGGCGTATATGTTTGATAACAGGACATAGTAGCAGGATTGATGTGGAGCCAATTCGAATAAACGATCAGTTGCTGCTACACAGATATCCATGTTGTTGTAGACATGGCAAGCATTCAGTAGAGCTCCCCACACCCTATCATTAGGCTCCACCGGCATGTCCTTAATCCGAGCATACGCCTCATCAACGAGACCAGCACGGCCAAGTAGATCAACCATACAAGTAAAGTGTTCAACTCTCGGAGAAATATTGTACCTCTCTGTCATCATTCTGTAATAATTGCGTCACTCTGCTAGTAATCCCGCGTGGCTGCAAGCTGAGAGAATCGAAACAAACGCTATGGAATCCGGGATGATACCTAAATCCTGGATTTTCGAGAATAACTCAACAGCTTCGTGGCCTTTCCCACTCCTTCCATAGGCAAACATCATTGAAGTCCAAGAACAACATCCTTGATTCTCATTTCCTCGAACACTCTCCTCGCTTCAACTAAGCACCCACACTTCGCATACATATCAATCAAGGCGTTCTCCACGGATAAATTAGGTTGCATCCTCTTCAATTTAACGAAACCGTGGATTCTCTTCCCCAGTGACAGAGCAGAGAGATCGCCACAAGACGGAAGCACACTAGCGATAGTGATCGAATCAGCTTCTATCCCTCGTGCCTCCATCTCCGCGTAAAGCTCAACTGCCTCATCAGACATGGAATGGTTCGTATAAATCGAAATCATCACATTCCATGCCACCAACTCCTTCGAATCCATATTCACGAATATTCTATTCACAAACATGACATTTTCGACACTGGTGTCAGTCACAGCCGGAGACAGGCTAGCCATAGTTCCGGAATCATGACGCACACCTAACATCTCCATCTCTTTGCACACCTCCAACGCTTCATCGAATCTCCCATTCTGCGCATATCCCGCCACTAAAGAGTTCCAAGACACAATATCCCTAAACGGCATCCCATCAAAAACCCGCCTCGCCTCCACCAAATTCCCACATTTCCCGTACATCGCAACAAGGCCGTTACCAGAAAACAGATTCAAATCAAGACCCTTCTTCACGGCGGGAGAATGCATCTGCACCCCAAAACGGATGTTATCCGAGGCAGAGCAAGCTTTCAGGACACACAGGAACGTGTAGTGACCGGGGGAAACCTCGGAGCCCAGCGTGATTTTGTACATGAGAATCGCGTCTTCGTACAAATGGTTGTTGACGTAGCTCCTGATCATGACGTTGCAAATGACGCTGTTTCTCTCGGGAATTTTGTCGACCACCTTGCAGGTGGAATCGGGTCTGCGGCGGGCGGCGTAGGAGCGCATCAGATTGATGGCGAGGGAGGTGTCGGAGCATAAATTGGGGTCGGAGATGATGCGGGCGTGGAGCTTTTGCAGTGTGTTGATGCCGGGGTGCTTGTCCAGTGAGAGGATGATGGAAGCTTCTGCGGTGGAAGTGGTGGTTTTAATTTGGCGGGAAAATTGTCTTAACGGTTTTCATGATTTACTAAGACACTCTATATTACTAATTTACTATACTCCAAATTGTTTCGATATATTATGGTTAAAAAATCCATCAAAGAATGATATCAGTATTTTCTGGCAATATTTTTTATTTTATTGTTGTAGAATGATGGTGTTAAAGAAAATAAATTAGTATTATTAGAATTTGAACTTGAACGATTATTTACTGTTAATATTAAAATAGATTGTTTACTTAATGAATAATTTATTACTAGTATAGTTAATAGAGATCAAATTTATTATAGTTATATAAAAACAATCTCTTCAGTTCTCATTTATTATTCTTGTTCGATGAGATTAATGTATCTTCAATTTTATTACTATTTTAATTGTTGCAGTTTATATTCTACAGTTGGTTGTCTTTGTGTTTTTACTAATTTTGTAATAGTCAAATGCTTTAACTATCTTTATTATGAATAATTATATTATTATTAAAAAGTTATACTTCCTCTATTCTTAAAAAATAAATAACATTTGAAACGACATGAGTTTTAGTGCCAATATAAAGAAGAGATAGAAAGAAAAAGTAATTAGATTATTATTACTTATTAGTGGAGAATGAGGCTCACTTTATTAAAGAAAAAAGAAAATTTTTAAATATAATTCATCTATTCTAAGGAATATTCTAAAATGACCGTCTATTTTTAATGGATAGAAAGAGTATATAAAAAGATATAATTGGGTTAGGATAATAACGAGAATGAGAATATAAATAAATAAAGTTAAAAAAAGTTGATTGACTGACTATTAGCTTATTATATATTCATGACGTCAGAATTATTTTTTTCTCTATTTCAATCTTAATTTGTTCTCTTTTTATGTTTTTCTAATTTTCTTTTCATTTTTCTGTTTTACTAGTATATTTTATGTGAAATAGATTCCTTTTTAAAATTATTATTCATAATATTATAGTTGTGTTATTGACTTGTCGTAAATGGTAAATACCCACAAACCATTGTGTTGTTTTATTGACAGTATTGACTTTTATCAATGTTACTTCTAATGACATCCAAATTCTTTTTTCTTTTATTATTCGTCAATATGACCATATCTCTCGCAGTCTTCAACTATCCATATTGCAGTTATTTTCATCGACGTTATCAAAAAAAAAACTCTAAGCTCTGTCAAACGCATGTTTAGTTTATAATTTGGTTTGTGTACGCAATGATGAATTGTATTCTTAATTTCTTGGGTTTAATTAGTAGGCATCAGTCATCATTAACTTAATCACCACATATTGTATATTGGTCTCTAAACAGCTTATTGGATAATATATGCCAGATTGACAGGTTATTTGAAATAAATAAAACTAGATGTGATATATAAGTTGATATCATATTGCATCATGCTTCCCCATGACTTCGATTACACTTAAGATAGAATCACAAGAAAGCATTAAATAACACTAAAATATCAAATTCCAGACGTTTAGATACTCTATCAACACCTTTTATTATATAAATACATGATCTCCACGGTTCTTATTATAATAAGAGCATCCACGGCGGTTGAGCACAGCCGTCCGTCCGTGCCAGCGGCGCGGCACCCGCTGCTCGCCGCTGGCACGGCGCTGCTCGATGCATCGAGCACGTCCGTGCCAGCGAGCAGCCCATGTGTCAGTCGTCCATTGGCCAACGCCAATGCCGTAGGCAATTTGATTTTTTTTAAAAAAATCAAATTTTAATTAAAAATTCCGATTAAAAAAAAATATTTTACCACTTCCCAAAAAATTATATCCATTTTCTATCCACTTTTAATTTATTTTTCAATTTTTTCCCCAAAAATACACATTTTCATTTATAAATACCTCCACTTCCACATCAAAAATTCACACCACACTACACAATTCTCATCTAAATTCTCTCATTTCTATAATTACAATTCTCAATCTTTCTTCCACTCACAACAAAAAATGTCCGGCTCCGGTGATCACCCCTCCGGCTCCCACGGTTGGAACCCCAATTGGTTCGGTTCACAACCATTTCCTAGTCCAGAGACGGAATATTCGGCCCCTCCTCAAACCCAAGGTTCGCAAGTTCCGAGTGGCTACCGGCCTTATCCAATCGACGACCAAGATGCCCCCGATGGCCAACACGAGTAGACACCCGAACCACCCATACCTAGAGCGGGAGGGAGCGGCTCCTCTCAAACTCCTCATCTTCCTACTCATGGTGTCCGCACCCCGTACACTCCGGGGGAGATGGAGTAATTATTCAAAGCGTACTTGTCAATCCCCGAAGATCCGGAGGTTGGCACAAACCAATCCAGTGACCATTATTGGTGGCGCACTGTCGCCGGTACAATCAAAACCGGCCGGCTGGAACAATCGAGCGCAACGAGAGTATGGTGTGCAATGCCATATACAGAGCCAACGAAGAAATCCAAAAGTTCCAGGGGTATTACCTCCAGGAAGAGCGGTCGGCGGGGAGCGGCCGGAGCGAGCTTGACATCATCAGTTCCGCCTTGGCGACCTACCAATCCATGAACTACAAGCCGTTCAAGTAACTCAACATTTGGCAGGTGACGCGGGCTCATCCGAAGTATAGGGGAGGCATATCATCCTCCTCTAGCTCCTCCTCCAAAAGGTCAAGGTCGGTATCCCTATCCGACGCCGGCACAGAGGATGTGGCTAGTCAACTTGCCGGAGCTAACTTGGGTAGCCCCGACGCCGGCCTGAGTAGTTCCCAACGCCGGCCGCAAGGAAGGAAGAAGGCGGCGGCCAACCGCCCCCGCTCCCGCTCCCTATGTGTCACCTCAACCCCCACCAACTCGTTGTGGGGGATTTTGGCCCAACTCAATTTGGCCGATAGGTCAACTATGACCCCCGAGCAACTTCGATCGCATGTGGCGATGATACGGGGTCTCCAAAGAACATTGGGAGTAGAGCCGGATGAATAGTCATCCACAGGGGTAATTTTTTTTAGGTGTTTAATTATGTAATTTTTAATTTTTAGGATTTTAATTATGTAATTTTTAATTTTTAGTATTTTAATTATGTAATTTTTAGTATTTTAATTTATGTAATTTTTATTTTTTTTGTAATTTGTAATATTATTCCGGGTATTTTTAATGCATTTTAATTTTGTGGAAATGTTTTTATTTAAATTGAATAATAGAATGGTGGGACCCTTGAGCTTGTCCTTGCGGAAGAGCACGGATGTGGGTCTTGTGCTCTTGCCTAAGAGCGGGGAGTAAAAGTGGGACCGGGCCCACATCCGTGCTCGTTGGCAAGAGCACTGATGTGGGTGCTCTAATGCCTGCAAGGCTGCAAAATATTACTACTACCACTTGAAGAATCACTACAAAAAAGTGGAGTATTTTTTAAGGTCACGATGCAATTACTTGTGTTGGAAAATTTTAAAAAATAATAATAATTTAGGAAACTAGAGAAAGCATTCCTTAATTAAAGATAAATTAACTTAATCTTTTACTTTTTTTTGGACGCTTTCATTTGCATCCTCTAATATTAGTTGGGACACCCGCAATTATTTTCATATATGCATTTAATTTTAGCCCCTCTTAGCCTGGGAACGGATCCTCTGTTGTTCAAAAAAAGCACAGCACAATATGATGTGCATTAAACGCAGAGGAAATGGAATGAAACGCAGATATATAAGTTATTTTCATTTTCAACCTCTTTTTTCCTTTTATTATGCTTTAGGCACAGAGTATACAGAGGTAACAGAGCCACTGCATCTTCCATACTCCGCATAGTACACGTATCATTTTCTACAAAAGTTGGTTTTAATTTTTTTTATCACTAATTACTAAAAACTGATTTGTTTTATTGATATATTAATAAAATATGTAGTAATATATAAAATATATTATACAAATAATTATTAGTAATTTTTACGTTGAATACTTCTTTATACAATAATACTTCTTTTATAATACTCCGTAATATTTTAGATATAATAGTACTCCTACGCACTTAGTTTTATAGCATGGAATAGGTGTAATTATTTATAAACTATGTGTTATTGTAATATAGTACAAATATATACTGGACTACCATAAAAGAAACACAACAAAAGAAAAAATATTCTCTTATAAGTTTAAAAAATAATATCCAGCATATCAATAATAATAAATATTTATGTTAGTACTAATATTTATATGTCAAGTTGATTTTTACAAATTAGAATACAATGACTTCTACACGAAAAATAGACTAGTATGATAGGATTCTGGTGAATCAATTAACATCTTAAGAAGATAAAATAATAGATTTTTAGTAAAATTTTATCACTTTAATTTAGTTATTTACACCTTTGAATAATTCATCACATAAAATCATCTTATTTTAATTTTCTAAAAAATAAAATCAACTTTATTTATAGATTTGTACTTAACAGAAATTTAATTATTGATTATCATGCTAAATAATAATTCTTTACATATAGAATAATATTTCTATATGATAATAGTATGTATTTTTATGATATACTTTGTTTTATTACAATTACAATATATTTTTATAAATATATAAATAAAACAAATTAGTTTTTAGTAATTAATTATAAGAAAATTGAAATTAGAGACTTAGTAGCCCTCCAACCGTTGACAATTAATCTTAAATTGGGTGAATTAAGTAAGGGCTAAAAGAGGGAAAATTGTGGCTTAAACGTTCTTCTTATTATAGTCTACGCCTGCAAAAAAAATATTCCCATTTTGATGAATATTTATAATATGAATAAAAACTAACCAACACCTACTAGATCCACATGTTACACCTAAAATAATGAAGTTTTCAAAATATTGTCACTATAAAAGTTCTCCCTTATGTTACTTTCCTTCAAATATACAAACACAAAGAAACACAGCCAAAGCATCAACGCCGCATCGAGCTATGGCAACTCAATACCTGTGGAGCCTCCTAGCGGCGGTCGTCGCTCTCCGGCTTCTTTTCCTCATCTACAACGCCGTGGTGGCGCAGCCGCGGAAGCTGCGTTCCACCCTGCGCCGCCAAGGCCTGTCCGGTCCGCCACCGGCTCTTCTTCTTGGAAACATCATGGAGATGAAGAGGGCCCGGGACGCGGCCGCCAAGGTCGCCCCCGTCTCCGGCCCCCCGGCCGCTCACAACTGTGGCGCCGCGTTGCTCCCCTTCTTCGACGAGTGGAGGGAACGCTACGGTACTATTCGGTTTGGATTTTAGTTCGTCCTACAAATTTTAGTCTGTCCTGCAATTTTGAAAATTAGTACTAGTAAAAACAATAAAGTTTGTGTTTTTCCTTCATGAATAAATATGGTTATCAGTAGTAAGTATGATATTTTAATTGCAATATAAGATTCAATTTCACCAAACAAATTTCACTATAGGATAATGGAATAAATCCAAATTTGCTTGTTTTTTGGATGATATTTCAATTGTGTTTTGGCATGACATACCAAAACTTGACAAACATTATGGTTTTTCATGCAATATGGTCTTAATAAATAAAATACTAAGGGCAACAATCTTACAATACTTTTTTGCGTATTTAACTTACATTGTCTGATTTGGCAGGGGAAGTATTCGTTTTCGCACTAGGCACCACGCAGATCGTGCACGTGACCCAGCCGGAGATGGTGAAAGAGATCACGACGTGCACGTCCCTCGACCTTGGGAAGCCAACATACCAGGCGAAGGAGCGAGGCGCGCTGCTCGGACAAGGAATCCTGACCTCGAACGGACCTCATTGGGTCCACCAGAGGAAGATCCTTGCACCTGAACTCTTCATGGACAAAGTAAAGGTACAATACAAAAGTTTCCCATAAATATCCATGTCAGGGTTCAAGGATGCACATCTAAACTCAACATTAGTATGATATTGTAATTTTAACACTAATTACACATTATTTTAGGGGATGATTGAGTTGATCCAAGATTCGAGTATGTCGTTGTGCGATTCGTGGACGAGGCTAGTCGAGGAAGGTGGTGGGTTAGCAGAGATTAAGATTGATGAGTATATAAGGAGCTTCTCAGGAGATGTGATATCAAGAGCTTGTTTTGGAAGTAATTTTTCCAAAGGAGAAGAGATTTTCTTGAAACTAAGAGCCTTGCAAGAAGTTTCCTCCAGGAAAATCTTCGCCACTGGCACGGGCATGAGGTACGTCCAATTTCATATAGAAAGAGTGACAAATACCGAATACCGAATATTCGATCCGCGCCTAATAATGAGCACGCAGGCACCTTCCGACGAAGAGCAACCGGGAGGCGTGGGCATTGGAGAAGGAAATCAAGACGTTGATCCTGGACGTGGTGAAGCAGAGAGATGAGGCCGGATTCGAGAAGGATCTCCTGCAGATGGTGCTTGAAGGAGCGAGACAGAGTGATCTAAGCCACGAGGCAGTCGACCGGTTTGTGGTCGACAACTGCAAGAACATATACTTAGCCGGGTACGAGACCACTGCCGTGTCAGCCACGTGGTGCCTCATGCTCTTGGCCTCCAACCCGGACTGGCAGGACCGGATCCGCCATGAAGTGGCCAATGTCTGCCAGGGCCGGCTCCCTGACTACAAGGCCACAATGAAAATGAAACTGGTATGTTTCATTAATAATACTCCAATCACTATTATCTCAATTATATATGGTCGTATGAATGAATGTGTTTTGTGTTTTTTTTATTTCAGTTGACTATGGCGATCAACGAGTCGCTACGCCTCTACCCACCAGTGTCAGTGGTGTCGAGGGAGGCCCTTAAGGACATGAAATTCGGGAAGTTGAATGTGCCAAAGGGTGTCAATTTGTGGACATTGGTCACGACTTTGCATACGGACCCTGAGATATGGGGATCGGACTCGTATGAGTTCAATCCCGAGAGATTTGCGGATGGGGTAGCGGGCGCGTGCAAGTATCCCTACTTGTACATGCCCTTTGGGGTCGGACCCCGTCTCTGCTTAGGCCAAAACCTTGCTTTGATCGAACTCAAGATCTTGATTTCCTTAATTTTATCCAAATACTCCATTTCTTTGTCACCTATATATGTTCATTCCCCATGCCTAAATTTGGTTATTGAGCCCAAATTTGGAGTTCATCTTCTGGTTAAGCACTTGTAATTCTTGATTTTTACCAGTGTGGTGTATTTTAATCTGTTGTTTTCACCAGTCCCACTTTTTTTTACCATTACATTTTATTTTATGTGTGATTGACCATAATTCAACGAAATTTTATAAATTAAACGACAATTATTTTCTTAAGTAGTCATGAGGGGGTTAGTATGTGGACATATTCTTTGAACTCTTTATGTTTCAATAGCTTTTTTATAATTCTCAATTGTGACCAATTTTAATTCATTATTTTTCACTTACGGTGAATCGATTTAGGAAAAATAAATATACCGTCATCTATTCCAAACATAGATCAGCACTATATCATTTAATTTTATAAATTAAATGTTTTATCACATTTAATCTTGATCAAAGTCCTTTATTCTATGATAATTAATGACATATGCTCTCTTCCAACTAAAATAATGCCGTCACTCAATCCATATTTCCTCATCATTTCTCAAACCAACTTTTTGCATGAACGTGTTTATCTAATTTAAGCCCCTAGCTCGTAGCCCTCCACCCTCTGACAATTAATCTTGATATAGGTGAATTAGGGGCTTAGCCCTCCAAACTTTGACAATTGATCTTGATTAGGTGAAGTAATTAAGTAAGGGCTAAAAAGATGGGAAATTTGTGGCTTAAACATTGTAATTATAGTCCACGCCTGCAACAAATATCCACATTTTCATGAATATTTATAATATGAATAAAAACTAACCAACACCTACTAGATGCAACATGTTGCACCTTCTAAAATAATGAAAATTTCAGAATATTGTCACCATAAAAGTACCCCCTAGGGGTGAGCAAAAAACCGGAAACCGAATATCTGAATCAAACCAAACCGGAATTTTAAAATTCAGTTCGGTTTTTTTGGTTTTTCAGTTCGGTTCGGTTTTGAAAATACAAAAATTTCGGTTTTTCGGTTCGGTTCGGGCGAAGAAAAAAAACTGAAAAACCGAATTATAGATATATATATTCTATTATATATAAGATATTTTATTATATATAATATATATTCTTTTAATATATTCTACTATATAATATATATTATATATATAATTAATTTTATATAATATATATATATATATATATATATATTCTATTAGTATATAAAAAATAAAATAAATTATATATGTATAGATTAATATTATAGTATTTTTTTTGGTTTTTTGGATTTTTCAGTTTTGTTCGGTTTTTTAAGTTTGGTTTTTCGGTTTCGATTTTTCGGTTTTTCGGGTTCAGTTCGGTTTGAGTTTTGAACTAAATTTAGTTTTTCGGTTTTTGTTCAGTTTTGGCAAAAAACTGAACCGAAACCCGAATACTCACCCCTAGTACCCCTTATGTTACTTCATTCAAATATACAAACACAAAGAAACACAGCCAAAGCATCGAGCTAGCTTGATTACGCCATGCCAACTCAATACCTGAGCCTCCTAGCGCCGGCCGCGGCGGTCGTTGCTCTCTGGCTTCTTTTTCTCTTCTACAACATCGTGGTGGCGCAGCCTCCGAAGCTGCGTTCCGCCCTGGGCCCGCCAAGGCCTGTCCGGTCCGCCCCAGGCTCTTCTCCTCAGTAACATACTGGAGATGAAGAGGGCTAGGAACCCGGCCGACAAAGCCGCCCATGTTACCGGCCCCCAGTCGCCCACAACTGTGGCGCCACGCTGCTCCCCTTCTTCGACGAGTGGAGGGAACGCTGCGGTACTATTCGGTTAAATTATCTAGTTAAATTATCTGAAAATTTATTAAGTTTTGTCAAATTTTAGTTCCTACTACTATTTTAAAAATCTATCAGAAAAATCATAAATTTTGGATTTTGTTCTGAATAAATTCGGTTATCTAAGTATGATTTTTCAGCTGTCATATAATACAATTTCACCATAGGATATCGAGAACAAATCCAAAGATTTCTTTGTTGATTTTCTAAGTTGCGGAACATATCAAAGTTTGATCACACTCGTGACTTTGGTCTTAATGAAAAACTTAGGCCAACAAATTTACAATACTTTGTCGCGTATTTAACTAACACTGTCGTATTTAGCAGGGGAAGTATTCATTTTCGCACTGGGCACCACACATGTTGTACACGTGACCCAGCCGGAGATAGTGAAAGAGATCACAACGGGCATGAGGTACGTTTAATTTCATTATACAAAAAGTGAGAAAGTATCCAAAAACCAAATATCTGGTCTCAAACTAAATTGGAATTTAAATTTTGGTTCGATTTTTCAGATTTGGGTTAGTTTTGGTAAATTTTGGTTTTTTGGTCTGGATAATAAAAAATCAGAAAATGAATGTAATTTTAATATTATAGTGCCTATAACAAACACTTTGTGTTGATTTATATTAATGGATGTTATGATGTGTAATTGTTTGAATATGTTAATTGGTTGAGTATTTCTATGTAAATTCAAGGGAAATGATTTTCGGATATTTTCGATTTTTTGGATATGTTTGTGTAATTTTGATTTTTTTTAGCTCATATTGATTTTCGTAGTTCGAACTCGGTGTTTTTGGTTTGATTTTTTGGATTATACAGTTCTATAATTTTTTTAAAATCATTTTTTCGGACTCGGTTCAATTTGGGAAAAAAATCGAATCTTTCTAATCAGTAGCGAAGTATGCAAGCACCTTCCGATGAAGACCAACCGAGAGGCGTGGGCATTGGAGAAGGAAATCAAGACATTGGTTCTGAATGTGGTGAAGGAAAGAGACGAGGCCGGATTCGAGAAGGATCTCCTACAGATGGTGCTTGAAGGAGCCCGATAGAGTGATCTGAGTCGGGAGGCAATCGACCGATTCGTGGTCGACAACTGCAATAACATATACTGTCGGGTACGAGACCACTGCCCTGTCGTCTATGTGGTGCCTCATGTTGTTGGCCTCCAACACCGAGTGGCAGGATCGGATCCGCCACGAAGTTGTCGACGTCTGCTAGGGTCGGCTCCCAGATTACAAGGCCACAATGAAAATGAAACTAGTATGTTTCATTAATACTACTCCCTCAATACAGGAAAAATAGTCTTATCTTTCCATTTCACTTTTTTTCGCGCTAAAAAATGTTCATATTTTCTTTATTAGCCTAATGGTATTTGAAATCACAAAACTTAGGCAGATGATATTTTTCAGTAAATTAAAATTTAATAGCTAATATCATAAATTTATGACTATTTGGGGACGAACGGAATATATAAATCAAAACGAACAACGTTAAACATGCGTCAAACGAGAGTGGTGCATACATAAGAGCTCAAGTAAGGTATATAGCATATCATTCCTTAAATAATGAATCATTTATTTTTATTAAATAGATCCACCTTTAAAATAATGCTATTAATTGTAATAAATTATTTTAATTAGAAATTTTGAACATCAAATTGAAAACTACCAATTCGTTAGAAATAGTACACTGTGGTGACCTTGAGATCATGAGTTTAGATCCCATCACTCGCCGGGAGAATTTCAATTTTAATTCATTAATCCAGTCAAACAGGATTAGTCGGAATCCGCCAAAATCGAGAGTTCAAAACACACGTGGTAAAAAAACATTGCCAATTGCCGAACACGTGCAAGCTTTTGACTTTTGAGAAAGTGATTTCATAACTAATTTAGCAGTGTTAAAATGGAAATAAAATGACATAATCACTATTATTTGTTTTATTTAATTAAAATTAATGTCACGCGGCATTGTGTGGTGATGGCCCGATGCAAATGAAATCGGTGTAATTAGTCTGTGTTTAGACATAAGATTTGATTTGATGTATTTATATATATTCTCAAAAGAAATTCTATAATACACTATATAATTCTCACAATATAGAATCTTGGAGTATTAAATTTCTTGGAATTTTGACTAGATTAGAATGAACATATTCATTGGGTAAAAAAAAATAAAAAGGGTGGGTTTTACTTTGCTTGCTTCTTCACTGAATCTACTTTTGCTCAAAAAGAAAAAGCGGTGCGCCATTTTGTGAAAAGATAACGCAATGAACTGCGAATGTGGAAGATGGGAATATCAGATTTCTTGAGAATTTAGTGTAAGTTTCTTTCTTTATTTTTCAATTTTGGATTTTTTTTAATTATTTCAGTGTTTCTTTTTGCTTGGAATAATTTGTTAGTTCAGAAGCCTAATTGGATACTAATTAGGTTAGTTTTGAATTTACTGTTTTGTTTTCTTTCATAATACTTAGCAAGATTGAGGATACATCAACATTCACGTTATCAGTAGATGAAATTTGGGGGTAAAATCTTGTGTTTTTTTTATTTTATGCTTTATTTGTTGTTGCTTGCTCCATCAAGATTCAAGAACTGGTGCGTTGCCTTTAATAATGTTTGAATGCTGATATGGTATAATAAAAAGTGGAGGTTTGAGCTTTAGGATTGAGCTTCTTGGAATTTAGATGTTGATTCAAAGATCAATTTTGGCCAATCTAATCATTGAATAGTCTCTAAAATGCATAAATAGTTCAGTTTTTGAAAATTTTATTCTGATCTTAATTGATATCCATGATTTTGCAGCATCGCGTGTATCGAACGTTTGTCTCTGGATAGAGTTGGTTATACTCGGAACGCTTCCAAAAAATGGGAACGTTGGCCTTTGAAACCGATGCTGGTGTGTGCTCGAGTGACTACATGGCGTTGGGGCTGCAGGACTTCAGAAACGACAGCGTAGAAAATCCCCAAATTCTCTCGCTTTTATCCACATTGCTAGAGAGGTCTGAGGCTAGAAGCTCTACCAACGAAAGACTTCATCACAATATTCCACGGGTTAAGAGCGCCTTCCCTCGCCATCCAGCAATACATAGATCGGATTTTCAAGTATTCGTGCTGCAGCTCTTCATGCTTTGTTGTGGCATACATATACATGGATAGATTCATCGAGAAAACAAAGTCAATACTAACTTACCTGAATGTTCACCGGCTCACAATCACCAGCCTAATGCTCGCTGCAAAATTCATGGATGACGCGTAAGTTATCTTCTTTCAACTGCTTTGTTGATAGCTAGTTGATACATTTCTGATTGGACGGGATCGGATGGTTTTTCAGATTCTACAATAACGCATATTATGCTCGAGTTGGAGGTGTGACCACAGCAGAGATGAACAAACTGGAGATGAAGTTTTTGTTTTCTCTAGATTTCCGGCTTCATGTCAATGTAGAGACGTTTGGTAAATACTGTTCAATCCTCAAACGAGAAGCAAAAGGCGCCCTCGTTGAGCGCCCCATCCAGGCATGTGGAGTGGAAGAGAACTGGACGAACAAAGATGACACCACCTGTGCTCGACCAGTTGCACGATAATCTGCTGAAGATCGCTGCTATCCGCCCATATACGATGTGAAACACGAGACAATTAACTTCTTCCACTCAATAGCACAGTAGTTTGGCCTTGTTAGCGTGAAGCTTGAATTGAAGGTAATATTTTTTGTGGTGTTGGTTGATATTTTTAAATTTTTGTTATGTATGTTCAAATTCTTGAGTATTTTGTGCATTGAAATATGTTGATTATAGATTGAACGAATGGATGATGTTGGCCTAAGTGTTAAAATGTGAATGTTAGATAGTGATATTGATGTTCCCATCTCACTAGAAAATGTCACAAGTTGTAATCAGCTGGAAACCTTCTTTAAAATTATGATAATAAAAGATGGTGTTATAATTTCTTAAAAGATTCGCTGTCTATTTTATTGTTTTACATATTTTATTAAGAACAATAACATAATACACTATATTGCTCATAAAGTATCTCATTTTGCAAAAAATTAAAATGTTTCACTTTACTTTTTCCGAACTTGGCCGTTCAATCAACTACTAGTAACTTATTTCACTTCTATTTCATTATTCGTAAAAGTTGAATTCATATTCTAGTACTAAATTTTTTCGTCTACTCTCTCCGTCCACAAAAAAATAGTCTCATTCGTGGATGACACGAGTTTTAATAAGAAATTAGTAAAATAAGAAAAAGTAGGTACAGCAGGAGAGGCGAAGAAAAAATGCTTAAAGTACTAGAGAGAGAAATAAAATAAATAAAATATGAGAGTTTTGGTAAAATAAAAGAGATACGGGGAGATAAGGTAATTAAAATATTGATAATAGAAAATAAGTCATACTACTTCATTACTAATTTTATTTTTTCTAAAACCCCAAACAATCATCTCTCCCAAAAATACATAAATTATACTCCCTTCCTCCACAAAAAATAATCTCTTTTTCCATTTTTATTATCAACTAAAATTAGTCTCGATTATATTTTAGAAAACTTACTTATGACTTTTTATTTACATCTCATATTTTACCAACATTTCTCTCTCTTCTACTTTAGTACTAATATAACTTGCTCATTAAAATACGTATGGTCAATAAGTGAGACTATTTTGATGGACGAAAATAGTTACCAATCATCTTACCATTTCGTTTATTTTCCATCCCAACCATATCAAAGCAATTCATCATTCATCATCAAATAATTCTCTGTATAAAATCATAGTCATTCCAAAAAATGTGAGTTTGTGAAACTACACAACTGTACATCCTTCAGCAGCATTACTTTGGTCAGTGATCAAAACAAAACCTATTTAGCTGTCTCCACTGTGAACTGGCCTTGTAAGAACTCTCACAAAGTGATTCCGCATCTCCAGTAAAATACGTTGGATCAGCTCACCGTACCTTTACAAATAACACAATCACAACCGTCAAGCAACGACACAATTTGTCACGTTACTAAACAAGTTTTCGAAGATTGAGAGACAAAGTGTCTTACCATGGCATTACACATAGTTTATCGTAGTTTTCCAGGACGAACAATATGCAAGCATGCCTCAGTGAAGTGGCGTTGAACGCGTCAGACAGCTCGTACTTGACAGAGATATTCTCAACGGATATATGCTGATAAGACAGATTTATCAAACACGGCAACAGGATGGTGCAGGCAACCCCAGCAATGACAGTAGCAGAAGTTACCTGTGCTATAGTGCATTCGCAGAGATGTTTCAGACCCTCTAACAGATACTGATCGGCAGCCCTTAGAACGTCTTGTGCAATGTCTAAGCTGACATCGACTGATCCTGTGTATATGTACCTGCAGCGAACGAAATGGTCATGGTTTAGAATAGAGGTGAGTATGGTGATGAGGGTAGCGAAGGGAGTTCTTCCTAGCATATTACTTCATCATCAACTCAAAAACTTCCCATCTGATGTTTGGAATCTTTATGTCATTGGCATCTCTCTCCTGCAAAGGATTTCAATAGATTTTGTTTAAGAGATTAACAAATCGAACAAAGTTAACGAGCATGCATCATCATGTTTGTAGCAGTTGAGATGCATAGGAAAATATGTTCAAACATATTATCTACTACTCAGGATTGAAGGCAAAGAGCATGAATGGAGTCGAAATAATCAGAAAAAAGTGCACTCACCCGATAGCCCCCATCAAACATGGCACGAAATATGTCGGAAGAAGCAAGCAAACAAATCCTGTGTGCGTAGAAACGTTTACCTGATTATAAGCAAAATTGAGATAAGATATTAGGAAGAAACTATAGAGCATGAATCTCAGAAGCAGCAGGCCATTTATGAAGCTATGAAGCTTTCCTACCTTCAACTAAAAATGTCACATCAGACAATGTAGGTTTATTTACATATTGCTCACCCAAATACACCTGCAATAGAATTGCACCACGGTTAGTAGGCATAAATTCCTTATTAGGTTACAATCAATATCACTTAGCTTCTTCACATAGTTATGTTGCGAGTAAATAAAATCGATTTTTTTAATGATTGTCAAATTCTTCAAAGGGGCTAATCATCTCTAAAACATACAATAAACTCTTGAAAAGAGCTTATAATCAAAACCCATTTTTATTGTATTTGAAAATGATTACAGCAATATGGCAAGAGGATACAATGATAAACTGACTCTACCTGAACTATTGGGGAAGGAGGAGCTGCTTCCACAGGAGAAAGTGAGCTGGCTTTATTGGCCAACCTGCTTAAAGCAACAGAACTATCTCTTTGATGTTTTGGGTTCGTTGATTCTAGCAGCTCCAAGAGTAGCGTCAGTCCTGCAAGATATGCAGTAGGTGGGAGAACTAAGTTCCAGTCACATACCAAGAATTGCATTGCATAAAGTACATCACATTGACCTTGTTGGTTTTGTAATAAACAGCATACCATTTTTATCGATGAAGATAGTTTTTTGGTCATCTGGAGAACAAAGATGTGCCAGAGCCAGAGCCACTCGTCTTTGGATATCTTTCTCTCCCACACGCATTATATACAATAGATGGCTTAATACCTGTCCATAAGAAATTGTTTAATAGTGTTCACATCCAGATTATCTATATATTTGTGTTTTGTAAATAACGGCATACCAGTAAATCAAAGTTTGCACATGGATTAGATCACTGATATACATATACTGTAAGAAGTGCTGGGATGATTTATTATATACATAACTCACCCGTCCATGTATTTTATCTTCTAGTCGTTTCAGCGTTTTGGCTACACAATCTCTAGTAGGCTGCAGCAGAAGCAAAATTCCGAGACTTATTACTTGCGTGTAAAAAGGTAAAACATGACTTTGACAGCAAACAAAAGGATATTCTTTATTGAAAAGAAGTGGATCAGATCATTTACTTGAAGATTAAATTCACCATCTTGAAGCTTCTGAACACCCCCAATCCTAACAAGATCTGCAACATTGTCCTACAAGGATGCATGGAAAACAAAGTTTAAAATTTGATATCACTAGGCTCAGCCAATAAAAATAGCCAGGGCTTATATAACATAAATACTGGACTGCATCTTAAAGTTATATTTAACCTCATTGTCAGAGAGCCCATAAAGAGCAAACGCTGCATTATGTTGCAAAAATCCATTTTTCGACTCAAGGAGCGTTAGTAATGGGGACACTCCACCGCTGTGTGCTATACCAGCTTGATTGTGGGTATCCTGCAAGAGTGCAAAATATGTTTAGCATAACCATACGCCTGGAAATAAACTGGGAGGGTGCAACACAAAAAGTGGCAGGAGAATAAAGTTACAATTAGTTCTAAAAGAAAGACATGGCAAATTTTACCTGAGCTAACCTCCCCAGTGCAAAGGCTGACATCTCCTTCAATTGAATATCAGGTGACTCGAGCATTTCAATTAATGGCAAAACAGCACCTCTTTGAACAATATGCACCTGCACAAGCATATATTAAATTGTCAGAAATTGATATAATCAACATTCTACTAGATTCTATTAAAAAACAGTAAACATTATTGTTTTGTTCAACCTTACAGTCTGACTCTGCAGCAGCAAATTGCCCAAGCAGCAAAGCAGCTTCTCGTTGGCTCTCAGCACAAGTTGAGCTGTTATCATAGACATCAAAGACTTAAAGAAAGACACCAAAAGCAGCATGTAATTGTCTCTTGGAAAGGGGGAATAGAAGCACCATGCTCATGCAACAGAAGTTCCTCAATTACTACAAAGTTATTGGTCTCTCCAACTGTTTTTGCTCTATCATACCTGAGTAAACCAATAACAGGCTGCAAAGCTCCAGCAGCAAGCACTTCTTTCTTAATATCGGGAGATGAATGCACGAGATTTCCAATTACACCAACCTACAGGTAGCATTAGTAGCAGTTGAGAATACAACAAATTCAAAGTCCCTGAGCAAGTAGAAATATAAATGAGCTGAAAGAGATTAAGAAGTGCTAAGCATAGCCAACCGCTTCATAATGTACAGCAGAATCTTCAGACCGCAGCATTAATATTAGAGTGGGTAGGGCATTGCATTCCACAATCTGAGAGTAGACAAATATTTTTTTAAAAAAAGGAATGGAATAACATAAGCTGCTACTTTACACTATGTTATAGAGTATGACATATACCTGATTTTTGTTCTCATCATTTTTAAAGGCAAGTGTTCTAAGAGCTCCAGCTGCTGCTCTCTGCACCTTTGGGTCAGAATACTCAAGCAACTCAACGAGAGGAGGAATACCACCTTCAACCCTGACAGAATGATTTTAAAAATTAAAAAGCAGGAAATATGAAAATATCCAATCATATAAGTGAGAGTCAAGAAAGTTACCTAACACGGTTTTTAATGCTGCTATTCTCATGTACTAGATTAGTTATTGCATCAGCAGCTCTTCTAATGACCCCTGTCACTGCTCGAGCGTTTACCCCATCTTTATGCCTTTTCAATAGATCAATAAGATGTGGTATGGCTCCTGCATCAGCAATGAGTTGCTGGTGCTCTGGCTGCAAATCCAAAGGCAGTGATAAATAAATATGTCAAAAAACCATAAGAACATGATAGTGTCCAGTAATGATATTGGATCATTCCAGTTGAAAGCCATGCTACATAATTAACACAACGAAAAACCATAAACTGCATTCATATTTATTAAAATATCTGACAAATCTATCAAAATAAGAAAGTAAATCCTTGAAAACGATCGTAATCAGGTTAATGAAAATCTTACCAATAAATGCCAATAGAATTTGTTCAACTTTATTGTATCAAAGAATAAAAAAAGAGCTGCATAATATGTCCACCAGTTTGAGGATAACAAGATTTTAACAGCTTCCTAATTTCCTTGATAGCATAAGAATCAATAAGTACAAAACGTGATTTTAACAACCACCTTGATAGCAAGAAGCCCTATCGCGAAGGCACTCGCTTTCTCCACTTCATGCTTGTATGGAATCGGATCAGTGTCTCCCTCTCTCAGAGGTGGTGGAATCTGCAGATGCCTGACCAGGGACGGAATCGCCTCGCAATCCACAATCACATTCACTACATCCTCTGTCACCACATACGAATAAATAAAATATCTACGTCATATAGAACCTCAAAATTCAAAAAACATTAGCTCAGTTTGAATCACACAACTCATCAAATAAGCACTTAATTAGCTAATCAGAGAATATAACACTCTTCACAACTGGTTCACTCTATCAGCAGCAATAACGCAGATCAAATCCCTAACTAAAAATTCCAGCTCACACTCGCATAATCTATGCCCATGCATAACAATCCATAAATTCACCAAAACAAAAGCAAACAAATTCACCAGCGACGGAATCACCTCGCAATCACAATCACATTCACTATATCCTCTGTCACCACAATATGAAATACATATATCATATAGAACCTCAAAATTCAAAAAAACGCTCACTGAGTTTGAATCACGCAAATCATCAAATAAGTAATTAATTAGCTTATCAGAGAATATAACACTCTTCACAAACGGTTCAATCTATAAACAGCATTAGAATAACGCAGATCAAATCCGTAACTATAAGATTAGCTCATACGCGCTCCCGTGCATAACAATCAATTAACCAAAAATATCAAACAAAAGCTAGCTATTAATTTTCCATTTCCGTTCACTTTCGAATCTCGTACCGTTCTTCGCGAGCTCGGCAAGGACGCTGAGTGCGGCTTGGGCAGATTCGCGGCTTTCCTCGGCGGAAGAGAAGGAGGAATCGAGGATCTCGAGTTGAGCGCGGATTTGGCTAAGGAGCTCCTGATGCAGATCGACAGGCGAGCGATCTTCCTCGTTCAGCTTCCTCCTCAAGCTCCGCCGCGACGCCGGCGGCTCGTCGCGGCGGCGACGGGCGGTGTGGTTGCTGTTCACCATTGAGAGAAGATGTGAGGATAAATTTGGTTGGGTTGCGCAGGGGTGTTTTGGGAAATCAATGGAAGGAAAATGAAAGGTTTGTGAGAGTAAAAGTTAAGTTTGGAATATAAATGGAATTGTGTGTAAAAAACCGCTAATTTTAAAATTTTCAAAACTTCCTCTCCCGCCTTCATTTAGCCAAATACGTTACATAATTATGACATCATTAATATTACTACTATACTTCCTTAAGATATAGGAGTATTACATAAATGTTTATAAATTTTCAACTTTACCGGATCGTGACACAACTTCACCACAACAAAGAAAGTTTTTCTTTTGAAATATCCCGCGAAAATAATTGTGAAAATTATTAAGAGGTCTCATTTGCGCATCGCCCGAAGTTGCGGCACAATGTCATAATGACTACTTGTAACTTAGCGCGCGCATCTCCTAATTTGAATTAATATAGTTTCATTTTATATTAGTGATTTCAAATATAATAGTATATTTTTTAGCAATGCAATAGAACCATAAATCTTCTTAATATTCTTTATAAATTAGTACTACTATCTAGCTTATATGAATTTCGATATAATTAAGAATTATAATTTGCTAATTTTATTGTAGGTCACATTAATGTGGGCCTATTGGGTGTGATTACTTCTATTGAACGGGATACGCCTCGACATGGGCTTCCTTGTTTTTAATTAAATAATGTTGAGTGATTAAAATATGGCACACATTTTATTTCTATAGCCCACTACTAAATAAATGGGCTGGTCTAACACAACTGTTTCACTTGACCCATAAAAAAGGCCCATTTTCCTATCCTGCGGTGAGGAGTTTTCATATTATATGTCCTTTTAAATGAAATATAATTATATTAATTAGATATACAAACATGCCAAGATTCTCCAACTTACAAGCAAATTTATTATTTATTGGTTATTATACTAATAAAAGTACAATATGTATTATTTTCTGATACGTGCAAATATATTTATAAAAATACACTTGTCTTATTCAGCCAATTGGGCCACAAGATTTTGTTTAGAGATCATGTCTGATACAAAGACAGCAATATTATTACAATTTTGATCTGCAAAATTGGAGTGATTTATTTTGTTTTCCCACCACATAATAATCGACAATAATTTTTAAAAATATATCGACTTGTAAAATGTATTTACCTGAGAACTTCCTTCTTACATGTATAAGCTTATTATATTGTGCCTTTTACTAGTCAAGTTATATACACGTTCAATTTTATTGTTTATTCTTGCAAAATTCAACTTTTTCAACCATTTTCCTTTACAATTATATAATCAAGATAATATTCCATGCTTTATAAATCGAATCTCAAAATATGCATTGATTTTTGTGATCAAGTGAACAAAATTAATTACTCCACATAGTATGTATCGAGATTTTTTTATATTACTATTATAGTCATAACATCTCAGTTGAGATTTGAATCTAATAATAAATTATACACTAAATTAAAGCTGGCACGTGATTAACTACATCTAGTGAAAGAAAAGCACGTGCGGAAGATCTGGAACATGCCAATGTTGTTGCTCTTGTCCTCATAAAGATGAATAAATAAATTAATTAAATTAAATTAAATTATAAGAATAAAGTGACTATATAGAAAAGAAAGAAAAGTGAGTTAAACACTTTCTATTTCCCATGCTGCGATATTATTCTTTTCGGACCCAATCTATCTGTTTTGGGGTTAAAATAGAAACACATACGTACATTATAATAATACTACATGATAGGTAAATTATCGAAAAAATCATTAATTTTTGTCAAATTTTATTTATTTCAATAACTTTAGCAATCAACCTTAAACCCTATGATGAAATCTTTTGCTTTCATATCTGTGATGGGTTATTGACTTGACACTTGTTTTAAATTGATGATATATTTTAATTATTTTGCTAAGTATATTGAAAATAATAATAATAATGTACAAGTGGTTTCGAAGGTTGGATTAGATACAATTTCATCTAAACTAAAAAAATAAAAATTGAAAAAAAAAAATGTTACATTTTTTTAAGTTGTTGGATGAACTTGAACTTGAACTTGACAAAAATGGCATATGATTTTATTACAATTTGTCTCTACACATAGAAAAAGAACAGTGCAATGTTTTAGTTGAAAATGATGTTTTTTCATTCAAAAATTCAAGTGAATTGCATTGACCACAAGCTGAATTCGCCGTCAATCGCGGTTGACTTTTTTGTATCCAGGTGAAAAGTGTGAATAAAATAAATCAAATTTTTTACAGCTTTTGAAATTTAAATGTATTTAATTCAACATACCTGCATAGAACATGACATCAAAAGACCACAAGTTGCTCGAGTATTAAATCTCAGTTTTATTTGTATTAGGTGAGTTCATTATTATGATTCTTCTGTTTCAATTTTTTATATCAATTGGTATATCGGTAATTAGAAAGTGAAGTTGATTTTTAAAAAATAAAGAGTTTGGGAACTGGCGATTTCTCGTATTGACAGTAGAAGAAAAATGAAAAGGATAAAAGGGGTGTAATTACATCAATTAACATTTTATAAAGTTAGCATCCAAGCTATTATAGCATAATTGTTTGAGTTGATTTATTTGTTTTCAAAGTGACGTTGTTATGGATGTCATTTATTTAAATATACTAATTTTTGATATTTTTTCATGACATATTACTTATCTTATCTATGAAACTACCATAAAAAATTTGTTAAGACTTTGAATTTGATATACAATTAATCAATGGTAGATGTTATAAGTAAATATAACAAACCTGCACAAATTAAATGTATTATATTCTTCACAGTTAAGAAATTAAATTCAGTGTTAAAATATTAGATGGTACAGTACATTGTTTATTACAGAAGGTAAACATTTTTTTTTCTCCTCTAGTGATAATTATATAATCATTGCAAGAAAACATTAAAAAACATGTTAAAACAAGATTAGATAAATTGGGAAAGAAGACAAAAGTAAAAAAGACTATCTAGTACCTATATATGTTAATGTTTTGTGTGATGGCAATGAGACTAGTTAATAGGGATACAATTGCTTGTGGTTTAATCAAAATAATTCATTTTTGGTCCACCATTGAAAAAGAGAAGGCTCACTTGTAATGCTTAATCTTGGACTATAAGCTAAACTTGGTTCTATAAATTTCATAAATTTCTAGAAAATATTTGTCATATATAAATCATAGTAATTTTTATTGATTTTTGATTAATCTCAAAGTTATTTTAACTAGAATATAAAATCAAAGTAGTAATTTTCATTCGTCACATAATAGTACACATTTAAATTAATATGACACGACAGTTTAACATCGTCGTTTGTAACAAAATGATGTCAGTATATTTTGAGTGTTACTATATAATAGATGGCGATATAACCAAAACGACGTGGTTTTGTCGTTATATCATTGAATAAATGTGAAAAAATGAAATAAATGTTTTGCTATTCCATTTTAACTTCATTTTTCCCAATCACAACAATTCCAAGTTAGTGCTTTCAAGACCCTTATTTTTCAAGGGTGAGTTTCCCTTAGTTTGAAGATGCTGATGTTAATACATACTAGTACAAAGCAATGCTAATAAGCGTAACACACCAAATTAACAAATAATCACAATTGAAATCAAAAGTGTGTGGGCAATATCCAAAACCAACATTAACAAATCCCATCATTTAGTATATATACTCAAGGTGGCTTTACTTAGAAGGCCATTAATTATATTATAGCTAATCACTTTTTACCATAGGATTAGCCACAAACCATCCTTTATGATTATATAAAACATTGACA
Organism: Salvia splendens; assembly: GCF_004379255.2. NCBI lineage: Eukaryota > Viridiplantae > Streptophyta > Magnoliopsida > Lamiales > Lamiaceae > Salvia > Salvia splendens. The sequence continues at coordinate 42,403,552 of NC_056033.1, read as the reverse complement.
AGAAACCAACAAAGAGAAAGGGCACCAATAAAAGATAAGCACCCACACAAACTTTTTGATTCTTGTTATTCACAAGCTTGCAATTTTTATATGTATATATTTTACATATCTATTGAGAAAAGATGTTGCAAGGATTGGAAGCTGTTGGATTTTTGCTAGATAGGAATCTAGCTTAAATTTTTACTATTCTTGATGGATTAACCTTTCTCCATAGGCTTCACTCTAATTAACATTCAATTATTATTCATCTTTAGTTCTTATGCATATAGAATTACCACCAGCCACCTAGGTACTGACATATTAACAATATAAAAAATACTAGTAGTACAGTACTAGTAGTATTTTTTAGCTCCTACTGTGTAATACTCCCTCCGTCCCGGATTACTTGCACTTATTTCTTTTATGGGAGTCCCAAGTTATCAGCACTTTTTTCATTTTTAGTAAAAATTATCACCTACAGCCTCAATTGTTGACTTTGCTATACACTCATTCCTTAATCTCCGTGCCGAAAAGAAAATGTGCGAGTAGTCCGGGACGGAGGTAGTATTTTTTTGGGCTATTTCTATAAATATACTCGTTCAACAAAATTAAGTGGGAAACATATGCAGAGGTTGCTGCAGGGAGAAGTAAAATGTGAAGTTGCCATAAATTTTGTGTGATACTCCCTCCGTCCCGCACTACTTGCACTTATTTCCTTTCTGGGCGTCCCAAGTTATTTGCACTCTTTCCATTTTTAGTAACAATTTATACCTACAGCCGTAATTGTTGACTTTGTCTATCACTCATTCCTTAATCTCCGTGCCCAAAAGGAAAGGTGCGAGTAGTGCGGGACGGAGGGAGTATGACATAGGTCGGTTGGAATTTACCAAAAGGATAGACAAATAGAATTGGAGCGATGTTCTCCGATGGAGACATGGATGGGAGAAAGGGAACAGTAGCAGCGAGCAGATGGTGATGTAAAAAGAATGAAGGGTGCTCAAATAGAGTCCATCAAATCTCTCTCTTCAATATCTAAAACTTTATTGAGTCAATTACTTAATTCCAGACTTCAGAATTATTTATGTGCACATCGCACGCCTGCAGATGAAACTCTCAATTTTTTTTTAAACAAGAAGACAACTATCAGAACGCAGAATAATGTCTCCAACACTGAATAGTGAATACTCATTTGAATTTCATGCAATTAATGAGATGAACGAAACAAAATTCACTTCTTAATTACATTGATTAGCAGCAGACATAATAATAAACCACTCCCATTTATTTAATCGTACGGCTAGTATTTGAAGTTGACGAAGAGAGACAGTTAACTGACATTTTCCTGATATAAAACTGAGCGCAAAATGACAAAATTAATCTAAACAAAATTAATCTAACGCCCGTTAACCAGGGGACTAATAACGGCCGTCTCTTTGCACGGGCTCGGCGGCAGGCTTCCGTTACTCTTCCCCGACGCAACGAGGCGTTGCACAAACCCTTCGATCCTCCCGCCGTTAGTCACCGTCAGTAACTGCTTCCCGCCAAACGGCAGCGACTCCACCGCTCTCTCCGCCAGCACGTCCTCCGCCGTGATCGAGACGCCGTTAGCCTGCAAAAACATAACGCCGTGTGTAAAAATTAACACCAAAAACGCAACGGCCGTTACTGATTTGACGGAGGGGGATGAGATTTTTCACCTGAACTCTGACGTAATCGTTAGGGTTCCAGCAGAAGGCGTTCCCCACCATCTGATCGACGGTTTCGGAGACGCCGTCGAGGACAATGCCGACGACCGCCGCCGTGGAGCAATCGCCGCTGCGGCTGAGCTTCACCGGAGAAGAACTGCTCAATTGTCCGTTACCGATGGAGAGGACTAACAGATCATCGACTCCGGTCACCGACGGGAAATCACGCTTGTTGTGGAGGACGTGAGTGACGGCGGCGGCGGTAGGGTTGTTCATCACCAATCCGCCGTCCACCGCCAGGCAGGAGGTCTTTCCGTCGCGAGACGACAGCCTGTACGGCTTGAACATCGACGGCGTCGCCGACGTGGCGCGGATCACCTTCGCCAGCTCGAAATCGAAGCTCGGCGACTCAGAGGCGTCGGCGCGGGAGAAGACGAACGGCGCCGAGCTCATCAGATCGAAGCAAGGCACGAGGAGAGGCTTGCACGTGTCCTTGAGCGTCAAAACCTTGCCGTCGACGCGGCGGAAGGCCGCCTGCAGCACGGCGTCCATGCTTCCACCGGAAAATCTCATCCTCCGCCGGAATCCAGCCAGCTTCTTCGGTTTGAACAGCTTCGCCTGATTGGCGGTCAAAAACGTCACCGCATCTCTGGCGGAGAAGAGCGGACGGCCGGAACCGTCGTCGGCGACGAGCATCGCGGCGAGGAGAGCGCCGATTCCAGTGCCGACGACAATATCGAAGAAATCAGCGATCCGTGCGTTGAAATCGCCGGTTTTCTCGTGGATCTGGTCCTCGAGGTGGAGCAGAGCGGCGCAGGCGACAATGCCGGTGGTTCCGCCGCCGTCAATGCTGAGCACACGCGTCTTCTTGCCCTCGCAGTGGTGCAGCCACTTCTGCTCCAGCTTGGAGAAGATCTCGAGCGTAACTTTGCTGAGCTCCATCACAGATTTGCAGAGGAAATCTGCGCCGCTCCAATCAGAATAAAAGCTGCGGCAGCAAATAATGAATGTCCTGTGTAAAATGGAGGCGATATGGATTGGCTGTTGTTGGTAGTGGTAGGAGTTTATAGGGAGTAGAGTAGGGGAAAACTAGTGAGAGAAAATCCGTGAAAAAAGGAATAGATCACGCTTAACTACTGATCGCCATTAATGGAGGTGAGCTGAGCTAAGATGAGAACTGTACTACTCCTCATAAATAATCGCACACACTCAGCGGGTAACTGCGCATTCCGATTTACTGTGAGGTTACTTGACAGACTGATCGTGCCAATATATATATATATACACCCACCCACACACATATACATACTCCATATTATTATTATTATTATTATTATTATTATTATTATTGAAGAATGCGATGGTGGAGAGAGTAGTAGTACTCTACTTACGATGTGTTGCGCTGTATTTGATTTTTTGTTTTATTGAATTTATTACACGCGCTTTCCCTTAATTTATTTAAACCTTTACTAAAATTTAATTATATTATGATTAGTATTAATTAATTACTTAGACACATTAAACTACAATCTCTCATTTACTCTAGTACTAATAGCTAAAGAAGTTATATACTTATATATATATAGACGAGTATAAACACCTATTTTTATTCTTATATGAATGATTTTATTGGAAATTTTGACGAGGTCAAGTCCATCTTACTTTTGCTTCCTCTGTAGTAGCATCACATTTGGATTTTGAATTGATACATGGTCATTGCATGAGTTTTAAAAATTTTCATTTAATGTATACTTTAAACTTGATCCCGTATCAAGTTAATCATCATTCCTTTAATATTATATGCACTTCGATAAGACAAATAGACAATCCAGACTACTACAAATCACACAACAATTTAATTTTATTTTTCCATACATTTTTAATTATAATCCAGTTTCATCTTTTAAAATACACTCTTTTAATATTTAATGAGAATATCTTTAAAAATCAAGTCTTATAAAAAATTTAAAAACAAAAAGATTTTTATAATTAAAAATTACGTTGCAGGCTAGCGTGCTGCAACACAAGATCTGGATGCACCGAACTCTTGCCCAAGCACGGCCCGAGACATCCCAGTTGCGGAATATTAAAGAGTTGAACTCAATCTTAAATATAAATGATATGGAATATTTTTCTTTTATAGTGATCAAGAAATCATTTCCAATTAAGTCAGTAATAAAAATAAAATTAATGTCACCTAAATATCGGACTTCAATTTGCAATAATGTATATACTACAAATTTCAAATAGATTGAGATAAGAAATAAGCTGAGAAAATTGGATGACCTATCCCAAAATGTTGCTTTATTTCAACATGTTTCCATTCGATTGCTTGCCGTTTATTTTATTATGCCTTTACTTCTCAGAGTTTGGTAAATGTAAAGTTGAAAAACTTGAAAAAACAACAATCAAATTTGCCACTGAATGCAACCCTCATGCAAAAATATGATGAAATGTAATTGTAACACTTCTATTATTCTATAGTGTCTTCATACAGATAAAAGCGACAAAAATGTTAATCTTAATCACCACTTTTATCTGACGTTTGTTTTTCATACACGTCGTTACGATTGCCATATTTACTTGTGACAAAAACCTCATCTAATGACAAACATGTACTCCTTCTCTGCCGTTAGAAATCTCATTTGTTTTTGGCACAGTTTATAAGAAATGTAAAGAAAAGTAGATTAGAAAAGATAGTGGAATGAGAGACCCATTTTTTATAATGAGGGGAATGAGTTAGTGAAAAGTAAGGTATACCTATTATAGTAAAAGTGAATCGAAACTCCGAATAGCGAATAGAGGGAGTACTAATAAACAAAAATAGTTCATACGAATGATACTCATATAAGATACATATTTAAAATCCAAACAAGTGCGATTAAGTTGTAAATCAAATAAAAATGTATTCACATAATGCACAACTACCACTAGCCCTTTAAATCTAAGTTATCAATCGTGCATTATTGTACCTATAAAAATCAACTACACATTGTAAAATAAATTTGATCACATTCGCTCCTTAATTTTAATCCAGATTCACTTTAATTGTTTTAAAATCGAATCGGAACGACTGATTCGGTCTTAAAGAGGCATATTATTATGTCCATTTTTGGACTGAAAAATCACTCACCATTAAGAGTGAAATAATTGATTATTGGACACATGTTTTGAGTTCATAATTTTGAATTTGTTCATATGTTTAAAATAGTAACAGTAGATACTTTTTTGTTTAAGATTCAAAGCTTATACTTCTACATATACTCCCTCCGTCCCGCACTACTCGCACTTATTTCCTTTTTGGACGTCCTAAGTTACTTGCACTCTTTCTATTTTTAGTAAAAATTTTCACCTACAACCGTCATTTTTGACTTTCCTATACACTCATTCCTTAATCTCCGTGCCGAAAAGGAAACGTGCGAGTAGTGCGGGACGGAGGGAGTATCTTTTTGTTAGAGTGTCCACTATAATACCGGCGCGGCTATAGCCCAGGCGGGGGCGGTCTATAGTGCGTAGGACGTCCGCCCCGCGGCGGATGAAAATAACGGAGCGGATGGGCATTCGGCGAGAAATGTGCGAGGACGCCCCGGTCGGCCATCGTCGCGCCTATAGGCGCGCCTAGCGCCCCCTTCCGATTTTTTTTTCAAAAATTAACCCTATAAATACTACTCCTCCACCACTCATTTTACGCCCTTTTCACACACTCTCAATTCATTCACTATCTACACTTTCACTCTCAACAAATGCATTTTGTATTTTGTTTTAAATGTTCGTTGTATAATTTTACCGTTTCCAATACAAAGAATATTCGGTCTCAATTACCTCGTTTTATAATTATTTAAATTCCGATGATTTTAAAACTAAAGGAAAAAATTAAAATGAAAATTGATTATAAAATTTCGGGGTTATTGGAAGTGTCCGCCTATAATGGCGGAAACATTTTTTTTAGGCGCGGACAAAAAAAATGGGATTGTGGAAAAAAAGGGGCGGGGCTATTGGGGACGTCCGCCCTACATTGGACACTCTTAATCATTCAATATTTCCTTTTACATAATATAAAATTAATTATATTACTATAGTATTTCAGCTCAACCAATTCGTTAAGTGGTTAAAATCCTAAATTTATAGCTTCGTCAATTCGATTATCAAATCAATTTTTAAAACATAAGATATGTTTTTTTTTTTGGAGTTGCAAGTAAAAGAATTGGCTCATTTTGTGGATGAGTGATACATGGTTCTTATCCACAAGTGTGAAAAAACAACTTACTCATCGAATCATTTCATCGAACACTCTCATGGCGACGACGTTCTCGTCTGTATCTCACCTACGCTCCGCCTTCTACGCCTCCATTGCTCCCAAAACTCGCCCCTCACTTCCAGGTCACGCTCCTCTTTCACTTCTTCCTCTTCGGTAACTCGCGGTTAAGGTTGAATTTGGCTGCAGATTTAAAAAATGTGCGTTCATGGAGTGCCTCGGCTAATTACGTCGACGTTAAGCTTCACGCGGCGGCGAGGGCAGTTTCTGCGAAGCACGCAGTAGCGAAGAGGTAATAACTTGAATACGTTGATTTTTTCAGTTTTTTAATGGATGAAAATTTCATGAATGATAGAATGGGAGTGAGGTGTGCAACTCTCGAGGAAATAGAAGAGGAGAAGTCGATGATTGAGGAAGATGTTGTAAGTTATTTTATGCAAGAATTCGTGACCTAAATTTTTTTAGTATCAAATCATTTTTGTTCGGCTATCAGCTAAGAATGCGGTTCGTTATTTCTATATCAGAGAGAAAGGATGGAGAAGACTATTGATAATGTTAGGGCAAGTTTCAATTCGATTAGGACGGGAAGGGCTAATCCAGCTATACTGGACAAAATTGAGGTAGAATTCGATGTGTTATTGATTGATGCAGAGCATTATATCCGCTATACGACGCTTATTTTGTGAAATCTTAGTCAATTTTTCTGTGCAATAGAAAGTTTTTTAATTATTTGAAGATTTGTCCTGCTCAATGTATGTAGTTCATGATAAGATCTAGCACTTTGGTGTGAATGTATTAGTCCATCTATGATCATATTTGAACGCCATTATCCGAATATATGAATTTGCTTAATGAGCACCAGTTGAGTAATGAGAATCAGCCCATGTGTATATGTAATACTGTAATAACTTTATCAGAGCTTGATAAGTGAGTGTTATGAGATGATGCTTGATTTGTGATGGATCCGCGAATTTCTGATGTTAGTAAATGCTGGTAGAGAATGAAAATTACGACACAAAGAATTTACGTGGTTCGATTTACTGAGGTAAATCTACGTCCACGGGAAGAAGGGAGGGCAAGATTGTATTGCTTGATCTGGGAGTACAGCTTACAACACAGACTTGCTATATGGTATTTTATCTCTAGAGAGCTTAACCCTTTTCTATCTGATCTAAGTTCTATTTATACATTGAACTAAGGTCGTGGTTTGCAGCCCCACTAACAAGATCGTGGGTGAGCAATAACTGCTCAATAACTGCTTCGTACCACTAAATAGATCGTGGGTATAGCGGAGGTCGTGGAGGCCTTTCATGAGTCCACTAACTCCTAGTTCGGTCGAATGCTGAGACCGAACTGCTGGACTTTACCGATCAGCTCTTGCCGATCTGAGAGGAGAGCTTGACTGGTCGGCTTTTACCGAGCTGTAGGCTGAGTCCGAACTCTTTGGTCGTGCCGAACTCTTTGGTGCCGAACAGATACTCTTTCTTGGGCTCTGGGCTGATGGGCCGTCACTATTATTGGGCTTGCCATTAGGGTTTAGTTCGTACCCCATCACTACCCCCCCCGAAAAGCGAAGTGAATCACTTCGGCGAGGTGAGTCACTTCGGCATTCTGGATAATGGTAAGGGGGAGGCTGACGTCAGGGGACGTGCCTTGCGCGTGCCTGCATTAAATGCGACAGTAAAATCCGGCCGTTGAATCCTGAAAAGGTGGGATTCGAAACGGCGCAACGATCTCGAAATCTTTCCCGAATCTGATAAATATGCTCCTTTTTCCTCATTTGAACACCTTTGCTGTTGCGTCTTCTATACTCTCTCTTTCTCGAGAAATTTTCTTCCGCTTTCACGAGCTTCTTCAGACTTTCTTCACCTTCAAAAAGTAAGAAAAATGTCTTCTTCTTCTTCTTCGGAGTCGGGTAGCGTTAGGAGAGGCGGTAAGGGGTCTTCTGGCCGGAAAGAGTCCGGGGAGAAGACCGTAGAGTATTTCCCTAGTATTTTGAGTAAGGATACTGTGATGTCCCTACCCGAAAAATACTTTTTTCCTGGGGGGAAGGCGGTGGTACCTGACGGTGATCATAGGGCTGACTCCCCGCCGGAGGGTTACGCCACCGTGTACGAGGCCTGCTTAGAATGCGGGCTTCGTTTCCCCCTCCCTTCTGCCTTTATAGATTTACTAGATTTTTTTCAGCTTCCTTTAGGCCAGGTGACTCCGAACTCTTGGAGGCACTTGTCGGCCTTTGCTGCCGAACTCCGTAGGTTAGGAAGGGATTTGTCTTTGAAGGCGATCCTTAAATTCTTTCAATTTAAGAGGAAGGGGTCTTGGTTTTACTTGATCCCTGTACAGCCCTTTAGGGCCTTTTGTAAAACGAAGTGGCCGAAGTGGCAAAACCGCTTCTTCTACTATGATAGGACCGCGGCTCCTAGTTTTCCCTGGAGAGGGCCGAAGTCCGTTATCCGTCACCCTCGGCCTGAACCGTTGGACGAGCTCGATGGCGAGCTCAACAAGATTCCCATAGTTATGAAACAATACACGGAGTCTGAGCTCGTCAAGGGCGACGTCGTGTTCGACATCTCGTCTTCGGACGAAGAGGCCGAGGGTGAGGATTTCTCTTTATCTTTATGCTCTACTGCTTTAGCGAAGAAAACTAACCTTGCTTTCTTGCTTTTTGGCAGTGTACATGCTGAATAAGGCTATCCGAAAGTCCTCCGAGCTTGTGGAGCCGGAGAGGCAGAGAGCCCCTCGCTCGGCGTCTGAAGCCGAGAAGGATCCGAAGAGGCAAAAAACCTCTTCTTCGGATCCGAAAGAGCCGGAGTCGTATTCGGCTAAAGGGAAGGGGAAATTTCATGAGTCCCCAAGAGTGCCGGGGAAAGACCTGGTCATCTCCGAGGTGGTTGCAGACATCCCGGAGTACGTCCCTGAGCCTTTTCAATGGCCGACGAATTTTGTGGAGGTAAGCTTTCTGACTTGGCTTCTTTTCCACATTTTTTGATGGCCATTCTGTTGAGTTTTTTCCTTGTTCATCTTCAGAGAGCCAAGCTCGTCTCCGTGGAGCTCTCCAAAGCATCCCACGACTACGAGGAGATGCAGAAGGAGTTGCATCTTGCTCGTAGTCTGGCCGAACAGGCTGAGGCCAAATTTGAGAGGGCCCGAGCTGCTAGGATATCGGCTCAGGATGAAGCCCGGTCAGCCAAAAACCAGCTCATCATCCTGCAAGAGCAGACGAAGCACCGGGAGGCTCAGAAGGAGGCTGCCGCCGTGGCTGCCCAGGGGGAGGCTCTCCGTGTTTACACGGAGAAACTCTTTTTGAGCAGCCAGTTCTCGGCCTTTGTCGGTAGTCTGGTAAGGCTAATTACCGATAAGGGCGAGCAGGGGGCCGACGTCGTGCTGCCTCTGTACAGCCGAGAGATAGCAGCTCGGCTTCAGAATCTGCCGCTCCTTGAGGAGCTCGCTTCATCCTCGGTCCTGCTTTCTGCAGACCGAGTCCGGAGTTGTCGAGCTGATCGGGACGAGAACCTGGAGGCTATCTTTGCCTCCGTGGGACCCGTTTCACCCGCTTCGACTTACAACGGAGAGGGTGAGGCCGAGCCGCTGGAGCCGGAGGCCGAAGTCGAGCGGGCCGGGCATCCGGAGAAGGAAGCCGATCAGGAGGCGGAGGCGAGGCCGGCAGGACGCGAGGCCGAGGCTGAGGTAGCTCAGGAGAAAGAAGCTGAACCAGAGCGAGGAGCCGGAGACGAAGCTGGCGGAGTATGATTTCGTCTCCCTTCTCTTACTCTGGTTTCTTCCTTGTAAAATGGCCTTGAAGCCCTCCTAGTGTAAAAAATTTTCCTTGTGAATGAAAAATTCTCTACACTTGTCTTCGTATAGCTTTTCGTACTCGCCTTTACTCCTGTTGTATTTTACTATCTGCTCGGTACAGCTGCCGAACTAATATAGTTACTTTGTACTCAAGGAGATGGAGATACTTCACTGGAAACGGCTGTACTCTTCGGCTTTAGACGAAGCTGAGAAAAGAGCTATAGCCGATCAGACGAAGAATGACGAGCTTCTGGCTCGTTTAGTGAAGCTGGAGGCCGATAATAAGGACTTAGAGTCCGATAAGAAGGATCTGGAGGCCGAGCTGAATACGACCATTGCTGAGAGGACTGCGTACGAGGATTACATCCGTGTGCGCGGGGGAGTGACCATATCAGATGTTCAGAGTCGAGTTGACGAACTGTGGGAGGAATATCATGTACTCCGGAGGAACAATGCGCTGGAGAGCTCGGCTTGCCAACAAGTTGTGAAATCATTGCGGCGCTGGGCTTCTCGGTACAACATTGTTCTTTTTCGGCGCCCCTCCATAGAAAGATTCCTTCGGCATGTCGTGCCAGCAGATGCTCGCACTCCAGATCAAGCCTCTGGTTCCCTTGTTCAAAATCCTACTTCCAGTCAACAACGAACTCCGGAACAGCCGGAAACGTCAAGACGAGAACGGGCTCAGGAGCAACCGGAATCGTCAAGACAGGGACGGACTGAAATTCGCCGAGGAGTTGTGACTATGAGCGAGCAAGATCAGCAGATGATTATTGCAGAGACTCTTCATCGCCGAGGTGTTAGGACTTCTCGGGCTCGGGGAAGAGGCGTTGGGTCGAGGATAGCATCTCGCCGACCTGCTTATTCTTCATCTGCTCGGAACAACCGAACTCGGCTTCCAGAGGATTTTGCAGATAGGTGGCTTAACTTCAGCAACCCTGGACAGTAGAATAGTCCTTTGTAATAGCGTAACGCCATTTTGTAGGGTAGCTGAGTTGTATGCCGAACAAGATTTGAAAAATGAAATTTTGTTTTCGCTTCTAACACTGTATTTACAGCTTAGCGAAAAAATTTCATCGTACTTGTCCTCGGTCTTATGAAGTAAACTTCTTTGACCGGACTCGTCTTTGGTCTGATGAAATAAACATCTTTGACCGGACTCGTCTTTGGTCTGATGAAATAAACATCTTTGACCGGACTCGTCTTTGGTCTGATGAAATAAACATCTTTGACCGGACTCGTCTTTGGTCTGATGAAATAAACATCTTTGACCGGACTCGTCTTTGGTCTGATGAAATAAACATCTTTGACCAGACTTGGTTTGTGTTCTAATTTGGCGATTTTTGTCGCCGGGATCGAACTTTCCCTTGTCCTAATTCGGCGAGTTTTATCGCGTGGATCGGACTTTCCCAGTTAACCGAAGTGGTCTTATGCAGTAAACCTCTTTGACTAGACATGGTCGTCCCCGGTCTTATGAGGTAAACTTCTTTGACCGAACTTGGTCGTCCTAATTCGGCGAGGTTTATCGCGTGGATCGGACTTTCCCTTATTGCAGTTCGTTTCAGACGAAGTGCTTGTTAAGCTGAATTGCGGTCTTGTATCCTCCTTGGAAGCTTGGACTCACAATCGTTGGCTTATTGCAGTTCGTTTCAGACGGACTGCTTGTTAAGCTGACTTGTGGTCTTATATCCTCCTTAGAAGCTTGGACTCACAATAGTCTTTAATAATCGATCTAAAAAGGGGATCAGTCTTTAAAGAACGATATACCTTGGTACCATTTGTAAGAGACGACAAGCACATAGAGACAAAACACATAGGGAAAAAATGAAAAAGACGAAAGAAAAAAACTTTAAACTTTTTATAAAACGACAAGTAAAAGGTACAAGTAAAAAACAAACAAATAAAAACATGTACCCCTATGACCGAACTAGACACAAGACAGACTGACCGGACTTTGTCTCTTACAAGTGGAACTTCTTGAGGTTGGAGACGTGCCATGTTCGGGGTACTTGTTCTCCTGACATGTGAGTCAATTTATAAGACCCTTTGCCGAGGACTTCTGACACCCGATATGGACCCTCCCATGTGGGTTCGAGTTTGCCCAGCTTTTCTGCTCGGCTTACTTCGTTGTTTCTCAAGACGAGATCTCCCACTTGAAATTGAAGCTTTTTCACCCTTTGGTTATAATACCGGGCTACTTGCTCCTTATACTTGGCTGCTTTTATGCACGCCAATTCTCTTCTTTCTTCGGCGAGATCTAGTTCTGCTCTCAGTCCGTCGTCATTCATTTCTGAGGAGAAAGTTAGAGTTCGGGGACTGGGTACGCCGATCTCCACCGGAATTACGGCTTCAGTGCCGTACACCAGACTATACGGAGTTTCACCGTTGGAGGTTTTGGGCGTAGTTCGGTAGGACCATAGGACTTGAGGGAGATTTTCTACCCATTGTCCTTTGGCTTGTTCTAACCGAGCTTTTAACCCTTTCACCAGAATCCGGTTCGTTACTTCCGTTTGTCCGTTTGCTTGGGGATGGGAGACCGAAGTGAACCGCTGTTGAATGTTCAGCTCTTGGCACCAATTCTTGAACGTCTTGTCGGTGAACTGAGTCCCATTATCCGAGATGAGGATGTGGGGTATGCCAAATCGGCACACTATGTTCTTCCAGACGAAGTCCAAGGCCTTTGAGCTCGTTATCGTAGCTAATGGTTCAGCTTCCACCCACTTCGTGAAGTAGTCCACGGCAACGATAAGGAATTTCATTTGCCGAGGAGCTTGAGGAAGTGGTCCCACTATGTCTATGCCCCATTGCATGAAAGGCCAAGGGCTTTGCATAGTGTATAGATCGGTCTGCGGCATCCTTGGGACATTTGCATGAATTTGGCACTTCGTACACTTCTTGACGAGCTGCACTGCCTCTTGTACCATGGTTGGCCAATAATATCCCCATCTCAGAACTTTTTTAGCTAAAGCTCTGGCTCCGATGTGGCTACCGCACGATCCTTCATGAACTTCTCTGAGGATGTAGTCCGTCTCTTCTGGTCCTACGCACCGCAATAACGGCTGGAGGTAAGACTTTCTAAAGAGGACTCCTTCATGAAGTTCGTACCGAAGTGCTCGGCACGTGATCTTCCGAGCTTCTCTCTTATCCTCGGGCAATTGTCCTTGATCCAGATACTGCAAGATCGGCGTCATCCAGTTCGGCGAGCTAGATACTGAATGTACCTCGGCTTCATCAATGCTTCGATGCATTAATTCTTCCGCCTTTGAGCTCGGATCTGAGGCCAACTTACTTAAGGTATCTGCTCGGCTATTTTCCGCTCTGGGAATGCGGATTATCCGAAAATAGGAGAAACTTCGGCTGATGCTTTGCGCTTTGTCCAAATACTTCTTCATTCTCTCGTCACGAGCTTCACTTGTACCCAACATGTGATTTACTATGACTTGTGAATCACAATGGACTTTGAGAGATTTGACGAGCAGACTTTGCGCTAACTGGAGTCCGGCCAGGAGGGCTTCGTACTCGGCTTCATTATTAGTAGTGGGGAATAGGAACCGAAGTGAGTAGGTTACCTCGTGTCCGTCGGGAGCGACAAATAAAATACCAGCTCCACTTCCCATCTTGTTTGAAGCTCCATCTACGAATCCGCTCCAGCAGTCCGGCGGCTCTACTTCGGATTCCAAGGGCTGTGCTAGTTCGGCATTGGCAGAATTCTTCTGTTCGGCAATAACAGGAATTGCTTGATCGAACTTTGCTTCTGCAAGAAAATCTGCCAAGGCTTGTCCCTTGATGGCTTTCCGAGGTAGATATTCAATTGTGTGCTCTCCCAACTCTATAGCCCACTTGGCGATTCTGCCTGATGCTTCTGGTTTGGTCAACACTTGCCGAAGTGGCAGATCAGTTAAGACGCATACCTTGTGAGCATAGAAGTATGGCCGCAGTCTCCTTGCCGCATTTACTAATGCCAGAGCAATCTTTTCCAGAGGTTGATACCTGGTTTCTGGACCTCTTAATGCTCGGCTTGTAAAATAGATGGGAAGCTGCTTTAGGCCTTCTTCTCGTACAAGCACCGCGCTGATGGTTTGATCCGATGCCGCTAAGTATAAGAATATTACTTCGGCTTCGGTTGGAGCAGAGAGAATAGGAAGCTCGGCTAGATAACTTTTGAGCTCGTCAAAGGCCTTTTTCTGCTCGGCTCCCCACTCGAACTTTGGTGCCTTTTTCAACACCTTGAAGAACGGCAGTTGCTTTTCGGCTGCTTGGGAAAGGAATCGATTCAGTGCGGCTAGACATCCGGTTAGCCTTTGCACGTCATGTATGGACTTCGGCATTGCCATGTTCTGAACGACTTGAACTTTTGAGGGGTTTGCCTTGAGTCCGTCCTTTGAAACCCAACAACCCAGAAATTTTCCCGAATCTACCAAAAAGGTACACTTTTGGGGATTAAGTTTGAGGTTGGCTTTCTTGAGCACGTCGAGAGTGGACTTGAGGTTGTGCTCGTACTCCGAGGTGCTTTTGCTTTTGACGACTATATCGTCAACATACACTTCGACCTCCTTTCCAATCAGGTGCCGAAAAAGCTTGTCTACCATCCTTTGATAAGTGGCTCCGGCATTCTTTAAACCGAATGGCATCTTTTTATAAGCGAAAATGCCGAAATCAGTAATGAAGGCCGTTTTTGAAGCGTCAATCTCATCCATTAAAACTTGATGGTATCCTTTGTACAGACCAAGAAAACAAAAAATTTCAAAGCCTATCAAAGCTTCTACTTTTTTATCTATGTTCGGAAGGGGATAGCAATCTTTGGGACAGTGCTTATTTAGATCGGTGAAATCTATGCACATCCGCCATCCTCCTTCCTTTTTCTTGATCATGACAGGATTGGCCACCCACGAAGGATACTTCACTTCGAATAACACATCCGCCTTCAATAATTGACGGACTTCGTCATGGATGACTTGACTTCGTTCTGCCGCAAAGAGTCTTTGCTTCTGTTTTATCGGCCGGACTGAAGGATCAATATTTAACCGATGAGTGATTACCTCGGGGGGCACTCCGGTCATGTCCAACGGAGACCATGCAAAGACGTCTTTATACTCCTTGAGGAGCTGGATGGTTTTTTCCCGAAGTAGGGGCGTTCCCGCGAAGCCGATCTTAACCGTTCTGGATGGATCGTCTTCGTACAGCTGAACTGTCATCGAGTTCGGCTCCGGTATGACTTCGGTCATCGCCTCTGACTCCGGCTGCTGTGATTGCTATGCTTGGTGGTGCCGATCTGACTGCTCGGCACTTCTAAGCGCAATTTGCAGACATTCCTTTGCTCTCTTTTGGTCACCTCGGATGACCGCTATCCCTCCTTTAGTAGGGATCTTGATGGTGAGGTGATAGGTGGAGCAAACGGCCCGAACTGTGTTGAGCCAGTCTCTTCCCAGGATGACGTTGTACGGGGACCGAGCTTTCACCACGAAAAACTCAATCATCGTACTGGAGCTAGTAGGCGCTTTCCCCACCGTGATCGGAAGGCTGATAATACCTTCAGGGCGGGTGTCCTCCTGGGTGAAGCTCTTCAGGGGAAGCGGAGCCGGACTGAGCCGAGCTGGGTCCACTTCTAGTTTGTCGAAGCACTCTTTAAAAAGAATGCTAACCGACGCTCCTGTATCCACAAACACCCTGTGGATCAGTTTGTTTGCCACTCCGGCTTGGATGACAATGGCGTCTTGGTGAGGAGAGATGGCCGGGACGGGATCAGCAGCCGAGAACGTAATCACTTCGTCCTGCTTCAGCCTTTTATGCGTTGGCTCCTCTCGATTGGAGCCTCTGCGTTCTGACTTTAGGGACGACTTGGTCTTCCCGGCAGGGAGCGCGTCAATAGTCTGGATTACTCCATCATATTGCGGCTCGTCATCGTCTTCGGGATCCGGCTGCCTTTTCGGATCCTGAGGAGCGCAGTTCGCACCACTCTGCTTTTTATTCTTCTTTGGCTGCTTACTTCGGTATTTTTTCAATGTCCCTGCCTTCACAAGAACATCGATACCTGCAGCCAAGTTTCTGCACTCCTCAGTATCGTGACCGTGGTCTTGATGGTAGGAGCAGTAGTTATCCTGTGGTCGGCGCGCGGCTGATTTCGTCATCCGCTTTGGCTTTTCGAATAGGTCAGAGTGCAGTTCGAAAATTTCCGCTCTCGGCTTGTTCAGCGGTACGAACTGAGCGGGCGGCTTCTCGGGATTGAGACGAGGTCCCAATCTGTCTTGCACCGGAGCCCTTTGAATTCTTTCAAATGGAGTCCGGCGAGGATGCCCCTGATCGCTATGATCGGGCTTCCTTCTGTCTCCTCGGGTCGATGAGCTGTCTAACGACCGTTTGCGACGGTCTGCCTCATCGGCCCGGGAGTACTGGTCCGCAATGTCCCACATTTCCTGAGCTGTCTGCGGACCGCACTCAACGAGCTTCCTGTAGAGAGCTCCGGGCAGGATCCCATTTTGGAATGCCGAGATGACAAGCAGATCGTTGAGATCGTCTACTTGCAGGCATTCATTGTGGAATCTTGTCATAAAGTCGCTGATTTTTTCGTCGCGACCTTGACGAATGGAAAGCAGCTGAGCCGAAGTGATTCGGGCTTCCGCTTTCTGAAAGAACCTCCTGTGGAAGGCATCCATTAGATCTCGGTAAGATCTGATGCTGCCCTGGGGGAGGCTATCGAACCACCTTCTCGCGTTCCCGATGAGCAGCTCGGGAAACAGCTTGCACATGTGGACCTCGTTGAGACCCTGGTTCGCCATGTTATATTGATAGCGCCCCAAGAAATCGTGAGGATCCACGAGCCCGTCGTAAGTCATCGACGGAGTTCGGTAGTTCTGTGGTAGGGGAGTTCGGGTGATGTCGTCCGAGAACGGAGTCTTCAGTGCTCCGTACACGGCGAATCCGATATCTCGTCGGTATGGAGGAGATTGAGTTCTCCTGTGATTCCGGTACCGAGGAGGAGCTGGAATATGTGGGGGACGGGGATTCTTTCTCCTGGGAGATGCGACACTACTGCGGTAGTGACTTTCTTGTGCGGAGGGGGAAGGAGAATCCGTCGTTTTCGTCTCCGGCTGCTTTTGGCTTCTTCGCAGGAAGGTTAAGAATTCCTCCTGCTTCGCCTCCAAAAACTGCTTGACAGCCTCATTCAAATCGGGCTGCTGGGAAGACTCAGTGGGACGATTTTTGGAGCGGCTTGTTCCTTCGCCATGAGAACTGGTGGTGGATTTATCCCTAGGCTGTTTTCCAGACCTGTGGGATGGATTGGCTTCCTCCTGGTTCTCACGGGCAGGAATACGGGTACTCTGCGATCTGGTATGCATTTTTTGAGTGGAAAAAATGGATCAAAAATTCGCTTTATCACAAATTTTGTTCTCTGTTTCCCACAGACGGCGCCAGTGATGGATCCGCGAATTTCTGATGTTAGTAAATGCTGGTAGAGAATGAAAATTACGACACAAAGAATTTACGTGGTTCGATTTACTGAGGTAAATCTACGTCCACGGGAAGAAGGGAGGGCAAGATTGTATTGCTTGATCTGGGAGTACAGCTTACAACACAGACTTGCTATATGGTATTTTATCTCTAGAGAGCTTAACCCTTTTCTATCTGATCTAAGTTCTATTTATACATTGAACTAAGGTCGTGGTTTGCAGCCCCACTAACAAGATCGTGGGTGAGCAATAACTGCTCAATAACTGCTTCGTACCACTAAATAGATCGTGGGTATAGCGGAGGTCGTGGAGGCCTTTCATGAGTCCACTAACTCCTAGTTCGGTCGAATGCTGAGACCGAACTGCTGGACTTTACCGATCAGCTCTTGCCGATCTGAGAGGAGAGCTTGACTGGTCGGCTTTTACCGAGCTGTAGGCTGAGTCCGAACTCTTTGGTCGTGCCGAACTCTTTGGTGCCGAACAGATACTCTTTCTTGGGCTCTGGGCTGATGGGCCGTCACTATTATTGGGCTTGCCATTAGGGTTTAGTTCGTACCCCATCAATTTGAATGGTTGAATTATGTATTGTGTTCTTGTTGAGTTGCCTTGTCTTGGAAATGACTGCATATCATGTTTTCATTGCTTTTCCAGGTAGAGTATTATGGAACACCGGTTGTTTTGAAGAGCATAGCTCAGATTAGTACTCCAGATGCAAGTTCCATATTGGTGCAACCCTACGACAAATCCAGGTACCTACAGATTAAAACGGAAAGAGTATGTAATTAGTCGTTTATGAATGATGTTCGAGGTGACTGGCTTAGGGACTGTGTTTAATCGCCAAGCAACAGTTGAGCATTTTTTAATACATTTTTTGAATTTTTGAACACTTTTGCTGTTGCTGGCAGAATAATAATGAACTGAGTTTAGTTTTATAGTTCCATTAAAATAATCTGATGTCAAGATATGAAGATTATCTTTGCCAAATTTGCTTGCTTCAACTGGCCACATATGATACATCTCTTGCGTAATCTATGACATTTGGTTTGCCTTTTTATTTTCAGCTTGAAGTCTATAGAGAAAGCAATTGTCAATTCCGACCTTGGGATGACTCCAAACAATGATGGAGATGTTATTAGCATCAGACAGGAGAAAGGTTTTGTAATTGAGTTTTTGACCACTCGGCAAACTAAAGAGAGCTCGTTTCTGAACTTCCTTTTGCTATGTGCTTACTGTCTGTTTATCAGGATGGTTTCCGGAATTGGAAGTGAATTTTCGTATCCAATTTGCCTGTGAACATCGACTTGAAAATACAACTCACTTAGGATCCTTTTCTCTTTTTGCAGGAGTTGTCAAAGGTTGTGGCTAAGCAGGCTGAAGAAGGCAAGGTAAGCTATGGCGATACACACAAATAAATTTACGCTAAGTCGCTCCAATGGAAGCTGTCTAAATAGTCACATTAAGTCATCTTGTTTGTAGGTTGCCATAAGGAATATCAGAAGAGATGCCATCAAATCTTATGAAAAGCTTGAGAAGGTCTCTTTAAAATCAACTTGTATCTCTCTCTCATCCCCTCCCTCCTTCCGTACAGTCATGATTTTGTAATCGGTAACACTCTTACAGGAGAAGAAGCTCTCAGAGGATAATGTGAAGGACCTATCTGCTGATTTGCAGGTACGTATTTAAGTTCATTATTACTGTTAACTGCTAGAGACTCATCATTCATTGTCTTCAGCCTGTTACATTGCTACACAACCCCAGTTGAGCATTGTCGTATTTATAAAGAAACACAAATATTTGGGTATCTCTATCAACAAATTGCGATAAAGAGAAGAGTTCTGATTATTGCTGCTCGCCTTTATTTAACTTACAAATATTAATTCCCCGTTCTTATCTTTGTATTGTATCCAAGTATGTTAATGCAACCGGCTTCCTCAATTTCCATTCACGACTTTTTTGACAATTTTCCATATCCATTTGCAGAAAGTGACAGATGAGTACATGAAGAAGATCGAGTCCATCTTCAAACAGAAAGAGAAGGTATATGTCCTTGCATAATTTCTTTTCTGTTTGTAAGTATGAAAATATGGAAATACAGATGAGTACACTAGGAGGTCGGGAGCTGTCACCCATTGCCACAGGGTAGAACGAAAATGCATTCGTATAGTAGCATCTATTCTCCCCTGTAAGACGAGGTTGCCATGCTCTTGTAGACAGTCTAATACATGCTTTCACGCTATCAATTCGATCATATCAATAGTAAATTTGGAAGCTTCTTTTATGTTATGGATTCAACCATTTCAACTCCATCACCGTTGTCGTCTTTTAGGAGCTGCTGCAAGTATGAAGGCCTCCCTGCAACGTGTAAATGAGATTCGCAGCTGTAACGAAATTTTGAGAAGCTCCTTTCACTTGGTTTTGGTGGCTAGAAAAATATGGTATATGCTGCCTACTTCAATACTTGTTCCTATTAATAGAATTTCTTGAATTGTTTACATTTTTGTGTCAAGGCTTCTTATATTTAGTTGACATATGTTCATTTGGTGTGTGCTTATTTATCAAGTTTTTCAACTTGGCTGTGAATTATGTGATTCCATTCCAGATTTGTGTTGTTATCTTATGATAAAGCTAAATTTGAATTTGGAAATTTTCAATAACGAATATACCAAAATATGACCTCAAATTAGTACTAGTACTAGTACTAGTTAATTATTTAGGAGTACTATATATAATAGGGGTATTCAATGTTGACGATGACGAGCACAAATAAATATACTGATCCGGTGGGGTAGGTGTACACTCTTTTATTAAATTTAAAAATGACATTTATTTATTTTACTTAATTTTTGGAGTAGAAAGATACTAGGACAGATCAATTGATTTTGCAATGAAATCAATACCATAAACGGGGAACAGGTGGAACTTGAAAAATGTGAATTAAACAACAATTTATGTCTAAAAATAAATAAAGACTTCTTTTTACTAGGGTAATTTACAGATTTTATAACCAAACTATTAGTAGCTTATTTTGATTCTGCAGCAAATTAAGATTCAGCATTGACAAAAGCTTTATCAACTAATATACCGTCACATTTTAAGTACGTATGATATATTAAATTGAATAATTTTTTTTTTATTGAATTAGAGCTTATATTAAGAATGAATGAAATAAAAAAGAGAACAAAAAGTTAAGGCCATCCACTACGCGGCGCACCACCGTCCCGCGTTCCGTCGCGGAGAGACGAAACACTCACGCGACGCGTTGCAGCACACCGGCCCATCCCGCGCCCGTCACGATCACGTCCCGCGACCCGTCCCTGCGAGACAAGAGACGGGTTGTCTTGCCACGCGCTATGGCGACGTGGCGCGCCCCTGCGCCATGTGTGACGCCCACTCGCCGGCCCGCGAGTCGGATTTGTCACGCTGACGCAATAATTCATTTTTTTAATGAATTTTTTTAAAAAATATTTTTTATTTATAAAAATTGATTTTTGTATTTAAAAATAATTTTTACAAATAAATGAATACAAGAAATTTGTAATAACCCATATATATTTGATGGGCTTGCGAATTTATGAATCCATACATCCTTGAATGTTTTATATTCCACTTTCGATGTGGGACAAACTCAATGTTTTGATGTTCCACTTTCGATGTGGGACAAACTCATTCTTGGTTGTTTCTCTTTTATAGAGACATCCTTGAATGTTTTATGTTCCACTTTTGATGTGGGACAAACTCATTTTTGGTTGTATATCTTTTATAGAGACATCCTTGAATGTTTTATGTTTCACTTTCGATGTGGGACAAACTTATTCTTGGTTGTTTATCTTTTATATAGACATCATTGAATGTTTTATGTTCCACTTTCGATGTGGGATTTTAATTATTTCTTTTTCTATTTTTTTAAATTATGTCATTTTTACTTTTTTAGGATTTTAATTATGTCTTTTTCTATTTTTTTGAATTTTAAGTTGTAATGTTATTTTAATTTTAATGAAGTGTGTTTTTTTATTTGAATTTGTTGGAAAAAAAAAATAAAAAAATGAAATTGAATGAATAGTAATTTAAGGGACGGTTAAGCGACGGAGGGTTGCAGGTTCCATCCCTTAGTTAAGTGATGGAGTAAAAAAGTACAGTGTGACCTATAAATAGTGTTTTAAGGGACGATTAAGGGACGATATAGTGACAGCTTTGTGGATTACCTAAAAAACTGATAAATGAGATAGAAGAGAGTATAATAAACAAAACTATAGAAATACGATGTCATTCGATACTTATAAAATGACCTTGTTTTGGTCGACAAAACAATATCACCTTAGTAATAAAGTCATGTCAGCATCAAAATTATTTATAAATTAATAGGAAAGTTAATTAGCTGATGAAATACAAATAGTAATAAATGAGCAACGTGCCAGTGTGAGGCTAGGGAACAGATCCAAAAAAAAAAATAAAAATCGTGACATCCTCAAGGACGTCCATCGTGGCACCGCAATGACGGACGTTCCGGAAAGCCGCGGATGTGTGACGTCCGCAGCCGACTTCCGCGTCAGCCCCTCCCTCAAAAGGCTGACGTCTCAAGCGGATGTCCGGCACGCCGGTCCGACGTCCGGCCGGATATCCTCTATCATGGATGCTTTGTAATAATCAGGAAAGCGACAGTTGTGCCATGTTGGCATCGGATGATCGTGGCCGTTAGATGAAGAGTTGATCGGACGGCTATCTGATGTTTAGAGGGCGAGGGAGAAATCGATGCCGTCCACACCGTCTCATGAGTAGGTTTCGCGTGAGTTAAAAATAACAAGAAGCTTCACATTAGAGAGAGAGAGAGAGAGAGAGAGAGAGAGAGAGATTTTCAACGAATTCAGTTTCGTTTTTGTGTAAATCTCGGAGTGTGCTTGCAGTTTTCCGGAATTTCATTTCTTCTGATTCTGCTCATTCCGCCGGCGCCAATGGTGGAAATCCGGTGAATTGGAGGAGATTTTTGCAGTTAATGGAGAGGAATAGAGATACACGAAGAGCGACTGTCTCCGCAGCTAACGGTTTGCCGAGAAGACGGCAAAGGATCACTACTCTCAGAGATTCAATCGGTGAGAAAAAAAAATTCTAGAGATTCGATGATTATTTTTTTATTTTGGTTTTTATTTATGTGTTTTTGCTATCCTTGTTTTCCGAAATTTGCAGACAAGGATAGGCAGATGAAATCGCAGGAAACCGTGAGCTTAGGAGATCGAGAGGAGAAGGAGCTGGAACGAGAGTTTCGGAAGAGAAGAAGAATCGATAGGACTGCGGCGCAGCAGAGAAGCGAGAGTACGGACTCGTGTGAAGAGGAAGAGGAGATGAGGATTCATCAGCATAATCAATTCTCGTCGAATAATCGCCGAGGTCTCCGTGCACACCGCTCATCGCCGGTTCTTATAGCCGCCGGAGACGAAATATTGGGGGTTCCTGTTCCCCGAAGAGCTCGCTCTGGTAAATGTTTGGAATAAGTGGAATAATAATTATCTTCTTTTTTTATATGTTGTTGATTGCCTTTGTTAGTTTTAATTTTTTATTTTGCATAGCTTCGGGGAAGAGATTGCAAGAGTTTTCCAATTCAGGCAGTGGCGGCTTTGGTGATGACTCTATGAAAAAGATGGTTAGTTACTTAGTTTGGTTCTCGGATTTTTTTTAATATGCGTTTTGATGCGACGGCGAATTGACGTGGAAATTACTTGGCAGAAATATTCGGAGCGAAGAAATCCGATTTCAAATCCCAAGCAGAGCCAAGATGATATCGAGATTGAGGTTGCTGAAGCTCTGTTCGATCTGATGAAACAATCCCAATCCAAATCTTCGCAAAGACAAGAAAGCGTTGATAGAGATAGATTAATTTCAGCTGGCGACGGTAAATTTTCAGTGATTTCTATTTAATTATTTTAAAGTTCTGTTTCGTAACAGTAGAATTGGTGGAATACAGAGTTAAAGATATCAAAAGCTGATGGTGGCAAAGACGAGAATCACGCCTTTTCAGTTCAAAATGAGCCAACAATAAAATCGAATGCTGGAGCAGATTTGGGTGACTCGTTGAAACAGCTAAAGAGAGAAGGAAGGGCTGAGAAAGAGAGGTTTCCGGATGATGGTTTTGCGAATAGAGTTAAAGTGGGGTCTCCAAAAGAAAGCGAGTCGCCATCATCTGCTAAAGTAAATGCTTGTGAAATTCAGGATGCGACAGTTACAAAAGCGTGAGCATCCCTAATTTTTCCTTAATTATAGTGGACTAATACTTTATTTCAGCCGAGTTTCTCTATCTCCTCCACCTCTTCTAACGGCATTTATGTATCAGGCATTATGACGCAGTTATTGTGGAGACTAAGAAGGAAACTAAGCTGGAGATTGATTTGATGGTGAGTACCTTAAATGAAGTGGTCTCTGTTTTTTGGGCTGTGATTCTCAAATTCTAATGGCATGTGTGGACTGAGCCTGCTGTTATGGATCAAGCTGTTCGAAAGGCTGGCTGATCTTTTTAATGTTAATAATTCGGGAAAGAACTTCTTTTATGTGTATGTAAATTGACTGGAGTTTTTGTACTTGTAAATCCGATTCAGAAGAGTGAGGTTGCTGCAAAGGACGGTTGCTTGGCGGTTGCATCAGGAATGCAGGGAGAGAAGATTGGGATTGTTAATAGCGATCAACAATCAAATCTTGATGTTGAGAAGCATACCCCTCAGCAGCAAGCTAGGAAGGAGAATAAAAATCAATGTAATTCATATTGAATTTGGAGTATTTAAGGTTTCAAGAATTTGAATGCATAAAATTTACTTGTATATTACTATTGTTGCAGCACCAACTTCCTTGTTGCCTTTCCCTATTGGTATGAGTAGCTGGCCTGGTGTTCTTCCTCATCCAGGGTGTGTAACGTAGAATCTTGTTTCTTCCTTCTTTTTAATTGCTGCAGGCATTGCTGAATTGTTTTCATATGCAGATTTATGCTGCCTCTGCAAGCTATGCCTATAAATGGAATCACGAAATCTTCATTGGTAATGCAGGTACTTCACACGATGAATTTGAAAGCAATGCTCATCTTATTTACTTCAGTTTGATTATTTGACTGTCATAGTGGTTTTGAATATGTGCAGCCCCCTCAATTTAAATTCTCCCAGCCTCGACCAAAGAGATGCGCCATCCATCAATACCTCGCGCAAAGCATCCATTTCCACCAGGAGCTCGTCAAGAAGTCTCTATCAACTGGTCCCATTGCTTTGTGTGGAAGCAAGTCACCGAGCATAAAATTTACATCACCAGCCCAACACTTCATCCCCGGAAGCCCATTTCTGGGAGAGTTTCAAGGGGGGCAGAATTTAGCAACTAGTTCCGTTGGAAATGGAAAAGATAAGAGCTCTGATGCTGCTGTGGCTTTAAATACCACAAGCAGTAAGTCCTCACATCAAGCCTCCGCTTCTAGTTTCTTGGTAAAGCTTGTTCCCTGAATCCCTGTTTGTCATTTCGGGCTCTTAACAATTAAAATGCTAAATTTAGTTTGTTTTCTTGATGATTGTAGCATGGCCACGGTTTTCTATTGCCGTTTGGTAACCATCAAACAACAATGATGGCACCAACTAATTCTTCTGGATCTCCTCAATCTGCAACCTCAGCTGCAAATACTACTATGCTGTCTAATTCAGCTGGACGGCTTCCGGTCAACTTTCCTTTGCCTAATGCATCAACTTCTTCCCCATACATGGCCATACTACAGAACAATGGTTGCTCGATCCCTTTTTCAACAAACATTTCAATGCCTCCCCTTAAAGGAGGATCCCATTCAATGCCCTTCTTTAACCCCTCTTTGCACCCTTCCCCGGCATTCAATCAGCAGCCTTTCACCACATCTCATCATGCTTCATCCCAATCAGCTTCTCAAAATATGAACTTGTCATCTCATAGACAACCACAGTCCAGTGCTAAAACCAGTGAGAATAAACTCCCTTCTTCTGTATCTGCAAATCTGCAATCAGAGAAGCCGGCCCAGCCCTCCTACTCGTCCATCATGTCTGATGCTGAAATTAATTGGAAAAATGGTGCTTCGTTTGCTCCTAGCTTTGTATCTCACTCTGCAAAACCAAATAGTTCGCCACAACATGGTTCCAAGGGTAGAGTTGCATATGATTTCTCTTTCGGTTCAAATACTTCTGCAACCCCAGTGCTCAACTTTTCATCCACGGCGCACAGCTCTGGTATGTTCCAGATGCCTCCTGACATGTCTCTGAGTGGTATGCAGATGTTACACCAGAAGAATTTCCAGACCTCCGAAGGGAAGTCCGTAGCCAGTAGTGGTCAGTCTCTTAACTCCCCAAGATCTGATTACTCAGAGATATCAGCCCTCTCTACCATGGGACCTCCCAAGTTCGATGCTCGAAATATGAATATTCTTCCATCCTCCCTCGATGGTCGGCCACCATTTCAGACAACATCTGGTGTTCCTGTCCCAAATTTTCAGCAGCATCATAACATTCATGGATCTTTCCTCACTGGCGTACTCGCGAGCAGCAGCAGCCAAGTGTTAGATGCTCCTGAGATCCCTCAACGGAAATCATCTCAAGGCCAAACTCACATAACTTTTGGTAATGGTTCATTTCAAGGACATCAGTTTGTGATGCCAAGAAATACCTCTTCCGTGGCCTCACCACTACCCTCCCAAGAGGTGGATGGCCAGAAGTCGCCGTCCCCTGCTTGCAGACGGAATGTTCCATCGATTCTAAGCACGTGTCCCGGCAGTTTGCCGGAGCTCAAATACTGACAGTTTCTTCCACCCTGGTAAAATTCATTGCTTCTGCAATGATGTCGCTATAAATCAGGAGGAGGAGAAAGAAGAGAGATTTGAACAAGGTTGGTTGAAAATTTTGGAGGGTTGCAACTTTGATACTGTTTATTTTATCAGTTGGCTCCCTACCCTACTGATCCATTTGGTTTGCATGCAACACTAATGTGTTGTTTTTGTATAGACTAATATGTTACATATCATCAATGATATAGCCATACATATAAAATTCAATTTTTTCAATGATTATTTTGCTTGATTTTTGAATGGGAAAGTGGTATAATACAACTATATATTTAGTAAAAAAGAAAGTGGTTTTGGTTCATTTTTTTATTCTTGTATATTGAAATGTTGACATATTATATCTCTTCGTTAGTTGGTTGCTGTTTTGTTTTTAGAGAGTTAAGTTGATGAGGTGGCAAAACATCTATTAAATTAATGACTTGTCAACCTCAAAACGTTCTTTTATGTTTGAAGTTTTATCCCAAGTTGACTTATGGCATTTTTTCATTATTATTTTTGTTTAGACCATCCAAATTCCAATGTTAACTTACAATGAGCAGTATTTATTGAATATTTGGAGCCTAATAAGTTTTTTGAAATGAGATACTAGTAGTATATTTATGCACAGAAAATCTTAGTTGAAAAAAATAAACAATACATTACAAGTATGTGAAAGAATAGCAGAGGAATTGATATAGAAGATAAAGAGAGACTGCATATTTCCAGAAATAGTATATGCCACGTCCTTTAGTTTAAGAGCACATCTTTCCAGCTGTGAGTAAATGCCACGTCCTTGACGGAAGGATCTTCATTTTCACATTTAGAGCATCTCCAATCGCGGACGTCCGGTCGGACGTCCGCGACGGGCGACCGGGACGTCCGCCATTGTGGCGTCGAAGGTCGGATACGGACGTCCCGTGAGGACGTCGGGTGTCCTCGGACGTGCGGGCGACAGGCGGGCGGACGTCCGCCATTGTGGAGTGGGTCGGACGTCCGATAATTTTTTTTTTTTTAAACTCTAGTGGGAAGGGCGATGGGAAGGGCGGATTGTGCAGGGGATGTCCTAGTGACGTAGCAGTGGGATGGGAAGTCCTAGTGACGTGGCAGGAGCTGTTTTTGGGATGTCCTAGTTGATGTCCGAGTGGGACATCTGCCCACTGGAGATGCTCTTAGCATCAGCAAGCTTCACTCTAGTTTCAGCTTGCTTGAGAGTGCATAGGCTAACAATATGCAACCAATTTGTTAGGCGGACCTTCAACCTGAATAGAGAGTTTTGTGCTAGTGTGAATGGGAAACGCGTGGCTCCTCAATCTTTTCCGTGTCATTCCAAAATATTTTCATCGCGGGACCAATTTTCTTGATTTATGCATGTTATCCTTGACGAGAGATTTTGGATAAAAAATTGTCCAAAACTTCATGATTGTTTGAGTGTCGAGTATTTCATATGTGAACCCATTACATCTAATTTATATGTGATTTATTTGAATGATTATTTAGTTCCAAGTGTGTACCCTGTGGACTTGTTTGAGCATTTATGGGCAGTCGACAGATTGCAAAGACTTGGAATTTCACGTTATTTTCAGACAGAGATGGGCGAATGTGTCGCATATGTTCACAGGTACAGTCGTACAAGTAAATTATGGAGTATTTTTTGTGGACCAAATAAAAATAAAATTCTTAATTTTGAAAATATTATTGCAAAGATATTGGACCGGAAAAGGGATCTGCTGGGCGAGGAACTCGGAAGTTCAGGACATCGATGACACGGCTATGGCGTTCCGCCTACTGAGGTTGCATGGGTACGAGGTTTCCGCCGGTAATAATACTAATACTTTTTCCATTCACAAAATAAAAGCACATTTTACTATCAATGGATGTATGGAAAGAAAAAGACTCATTTCACTTTTTTCTAGAATTGATAATTGAGTTTTGTACCTTACTACATTATTCAACTCACAATTCCACTATAAAATTAATATACAAAAATGACGATACACATGTCATATTTTTACCATTTTATTATGGACAAATGGTGTATATATAAGATAGCTGAGTAATCTTTTTGTCTCCAGCATGGTTGATCAAAGTGTATGTGTGATTAATTATATTTACATTTGATTTATCTGAAAATAATACACGTGACGTGTTTTGGCGTTTTTGCATGTATGTGTTACGAGTGTATTGTTATTGTATATTAATATTGTTGGATTAGAAAATATGATCGTACATACGTTGTTGTCTACATAGATTAGGACAAATTTCAGATAGGAATTTTTAGATTTCAGTAAAATATTTATATACATATATATATATATATACTCCATTGTTAACAACTACATAATTTTATCATGAAATCTTTTAAATCTTTTTTCAGGATTCCATATGTGAACAATAACATATATCTCGAGCTAGCAAAATTGGACTATAATAATTGCCAGGCGTTACACCAACAAGAATGGAAAGACCTCCAAAAGTAAGAAATTGTGTATACCTTCATTTCTTTTTTTTAATAAATAAAAAAAATCTCCAAATCTTTGATCAATAAATGTTAATTTGATAATTTTGGGGGCAGATGGTGCCGAAATTCGAATTTGGGTGTGTTCGGTTTGAGTGAAGGAAGCCTTATGCAAGCATACTACGTTGTTGCCGCATCAATTTTTGAGTCAGAAAAGTCACTAGAGCGCCTCGCTTGGGCAAAGACTGTGATTTTAATGCAAACTATCACGTCACATTTCAATTCGGCCGAGCAAAAGCGTGCCTTCATCGACGAATTCGAACGTGACAGCGTCCTCACGTATGCAAATGGAGTAAGGTAATCATAGTGACCCTAGTAACTCGAACATCACTTAACTGGTTAGAAAACTGATTCTCTTACCAACTAAGTTATGCATTTATCATCTTGGATTATAAGAAAAATTACTAGAACTTGAAATGGCCATTGGACAGGTACAAAACAAGACCAAATTTGGTGGGGATATTACTCAGAACTCTAAATCAACTTTCATTGGATACATTGTCGGCACAAGGCTGCAACATTCATCAACCATTGAAAGATGCAGTATGTCCAACATTCTCATTCATGTCCAATTTCTCAATAACTATATGTCTATATATACTTATTGTCCAATTATTTTTAATTTTATTATATCGTTGTTCATGTTCCACGTTATCATAAACAAACAAACTACATATATGTAGGTATTAAAAAGTTTTACCCATTCATTGACAGCTAACTTCAATTATTTGCACGTTCATAAAGTTCAAATATACATTTTCCTCGATATTTTTAAAAAATATCGACCTAATTAAATGTAAAAATAATATATTCATTCTCCAAATATAGAGATTTTAGTAACAATACAAGTTTTAATGAAAAAGTAAAAAAGAGACATAAAAAATACTAGTTGAAATAGTGTTAATAGAAAGTAGGATCCACATGTTTATAGTAGTATAATGTGTGATGAAATTTAAAAAAAATAACAGAAATTGACTAATTTTAATAGATAAAAAATAACAGAAAGAGTATAAATTATTTTGACTCTGCCGCCATGGATGAAGACTTGGGAAGGGAGAGGAGGCCGCGACGCGGAGCTATTGGTGCAAACACTAAACCTAAGTGGCAGGGTGAGGACTGAGTCAAAGGAGTTGACATCGTTACACCTGAAATATGATTATCTGATGCAGGTGACTGTTAGTGTCTGCGATAAGCTTCGTCTATTTCAACATCGAAAGGTTTCATTTTTTTCTTCGTCACGTACGCTATCTCATTATTGAAAACGAGATATAACTATAAGTATATTTGTGATGCGGATTTTCGTGTTGTTTTAGGACCGAAATGGGTGCATGGCTGGTGCCGGAGGGATTACGACTTTGGACATAGAATCGGCGATGCAAGAATTAGGGAAATTAGTTGTTACAAAATCTGCAGGTGATTTGGATTCACAAATTAAGCAAAACTTTTTTATTATTGCTAGAAGCTTTTATTGTTCAGCTTATTGTAACATAGGAACTATTAATTTCCATATTTCGAAAGTACTCTTCGAAAGAGTACAATGATCATGTACATGTAAATCAATTTAATTTACAACTATCTTAAAGTATTTAATTGACTGTGATCATAAATCAAGCAATATATATATATATATATATATATATATATTTCATTTCATGGAATGTGGCTATTTAGTGAAAATAAAAGACATTAAATTAAAAAGTGAATTACAAAATTAGCGCCTACGTATGACTGAGTGAACGCTGGAGGTATTCATGTTTCAAAAAATGCATCAGACGCCTCTACGTATGGGTATAATATCATTTAAAATCATTTTTCACTATTTACGGTCTTCAATATCCTTCTCATCCTCCTTTTTTTTCCAAAATGCCACTAAGGGCATTTCGGCCTTTCCAATATTTCATTATTACATTTCATTAATATAAATAAGTATAAATTGTAAGAATATTGTAAAATAAATTATTAAAATATTAATTTTTATATAAACATAATACCAATAAATTATATACTGGAACTATAATACACATATTTCATTGAATGGTTTAATGGTAATTAAATATATTTTATTTTCCAATTATTTTCCTTAAGAAATAATAATAAATATTAAAGTACACTACTAATATATAAAAAATATTTTCTCCACACTCTTTTAAAACTAATTTATACTAGGAATATATAAATATTCTTATTACTATAATATTATCATCGTTAAAAATGACTAACGGCAAGAGGGAGAAGATCTCAAAGTGTTAAATAATGGAAAGACCGGAATGCCCTTGGAGTGGCATTTTGGAAAAAAATTGAGGGTGAGAAGGGCATGAAAGACCGTAAATAGTGAAAATGGACTTCAAATGATATTATACCCATACGTAGAAACGTCTGGTGCATTTTTTGAAACATGAATACCTCCGGCATTTGATTAGCTATACATAGGGGCTAATTTTATAGTTCACTTTAAACTAAATCAGATGGGCTAATTTTATAGTTCACTTTAAACTAAATCAGATGAAAATAGTACTAGTATATTTATTCAAACAAAACAGTACGCGTTTGAGAAAAATCTCGACTTCATTTTATCAACAGATGAAATGATGAATAAATGGATAAATCCGACGTGGCATATATAATGGTGGAAATAATGTGATCACTACACATTATCAATTTCAACAATATGTAATCAGTTAACACAGCTAGCTAATTTCAAACTACTTTATCATGTCAATCACCAACTTTATCAATGCTTCTAGAAATGATCTCCAATTCAATAAACACTGGATAATAAACTACGATGTAGTTTAAACAAACAGACGCAAATGACGATGAAAACGATAATTGTATGGAGTCTTAGGAGTCCCGTTTTTTTTCATTTTAGTCCGTCCACAAATAAGAGTTTTAATTAACTTTTATTTTAAATGGTAAATAGTCATACATTCTACTAACTCATTTCACTCACATTTAATTTGAAATTAATATTGTCTTAACTTTTTCTCACATACTTTTCTTAATATTTTTTAAAGCACGAGCTGAAAAGAAATGAGACTCATACTTGCGGACGGAGGGGTTAGTAATGGTAGTCGGAGTGAAAAAATGTACGTACTATTACTATATACTCCATGTCTTTCATTTTTTTAAAGAGTGAATTATACTAATAGTCCCCGATCTTTTCGAAAAATACACCAATGGTCCCTAAAAAATTTTTATATCATTTTTGGTACGATAAGACTAAAATAACCCTAGGCACCGTTAACGTAAATATTTATAGTTTGAGGGCATTTTAGACCTTGCAACTTTCCCTTTAATTTTTTAAATTTTTTCTTCCATCACCATTTTCTTTTAGAAACTCAATTATACTTTCATTTAAATAATATTTAATGCTTTATAATTTCAAAATTTTAAATAAGAAATAAAATATTTTAATTACGCTTTAATTATTTTTAAAATTAAATATTAGTATTTATTATACAGCTCGATCTCTATGTTTGCGAAGAAAAAATTAACTCTAATAGTAACATTTTTTAATAAAAATATTAAAGTGAACTACAGAAAATTCATTGTGAAATTTATTTTTACTTAAAATTTTACTTAATTTTTTAAAATTTGAGAAGAAAAAATATTATAATGAATTATAATAATTTTTAATGTTATTATACTTAAGTGAAAAATAAATATTTTAATTACATTAATTAAAATAAAGTATAGTGAAAAATATTTTAAGTATAATAATTAAAATTTAAGTAAACTATATCTAACGTAAATTAAAGTGAACTATGGCAAGTAACATTTTTTTACCAAAAATATTAAAGTAAACTATAGTAATTTTTTCATTATAAAGCTTAATCTACGTTATTCAAGTAATTATTTAAAATATTTAGGTCAAATAATTCAAAAGAAATTATTTTATCTTGTAAAGATATAAAATCGACTAATATCATAAATGTAAATATTTTCTATCCGAAAATGTGTTTTTATGTATGTAAAAAAAATGCATGATTGAAGAGATACCAAAATCGTAATTTCTAAATACCAAAAATGTCCTCCATGGAATTTAGGAGATTTTTCAAAATGTAGAGAGATATAAAAGACCGACAAGTACTAAAAATGTAATTTCTAGGGACCAAAAATGATATAAAATTTTTTTGAGACCATTGGTGCATTTTTCAACAAGAACAGAGACTATTAGTGTACTTTACTCTTTTTTTTAAATGTGTGTCTTTTCATTTTTTTTTTCCATGTTGACTATCCAATAAATGGTGTGATTGATATGGCAAATAAATTAGGTTCTAGTCATTGCATAGTTGGCGTGTATAATATCGTGAGGGAGTGCGTCATAAATATGTGTTTTGATTTTTGGATTAAATTTTGATTATATAATTTTGAAATACATAATGTACAAAAACACCATATTTTTCCAATATATACTGCTCCATGTTCTTAATTTGATTTTCGACAATTTCACACATTATTGTAACATTTTTTTCAATAATGATGCAATTCCCGAATTTTATATTTCATCGAAAAATTGTATTAATGTGGACTCCATATCCGACGTGGAAATGAAAATTTCTATATTACACGTGCATATTTACTGTTTAATGGTCCAAAATGCTGTGCAGAGCTTAGACATTGAAAAAAATAATTATATATCTTGTTACCTACCAAATTGCCAAAAATCTAAATTTGTGACATCTATTATTACAGAAAAGGGAAATAGTGGTATTGATCTTGACACTGTGAATTACGTCACAACATTTTACGTGAAACTACTGAAAATAAATTTTCGCTATTTTCAATTTGGATATCACTATTTTAAATTTGCAAAAAATATGAAATACCACAACTTTACCTAAAGATAATCGATATATACCTTAAATTGAGAATATGAGAGGGGCACTTCTAGTTATGGTATAAATATTACTTCCTTCGTCCGTGAATAGGAGTCTCGTTTTTCATTTCGATCTATCCACGAACAATAGTTTCAGTTCATTTTTTTATTATAAATGGTAGTAATATACACTACATTCAACTAACTTTTTTCAACCACTCTTTTTATCATTCTTAAAATTCGCGCCGAGAAGAATTGAGACTCATATTCGCATAACTTATTCTACTCACATTTCATTTCAAAATTATAGGTATAAGTGGAACTTAAATACCATTAACTTTTTTCCATCTATTTTGCTCATCATTTCTTAAAATTCGTGCCAAGAATTATTGAGACTCGTGTTTGGAGACGGAGGGGGAGTATATAACATGATTACCGAAACAATGCTGATTAAACAAAGGAAGGACTGAAAACAACCGACAACACAATCAGTAAATCAGACCGAGAGCGATCCCAAGACCACACAAAAAGATGACAATATCGACAAGATGAATGTCACATTTGTATCGTTCGGAAAAGTGGTATTGGTGAAATGATTTGGAGTGGAGAATGAGAGAGAATACCTAATTATCTCATAAATTTGTAGTGGGGACGATTAGATTGGTGAAATGAAATGGATATATGTCTATGCCACAAATTGGAGATTGAAGGGACATTTAATTAATTGATGAAGAAAGGCTTAATGCATATATATGGTTAATGAAGAATAGAGCGTGGCGATTTGAGCACCAAACAAAAGAAAATATATGGGATCCCACCAAATTGAAAAATCTCATGTTCTTTTTATAGAATGCATATTCATCACCATATCTTTCTCACATTTATGTAGTGCCCACACCCCAACACCTCACCTTCACCTTCACCTTCACCTTCACCTTCACCTTCACCTTTATTCTATCTACTTATCCAACATACATATATAGATAACAGATTTTGTGTGTGTATGTGAGAGAGACTTTAGGTCCAAGGTGTAAAACACCAACTACTAGGTACAAAAGTGGATGCCATAATGCTATTATTTCAATTTTAGGTCAAATTTATAGCCCTATTCTCCACCATAGACCATGGGGCTTACAAAGGGGGACATATACCGAAATGTTGGTATATCATATTTTTATCATATTAAAAACATATCGAAAATATGAAAATTTTCTGTATTATAATTTACTATAGAGTATGATATCGGCTAAAAGATATCAGTACAATAGCGGTATACATATCAATACTTATAACGGTATATATATCTATGCATATCGTATTTTACAGTATAATATACTTTGTAGTACTCTATATATTGAATTTTTCGATACACTACATATGCGACCGATATATACCACCAATACAACATTTAAAATTTAACACCATACCAAATACTATATACTACCACGTTGTGAAACAAGATTTTGATATAATGATATTTTAGTGTGATGTAACAAAATTTGAGCGTAAAAGTACAATATATAGGATATTGGTACGACACGCCTAAAAATCGGTATGGCTGAAATTGATCGTAACAAGTTTAATGTATTCAAAATTTTTTAAGGTAATGGTACATATTTACAAACTTAACTTGTATGGAAACTTTTTTTTTCTAGCATGTTCATTGATATTTATCTAGTGATAAAAACACATTACAATTTATAAATATGAAGAATTTGGGTTTGTATAATGTATATAATTGGGCTTTTATTTCTTGGGCCAACACAGCCTTCCAACTGAGTAAATATATCTGCCTTAGCTGCCCTCCTCAATACTGATCCATTTTCATTTTCTCAACACTAAACCAATTGCAGTTCCATTTATTTATTTCTACTACTATTTTAGTAATATTCTATTGTTTTAAAAATAATATACTAGTAAATTGTTTAGCCTAGTTAACTAAAATGAGGAAGCTTCCATTGTATTTTGCTTGTTAAATTAACATTTGATAAAATCGACCTTTTAGGGGTATTTGCTTCCTAAAAATTTGCGGGAATCCCCACCGCCCTTCGAAATCGCCATGGATAGCCACGACGCCGTCGCCGCCTCTCCCAATCCCAAGCTCAAGCGCCCCTGCTACCCCACCCACACCGAAAATCCAACCTCCGATTCCGATCATTTCGACGCGCTATTGGAGTCTCTCCTCCATTTCCGCGATTCCTCCGCGATCGCTCTCGACCTCGCCGTCGGTCGCATCGTCGAGTCCTGCCCCAGTGATTCCGAGAAGCAAGACGTCGTCGATCGCGCGCTCCGTCTCGGTTCCGCGCTCACTGAAGCGGCCAACCGATCCGCTAGGAGGCTGGCTTCCATGCACAACGCCGCCGTTTGGGCTCTTCCGTCCGATCTC
This sequence comes from Salvia splendens, assembly GCF_004379255.2. Taxonomy (NCBI): domain Eukaryota; kingdom Viridiplantae; phylum Streptophyta; class Magnoliopsida; order Lamiales; family Lamiaceae; genus Salvia; species Salvia splendens. Next base: position 42,367,876 of record NC_056033.1, on the reverse strand, counting down.
ACTATTAAGGTGATTTCTTACTCGAAGATCTAGGTAATATGTAGTAGTTCATAATTTACTGGATTGCGATTAGTTACGCCGAGATCGTGGTGGATCGATTTTCTATTAGCTTTTGATCAATTGAGCTGCATTACTGTTTGCGCAAGTGTCAACATTCTAGCAATGTAAATAATTTGTTGCCGATTCTTTCTGTGCACAAGTTCACTTGAGTTAGTACTTAGTTACCAATTTTATGCATTGAGCTGGAATTGTAGGTCTTCCTGCGATTAGTTACACCGAGATCGTGGTGGATCGATCTTCTATTTGATCAATTGAGTTGCATTACTGTTTGCGTGAGCGTGAACATTATATCAGTATAAATAATTTGTTTTGGATTGCACAAGTTCTCTTGAGTTATTAGTGACCAATTTTCTGAATTGAGCTGAATTTTAGGTATTCCTGCGCGGATGCTGTTTTCTTACTGAATAGATAGAGTTTATCATATAAGAAGTTTCTATCACTTAGGGTTTTTTAAATGATTATGTAGTTAAAATAAGTGGAGGATTTATGATTTATGATTTTCGCATTTACTCTTTGTTCAGGTATTCTCGTTGCTCGATACACAGAGTGTGTGTCATGCTGCTGCTACATGCTACTTCTTCAATAAATGTGCTGCTGATCCATTGTGCTATGCCAATATTAACTTAACCACGACTGTTCCAAGGGTCAATAACGTAGTAGTTTCCACAATGATTCAACGAGCAGGGAAAGTACTGCGGTAAGGGTTATGACCACTAGTTTTTCTTTAGATGAGCTCCTGGGAGAGCTGTTTCTGTGTCTGCTCTATCTTAGAATGTCTGGATATTTCTTTTTTACTTCAGTTAGTGTGTGGGCTGAGATTATGTGTCCTGATCGATTCAATAAAGCATTTAGTTTAGTATTCCAGTACAAGAATTGGTATCTATCTGCTTTCAAGTTTGGTAATAAATCACACTACGGATTTGAGAATCATCAGCGCTATGCTTGTTTTTAGCTTTTTTTGTGATGCTTTATCTAGAAATGGCTGGCCATTGCGAAATGCTTGAATATTTGCAAATCCTCATAACCTGCATTTATGTGAAAGGGGTATCTGCAGATGTTTAATAGTACATGTCACAATGCTGCACCACAAACTTTGACCATCTTACCGTTTGTAGGTCCCTTAAGCTTGGGATTGTCCCTAGCCCACCTGTTGCATCACTAGGTTCGTCTCAAGCACTCATTTATTCTATGAGAAATTCATCAGATACAACAGAATTTTCATGGAATGATAAAAGGCCGAGACAGGGAAAGGAGACATTTGTACTTACTAGGTCTTGCTTGGCACCATTGATCAGTGATGGTGGTGCTCCAGGGTAACATTTGTTGCTTTATATTTCTAGTATTTCATAAAAAGGTCTTTCCATTTACTGTTTTACTTATCTTCCTGTCTTCAATTTTTCAGGGCTCTTCTGAAAAAGTTACACCTTTATAACATAGAAAGAATGGACAATTCAGCATTGGGAGCTGCTATATCAGCTTGCCCTTCTTTGCTTGATCTAGAAATTGTTGGCTTGTGAGTGTCAATTTCTATTAGTTGCTTGTAATTCTGAGTTGGTGTCTACGTGTTATTTTATTGTTAACTCTCGATGCACATATTCAGAGAGACATACCTATTGGTGAATGAAATATTATGGAGTAGTATATTTATACAGATATGATGCATTAAGGATGAAACCCAAAAGTTAATTTGCCCATATGGGTAACAGTTGTTCTGACATGAGTATACATCTTCTTTGCAGACATGTGGAGCTGCGGCATACCCTGGAGTCTGTGAGTAGATCCTGTCCCCTAATAGGACGTCTATATTTTGAATCTTCGAAAACAGGTGCATAATTGTCCAGACTTCAGCCACGTTTTGCAGGTCAAAAGATATTTTGCCCATGTATTTTTACCTTTCAGGTAGAGATGACAGCTTAAAATTAGCAACATGCAATGACATAGTCAACAATTGCCCATATTTATCCTCGTTAGCACTTCGAGGGTTTAAATTGCATGACCCTAAAGTCCGTGTTCTTGTCAAGGTATGCTTCCATTTCCTTTCATTCACCTTTTTGTCTTCTCCCACTAGTTTTGAATAGGGTTTGTATTCTCCCACTACTTTGTCCATGCAGGGATTGCGTAATTTGAAGTTTGTTGACTTTACAATGTCCTATGCCATCACAGGTGAATTTCTTAGGTATGTGGAGTTGCCTTGGATATTGAAGGACCTTTTTTTTTCCCTTTGTCCTCTTCATACACATGACATCCTTCATGTTTTTTACTTTCTGCTTGTAGAAACCTAGGTGGCAGTGGAGGTGGAAGCTTACTGGAAGTTTTGATTTTACGGGATTGTATGCATTTGAGAGAAGTAAGGAATTGAGTATTTTTAGTAAATATGACAATAGTATATTTATATAGTTTTCAAAATTTGAGCTGTATCATTCAGGCAGAAGTTTCCAGGTTGCTTTCGGCGATTCTTGCAGGACGTTTCAAGCTTCTTAAGCACCTTGTGAGTATCCAATCTCACCAATGTCATAAATCTTAATCTTTTCCATTTTTTTCCTGTGTCCAAGTAATTAATTCTCGTTGCCTGTTGATAGGATGTATCCAATCGAGAGGGGCTTGCATCTGATGATGACTGGTACCAGAGATGTTACACTCCAAGGTACATGCTGATATATGTTGCTGCTGCAACTTTGAATTTTATCTCTTCGAACTACAGTGACGCAACAATTATGCAGTTTCATGTCTTTACACGAGTTACTGGAAGAAAGGCCCAATTTAAAGGTGTTTGCAGATTTTCCTGCCGAAGGAAGGTAACGAATTTCTCTGTTCTTGTTACATGTGAACTTCGTATAGTAGATGTTTTTCCAGTAGTTTACTCAAATATGAAGTCCTGTTTCTCAAGCTCAGCTTTGTGGAAGAGCCAATGACCAGCAGTGATGTCAACAATGATACCAACTCACCCTCTGGGGAATATGCATTCACTACCTCATCGGAGAGCAGTTATAATAGCGACCACAGTAGTGGCAACGAGGACTACCCTAATGCCGGGTTTCCAGTCCATGATGAGAGTTCAGATGAGGTGGATGATTTATAGAGAGAGAGAGAGAGAGATGTCAACATCTCGGTCCAGTGGAACCGGCTGTATAACTGGTACAATCTCCGCATCAACTCATCAGGTCACGAGATGAAACTGTTGCATAAATTAATCCACGTGATGTTGCTGCTTTTTCAATTTAATGAAACCATGTTTCTGGTCATGAGGAATTCTAATTCGTATACTTCATTGCAAGCTATCAGGTGTCCCGACTCCTGTCGATACTTCTACACGCAATGCAAATTCAGTGCGATCCTTATTGCATTAACACTCGGATATTCATTCTCCGAGCACAATTCAGCGGCTGCTGCGTAGATTGTGATTTTTTTATAGTTCACAGGCGTGCATATACACACTCACATTCTTGTTTACGAGGACCTGCAGATTGTCGTAAGGTGTCTTGATAGTTTGCTCAGGTTTCAAGCTTTGTTTTTCATTTGAACCTGCAGAAACGATCATAGGAGTATTTATTATCTCAATCTCTATTATTTTTTACTTGACTGGTTTCAGTCTTTTGCTTATAAATTGGAATTTACTGGTGTATTAATAATTGATAAATTGGAATATATTTAACCAAAAAAAGGATCTAATAAAACTACTAAAACTATAACTTTTTGAAAATAAATTCGAAGTAAAAGGACATGTGGTTATGTTTTGTGCTTGTCTTACATGATAAAGAAATATCGAAATAAAAAAATACCAAAGTAAAATCAACTGGCGAATATGTAAATCCCTCCATAATTTAAAAAGTTGAAAAATTGTACCACATTTATTATTTCACCATAATTCGGTCGTAACTTAGGTCGTAATTGTTGCTATTATTTGCAACTGAATCTTTTTATCAAAAAAAATTTGCAACTATATCTTAGACTGTAAATTACTAAAAGTTTTTTCCTTGAATTATAATTGTGAGTTAGGAGTAGTATTAATTTACTTAAATAAAAACACAACATTACAATGGTAGTGAATAAAGCTGTTAGTTATAAAGAGAAAAATGGGGCGCAACACCGATGCTTCACCGGCAGCCATGTCCACCACCCAGCCACCGGCGGCGATCCCAGAGAGTGAACGTCAGTGTATAGGACACGAACAAGAAGCAAGTCCTACATATGAAAAGTTTCATGAATAAACTAAGGCTCCGTTCGGTGCCACAAAATTGTGGCTGTAGAATTGGAATTGGAGCCTTTAATTCCAAATCCGATGTTCGGCACCGCAAATTATTTAGATTTGGAATTGAATTACAATTCCAATTCCTCTCAATTCCACAATTTGAATTCCACGTCAAAAGTAGAAAATGAAATTTCAAATAATTCTAAAATTAAACAGTTTCACACACTACATAAACACACCACACACACAGTAACACACACACAAAAACACACAGTCACACACCGTAACACACACTGTCACACACTAAAACACACACAGAGTAACACACACTGTCACACACACACACAGAGTAACACACACATTCACACACACACACACACAGTCATACACATTAACACACACGCAGTCACATACACACACAACATTAACACACATAGTCTCTCTCTCTCACACACAAACAAACACTGTCGCACACACACTACACATATTACACACTCATGTGAGTGTGTGCATAATTTCTATAAATTCAATATCCTATCATTTTTACCGAACAAAAGGATTTGGAATTGAATTTAAATTCAATTCCGTAGAATTCTAATTCCAATTCAATTCCAATTTCGTGTACCGAACGGACCCTAAAAAAACATTAGAAATGATGGATTTTGAGAATATGCTATTTGACCAAAACTTAACAAATTTGATAGACGCTACTCATACTAACAAAACACATCTTTTTTTCCCAACGTTTATCTCATAAGAACTCCAAAATTAAACGTGTTTAGTATAGAGCAATTCTTTGGGATGAGTGATCACCTAGAAAGTTTCTCTTGAGCGTATACGTAAAGACAAAACATGTTAACTTGTTTAGGAAGTCTAGTCGTTACACATATTATTATATTAACTTGTTTATTCACTTGTTGCATAAATAATCAATCCCCTTAAGTGACACGTTTTCTATTTTACGAAGTCCCACTTAAAATGACACATTTCTAAAAATGAAATACCACACTCATACTTTATTATCTTTTTCTTTTTCACTTAACACATAAAACCGATTTAACCAATAGTACATAAAACTTTATATCAGAATAAAAATACTCCGCTTAAATGGGACTGATGTAGTAGTATAATTATTGAGGTTGAATAATTCATCAATAATTTATTAAACTAAAATTACTATAAAATCAAGTTATAACACTCCACTACACTAGACTAGACCAATCTTCCATTCTTGCTTGACCATGAGGTTTCCAATGCAAAAAGTTTGTGACCAACGACATTATAATTAGGCTACATCTAAGGCCCATTATAAAATATTTAAAAAAACATTTATTTAGGCCCAATTGAGCCCAGAACCAATAAATATGAACTAGAAAGCCCTAGGGTTAAAGCTCTCGCAGAGAACCACGCATCTCAGCTTCCAACAGCAGCGGCATTCGGCTATCTGCTTCAACCATACCGTAATCTCTCGAATTCTCTGTCGCTCAGATTTTCCTTTTAGTATTGCATTGTTAAATACGTAGATAGTCTTCTCCATTCAGTTCGAAATCAAAAAATCGAGGTGAATTAGGTTAATATTTCCTCTTTGTTACAGCAAAATGGCGGACAAGGCAGTTACTATCAGGACCAGGAAGTTCATGACTAACCGTCTCCTCTCCAGGAAGCAATTTGTATGTATTGCCAGATTTTTTTTATGATGATTGTCGCAGTTTAGCTCACTGATTTGAAACTCTGTTTTCTGTTTGTGATTGTGTTGTAGATCATTGATGTATTGCATCCAGGAAGGGCCAATGTTTCTAAGGTTTGTTCTCGTTTAATTTATACGTTTTGTTATGTTACGTTATTGTATTCTTCTGTTTTTTACTTTTCTTTTTCAATTGATTATATGACCTTTTAGGGGAAATGATCTGCCTGTATCAAAGTTATAGGAGTACGTCAATTTCTATGTTCTTAGCAATGTTTCAATTCTAGGGCACAGTTATTCATCCCAATAAATTTAGTGTTTATGTATAGGGGGCTGTATTGAAATTTTACGTATAGCGATAATGCTTTGAAGTTGCTTAGGTAGTTTATGAGCAAATTTATAAGATTTGTTAACTAAGTATTTCTGCCATTTGATATGTTTTTCTTTGATAGTATAAATGTAATTTCATTTACTTTTCCCCAAATAATTTCGTATTCACTTAGTTCAATATGTAATTGCTTTAGGCCGAGTTGAAGGAGAAGTTGGCAAGGATGTACGAGGTTAAGGACACGAATGCCATCTTTGTATTCAAGTTCAGGACCCACTTTGGTGGTGGCAAATCTACTGGTTTTGGGTTGATCTATGATTCTGTTGAGAATGCTAAGAAATTCGAGCCTAAGTACAGGCTAATCAGGGTAACAACCTCACTTCATTCACTTTATTTGTGTGTGTAGTTCAAACTTTTGTCAAGCATTTTGTTCATGAATGATATGATATGTTCTGAATAAGTATTGACTGATTAGACTACAATCTTGGCCAGATGTTCAGTTTATATGTTCAATCTTTTGTGCTGCCATAATTGGCCACCATTGTTATCATCAGATTATCTGAATAACCTCTACAGTCATGAACTTCACACTAGTTATTTTCCTTATTCGGATACATCGTTTATGTGTGGAATTTTTGTTTGCAGAATGGTCTTGACACCAAGATTGAGAAGTCAAGGAAGCAGATGAAGGAAAGGAAGAACAGGGCAAAGAAAATCCGTGGTGTCAAGAAGGTGTGATATTGTATCCCTTCAACTAAATTGCCGTACCTTTTCGTGTGCTAATTGTGCTGTAATTTTTTTTGCAGACTAAAGCCGGAGATGCTGCTAAGGCTGGCAAGAAAAAATAAGTTTTATGATATTTCACTTTCATGGATTTGGAGTTGTGACGATTTTCTTATGACAGAATATTTTGTTTTGTCTTAATGTTAATTTAGCTACTCGTTTAATGTTTAACTGGCACAATATTTTTGGATTGTTACTGGAGTCTTGAACATTATTAAAGATGTTGTGTATCGTAATTATGATTAAAACATTGCTGAAATGCAATTTTTTATATACTCTGTCGGAGTACTGCATTGTTTTTAAATTTTCAAAAAAAAGAGTTTTGTTTTTTATTTTCTTTTATATTTGGAGAGTTTCTTGTAAGAACCAATCTTGGGAGAACTCTCGTAATTCCTTTTTGAATGTAATCAAAATACTAGTAAAATATTTATGATTTATACAAACTCATGTTTTAAAATTTTAAAATACAGAAAAAAATTTTATTTTCTAAAATTTGGTATAATTAAATTTCATCGACCAGTATCGATTTTATGGAATGAATCGGGATTTGGATTTTCGTAGGAAACTCTTTTTGACAACACGTTTCTAATGGTATACAATACAATATAGTAGTATATAAATCTATTTATGATTAAATCGAAAAATTTGAGTTATGTGACTACATTCTATAAATTTAAGATTACTTTTGGTGGTTAAAACTTAAAACCAATGTTATGAGTATTATTAGAAAACTAATATCCATAATTTTCATGAGTCATTTCGATTTAGAAGAACCGAGTTATTAGCCAACAAAAATTGGACTATTATAAAACAATAACATTAGTTAAACAATTACAAGCAATCAAATTTATTTTTATGACAAAAAAAGACAAATTTTAAGAATTTTAAAATATACTACTAGCTAATTTAATTTGATATAATTTCGTTTAAAATTTAACTTTAATTTTTTTATTGAATAGAAGAAAAGAAACTGTAGATTAGCATCCACAATAGCCGGGACGGAAGTCCAACCGGCGTGCGCGACGTCCGTCCCGGACATCCGCTATTGCATGAAAAACGACGGACGCAGACGTCTGCGATGGACGAGAGGTCGTCCGTCGGTTTCGGCGGACGTCCGTCCCGACGTCCGCTATTGCGGCGTCACGACAGACGTCGGGGCGGACGTCCGAATTTTTGATTTTTTTAAAATTCTATATATACGGCTCGTTGCACTTCATTTCATTCGCACCACTTGTATTGACTAGTTTCTCTTCTTTCTCTCTACGTTTCTATCGATAGATCCAAAATGGCTAGTGGTAGTGGTAGTGGTGCGAGTGGTAATGGTGGTGATGCTGTTGACAGAAGGCGGCAAATAGCGGCACGGTTGAGGGCTTATACGTCCGACGAGGTACATTATCGGATACGAGAGCACCTGCAGCGGCATCTGCATCCGGTGGTACCACACCCTATCATCCATCGTCGAGCTGTTATACCCCAGGACCACGTCGCTGCACATCGCCGGTTGTTTGAGGACTACTTCACGGAGGAGCCGCGGTTTGGGGATAACTTTTTTCGGCGACGTTTTAGAATGCACTGGCCGCTATTCATGAGTATCGTGAACGTTTTAGAGCGTCGGTACAATTATTTCAGGTTCAGGAAGGATGCGAGTGGTAGACCCGGTCACACGCCTATACAGAAGTGCACTACCGCAATCAGGCAGCTAGCATACGGAGGCGCAACCGACATGTTCGACGAGTACCTCCACATCGGCGAGACGACTACCCGCGAGTGTCTGATGTACTTTTGTCAGGGCGTTATTGAGATATACAGGGAAAGGTATCTTCGGAAGGCTACCCCCGAAGACTGCCAGACTCAGATGGATATGCACGAGAATCAGCACGGGTTTCTGAGAATGTTGGGAAGCATAGATTGTATGCATTAGGAGTGGAAGAACTGCCCCGCCGCTTGGAAATGGTTGTACACTACTGGTTTCAAAGGCAAAAATCCCACAATGATCCTCGAAGCTGTAGCTGACTACCGGCTATGGATTTGGTATGCGTATTTTGGAGTATCCGAGTTGAACAACGACCTCAAAGTCCTAAATTCGTCGCCCCTTTTCAACGAGCAGTGCATGGGAGTTGGTCCGGCTGTCAGTTTCGTCGCCAACGGCAACCAGCACAATATGTGCTACTATTTGGCGGATGAGATATACCCTAGTTTGCCCGTCTTTGTGAAGACGATCAGATGTCCAATCGATGAAAAGAAGGTCTACTTTGCGAGCCGACAGGAGGCGGCCTGCATGGATGTGGAGCGGGCATTTGGTGTGCTACAAGCTCGATGGGCGGCAATGAAGGTTCCAATACGGATGTGGTATCCTGAGTGCATCGCTGACGTCATGTACGCATGTATTATGTTGCACAACATGATTGTCGAAAAATGAAGGTCCAACGCTGACTGATTGGACTAATGATGATGCTGATGCCGCCGGTCAAGCCACGGCGTGGCCACCGCCAATATACGAATGGGGATACCTCATGGGAACGCCGATCGGATCAGTGCATTTGCCGACTTGCCCCAACAAGAAGCCCATATTCGACTCAAGAATGATATAATTGAAGAGTTGTGGACGCGGTGGGGTGCACGTTGAACAATGTATTTAATTATGTATTTTTTAATTTAAATATGTATTTTTTTATTTAATTATGTATGTTTTTTTAAAATAAAATCGTCACTTTGTCTTCGTATTCGTGTCGAAAATTTAATTCCGTAATTGTTAATTTGTGAATTTGTGAATTTTAGGATGTCCGTCGGGATGTCCGCTATTGTGGAGTGAGATGTCCTTATGACGTGGCAGTGCTGTGGGATGTGGGATATCCCTATGACGTGACAGGAGGTGTGTTGGGATGTCCGCTGGGCCTATTGTGGATGTTCTAACTATGGAGGCTAAAGTGTAATTATTTCGAGTATAATTGTGATTAATATACTTAAATAAAAACACATCATAACAATGGCGGCGAATAAAGCTTTTTAGTTATAAAGAGAAAAATTGGCGCAACGCCGGCAGCGGCAGCCATGTCCAGCACCCAGCCACCGGCGGCGATCCGCCCCTACCGCCTTCGTAAAATACTCTCCAACCACACCCTCGCCGTATCCTGCGTGAAATTCTCCAACGACGGCTCTCTGTTCGCCTCCGCCTCCCTGGATCAAACCCTAATCGTCTACTCCACCCAAACCCTAACCCAAATCTCCCACCTAATCGGCCACTCCGAGGGCGTCAGCGACCTCTCCTGGTCCTCCGACTCCACCTACATCTGCTCCGCCTCCGACGACCGCACCCTCCGCATCTGGCTCGTCCGCACCGCCGAGTGCGTCAAGATCCTCCGCGGCCACACCGACAGGGTTTTCTGCGTCAATTTCAACACGCAGTCCAATCTCCTCGTCTCCGGGGGCTTCGACGACACCGTTAGGGTTTGGGACGTCAAGACGGGCAAGGCGGTGCACGTCATCCGTGCGCACACCATGCCCGTCACCTCCGCCAGTTTCAACAGAGACGGTAATTTGATCGTTTCCGGGAGCCATGACGGCTCCTGTAAGGTTTGGGATGCGGATACCGGGGCGTGGGTGAAGACGCTGATTGATGTCACGGTGCCAGCGGTCTCGTTTGCCAAGTTCTCGCCCAATGGCAAGTTTGTCCTTGTTGCAACGCTTGATGATAATCTTGTAAGTTTTTTTGTAACCTCGATGTTGATTCGTGTATGGAATTGGAAGTATTAGGCTCTGCGTTATCAATTGTGTTAAGTATGAGCTGAAGAGATCACTGACAAATCGAGCTTCCAAATTTTGAAATTTTTGCAAAGCTTAATTTTTTATTAGTGTATGGATTTGGAAGTATTAGGATTTGCATTATCAGTTGTGTTAGATGTGAGCTGAAGAGATCATTGAAAATTCTTGTTTCCAAATCTGGCTTTTGTTGCAGGATTTGAACTTTTTGCAAAGCTTAATTGTTGATTCGTGTATGGATTTGGAAGTATTACGATTTGCATTATGCTGTGTTAGATGTGAGTTGAAGAGATAATTGACAAATTGTGCTTCCAAAATTTGCCTCTTTGTTACATGTAGGCGGATAGCATTTACAGTTTACCTATTTATGCATATTAGAGAAAATATATTGAGCTTTTATGTATGGAGTTGGAAGTATTAGGCTTTGCATTATCAACTTTGTTAGATGAGAGTTGAGGAGATCATTGACAAATCGGGCTTCCGAATTTTGCTTTTGTTACAGGATTTGAACTTAACAGAGGGGAAATGATTTGGCTTTTTTTCTGTATCAAATTTGCTTGTATGTAGGCAGATAGCATTTACAGTTTGCCTATTTATGCATATTAGACTTTGATGTGTGCTTAGAATGAGAGAAATTGTTAAAATTTTGGGTCTTTAGTATCTTTTGTTTGGAATACAATGACCAGTGTTTGGATAGGTTGATAGCACTTTGGTGGGTATAATTGGATTAATCACTGTCAGAGTTTATTTCGAGTGGTGGTGGTACAGTTTAGTTCTAACATATGAATTTTCTTGATTGCAGAAGTTATGGAACCACGCAGCTGGGAAGAGTATGAGGTTATATACAGGCCACACGAACAGAGTCTACTGCATAACTCCAACATTTTCTGTCAGCAGCGACAGCGAAAAGTTAATTGTCAGTGGCTCCGAGGATAAGTGTGTATACTTATGGAATTTACAGGGGAAAATGCTCCAGAAACTCGAAGGCCATACAGATACTGTTATTTCTGTAGCATGTCACCCCACAGTGAATATGATTATATCTGCGGGACTTGAGAAGGACAAGACGGTGAGGGTTTGGGTTCAGCAATAATATATATGGAGACATAGTTAGCAAGCACTAGCAGGTTAGTGGTTTTTCTCTGTAAATGGCTAGAGGATCAGTTTTCTATTCCTTTGGATGGTGATTACACTCAATAGTAGATCAGTAGTTATTGTTGGGTGATTTGTTAATATGTCTGAGCATTTGGATCTCCTTCCATGTTTATGCTCTGCATTTGTTTTGAAACTGGTTTAAATTTGAATTGTACTATGCCAGTGCTTTCCATCATATAATGCTTCTTTTCTTTGCTTGGATGTCGGTCGAGCTTTTGAGGTTGCATCTTTAGCTTCTTTGTGATAGTATCTCTATTAGTGCCACAAAACATGTTTTTTTGTGGTGTTTGATGTATCTTCTGTTTAGCTTTCTGAATTTTGCATTGATAAAACAACGTGATAGAAAGAAATTGCTGACACTGTTTGCAACTGAAGTCCAGGAATAGCATTTTCATTAGTATAGTCAAAAATTTGATGTTATGTTTGCAGCTCGGAATATGTTTTAACACCAGATTACTAGATATTTTTCCTACAAATATCTGCAGATTATTATCAACAAGTTATTGTTTTGCAAATTTTACCCCAATAAAAATTTTAAGCATACCAGGAATTGTCCGATCTAAACTCTTTAGATTTATCAATATCAATCAATATACACCTAAATCTATTATGCAAAACTTGCATCTCGAGAGTTGGATACTTTCAAATTACAATTCAAGACAAAAATGTTTGAGCATTACATAAAGCCAATAAAACTTTCTCCTACTTTAATCATTCAATTTAGTGTTAGATACTCCTTTTAAAAAATGCTTACCAATTTTTGGTGTCTAGAGTAAGAGATGGATGGCGTTGGAGAAGTCATGTTAGCAATTCAGAGAGCAATTTATCGTTTCATAATAATTTAATGCAGTTTTTCTCTTCTCTCTTTCTCTCTACGTTAGGTTAAGATCCAATAGGGTTTTCTTATATTGCTTATAGCATCATAATCCAAAATCATGACCAAATCTCCACCCTTAGATTTTAAAATGAGTGGATGAGATTAAATCTTATGAATCTCAATAAATAGTAGACAATATATCAACAAAATGTAAGATCGTCATTCTGTTATCATATCATAATTTTCGTGTTTATTTTTATATCAACATAGTGTATTACAAATATCAACACAACGACATGAGTATTTCAGCCCAAGTACACGAAAATATCAACACAGATTTATTGAGATTTTACATGCATTATATTGAGATTTTATATGCTAACAGAATGACGATCTTACATTTTGTTGTATTTGTTGATAAAAAATTTGCTTATCAACATATATGAAAACTGAAATAAAAATCATCAAATTTCATCGTCCGAAAGTCGTCGGAACATATGCAATGAGATCTCGTTAGAATCCTTATAAAATTACCTTTAATTTGATATATTTTTTGCGAAAAAAAAATTTTAATTGAGAGAGTTACGTAAATTTAAAGTTTTAAGATAATTTTAATAAGAGAGAATTGACATTAATACCCTTTAATTTTATTTAATAATTATTTAAAATTAAAATATAATCCACTTGGCATTATATCAACCACTAGATCTCCTAATCTAATGGTTAAAAATTGGTCTTAGTTTTGGATTGTTAACTAATTAGCAATTGATCACCTTGCAGGTCCGATAATAATAATGTAGGTAGTCCACAACTTATTTTCATAATCATTTGCTACTTTTAAAATAAATAATTAAATAATTAATTTATTTTATCTAACTTTCTGAGTCCTATCATTTAAACACACAAAACTTATGTGCATATTCTAAATAAATTGGTCATTCTTTCCCCTTTACTTTATCTCATCCAATTTCTACTCATTAAAATATTTAATTATTCTGTTCCCTTACTTTACTTAAAATAACTTGTCCTTCGGACTAGACTATAATAACATTGTGAAGCGGATGAAGTTGCACCGTGTACTACGCCACTCAACCTTTCTTGTTTTCGACTCGAGACTCTGTAAAACATGGCAAGCATCGATTCAGAGTGTGCAAATGTGTATATTGCTCATTGTCGAAAATCGATCCTTTAGACCTTCGGAATTTGAAGCTAGAGGTTGTCAGAAAAGTTACCACATGGATAACTGGCTTGTGGCAACCAAGAGTTCATAGCGACGTTGAGTATTCAAATCAACAAAATGCCCTGTTTTGCTCAGGTACTATCATGCTATAAAGGGAAAAACAAATGGTATCTTCATATCTGTAATGATATCATAATGATATCATTATGATATCATAATGATATCATAATGCCACTCAACCTTTCTTGTTTTCGACTCGAGACTCTGTAAAACATGGCAAGCATCGATTCAGAGTGTGCAAATGTGTATATTGCTCATTGTCGAAAATCGATCCTTTAGACCTTCGGAATTTGAAGCTAGAGGTTGTCAGAAAAGTTACCACATGGATAACTGGCTTATGACAACCAAGAGTTCATAGCGACGTTGAGTATTCAAATCAACAAAATGCCCTGTTTTGCTCAGGTACTATCATGCTATAAAGGGAAAAACAAATGGTATCTTTATATCTGTAATGATATCATAATGATATCATTATGATATCATAATGATATCATAATGCCACTCAACCTTTCTTGTTTTCGACTCGAGACTCTGTAAAACATGGCAAGCATCGATTCAGAGTGTGCAAATGTGTATATTGCTCATTGTCGAAAATCGATCCTTTAGACCTTCGGAATTTGAAGCTAGAGGTTGTCAGAAAAGTTACCACATGGATAACTGGCTTGTAGCAACCAAGAGTTCATAGCGACGTTGAGTATTCAAATCAACAAAATGCCATGTTTTGCTCAGGTACTATCATGCTATAAAGGGAAAAACAAATGGTATCTTCATATCTGTAATGATATCATAATGTACAAAAACCCCACACATAACAAAAAACCAAACACCAAGACTAAAACTCAATACCATGCTACACTATTCACTCTTCCAAGCACACAACACAAGTGAAAAACCAAGACTATGTGAAGGTGTGACTTTCCATCTTTGCCAATCCTCGGACGATGGCGCCCCCGCCTGCGCCTGCGCCTGCGCCTGCGTCCTAAACAAGAAGATGGCGCTGCCAGCGACGCTATCGAAGAGCCAGCCATGAACATCCCAAAACACCTCCACACAAACTCCATCCACAAAGATAGCCTGGTTTCCCCTAAACTTCCATTGAAGGTGAGTCACTTGCAACACTGCCTTCCTATCCACAAACACAGTCAAACACTTCCCAAATCTCTCATTCGGATCAAACTCGATTCGTATATCGTGCAAGCGCCCCTTAGCACAAAACTGCGCCTTCGAATGGTACAATCTCTTCCCAAAAATGTGCTCTTTCCTAGCAAGAAAACTGGCCTTTGATGCAAATGGTGATGGATGATGATCAATCTTGTTGTAGGCTTCACTCTTCAAATCTCCAAGAAGTAGGGAGAGTTCTTGGTTTAGTGCTATGGCTAGGTAGAACCCCTCTAAGGGCTCGGGGCTCGACCCGAATCTGGCTGAGGATAAGTCCCAGTAGATGTCTACCTTTGTGGTGTCCACCACCATTTTCTTGGACCCTTTTCTCTTGGAGAAGAGCCATGGCCTGATGTCCACTCTCCCTAGGCTGTCGTTGGCCGAGCTCTCGACCGCGATGCTCAGCGCCTGTGCCATGAGATTCTTGATCCATGTGACTGTGATGAAGCCAGAGAAGGAGTGGGAGTGGTAGTGGTAGATGCATGACACAAGATTTTGAGCTCTGGTTGTGGTTGTTGAGGGTGATGAATCTGCAACTTGAACTCCATTTTCACCAAAGCAAGATGGGAAATCCTTCATCATACCATGTGATTGAAGCCCTCTTGATCCTGGCTATTTATGAGAGGGGAAAATGATGAATCTTGAAATAATAAAAATCAAATCTTTGCTATAGATGGATAGATGAAATCAATTATATGGTTTGATTGATCTTCCAAATAATCTTATCTCTTGAGAGATTAAAGAGAAGGAGAGAATCAAACCTACAAGATGAGATGGTGTTTCAAGAGCATCAAACTATGTGTGATTCTTGAGTTGATTTGGCATCATAGAAGAAAAAGATTGGATTTTTATCTGGTTTCTTTGTTGATTCTTGCAGGATCAAAAAAGGAGAGGAAGATTCAGCTTCAACAATGTGATCTTAGCTGTATTTATATGTGTCACTTTTATAGAAGATATTTCAATTTTGGATAAAATCAAATAATGGTGATGGATAAAATAAGACAAAAATTCATTACAAGAAATAATTAAGGAAGAAACAGCATAATCCTTGGCACTGGCATGCCAGTGAATCATAACTTGAATCTTTTACCACAAGCAAAGATTCAATCTTTTTAGTAAGTTGGTTGAAATGTTACATTAGTATTTATAGCCAAGATTCAATTTCTTTGTAAAAAAATTTATGGGGTTGATCGAAATGTTACATTAATATTTATGAACCCAACTAAGGTTTATTAAAGAAGTGCAAATCCACTTAAATCAAAGTAGGTTTTATTTAATAAAGTTCTAACCATGTCCCATTTCCATCACCTAACATATTTTAACTTTATTAATACAATGATAAGAAATTGGAAAATTAATTGTAGTATGTGAGGGAGGTGGGGGTCCTCTTTTTGAGTTATATATATTGAGAAGATTTTTTAATATTTCCTATTAGAAAATTAGGGGGGGGGGGGGGTTATGAAAGATATAGATGCCTAAAAAAATAGGTTAGGGGTCTATTTTGACACTAAAGTAAGTTGGAAAATGATGTTCCAAAAATGGTACATCCAACTCTAACCTAAAAACTAGATTAAGAACCAAAATGTACTGTAGATATTTTATTTCATTCATTTTTGCAAAATTTGAATAGATATGACAATTCACATCAATAATTAATTTTATCAACTGTCCCACCAATTTGGGTGATATCCCTCTCTTACAGCTTCAATGTTACACCATATAGTATTGTCACATTCTAAGTCGATTTATATATTTATCGTGACATATGGAAACAAGTGACATACGAACTTAAGAGCATGCACAACGGTGGCGCCGGGCCCCGCGTCCGTCCGCGCTGCTGGCAAGGACGAGGCTCGCCGCCGCTGCACGATGCATCGAGCAGCGCCGTGCCAGTGAGCAGGACACGTGGCGAACGGCGATTGGGCAACGGCATAGCCGTTGCCTTTGAATATATATATATTATTAAAAATCGGTTTTTAATTAAAAAACCGATTAAAAAAAAAAAATCACTTCCCAAAAAAATATATCCGTTTATTACCGTTTTTTACCACTTTTTAAATTCCCCCCCCCCAAAAATACACACTTTCATCTATAAATACCCCCACTTTCACACCAAAAAATTCACATCAAACTACACAATTCTCATATTTATTCTCTCATATCCATTCTCATATCCATTCTCTCATATCCATTCTCAATCTTTCTTCCACCCTACAACATAACAATGTCCGGCCAAGGCGATGACCACCCGCCCTCTCACGGTTGGAACCCCGAATGGTTCAGTTCACAACCGTTTCCTAGTCCGGAAACGGAATATTCGGCCCCCTCCTCAAATCCAAAGTTCGGGCGTTCCGGGTGGCTACCGGCCATACCCAATCGACGATCAAGGTGCCTCCGAAGGGCGATACGGGTGGACACCGGAGCCTAGGCCGACCGCCCCCTCCCAAACTCTGACTCCTCCTACTCGCGGTGTCCGCACACCGTACACTCCGACGGAGATGGATAAATTGTTCAATGCGTACTTGGAAATCGCCAAAGATGCGGTGGTTGGCACGAACCAATCTGACCAGCACTTTTGGTGGTGCGTCGCTCGCCGGTACAATGAAAACCGGCCGCCGGGAACGATCGAGCGCAACGAGAGTATGGTGCGCAACGCCATCGGCCGAGCCAACGATGAAATTGGCAAGTTCAATGGCTATGATATTGGGTCTCCAAAAACAATTGGGGTTAGTGCCGCCGGATCAGTAGTCTTCCACGGGTAATATTAGCCAATAATTATGTAATTTTTAATTTTTAGGAGTTTAATTATGTAATTTTTAATTCTTAGGAGTTTAATTATGTAATTTTTAATTTTTAGTGTTTTAATTATGTAATTTTTAATTTTTAGGATTTTAATCATGTCTTTTTTATTTTATTTGTAATTTGTAATATTTATTGTGTTTTTTAATGAATTTTAATATTATGGAAATGTTTTTTTTTAATTGAATTTTAAATTGAATTGTGCTCGTCCTTGCGGAAGAGCACAGCTGTGGTTGTTGTGCTCTTGCCAAAGAGCAGGCAGGAATAGTGGCGCCGGGTCCACAACCGTGCTCGTCCGCAAGAGCACGGTTGTGAATGCTCTAAGAAAATAAACAGTTAAAGTGCCGATTAATATTACAAAATTTTGACACATTTTGCAAATTTAAGATGATTTTTTAAACATCTTAATAATATCACCATTTTTCACATATAAATTGCAAAGCATATTTTCGATGTTTTTTAGACTTGTCATGCTCAATATTAACCGAGTAAAAAATATCGACGTCATGTGTAGCAGTGGCGGAGGGAATTCAAGACAAGGGGGACGGTGGTACCCCAAATTTTTTTACTACTAGTATTATATATAATTTATTAATAATGTATTTTACAAAAATTTCCAAAAGATAGCTATGAATATTGAAGGAAGATTCATCTAAATCTAAGGAAATAAATCAGAATATAAGGTTTGAGATAAAATTTAAATTAAAAAATTAAACCCTAATTAAAATCTATAAAAAAACCTCATTCCGTCAATTGCCAGACCAAGTCTCTAGTCTGCAATCCTCCACCTTCCCTTCTCATCCGGTGATCAGCAGCCTGCAGGAGCAGAGTCGTGCTCGGCACTCCGTCAACTGCAGAACATTCAATCCAGCCATCCAGCCTCAGAGCCTCCAGGTTTGTTTCTTGATTTCTATGAATATTAAAAGCTTTATTGCAGTGCCGCTAATCTGCTATGTTGTTAAAACTTTAATTTAATGTTTGTTTAATTTATCATTCTAGTTATAGTTGTCACTACTAGAAAATTCACATATTGTGACACGTATAAATGCAACTAGAAAACTATTATCTTGACACTTTAGGTGTAATGGCACTTATTGCACATGTGAGGAAAAAAAGTGTGATAACAAGCAAAGTGTGAAGATAAATCCTTCTTTATTACACTCCAAAGGTGCCATGAAACATAATGTGTAATGTCACTTGAAAATGCCACAATATAATTTCTTAAACTACATTAACTTTTGGACGAAAATTTACAAAATACCCCATAAATTTTTATTATTACAATTTACCCTACATTTTATTTTATTTATTTTTTCACCTACATTTTTGTAGAATTTATATTATTGTAATAGCCGAGACTTAGATTCTCGAGAATCATGAAATAAAATACTAGAATTTTATTAAAGAATGAATGAGTATTTTTATTTCTTGAAAAAGAGTACAAATATAATTTCCAGAATTTCACACTAATAAATTACAATCTTCGACGATGATAATGCATGAAACGAGATTTGACAACTAGTTAATAATACATGTGTTGAAACAAAGAAAAGAGAAAAGAACAAAGGAGAGTTCAAAGTGAACTACTACAACCGAGATACTACAACCGAGAGTTCCTAGAGAACTTCCTCAGCCCTCAGCGCGAGCAGTCTCAGCCCAGATCAGGAGGGGTCCGACGGGCTGGGAGATTAGGGGATGAACCACGTGGAGCCAGCCTCTCGGTCCTACTCAGGATGCAGACCAATTAGATGAAAATGTGCATAAGAGGAAGGGAGTTGGCAGCTCTCACCAAAGGGGGAAAGGGTAGACAATACCTTTTGAAACATGGAGAAATTGCTTGAGCTAAAGAAGCAAATTCCAACCAGCCTTTCACTCCATCAATGAGAAGCCCGTACCACCTCCATTTAGACCTGCTATGGTCCAGAAATCAGCCACCCAATACCTGCTCCTGAGCGCACCTCCAACAAGGGACGAAAATTCATAAATGAGATCGGTACTAGATCCCACAATAAGCCAAAAACAGTTACAGGGTGTAGGACATAGCTAGGACTCAGTAACTCTAGTAAAACCACGAGTACACCACCATAAGCCCCAAAATCAGTTGGGAAAGAAGCCAAAGAAACTCAGAGTACATGCTCTGCAGAGCTGCAGAGTAACGCAGCCAGCTGCATAGCTTGTGGAGTCTTTTTTCCAGCCAACACTCAGTTTTGCAGCTTTCAGTTACAAGAAATGTGTATATATACACATGCTGAACCTCTCGGTTCCACCCCCACACACCACACAAATACGTTCAGCAAGACAAAGGTTGGGGATTGCGAAGGATCGAGCAGGAGTAAGGAGCAGCCTCACTCATCAGTCACAAGAGGTAAATCCTCAAAATCACACTAGCATCATATAGCATAAGGCACTAGATAGCTAATAGCAGATGCTAACAGTAGAACATCACAGATAGCAACATCACCATCACCAAGCATGCTGCCTCTAATTTCAAATGGAACATTAGGCAAATTCAGACCTTTCCCCAAGACAATGTAGCTAATCTGCCTTATACCCAAATGTGTGAATGAACAAAACTTAAGCTTCAAGTCACATATACAATCAGAGCATAACATCACAACATCACCAAATTTAACTACTCAGCAAAACAATCGAGCAAGACTCACTTAAATCCTCCAAAAATTTACCTATCTGTGCTTGAATAAATAAGACGAGAGGGAAAGGATAGAGACTTAGCTTTTGCTCGACGAAGGCGACGGCAAGCCAGGACGAAGGCGGGTTGGGGCAGTACCGAGTCTAGCCGAAGGGGAATAACACGGGTAGACTTCAACCAGGCGCCGTAAGCTATCCCTGAAGCGGCTGATGCACCGGCAGTAGAGGAAGAGGCGGCGAGGTCACGACCTCCGAAGTGACGCCTCAGCCCCATCCGTGACTCCGCCGCGAAAGGAAGAGGAGCGTCGCTGCCTCAGCAAGTTAGGCCCCTGCCTTCCTGTGTTGAAGCGGATAGGGCAAGAGATCGATGGGCGGTTGGCGTTGATTCGCCGGAGACGACGGCTCGGGATTGGAGAAGCCTCCAATCTAGGGTTTGTGGTGAATTGTGGAAGTAAGGGGTGATTTGGGGGAGGGGCCGAAACTGATGGAAGGGAGGAGTTCCATGTTTTTTTTTAATTTGGGCCCATTCTTTCAATTGAGAGAAAAGGACTCAAGTGCAAATTGAGAATCATACAAAGAATGGATACGTGATATTATTAGTCAATATATCAATTTTATTTTCTATTTAAATTTATATCTTAATTTAGGCTTAATATTTAGCATTATAATCATAAGA
Organism: Salvia splendens; assembly: GCF_004379255.2. Lineage (NCBI taxonomy): Eukaryota > Viridiplantae > Streptophyta > Magnoliopsida > Lamiales > Lamiaceae > Salvia > Salvia splendens. Next base: position 42,346,579 of record NC_056033.1, on the reverse strand, counting down.
CACGTAATGGAAATGTCATTAAGTAAATCCTCTTTTGACATTTATTTAAAATGCAGCAATAATGAATATTATAAATGTCATAAAATGTTGGTGTGATGATTGGATATATATATTGACATCTTTTATGAAGTGTCATATTGTAAGTGTGAGAACAACTCATTTTTTTAGTAGTGTGTAGCCGTAGACTTATAGTTGGGAATTGTGAAAGCATGAGTTTTGTACTTTTATATAGTTTGAGTTATCTATAAGCTGCAAAATACCCTTTCTACTTTCTAGCTAGATATAAGTTTGTATATTTTTAATATTTTTGCAGAAAGTAGAATTAAAAAGAATGAAGAAACAATCTGATCTTCGAAATATGTTCAAAAGAATGAAATCTCATGATAGTTCAAGTTCTTCGGCTCCAAATGATAATGCGTCTCCTTCAAATGCTAGTGCGTCTCTGGCTCCTCCCATTGTTACCGTGACTCCTTCAAATGTTAGTGTGGCTCACTTGAACAAGGTAATCTCATTTTGCAATAATCATGGCATTGTTGTTCCAGATTTGAAAGCTTGTTATGTGCCTCATGGAAGATCAAAGCGTTTTGTTCAACAAGTTTCCTATCGTCATCATTTTCGCATTGATGTGTTTATAGAGGTAATTGATTTATTACTTCAAGAATTTGACAATCGATTTGATGAAGTCAATATGGAGTTGATCAGATGCATGGCTTGCTTTAGTCCTAGAGATGGCTTCTCTTCTTCTGACAAAGAAAGTGTACTCAAACTTGCAACATTTTATCCTTCTGATTTTTCAAGTATTGATTTGAGGTCTCTTGATTGTCAACTTGATATATTCATGGAGGATATGAGAAGAGATAATGACTTTCAGAATTTGCAAGATCTTAGTTCTCTTTCAATGAAGCTTGTTGAAACAAAGAGGGATGTGGCTTACCCCTTTGTCTTTTTGCTTATCAAGTTGATTTTGATTGTAAATTCTGGAATGGCGTTTGTGAAGAATAAATTGCGAAATAGAATTGGTGATAAACATTTGAATGATTGTTTGGTGACTTTCATTGAGAAAGAAATGTTTCTACAAGTCTCTGATGATGATATATCACATCGCTTTGAGGAAATGAAGACTCGTAGAAAAATAAATTAGATGTTATGTTTAGTTTTTGGTTTATTTTATTTTAAAATACACGAGTTCAAAATTGAATAATATTTCAAATATTATTTTACCGTTATTTTCTATTTTTTTAAGTGTTATGTAATTATTTATCATACGACTCGTACTCTTAGATGACAAATCCTGGATCAGTGGCCTCTTAGATGACAAATCCTGGATCCGCCACTGATGTGTAGTCACACTTTTAGCTCAATAAATAAAATATCGTGCATAATAATTGATAGTCTTTCGAATAACTCCCAAAGTGAAGATCCTAACATAGTATAATGAATGGAATTATTCAGATTTCGAAAATAAAGACCAAAAAATAAAATATTAATTGGATGGAAATGAATAGCATCATTTGAAATGAGGAGAATACATTGTTGATGTTTTTGTGCCTCAACTTTCTTGTACCTAAATTCATGGTACAACCCGACAACAACACATTTCATTTCCAATTATGAGATTGTAATAAATTTTCCAACAAATGTGACTATCTTGTATTAAAAACCCTTCATTCCTAAGCATTACAAATTACTCCTTTTACATGCTGATGATGACTAGAACTTGATGCCTTCTCAAACCAAAATATTCGAATTCACTCTTTTCTTTGTAATTATTTACACCTATTAAAGTTTTTCTCTTTTTTTCTGAGTCGAAGAAGCACTTTGTGTACCAACATTTATAGTTTCACGTTCCTTGTTTTGGAACTTGGGCTGGTATTTTAGTGTCGTGCACTTGTACAAATCTCGTTGTGTTCGTATTGAATAAATTTTTAACGTTATGGTCCATTATATTATGTCATATCGATGTCATATCAATACAATGTAACTACATAAAGATTGAACGACAAAATATAAAAAATAATAAAATATTATATGGAATATAATAAATAAGTACTCCAAATTGAAAGGACATTGTACCTAATCATTGCCCTTAACAGCTAGAATGATGAAGAATGGGATAATTAGTTTGCCTGAGCATCCAACAATTTCCAAATGAAATTAAATATAGAAGATTGGCAACATGTATTTTCAAGCCTACCACCTCACATGTCCTTAATGAGTAGCCAAATTCATTTAGACATTAACATGCCATGTGCTATTTATTTCTGTAGCCTTCCTTGAAAGATACTCTTCACTACTCTTCTTTGGTAGTACCATGCAATTTTGGAAATGCCCAACTCTATAGCTGTGTAAGGGGTTAGGGGCCTCCTACCATTATAGTTATATACATACCAATTATCATAACACAATACTCCTTTTGGGACTAGAAATCGGTCAAGGGCTATGTAGCTGGTTTTTGAGTAATATATTACGGGTATGTTCGGTATTTATGCATCGATGGGATAAAGGTATTTATCGTGATTTTGTCTGTTATTTGGTATTGCAAGTTATATTATCTCTTGATCCGTGTTATCTTTTCGGGCTGCTTTGTTTTTCCATGTTTTGATATGTTAAATGAACTCACTAAGCATAAAATTGAAATAAAGATAGATAAGACATAAAAAAAACAACAGAAGTTCATATCACCGTGGAGAGAAGTAAAATTGAAATTGAGACTGGAAAGGGGTGAATGTATTGATGGGGAATGATGTATATATACTGTATTAAAAGTTGAATTAAATTTTTTTTAAAAAAAGGGGATATCGGCTCCATCATCGGTCCGAGCCCCCGCAACGGAGGCCCATCGCAGGGCCGATATGAGCATCGGCTCAGCCGATGCAGCGGCTCTGAGGCGGAGGTGATGGTGCATGGAGATAGGCCTTCTCTCCACAATGGTGACCTTTGAGGGCCTATGTGGTGGCCGATCGCTCGGCCCTTGCGATCGGTCACCACTGCTAATGCTTTTACTCATGATATTTTTATCTAATTATAATTCAAATTTAAATACATGATATTATACCAAACACATAATTAAAATTTTAGTATTTTATTTATCTAATATACTAAAACACTCACTCATGTCATCTAATTCGCATAAAACTATAAAGTACTCCATCCGTCCCATTCAAGATGGATACCTTTCCTTTTTTGTTTGTCCCAATCAAGATGACCACTTTCCAATTTTGAAAATAACATCATCTCTCATCTCTCCTCATTAAAATATTCAACTACATTTTTCCTCTCTACTTTATTTTATTTATCTAATATACTAAAACACTCACTCATGTCATCTAATTCACATAAAACTATAAAGTACTCCCTCCGTCCCATTCAAGATAGTCACCTTTCCCTTTTTGTTTGTCCCAATCAAAATGACCACTTTTCAATTTTGAAAATAACCTCATCTCTCCTCTCTCCTCATTAAAATATTCAACCACATTTTTCCTCTCTATTTTATTCCACCTAACAGCACTTCCTAAAATTCCGTGCCACTCAAGAATGTGGCTATCTTGAGTGGGACGGAGGGAGGAGTGTGTAATTATCTAATATGGCAATTCTCAACTTGACTACCAAAATGGGACCTAAAATGATCATACTTGTAAAATAAACAAATAATTCCCCATACACATTAAATAATTTTGCAAGTCACTATCAGGTCCATCACCACGGTATGATAAATCTCTATCCTATATTGCACAAATAGTAAATCAACATCTCACATGATAATACTCTATGTTTTGAAATATTTTATCAATATAATATTAATAAACTTATTACTATCAAATAAGTGGTGGATGTACTATATTTTATTCTTATATTCCTACCCAAGAAACATAGTCGCTCAAGCCAAAACTGGCAAGACTAAAATAAAAACAACCACTACGAATCAAAAAAAGCCTCCCACCAAAAACACTAAAAACGAGAAATCCAACCAATATATGTATCACCAAATCAAGCAACAAGCCCAAGCAAACTAGCATACCAAATCAAGCAACAGGCCCGGTGAAGAAAATGAGTGGAAATATATGCATTCCACCCTTTTCACTACATTTTGATTTTATTTACGGGTTGGGGGTCTGCCTAACCCCCCGCCCACAAAGGGCATTTAAAAAAAAAAAACATTCAAGACCGACATCATTCACATATTCAAAATTAATTGTCAACAACCATGTTGTAAAAGATACTACAAAACAAGCAAAGTACCTATGAGATTTGACTAGTAAGCTTCAAAAAGTTAGGTCACCTCAGATATTAGAACGGCAAAAAAGGATAACATAAATATTTAGAGCAACTCTGAAAGTCCAATTATACAAGTTTGTCGATTCTCTATGCGTAAAATCTACCACAGCCGTACACACAATATAAAGCCTAAAAACACCACAGAACACAACCACCAGTGACAGACAATGGAACAACGTACGGACATGTGTAGGTTAAAAAATCTAGGCATGTAAATCAGGACTCGTCGAATATATGCATAAGATAGAGGTTCCACCAAGTGATGAATGAAACAGGGTATTAGAGACAGCATCTATATTTACTCAAGCTACTGAGACCAAATAATTCAATGCAGCAGGCAGGTGTTCGAGACTAAACCTTATCTTCTCATTATTTCAAAAGATCGAAATAAAAAATACTCCATAACCTTCAACGAAGATATTAAATCCTTCTATTCTAAGAGTAGAACACAATTTTTGCAGATGCATACCTAGTTCTTCTTGATACACATCCTAAAGCTAATCTAATCATGTCGTTTGGAAATTGGAATGAATGATAACTAATGACTAAACAGAGACAATCATGTCGCAACTATACTGCATCTCTCTACCAAAAAGGTCAAAGCATCAGTAAACTAAGTCTACTAACATTAGTCATTACTCCCAGATGCATCTGAGTTTTGGCTCACATCAATTTTAAAACCATGACAAAAGGAATAACATGTTCAATATAGATAGGCAATCGCAAGATTGAAGGCCGAAGACATTCTAATACGAGCATAATCAAGAGACTTCAACCAGATTTCTGCATAATATTTGCTATTAAACATTCCAAACACAAGAAAGTATACGAATACAATGCATAAGTCAAATATAAATGCCAATCTAAAAGGTAAAAGCCAGATACTGACATTGTAATAATAGTAGACAGAATCAATCTTCATCAACCTCGGTAACCTTTCCACCAAAAGGATCGTGAGAAGGACCAGTGTCCTGACCAATATGACGCTGCACCAACCGCTGCAGATCAGCCATAACCTTCTGCTCGCGCTTGGCCTTCTCCTCATAGTTAAACATTGCAAGGGCTCGTTTGTCCTCAGCACTGTACACCTGGTTTTCTTTTCTTATACGAATGGCATTCATCCTCTGGTGTCTACTACCACTCATCACATATCCCAGAGTCTCAAACTTGGAAATTTCATCAGCAGAAAGCCCCACTTCTCCTCTACGAGGGATACGTTTCCCTTGCTGAACATACTGAGCAATAGCATCACCTTCACCTGGCCTAAGCGCACCACCATAGCTAATGTGCCCTTCCGCCCTCGGCAGAGGCATTGGTCCAACCACTTCATCCTCATCTTCCAAGTTTTGTTTCTTTCGTGACTCGATCATTTCTTTAAACTTAAGTATCTCTTCATTAACATCATCATCAACTATGATCTCATTTGCCTTCTTCTCTGTTAAGTCCTCCGCATCAGCTTCCAAATCAGGAGCACCCTCACTTGAATGTGAAATCTCAATATCCGTGTCTTTCTTCTTCTTGCTTCCTTTCGAGGATGATCTCCGACTGCGCTTCTTCAACTTCACATCTTCGCTCATATCAGAATCGTCATCTCCACTCTCACTTTCACTTGTTTTGACTTTCTTCCTGCTGCTTCTCTTTCTCCTGTGACTTCTCTTACTACTCTTTCTTCTTCCACTCTTTCTCCTTCGCCTTCTCCGATCTTCCTCAGAATCATCCGAACTCGATTCTGCCTCAGACTCGCTTCCACTCTCAGATAATGATGACGATCTCCTGCTCTTCTTCCTAGAGACAGATTTCCTACCCTTCCTCGATCTAGAATCATCGGATTCAGATGCGGATTCGCTTCCACTCTCAGATAACGATGGCGATCTCCTGCTTTTCTTCCTGGAGACAGATTTCCTACCCTTCCTGGACCTAGAATCATCGGATTCAGATGCAGAATCATCCGATTCAGATTGACTCTCTCTCGTTTTTTTAACTTCCAGCTTCAACACCTTATTATGTTTCTCTTCTTCACCTCCAAAATCCTCTTCAAGATCTGCATCCGAATTTTCATCTGGTCCCCTAGGGGGGCTAGGTGTGCAATTCCAAATACAATTTTTCAGCGACTTTCTCAATTTTTGACGCTTGAGCCGGCGGTACTCTTCGTATGGGAGGCCTTTCAATTCCTCATCAGAATCAGATTCAACATGCTGTTCGTTTCTATTATCTCGATCTAGATAAGATGTTTTCCTATTATCATAGTTATAATTCCTTCTCTCGCCCGAATTTCTGGTGCCTTCGATACTAGGGTAAGAGTAATCCGGAGAAGAACGACGGTACCTGTTATGACCGTTTCCGGTGGGGCTCCGGCTCCGGCTGAAACGACGGCCGCGGCTCGAGCCTTGCCTGTGGCTGGGGCTAGGGCTGCGGCTGTAACTTCGATCGCGGCGCAAACCTTGCCTATGGCTGGGGCTAGGGCTACGGCTGTAGCTTCGATTGCGCTGAGGATAGCTGCGAGAGTCCGGTGAATATCCACCGTTGCGGCAGTGGCGATCGGGGATTTCTACGGCGGAGGAAATTCTTCCCATTGCGGATTTCAGAATTAGGGATTTGAGGGTTTTGAGATATTTTGAATTACTCCGTATAAAAGTACTGCTGAAGTATAATTTTGTTTTTCTATCCCCAATGTTAAGAGCATCCACAACCGTGCTCTTGCCAACCGGCACGGTTATGGGCCCGACCCCACTTTATCTGCATGCTCTTAGCAAGAGCACAAGCCGTGTTCTTTTGCAAGGATGGGTACAAAGATCCCACCATTCTATTATTCAATTTAAATAAAAACATTCTCATAATATTAAAATTCATTAAAAAAACCGAAATAATATTACAAATTACAAATAAAATAAAAATTACATAATTAAAATCCTAAAAAATAAAAATTACATAATTAAATCATAAAAATTAAAAATTACATACTTAAACTCCTACAAATTAAAATTACATAATTAAACTCCTAAAAATTAAAAATTACATAATTAACGGCTAAAAATACCCCGTGGAAGACTATTCATCCGGCAGCACTACCTCCAATTGTTTTTGAAGACCCAATATCATGGCCTCATGCGATCGAAGTTGCGCGGGGTCATAGTTGACCTATCGTCCATATTGAGTTGGGCCAAAATCGCCCACAACGAGTTGGTGGGGGTGGAGACCCAATATCATGGCCTCATGCGATCGAAGTTACTCCTCCCCTATACTTCGGATGCGATCGCGTCTCCTGCCAAATGTTGAGGTACTTAAACGGCTTGTAGTTCATGGATTGGTAGGTCGACAAGGCGGAACTGATGATGTCGACCTCGCTCCGGCCGTTCTCCGCCGACCGCTCTTCCTGAGGTAATACCCCTGGAACTTTTGGATTTCTTCGTTGGCTCTGTATATGGCGTTGCGCACCATACTCTTGTTGCGCTCGATTGTTCCCGCCGGCCGGTTTTCATTGTACCGGCGACAGATGCGCCACCAATAATGATCGCCAGATTGGTTCGTGCCAACCTCCGAATCTTCGGAGATTGACAAAAACGCTTTGAACAATTGCTCTATCTCCGCCTGAGTGTACGGTGTGCGGACACCGCGTGTAGGATGAGTCAGAGTTTGGGAGGGGCCGCTCGACCTCGCTCAAGGCTCGGGTGTCCACCCGTATTGCCCTTCGGGGGCATCTTGGTCGTCGATCGGGTAAGGTCGGTAGCCACCCGGAACTCCCGAACTTTGGGTTTGAGGAGGGGCCGAATATTCCGTTTCCGGACTAGGAAACGGTTGTGAACCGAACCAATCGGGGTTCCAACCGTGGGAGCCCGGGGGGTGATCGCCGTGGCCGGACATTGTTATGTGGTAGGAGTGGATGAAAGATTGAGAATGGAGATGAGAGAATGTAGATGAGAATGTAAATGAGAGAATATAATAGTGTGGTGTGAATTTTTAGGTGTGAAAGTGGGGGTATTTATAGATGAAAATGTGTATTTTTTGGGGAAAAAATGAAAAAAAAAATTAAAGTGGGTAGAAAACGGATATTTTTTTTGGGAAGTGGGAAAATATTTTTTTTTATTTTAAATCGATTTTTTAATTTAAAACCGATTTTTTTATAAAAAAATCAAAATTGCCAACTGCTAAGTCGTTGGCCAATCCGCGCCTGCCACGTCACCTGCTCGCTGGCACGGACGTGCTCGATGCATCGAGCAGCGGCGGACAGCGTCTCCGTGCCGCTGGCACGGACTGACGGACGCCGTCCTGCTCACCGTTGTGCATGCTCTAAAATTCATAATATATATTGAAAAAATCATAATGAATATTGAAAAAAAATACGTAATTGAATATATTAATACTTCATAATATATTTTAAAAAAAATTGAAGTGTAACATATTTTTGTAAAATTAAGAAAGAAAAGAATGACATAATTTTTATTTGATAATCCAAAAAAAATGCGTCGTATCTGTCATTTCAAAATTTTAAGATAATTAGTCAGATTTAGAATCACTATTCCCTTATCTTTGGTGAAATATTTCTTCTCAAATCTGATCATATATTCTACTAGTCCTATAGACTTTTTAACCATGGCCCTATCTTTGATTAAATATTTCTTCTCAAATTTGATCATGCTTGTATAAAACTAGGCCAATTTGAGTATTTTGTATTTTGTATTTTGGTTATAGTTGTCATTTGTCAATTGTCACATGCATATGCTATGTTTATATGCGCACACTATTTAGCTTCCATTTAAAATATTATGGTAGTTAAATCAAATTGATCATATGTACGAACGTTAATTAATTGGTACACCTAAAATAAAAAAGACTATTTGCATCAAGGATTCAAGATGTTGTGCGCCTAAGTAATTTTTCGCAGCATATATTATAACAAAATGGTTCGTATCAACTTTATTTCAAAAAAATGAATTTTGGTTCGAAATTAATACGACATTGGAAATCAAATCAAGTTCGAGATGAATATTTAGGTTAATCTAATTATTTTTTCACTAAACACACAAAAAACAATTTAACCAACATAAAATATTGTATCAGAATAAAAATACTCCATAATTTATTGAGGTTGAATAATATACATCAATAATTTATAAACTAAAATTACTATATAAAAAAAATTATAATACTGCACTAGACCACTATATTTTTCTATTCCTTTTACCATTAGGTTACCAATGCAAAAAGTTTATGACCAACAACGTTAAAATTGGGCTACATCTAAAGCCCATAATAAAATATTAAAGAAAATATGTATCCCGTCATGAATTGGGCCCAATTGAGCCCAGAACCAATAGATATGATTTTATGAACTACAAAACCCTAGGGTTAAAGCTCTCGCCTTCATTCAACGCAGAAACGCCTCGATAGCAGAGAACGACGCATCTCAGCTTCTCAACAGCAGCGGAATTCGGCGATCTGCTTGAACCATACCGTAATCTCTCGAATTCTCTGTTGCTCCGATTTTCCTTTTAATATTGCATTGTTAAATACGCAGATAGTCTTTCCATTAAGTTCGAAATCAAATCGAGGTGAATTAGGTTAATATTTCCTCTTTGTTACAGCAAAATGGCGGACAAGGCAGTTACTATCAGGACTAGGAAGTTCATGACTAACCGTCTCCTCTCCAGGAAGCAATTCGTATGTATTGCCAATTTTAGCCCCGATTTTGCCATTTTTTTGGTAATTGACTCTCGCAGTTTCGATCACTGTGTTTTGAATATCTGTTTTCTGTTTCTGATTGTAGATCATTGATGTCTTGCATCCAGGAAGGGCCAATGTTTCTAAGGTGCGTTCTCGTTTTGTTGTTCTGTTTTTTACTTTTCCTTTTCAATTGATTATATGAGCTTTTTGGCATAATTGATTCACCTGTAGCTAAGTTATTATGTACAATTCTCTGTTCTTACCAAAGTTTTAATCAGTAGTGCACTGTTCTTCCCATCCACTAACCTAATAAGTAGTATGTATATCATTTACCTTTTCATTCCCTTTTCCCCAAATATTTTTTGTGTTCACTAGTTCTCTATTTCATTGCTTTAGGCTGAGTTGAAGGAGAAGTTGGCAAGGATGTACGAGGTTAAGGACACAAATGCCATCTTTGTATTCAAGTTCAGGACCCACTTTGGTGGTGGCAAATCTACTGGTTTTGGGTTGATCTATGATTCTGTTGAGAATGCTAAGAAATTCGAACCTAAGTACAGGCTAATCAGGGTGACAACCTCACTTCATTCACTTTATTTGTGTGTGTAGTTCAAACTTTTGTCAAGCATTATGTTCATGAATGATATGATATGTTCTGAATAAGTATTGACTGATTAGACTACAATCTTGGCCAGATGTTTAGTTTATACGTTCTATCTTTTGCTGCTTCCATAATTGGCCACCATTGTTATGATCAGATTATCTGAACAACCTCTACAGTTGTGATGTTCACACTTGTTATTTCCCTTATTTGGATACATGTTTACATGTGGGCTTTTTTGTTTGCAGAATGGTCTTGACACCAAGATTGAGAAGTCAAGGAAGCAGATGAAGGAAAGGAAGAACAGGGCGAAGAAAATCCGTGGTGTCAAGAAGGTGTGATATTGTATCCTGCAATTAAATTTCAACATCTCTCTGCCTTTTTGAGTGCTAATCACGTTGTAAATTTTTTGCAGACCAAAGCCGGAGATGCTGCTAAGGCTGGCAAAAAGAAATAAGTTTGTGATATTTTACTTTTTTTTGTTTTGGAGTAGTGACGATTTTCATATGACAGTATATTTTTGTTGTCTTAAGAGTTAATTTAGCTACTCGTTTGATGTGTTAAACCGGCACAGTATTTTTGGATTGCTACTTAAGTCTCGAACTCTTGCTTTTTTGTATTCCATCAGATTATTTTCTTCACACATAATTGTGACTATAACGTCGGAAAGTTGCTAAAGTTCAATGTTTTTCTATATTCTTTGTCGAAGTATTGCTTGCTTTTTAAATTTGCATGAAAAGAGATTTTTTTACCTTTTAGTATGGAATAATGTTATGCAGTCATATTATGGCCAGCCATAAATTAATTAAATAACAAAAAAATTGATTTTTTTTAAATTTTTGGTTTAATACTATTTGATTTTACTTTTATATCATCTTCATTATATGTTGCCCAACATGTTAGTGTTGCTTTTTCGTAGTTTTTGCTCAATTTATTACTACTGTCATTTCTTGATTGTTGCTCAACGTATACAGTAATTCGTGATATTAATGTGTTTTACGTAATGGAATTTAAAGATAAGTATTAACTCACAAGTCCATTCACACACATATAAGTTTATATCGGTAATTCTAATTTTTTTATACATGTAAATGGACTAAATTAACTCTTTATGGCCGACCACATTATGGCCATTTAGCATCACTCTTTAGTATGTTTCGGGAGGTTCTTATAATAGTAAGGTCCAATTTGGTCCTTAAAATATTGCGATTTATTGATTTTGGTCCAAAACATTATCTTTTGAATTATTCGGTCCCTCACAAATTAAAATGTGTCACATTTATTCCGAATTTAACGGAACCGCTAACTACTCTTCCCCCCTCGACTGCACTTGGTCCAACGCCGTCCTCCAATTCTCCGGCGCCTCCAATGGCTCACAATACGACCGCATCTCCGCCGTCTGGCTCGCCGGCACCGAGCTCCTCAGCACAAGCACCCCCGAGCCCACCCCTCACGGAATCTCCTGGACCTTCCGCAAAGACATCACCCGCCACTCCTCCCTCCTCCGCCGCTCCAACCTCACCCTCTCCGTCATGCTCGAGAACATCGTCGACGACACATACACCGGCATCTTCCACGTCAACATCACCTTCCTCTTCTACAACATCAGAAAATCCCCAATCTCAAGCCCTAGAAAACTCATACGCAATTTTCCCACTGGGTCGCTCGAATTGGACCAAATCCCTGCCGATTTGATCATCCCAGTGTCGGCCGCAAGGGAGGAAGGGTTTTGGTTCAGAATCCAGAGCGAGAACGACACCGTTTCCAGTGAGATTCAAATCCCTAGCAACACGTACAGAGCAGTGATCGGGGTCTACATCTCAGCCCACGACGACGACGAATTCTGGTACTCAAACCCGCCGGATTACTACATCTAGAGGAACGAAATAGGCTCTTATTAAGATATATACCAGCGTCAATATATCTTAAAATCTGTGTCAAACCAGCCGGATTACTGCATCGAGAGGAATGTAGTAGGTCCATTTTGGTCCAATTATGGTTGATAATGAAAACTGCAATATCTCGGGTCTACCGCGAGGTTCTCGTCAAGCTTAAAATATTAACTTAACATTTTAAATTTTTTAGTTTTTAGTTAATTAAATATTAGACATTAATAAAACATAATTATTAACTTAATCCGGTCAAAATCGAATTAAGATTCATTGACTGTTAACTTTTAACGGTTCCGTCAAATTCGGACCAAATGTGACCCGTTTTTATTTGTGAGAGACCGAATAATTTAAAAGATAATGTTTTGGACCAAAATCAATAAATTGCAATATGTTAATAAGAACTCGCACATTTCTTAGTAATCAAAATTTATGAAGTAATTCTCCAAATAAATGAAATATAGTAGTAAAAAATTAGTAAGTTTTTTACAAGATCAATTTTAAAATGTAAAAATTACAGTAAATTTTTATTTACTAAAATTTGGCATAATTTTAAATTTCATAATCATTGACGAATATCGATTTTATGGTTTTGTTGGAAAAATCACGACAATACCTTTGTAATGGTACATTCTGTATCTATATTTTATATTAAAAAGAAAAATATAGAGTTATGTGATATACTAATATTCAAGAAAACTATAACCATAATATTCAAGAAAACTAATCTAGAGTTATTAAAACCAATATTATGAGTATCATTTGAAAACTATAACCATTTTTTCATACATTTGGATTTAGTAAAACCAAAGTATTAGCCAACAAAAATTAGACTATTATAAAACAATAGTGAAACATCAAAATTTGAGAAAAAATTACTATGTATTTATGAGCAATCCAATTTATTTTTATGACAACAGAAGACAAATTTTCAGAATTTTCAAATATAGCTATTATACTTTAATTTAATTTTAAATGTAATTTTAACTGTACTTTTAAATTTATATTTTATTTTATTTTATTTTATTTTATTTTATTTATATTTGTATTATATTTATATTTAAATTTTAATGAAGAAAAGAAACTGCAGTTTAGTTTAACTATGGGGGCTAAAGTGCAATTATTTCCAGGTCCTTCGGCTATAAATTGAAAAACCGAATTAGGGTTTTTCTTCTTCCAAACCCGCTCAGAGCAGATCGGCCGTCGAAGAACGAAGCTGCTCGATTCCTAATCCAAAAATGGTTTGTTTCTCGAATTAATTCGCTCTTATCGTTTTTCTGTGCAATTTTTTAATCCTTTTGATGGTTTTCGAGCTGCAGTCTCTCGTTGCAAACGAAGATTTCCAGCACATTCTGCGTGTGCAGAACACGAATGTTGATGGAAAGCAGAAGATTATGTTCGCCATGACCTCGATCAAGGGTATTGGTCGCCGTTTCGCCAACATCGTCTGCAAAAAGGCCGATATTGACATGAATAAGAGGTCTGGCTTTCTCTTTCTCCATACTTTGCTAACTCTCTATGTTCCTGTGCTTGTGCTAATTAGTTTTTCTACTAATTATAATATCGATCGCATTGCTGAATGAATTTAATGATTGATTTTGTGTTGCGATTTGTGTTGTCTAATGTGGAGATAATTTAAATGCGGTGATGATGATATTATGAGTGATGCTAATTTGATATACTACCTTTATATAGTTGTAGTTGTAAACACGGCCGCTTTTATGTACATTGCTGCATCACTAATAGGTTTTCGTTTGAACTTTGTTCAATTTTAAAGCTGTCTATTGTCAGTTTTGCTGTCTCTTGCATTGAGCTCATAGGGTTAGGCATTTTGGTTGTTTTTGGCTAATTGATTACAGATAGTTGTGATTCCTCTATTCTAAAAACAATGGCATGGATGTCGTAAACTTATTCCCATATTTTTTTAAAAAAACGTCTACTCTTTTAATCTATTTGGACTATATAGATAATTCTACTTGCTTAGGGACAGGTTTAGTTTATAAAGCTTGAAGATTTTTACTATTGATTTATCTATGTTCTAAATTCTAAACCAGTTTTCTTACTTTTGTATGACTAATCAAGCAGCCTTAAAGTTTCTATGTTACTCTCTACTTTGTTGTCTGTGTACTTAATTTATTGCCTTTGTTGGATTGCTTGGCATGTCTTCGTTTTGTAGACTTTGTGTTGTGCAATTTGCAATTAATCTGAACTATCATCCTATTTTGCAGGGCTGGTGAACTCTCTGCTGCCGAAATCGACAGCTTGATGGTTATTGTTGCGAACCCCCGCCAGTTCAAGATCCCAGACTGGTTTTTGAACAGGAAGAAGGATTACAAGGATGGCAAGTTTTCCCAGGTTACATCCAACGCCCTGGACATGAAGCTCAGAGACGATCTTGAGCGATTGAAGAAGATCAGGTGTGATTCTAGACTTGTCATATCTTAGTTTTTATCCAGCTCTTGCTTATATATCTAATTGGTTTCTGTGCCCACTACGTTCAGAAATCATCGTGGTCTCCGTCACTACTGGGGCCTCCGTGTTCGTGGACAGCACACCAAGACAACCGGTCGCAGGGGAAAGACAGTCGGTGTCTCAAAGAAGCGATAGAGTGTTGTCATTTCTTCTATATCTTGTTGCTATGGATACCTTTGTTTTGTTTTAGGCTTTGCAAGAGATTTACATGAACAACTTCTTTACCTTTGTTTTGGATTCCAAGTTTGTCTTCCAATATTGATTTTGATCATGGTTTTTAAGACACTCGGTAAATCAAAGAAGGAACTTGTAGCTTTTTTGTGCCCAAGTAATTTATTTTGCATTTTGAAAAAGCTTTGATTGGATTTAATCTAGCCAATTGATTACCGTTTCTACTAGCAGTGTCTTCTTCCCTAAAACTCTTCCAAGAATTTTATAAATGGTGTTTTTATTTTATTATATTAAAATATCTGTATGTTTATTGATTATAATGTTTTTGCACAGTATATGACCTGATTTCCTATAAAATAAAGTCCTAATTTAAAATTCTTTGCTAATGGATGAGTTGTAATTTAAATTAATTCTGCATATTTAGTATCCACCAAATTTAAAAATTTGAGAGAGATATATTTTGATAGAGAGATGATCAAAGTATAACTAATACTCCCTCCGTCCTGGGCTACTCGCTCATTTCCTTTTCGGCTCGAAGATTAAGGAATGAGTGTATAGGAAAGTAAAAAATGACGGCTGTAGGTGAAATTTTTACTAAAAATGGAAAGAGCGCAAGTAACTTGGGACGCCCAAAAAGGAAATAAGTGAGTAGTGCGGGACGGAGGGATTATTAAGTGTATAATTCGAAAATAAATCTCAGTCATTAGATCAAAATAATCTAGTTCACTAAAGGATTTAGTTCATTGTAAAGACAAACGGTTCACTCTTTCCTGTAGTGAACTAAACCATTCTTATAGTGAACTAAATCGCTCTTGTAGTGAACTAAATTTGTATTTTTTAGTTATGCATTTAAACAGTGGTTTCCTTAGATCACTATTCTATTTTGATATCGACTTCTTTATTTTGGTCCATTACTGGGCCCAAACAAATTAATGATTATGGGGTAGCTAGAAATTATATCATGCCCAAAACTGTGGCCCAATACTAGATGTAATTGGAAAAATGATGAATTATAGCCATAAATTTTTTTTTTTGTTTCTTATACTCAACCACACCATCTTATTAAAACATGTATGTGTCATTATTCATCTAATTAAATCACAAAAATTTTGCACGCGCACCAACTTGGCATCACATATGCCCAGAAAAAAAAATTCATCATGATATAATTGAGAATCTTTTATACTTTGATGATTTGTCGAGGATGCCAAATATAATAATAATAGGAAAGAGCACATGAAGTATGAGTCTAACTGGTAAAAGATATTACTAGTGATTTCGTAGAAAACAAATTATTCCTATTGAACAATAAATGTGGTACAACTTGTAAGTAGATAACAAGACAATTACAATTTATTAAAAATCACATGCTCTTCACAAACATGAAAACACAGAATCTTCAATCCTGACAACGACTTATCCCAAGTCACATAATATTTTATCAAAGAAAAAAAATACAATTGATTTCTTAATAATTTCAGAAAGCAGCAAAGCAAGAGAAGTGGGTTTGTGGGGGGTAAGAAATAGAAGATTCCCTGATTTTATACAAATGATTAACTATAGATTCTAATCTAAATTACTTATTTTGTCATTTCACCAAGATTCTGCCTCTAAATTACTTAATTGTGAAAATCTTTTAAGTATTGGTGTTCTTATCAATCCCATTAAAGTTTTTATTTGATGAAAGAGTTATAAACATTGTAACTTGATTGAACAAGTAAAATATGATAAAAGAGTTTTGGCGTTTGTACTTGTAAAGAAGAGCCAACATGCTTTTGTTTTCATTGATAGGACATAGAGCCACTTTTCTTCATCACCATTTAATTAATCTCTCTAGCTTACATTATGTAACACATATATACATACAGGAAAAATAAATTACATATGATTTTTATTGATAAAAAATTCAAAAACCTAGCAAAGAGAACAAAAAAAAATTGTACTTTCTGATAAAAGAACCACATGATTGGCTCGAAAATCAGTGCATAAATCATACCACATGTACACTATACATATAGTAATATTTGTCATTATAATAAAATAAAATTATTGGTCGGAGATAACACCATATGTATCTAAGTTTGTAATCATAGCACTATTTTATACTTACATCTTCATTTTTCAGATATTATTAACCCTATAAAGAGGCTGAAAAATAAAATTCTTCTTAGAAATACATTGAGAACACAAACAACAAATATTTAGTAGTAGTATATGAGATTGAAGGATGACATAATTAGTAAATGGCAACGAAATTCGTTTGTCATTATTATTCATTTATTCAGAAATAAATAAATTTATTAGTATGAAGAAGTTTGGTGACAGAAAATATCAAAGCAATTATCACATGTTAGGTAATTGCTCAATATGGTTGGACCATAATAAGGGACAAGTAACATGATTTTCAAGATGCAGATGTTGATGGATTAATTACAATTCCGATTAAAGAAATTAGTACTAGTAAATTTCTAATTACATTTTATTTCTTGTAATATGATAATTAAATAACTATAGTGATTTAATAATCCTAAGTAGATATATATGAATTAATTCATGAAAGGTGTTGTCAGTAAAATAGACACAGCCTTTTCTGTAGGGTTTCAGAATAATATTTATATTCTTTGAATCAATTATATTGTGACAGATCAAAATTTCCAACCAAGAATATAAAGTTTGAGTGCTTTTTCTATGGGCCACCAAAATTAAATTAAAAGGCAAAGTTAATGTATACTAGTGTCCATATTAATTCGAGGATGGAGTTAATTTCATTTACAATAAAAAATTATAAAATAATTTATGAAAAATTGTTAAATTCTAGCCTATCACATACATTGAAATATTAACTCATATTTAAGGTGATGGAGTACATGTTTTTGTGGTGGATGACTTGTTAAAATCGACTATCACATTATTGCATATTTTGCCGAGAGAAGATAGCTGACACAATTGTGGAAAATACAAACTTCATGCTTTAATTTTAATTTTTTTTAAAATACGAAATGTACTTACCGAAATTGAACCATCTTTTGTAATTTATTTTATAATCCGCCTACAAAATAAAAAAAAATAAAAGGGCAAAGTATAATATTGAAGACAAATTGGGGACCAACCATTTTGTCATATATTCAAATAGAGTAAATAACAAAGTGTTTCACATTTACATATGTTTTCCGATGATTAATATACCGCAAATGTAGCCGAAAACGACGCTAAATTAACTAACTAATCATTAAAAAAAAGAGAGTTGATCATAAAATGGGTGAAATGTCGCGCTTTGCGGCGGAAAAGGGAATATTCCGGCGAGAATTAGCGGCGATGAGGGCGACGAGGAGGTCGGCGAAGGCGCCGATGATGAATTTGTGGGTTGGTTTGGGGTTGAGGGAGAGGTAGCACGTGAGCAGCTCGTGCAGGTAATCCCAGCTCTCCTCGACGTCGTGTACGCCACGCGCCTCCACCATTTCTTGCATGGAACGCCGGAAGTCGGCGAACGGGTCCGGCGAGTAGGTGGGGACCGCCACCGCGGCCTCGTTGTCCAGCGAGGCCGATGACGTGGACGCGATGGACGAGGCCGAGGAGGAGGAGGAGTCGATGATGGAGTTGGAGCGGCCCGGGGAGGAGAAGAAGAAGCGGCGGGAGGCGAATGCGGTGGCGAGATCGGGTGTGGATGGGGCCGTGGCGGGGCCCGGGACGGGGATGCTCTCATAGAGGGAGTTGAAGTTCTTGAATAGGTGGGAGGGTGGATTTTGATTTTCCGGCGGCGGCGGCGGCGATTTCATCTTTGTGAAGCATAAGTTAAGGTTCCTTGACATGATTTTCTTTTTGTGGGAGAAAAGTTGATTGTGTTAATGATGAGAAAGGTATGAAATGTATAGTATATTTGGGGGGCTTTGCCATCTGTTAATATTTGGGTTAACGACTTTTTTTCTCTCTCCTAACAAATTTGTGATGTTAGTTTCATAATTTTGCATTTCATTTAATTTTGAAATCAATCTAAATTCTTATGTAGTATTACTATCAGATGTTAATCGAGGGCAGCGAAAACGATATCATACTATGCTAAATTAAATAATTTTATTTGTAATACTTCTTTGTATCTCGTTTCTTGCTTTTCTGATTCATTTCATATTTTAATATAAATTATAATTTAACAAATAAAATCATTTAATTTAGTACAAATTGATACTGTTTCACTGCCTATAAGCTATGTTATCACCGAAATCTTGATTTTTTCCAAAATCAAAATAAATCAACAATGCATATTTCAAAAATGATACAAAACGGAATTTGACATACCACAACTAAAAATAACGATGTACACCAAATTATTCCAATAATTAAGCAATGATACGAAAAAGTAAATTTTATAGTTATTATACTACAAAACTAATAAAGTGTTAAGTTTTTAGTATAAATAAAAAAAAATTCCTTACGGTCGGGTACATAGATCATGATTCATGTGTTATACTACAAGGCTGCCACTTTTTCTTTATTCACCAACTTTCTAACAATATACATACTTTTTTCTTTTTGTTCTTTTCTTACGATACATCTTTATTGAATAGTTCATACAATCATACTCTTTATTACATATAGTAATTAATGAATTAGATTCGAGAGTCCATTTTTGTGTTCGACTATTATTTGCAACCATTTCCAAATTCGAGTTAGAATGCTATCTAATTATTCACCCTCCAATTCTACTTTCTCATATTCTATGTGTTGTGTTGCATTCTTTTGTTAGTTGTCTAAGTAGTTTTGATTTTGATTCTTATATTCGAATTTATGTGAAATTTAGGTGACTATGTTGTTGCTTGCAATTTTGGGGTTGTTGGATGTAACTTTCTTTTGCTAGTTGTCTAAGTAGTTTTTATCGTGATTTTCGTATTTTGCGGCGATATTGTTATTTGCTATTTTGTTGCGTAAAAGAATATTAATCAGATTTAGTTTTTTCCAAGGGAAGGAAATCAAAATAATTCTTGATGATTAGATGATTGATTAATACTACTCATATTGATAGATTTTGGGGAAATTGTTGAAGGATATCTAATTTTCACATAGATGAAATCTTCATTTACTGAGATGCACGGCCTAATTGGCTATTGCCACGTTGAAATAAATTAATTGAATAAAAATTTCGTCTATTAATTTTTCTATTGCTTTATACTACTATTATATATTGCTGTTTAAAAAAATACTATTAAATTAATAATTTTGTATAGAAAATAAAATAAACGGCAAGGTATGGGTTGTCTTGTCTTATCTCGTCCAAAAATAATAGTAATTTGTTTGTCTTATTGTCAAAGTTGTTAATCTACTAGTAGTATACTAATTTGTTTGTCTTATCTCGTCAAGGTTGTTACTAATATAGAAGGTATTCATTTCTCAATAATACACTTTTCCTCTACAAATATCAATCCATAAATAAAAATCGATTATAACATATTTTATGTTTATAACTTATAAATTTATCCTGTTTGGTTATATTTCCATTTAGAGAAAGTGAATAATAATTAAAAATGGGTAAAACTTATGCAGTTGATGCATTAGAAAGATAAAAGATCATAGTAATTGGATCTTTTTTTTATAGTAGCAAAATTGATATTTGTTCTTCACAAAACAAGTATTCAATTTGAAAAGATATTGATATTAAAATTATAAAATAAAATACTAGTAGTATAAAATTAGGAAACCATGCATGTGTGGAAACTGCATAGAAAAGGTTGATGGGGTCAAGATGAATCCTTACACCTTTGTATTTTAGGATTAAATTGACTTTACAACCGTATATACATATGTGTCATTTTGCAAATTAATATCATCTTCTAAATAAATAAATAGCATAAAAAACCTTGACAAATTAAAATTATGATATGTTAAGATAGGTGCGTCACAAAACCCTTTGATTCAATTACAATTCTATCTTGTAATTACATGCATATGAACATCACCCTTTGATTTAATTACAATTCTATCTTGTAATTACATGCATATTTATTAGTGATGATAATTTACAACTACATATATTGAAATATTATAATGAAACACATAGGAATGAGGAATATTTTGTGGTTGGCATGTTTATATAAATATTACTCAATTTTATCAGTCATAAATTATAGTATATGATTCTTTTGCATGTGAACTGGCCGAAATAAGACAAATATACAAATACTAAAAACAAAGAAGAAAAGACCCTTTTCAAAATACAACCAAATCCCACTTTATCATATGTGGTTGAATGTTTCACAACGCAACTAGATATTTAAGATTTAAAACCAAGAAATCTTATTAAATTACTAATTTTACATATATAAAAAATATTGATGTTAACTCAAGACATGTTTTGCTAAAAAGGGATGTCGTAAACAAATTCAGAACCGTATCATCAAAAGCTCACATGGTGGGGATATCTCACCCACCATTTTGCTCTATTTAATTAATTAATTAATTAATTTGAAAAGTTTGTGTATTTATCAAGATAATAAATGACGCATTAACAAAAACATGAATTTCGATACTTTAATTAATGTGGAATTTATGAGATTGTATAGCTTTTTTTGAATAGTTTATAAATTAGATTATTGAATAATCTTATAGATATTGTAGATGATAATGTTTGATGTTGACTATTTTAAGCATGAGCATGCAAGCCCATATTGATATCAATTGGCATTACATTTTTCTTATGATATAGTATATGTAATTAAATCTTCTTACAACTTCTCAATTGTCAATTGATCTGCGAGAATGATTGAATCATACAAGACTTAAAATGAAATCGTAATTGTTGAGAATATAAATTATTATTCAATATAAAAAATGATTGCGGAAATAGTTTTCCCATTAATTAAATGAAATCAAAACTGCACACAATTTGGCCTCGAGAACACCTGTTGCAATAGTCTAATGCAACCATCGTATTGTACGAGCGAGTCACTGATGCAGCTCAGAAGAGCTTTGAGATAACATACTGTACAAGCGAGTCACTGATGCAGCTCAGAAGAGCTTTGAGATAACATGACATGAACTCCAGAATGCGGTGGAGGCAACCCTAAAGAGGGCTGGGTTTTGATAAATTCTGTTCCACACAACAATATTTCAGGTATGTGAGAACTTCATTATACCCGGAATTGTACATAAACCTAAATCGTCTATAACAAGGCTAAAAGACTACTTGTGAGAAGAAACAAAAAAGGGCAAGAAAGAGGAGAAATGCAAGAGCTAGTGATACCGCACTGGGCGATCCGGGCGCTGCAATAGCGCCGAGCGGATCGCCCAGCGCACCGCCCAGCGCCACGAAACCGCCCAGCGCTGCGCGGTTTCTCTCTCCAATCGTCCGCTGGGCGACTGCAATAGACCGCCCAGCGAACCGCCCAGCGCCGACGCTCGGCTGAGCGGTCGCTGGGCGCCTATTGTGGATGGCCTAAATCAGAGAAATAAAAAGAAATTAATTTGTAAAATCGTTAGTACTATGCCACATGCAACTCGAACAAAGCTAACAAGTGTATAACTCCACCGCCAAAATCCCCTTAAAAACACCATCAAATTAAACCTTAATTTGATCAAACTTTATCTTTCGAAAATTGTAACTCTTTGAATGTTGAATTCCATTAATTTAGGATATTTCTATAGCATTTTCTGATTTATCTTTATTTATTAGGAAATGATCTCCTTTTAATTTGATAGACATATTTTGCAATTGGTATATAATATACCAATTAAGATACTGCTATGCCAATTGATGAAGTTAATAAGTAACATATTGTAATTAAATAATCGTGGTGTCATTAAATCACTGAATACCAGCTATCAAGCCTAATTAAAAATAAAATATCACGTTTGTTGTCGAAGACATATATACAACAACTCCATCAACTACTACATTTTTCAAATGAAAATAGTTGACATAGTTTGACGATTTTCTTATCTGTAATAATAATTTATCATTAGGGATCACGTGTGCTAGATTGGCAAATGAATTGATCTCAAATATAAACAATTTATTTACTCAAATGTCCTTCAAAAATTATTGTTTTGTATATTTATATTACTTTCTACTATTTAAAACTAGTTGAATAGAAATAAGAAAAACACAAGTACGTCATTAATTCACATTTAATTATCTACCAAAAAGAAGTGATCTTGTAGCAACTTTAAAAATAATGAAATATCCAATGTGTATCACACTCAAAATAATTACTAAGTCATGCATATCTGGTTATAAAAAACGAGTCATTCGTAAGCATGTACTGAGCATTGTCTATCCAAACATAAAAGCGGTCTCTATTAAAAATATATACTGAGTATAAAATAAGCATCAAATAAAAACTGAAAAAAATCCATAAAGGACTAAGGACTAATTTCAAACTAATTATTGACTCGTGATTTAAGCCATAAACAACCTTAAACAAGCATTAAATAGTCGATAATAATAGGGATTTTGTTGTGGAAAGTATGGAGAGAAGTCCCACTCATTACAAATTGTTTGGTACATAGATAGAATGGGGCCTCGACCATTATTACCGAATCATAGCTGCCTTCGAGAGTGACACTTCACTACATAATTATATTTCTTTTTTCTTTTTCTCAATCTAAATAATTACACAAGAATGATCGAACTAAAAAATCAACTAAATCCTAATTTCTTGAGAACGTAATATAATTTTAAATCAAATCTGACTCTAAAAACAGTTTTTTTCAACTATTATATGAGGTCCTGAAATCCTAACAACTCAAACTAAAATAATATTTGAAGATCAACTAAAAAAAGTAGTAGTAAAATAACATTTTTTTATCCTCAACCGGTCTTTGATGGCCAAAATCCACAATCCGTTAGCACTCCAGCAAAGTGTTGAGTTTGATTTCCCGACTATTTCACTTGTCCCATCTGGCCATGTGAATTCCCAAGTTTTTTTTCTTTCGAGATTATGACTTTTCTAGATTCGTCAGTTACAAAATTAGAATCGTGGAGAGAGATCATGTGGTTATTTGGACCTGCCAAATTGAACATGAAATAGCTGAGGCCCGATGTAATTATATGAACACGATATATTGGAGATGATAGATTGTTTAATTAGTCAATTTTCCATGTAATAGAAGTATGGTTACACTTACTACTACTTACTACTATACTAACTTACTACAAATGAAATTTTCCTATATTTTGAAATTGAATAGTTGAGGCACGGGCCTGTGATTGATAAAGGCCCAATATATAGGCCCATAATACTTTTAAACAGGCCCACCCACCCAATCACATAGCCCAATGAGCAGTGCACACAATTAAAAGAAATCTATTTAGAATTTCTCAATATTCTATAAGGTCATCCACAATAGAAATAGCCCAGCCATAGCCTAGCCACTGCAACATCATCAGCACTAAAAATCCTCCTGCCACATCATCAAAACAAGCAAATAGCCCAGCAATAGCCCAGCCATAGCCTAGCCACATACTATCCACATCACTATTAACAAATATATACAAAATGCAATAATTAACAATAACGCAATATACGAAATTTAATTTACGAGACATATACGGGAAAATTCACTAATATTAATAAAATTTAAAAAGTACATAATTAAAAAAAATTACATAATTAAAAAAATTACATTAATTAAATTTACAAATGAAAATTTAAAATAACATTACAACTTAAAGTTAAAAAATAAAAAAAGAGATAATTAAAATCTTAAAAAAATAAAAATGACATAATTTAAAATACAATTTTATAGAAAATCCTTGAATGAGATTGTCCCACATCGAAAGTGGAACATAAAACATTCAAGGATATCTCTCTATAAAAGAGAAACATCCTTGAATGAGATTGTCCCACATCGAAAGTGGAACATAAAACATTCAAGGATATCTCTCTATAAAAGAGAAACATCCTTGAATGAGTTTGTCTCACATCGAAAGTGGAACATAAAACATTCATGGATATCTCTCTATAAAAGAGAAACATCCTTGAATGAGTTTGTCCCACATCGAAAGTGGAACATAAAACATTCAAGGATGTCTTTATAAAATAGAGGCAACCAAGAATGAGTTTGTCCCACATCGAAAGTGGAACATAAAACATTCAAGGATGTCTCTATAAAAGAGAGACAACCAAGAATGAGTTTCATAAATTCGCAAGCTCATTAAATATATATGGGCTATTACGAATTTCTAGTATAAATTTATTTATAAAAATTGATTTTTATATATAGAAAACAATTTTTATAAATAAATAATATTTTTTTATATTTGATTTTTTTTAAAAAAATTCGAATTTCAAAAATTCGAATTAAAAAAAAAATCGCACTGGGCGATCCGGGCGCTGCAATAGCGCCGAGCGGATCGCCCAGCGCACCGCCCAGCGCCACGAAACCGCCCAGCGCTGCGCGGTTTCTCTCTCCAATCGTCCGCTGGGCGACTGCAATAGACCGCCCAGCGAACCGCCCAGCGCCGACGCTCGGCTGAGCGGTCGCTGGGCGCCTATTGTGGATGGCCTAAATCAGAGAAATAAAAAGAAATTAATTTGTAAAATCGTTAGTACTATGCCACATGCAACTCGAACAAAGCTAACAAGTGTATAACTCCACCGCCAAAATCCCCTTAAAAACACCATCAAATTAAACCTTAATTTGATTTAAACAATAATAAAGTGAGAATGAATAAGAAGGAAGAGGAGAAGCCAAAAAATGTGGAAGCCATCAAATACGGCGACGTATTCAACGTCTCCGGCGAGCTAGCCGCCAAACCCATAGCGCCGCAAGACGAATTAAAAAATTAATTTTGAGGGGTGACACTCTGTGCCCACCCGTAACCATGTAGCCCAAGAACGTTTGGCTGGCCGAACTCGAGGAGTTTGTCCGATTCAATAAATTTAATTTATTTGAATTTCAAACTCAAAATTTTAAAATAAATTTTAATCAATCTTCTTTTTTGCCTAAGCTGACTCCCCTCTTTTTTGTTAATGGTGGTTTCCAAATTTGGCCGACACTTGACAAGAAAGGGATAGAGCTAAAACTAAAAGATAAGATTGATATCAATGCAATGAATCAATTAAAATTGTAAAAGGATGAATGCTTTTTGGGTCCACTTTCCTAAAGTTACAAAACCTTCCACCATTGGCATATAAAATAACTCTATATTAAATTAAAAGAAATCCCTGCTTCGAAAAAGTTTGGTGAACATTTTTCCTATAAAATAATCGATTTATATTATACTCTAGGAGTTGAATGAACCTAAAAATGCAAATTAAGGGCGTTTTCTCGATAAGGGTTGAAAGTTGTGGGCATAAATTATGGTTGATCCTAAATTTTTTAAAAGAAACAAGACAAGACAACAAAAGTGAAATAAAAATCGAATCTTTCACTTTCGAATCGATTTCACAATGGCCACCACCATATCTAGTCATGGTCACAAAACAAGGATAGGAAATTTCTACTCACAAATTCATTAGAGGCATTGGACAAAGCAAAATGGACCCCACCCCACCTCCCTTCCAATCAACAACACAAACACATAGATCAAACATCCAATTCTCCAAAATACACAAGAACACAAAACATAACACAAATTTAATCAAGACCCTTGCTATAATAACCAAGAATTTATGGCTCTCCAATCGGCTACTCGCGGCTACCTGACCTGAGAGTTTCGGATACCTGATCACGAAAACCCAAGCTTGAACCCGATTAATCAGAACACAGTCTACCTGAACCCGAACCCGTATATTTTCGGGTTGGATCGGGCTATCCTGAAAAATTCGGGCAACCAAACCTGATTTATCAGAACAAAGTCTACCTGAACCCAAACCTATCACCAAGTACCCAACGATTATCGGGTCGGATCGGGTAATCTCGAAATTTTGGCCACCCAATCTCTAAAACCCAAACACGACCCAACCCCAATCAATCCGAACCCAGTCTACTTGAACCAGAACCCGAAGCCCGGTACCCAATGATTTCTCGGTCGGATCAGGTAATATATCGGATTGGACAAACCTAACCAAGAAGAGTAAAACTACCTTGTAGACTCTCAAACCAAGGGGTTGATGTTCCAACTTTCAAACAAGCATGATGCACTCATATACACAAATCCAAGAAAATATTCAGAAATGGGAGTTTCACTTTTCTAACATGGTTTCATTTTCATATTTCATCACACAAACATCAAATAACCATGCAAGAATCAACCTTGATGAAGCTCAGCCCCAAAATTGAAGTAAAATTGAATTCAAGATTAAACTTATTTTTCCCCCAATTTCTGTTCTCAACAAAACCTAGCTAGCTTAACTAACATCTAAACCAGGTTGAGATTGATCAAAAGTTAAATTGAAATTGCGTCGTGAATCACGAAATAAACATTCTTCGAAATTGAAATTGGAGCTAAGAGAAAGAGGGGGAAAATTAGGTTACTGTACAAGTACAAGCCTCCTCCGATTCCCCAAATCCCCGCCGCCGCCGCCGTCTTCCTCGTCCTCCCCCTTCGGCACGGTCACCACCAGCTCGCCGTCCTCGTAGGCGGCGGACACAAGCTCGGGGCGCGTGGATGGCGACAGGCGGAACCGCCACAGATCGAGCTCGAATTCCGTCCCGGAGACATCGACGACGCCGTCTCCCCTCACGACGATCTTCGTGACGCCGGGGTAGATCGCGACGGCCTCCGCCCTGACGTCGCCGCTGATGTCGTCGGTGGCGGCGGTGAATCGGATCGACAGCGGCGTGTCCTCGATCGAGACGTCGGCGTCGGAGTGGAAGGGGAGCTCTAACACCTTGGCGAAGATGTGAGGGAGGCGCCGCAGCTTCTTCTGCCGGCAGCCGTCGGATTGGGCGAGGATCGATGCGACGTCGTATCGCAGCGTAATGTTGCGCTTCCGCGGCGCCGGGTGAACCTTCATGGATTCAAATTGGGGGAAATTGAATCTGAATTGAAGTGGAAAAGGGGGGATTTCGATGGGAGAGGAAGAAATTGGGGGAAAAGGAAGAATCTTGCACAGGAAAAGGGCGGTGGTTTGTGAAATTTGAGGATTAATCAATGGATTTTTGAGAAATGAATTGGGGCTGTGGAATTGTTGTGAAGAAAATCCAAGAAGAAAGAAAGAGATGGTTTTGGGACAGAGAGAGAAAGATGAAGACGCAATTTTAGTAACACCGATTTTTATTGATGATTTATTATTCAATTTATGCAGTAAGTGTTTAAAAATTATTTTACGTAGTAAATTTAATTGATTATCCTCGTGCACACACTCGATTGTTGGAGGAAATTTCGATTCGAATAAATTCGATGACATTATTATTGAATTAAGAAAATATTCGATAGATTAATTGAATATTATCTAAATTGAGCTCTTTTCTAGTTCCACGATCTTGATATTTGCATTTATTGTTCAATACGGAAATTATGTTAAGCTCATAGAGATTTTCATGAGGTTGGAAAATACTCGTATTAAGAAAGAGTTATATTAGTAAATTTTTGAATATGTCCTATTGAGATTAATTAATGGTTGCGGCGTTCAAAAAGGGAAATAATGCATATATAATTGGAAGGAATGGAGGGTGTAACTTAAATAGAAGTGAAATCTAAATTTGATAAATTATTTTGTCCACCAATTAATTTTGAGAAAAAACGCTACTATAAAATAATAATTCGGATTTAATATAAAAATAACCCGATATATGAAGATGTGTTATTAGTGGATTTATTTAGACAAAAGACTAATTTTGGTCTCTTATATTTGCTCTAAAATTCTTTTTGATCTCATACATTAAGTTTATGCCCATTTGGCCCCTAACATATTGTTTTGGTACCTTTTGGTCCCAAACAAGATTACAAACTTAATGTATGGAACCCGAAAAGAATTTTATGAAAAATGTAGGAACCAAAATTGGACTTTAGTTATATATTATAATTTAGTTATTAAATTGATCAAACATTTGAACTGTTAATTTTAACATAAAATGGTTATTTTGAATCAAAACAATATGCTTGATATCAAAAGGTACCAAAATAATATGTTTAGGAATCAAAAGGTCATAAACTTAATGTATGAGACCAAAAAGAATTTTTAGGCAAGTGTAAGAGATCAAAATTGGACTTTGGTCATTTATTTATTAATAGGAATATAATTGGCATATGCTTTTAAAAAGTGTTACTATGGCTTGCACGAGTCATATTAATCTATAAACTTATTTTAGAAAGAACTTTGATTTGAGTCGATTTAATCACAATGGCAGATAGAGATGGAAAAAATAAAAACTACTATAAAAATAAAGATCGAGAAAACTCTTTGATTTGAGTCAATACTATAAAAGGAGCCTCGTTGAACATTTTTTACTATTCAACACTCAAATTATAATATGGCAGTGGTGTAGGGAATGTTGAATTACCGGTGAGATACCATTGTCCATAGAGTTAGAACCACATGTTCCACCTCCTTAACAAAATGTTCATCATATTCTAATTTTCTAGTTTCTTCGTCTAGGTGTTTTACTGAAACTTTGTTCACCGTTAACAATTAATACGATTTTGATAATCGAATAAGTACAATTCAGGATCATGTATATACTTTTTCTAATAAAATTTCTATCCCAAATAATCTTTATAATTTATAATAAACATTTCTATCCCAAATAAGCTTTATACGTCGGTCAAATAATATTTAGAAAAATAGCAAAATTTACCACAAACAATGCAGGTATGCGTTTGCATGATCAGTTCCAATGTTATGAGTAGCGGAGCTCCAGTTGTAAGTGGCTTCGAGTCCCTCATCACTGTACTCCGTTGGGTCATCCTCCACTGGCTCATCATTATACTCCATTCGCATTGCACAGATGCTGGTGTCACACCCATAGAAGCGTGTGTAATTTGTTGTTGCACAGATGCTTGTGTCATTCTGGTTGTGTTTCATCACGTGTGAATCTCTAGGAGATTCATTACATTATAGAAAGCTTTTAGCTCATTTTCTTTGGTTTGTTTGCTCACGGAAATCCTATACTTCTAGAAACAAAAAAAAACATGAAATCAATAAAATCAAATTACTCATAGCATTTTTACTAGCATTTTTACCATTTTTATCAGCAAGTGGCTAGCAACATTATCTCTAGTTAACCATGTAAACCATAAATCATAAACCTTAAACACAAAATTGTAAACCATATTGTAAACCATAAACGAATTAAAGTGACTTACTCTCTAATCCTCCAATGCAGTGGACAGCATTGACGAACTTCTGGTGAAGTTCAGGAGTCCAAACCACCCGAGGTTTCTTGTTGAGTGGGGTGGGATCAGGATCTTCAGGATCTGCACCAACGCCGACACCAACAGTAATGATCTGTTTTCTTTTGTTGCCAACATGAATATTAGTAGAATTATCATCTTGTTGGTGCATTCTCTTCCGAAACACATGCTGCCATACGTTGCGGATCTCCTTGAGCCTTATGGGCTTGACGAGACAGTGGCAAGCGCCGTGCTGAATCCCTTTCATCACCTTGCTCGTCTCTCCGTCATCATACATCACTGCAACTCAATAAACCCTAAATAATTTAAAACTCATACACAAATTTAATTATCAACAACTCACTTATAACTGGAATATCCGTTTAATGGACTACTTGTTGAAGAAACTCGAAACCATCCATGTCTGGCAAGTCCACATCACCGAGTACTAGGTCGAATTCATCTTCTCGTGTGTCGAGCAGATGAAGTGCCTCTTGTGCTAAATTACATATCATTGCTGAAAACAAGAATGCATAACATCTTAGTCTATATACTTACAAATGAGATGGAGATGGAGATGGAAAAAGGGGGAAAATAGATGGAGAACCTGTGTATTTGCACTTGAGAAGCATTTTGTGAAGAGACTCCAACCCTTGAGAATCATGATCCACAACCAGAATCCCAAGACTCCATTCAAATGCAAATTATCCAAACTCTAAAAATAATTGTTTTATCCTCCTATAATCCTATTATAAAGGGAATAGTCTGAAAACGATAGCTTTCAAAACTAGTCATTGAAAAGGGAAAGACTCATTATTTAACAGAAAGTCGCGGATATATCTCATACCTATTATTATCAACATTTTTTTGCTAAAAAACCGTGTGTGATTTTTCTTTGTATCTCTCTTCTTTCTTTTCCACATTTTTTTAGCAGTTTAAGGAGTTTTCTGTCATTTCTCATCTCTCTTCTACTCCTATATTTTCTCTTATCTCTCACTACTTCCACTCCACTATCATCTTAGCACTATGTATGATTGTAACATAATTGAAGAAAAGAAAAAAAAGGAACAAAATCAGGATACCAAGATCATTCAAAAACCTACCAAAGAGAGATATTAGGATGATTAGAGAATTTAACAACTGCTTACTTTCGTAATCGGTTTCATAAATTAGTATAAAATTGTTTCATATGAATGAATTCGTATTATATTACTCCATCATACATAAAGTTGTTTGCTTACTTCAATAAATTAATTATAATAGGCTCAACGATTATTTTTAAAGATATTTCTCTTATATATAGCGTTATTTATAGTAATTTGTATGGTCTGGCAGTGTACAATTAACTAATTTTAACATAATAATCGTAGTAACGATTTAAATAGTTCAATTAATTACATTAAAAAATTATATAGAACTAAAAGAGTAATAATCATTCGATCCAATTAAAAGTGAAAGTGTTTTACTTTTTTGTTTGTCCCACCTTAAATGATACATTTCCTTAAATAGAAGCAACATCATTTTTACTTTTTTTCCCAATAATTCTCGTGTCGAAAATCAAATACTTCATATTTAGTGCGACAGAGGAAATATTTGCCTCTCATATTTGTGAAATCTCCCTAATTTTGACCAAAATTTTTTTCCAGAATTGATTTTTTATTTCTTTTTATGGTGTCCTATATAAAGTGCGTAATTTCATTTTTTGACAAAATATAATACTTCATCCGTCTTATTTTAAGAGTCTCATTTGAGTTCGACACGAGTTTTAAGAAATGAATTGGTGAAAAAAAGATAGTGGAATATGAGTTATACTTTTATATACTAGTTGTATAATAAAATATTAGTGAAAAAATGTTAGTAAAATGTGTGACCTATTATCATTTGTGGAATATTCCAACTGAGATTTTTAAAGTGTGATACCAAAAATTGGGAAATCGGGACTCCTAAAATAGGACCAAGGGAATAGTATTCTTCAATTATTTTCTTTCACGTTATTTTGTCTCCTATTTTATTCTCAAACGCTTTATTATTTTATTAGGTTAACTCTCTGAATATAACGTTTTTAAATTATAACATGGGAGGAAGGGAATTCTTTTTAAGGGTAAAATTGTCCCAGGAATTTTTTATTACGTCAGATATCAATTACACTAGGGTAATTAGAGCATCTCCAATGCCGGCGTCAAAATCGCGACGCCGATTTTTCGCCGACGCCGGTTCTGACGCCGAACCATTGGAACCGGCGTCGGCGAAATCGGCGTGGCCATGCCGATTCGCGCGATGACGCCGGTTCCGACGCCGATCCTCACGGCGCCATTGTGGGTCCCGGATCGGCGTCAAACCGACGTCAGATTTTATTTTTTATTTTTTTTTCTTTTGAAAACACTATATATACGCGCTTTGAACGTCATTTTCATTCGCACCACTTGTTTTAACGAGTACTCTCTCTCTACCTTACTTTCTGTACAAGATCAATTTAAGAAAGAGTAATGCCGGTGGTAGTGGTGGGGATGCGAGGGGTCCAAGCCACGGCGTCCACTTGTTTTCATTCGCACCACTTGTTTTCATTCGCACCGCGTCCACGAACCTCTTGTGCAGCTGTGGGGTCCAAGCCACGGCGTCGCCACCGCCAACGTACGAGGTGGGGTACCTCACGATGAAGAAGCCCTCCTCCAAGCACATGCCGACATGCGTCAGACGGAGGCTCATATTCGACTCCAAAAGGATTTAGTTGAAGAGTTGTGGGCGCGGAGGATTGCAAGGCGTTAGTTTTTATGTAAATTTATGTAATTTTTTTAAATGTATTTTTTTAAAATTATTGTACTTTTTGAAATTTTAATAGTATTATTCAATTTAAATGTATTTGTCTCGTAAATTAAATTCCGTATGTTGATACGATTGTAAATTAAATTATATAATTGTTATTAGTGATGTGGATATGTAGTGTGAAGGCTATGTGAGGGCTATTTGATGTCCAGTTGATGTGGCAGGAGAATTGTAGTGTTGATGATGTGGCAGTGTGAAGGCTATGTGAGGGCTATTTGACGTCCAGTCTTACTGGAGATGCTCTAAATGGATATGGACTATTTGTATGGGAAGAATGAAAAAGGAAATATGACATATTTCTATGGGACGGATGGAGTATTTGTCTTTTAGTCATAAAAGGAAAGTTACTAATATAACTTGGGAAAACTCAAAATGAAATGCGACTCAAATAATTTGGGATAAAAGGAGTATTTATTTTTGGGCTAATCTTAATTTCTTCTTCAAAGTGTCCGACTATCTCTAAGAGCATCTCCAGTAAGACTGGACGTCAAATAGCCCTCACATAGCCTTCACACTGCCACATCATCAGCACTACAGTTCTCCTGCCACATCAGCTTGCCACATCAACTGGACATCAAATAGCCCTCACATAGCCTTCACACTACATATCCACATCACTAATAACAATTATATAATTTAATTTACAATCGTATCAACATACGGAATTTAATTTACGAGACAAATACATTTAAATTGAATAATACTATTAAAATTTCAAAAAGTACAATAATTTAAAAAAAATACATTTAAAAAAATTACATTTAAAAAAATTACATAAATTTACATAAAAACTAACGCCTTGCAATCCTCTGCGCCCACAACTCTTCAACTAAATCCTTTTGGAGTCGAATATGAGCCTCCGTCTGACGCATGTCGGCATGTGCTTGGAGGAGGGCTTCTTCATCGTGAGGTACCCCACCTCGTACGTTGGCGGTGGCGACGCCGTGGCTTGGACCGGCCTCATTATCGTCGTTGGCCCAATCAGTCAGTTGTACGCCTTCATCTTCGACAATCATGTTGTGCATGATAATACAGACGTACATTATATCAGCAATGCAGTCGACATTCCACAAACGCGTTGGTCCCTTAACTGCAGCCCATCGAGCCTGAAGCACACCAAATGCGCGCTCCACGTCCTTTCGCGCCGACTCCTGCCGCGTCGCAAAGTAGGCCTTCTTCGCATCTGATGCGCACCGGATCGTCTTCACAAAGACGGGCCACCTAGGGTATATCCCATCCGCCAAGTAGTAGCCCATATCATGCTGGTTGCCGTTGGCGACAAAACTGATGGCCGGACCGACGCCCTGGCACTGCTCGTTGAAAAGGGGCGACGAGTTGAGGACGTTTAGGTCGTTGTTCGAACCGGCTATCCCAAAATACGCATGCCAAATCCACAACCGGTAATCAGCTACGGCCTCGAGGATCATCGTGGGATTTTTTCCCTTGTAGCCGGTCGTGTAAAACCCCTTCTAGGCAGCGGGACAGTTCTTCCACTCCCAATGCATACAATCTATGCTGCCTAACATTCCCGGGAACCCATGCTGATCCCCGTGCATCCGCAGCAGATTCCGGCAATCTTCGGGGGTAGGCTTTCGGAGATACTGATCACCGAATACTTCGATCACCCCCTGACAGAAAATACTTCATACATTCGATGGCAGTCGTCTCACCGATGTGGAGGTATTCGTCCCACATGTCTGCCGCGGTGCCGTACGCCAACTGCCTGATTGCCGCAGTGCACTTTTGAATAGGGGTGTGGCCGGGTCTGCCAGCAGCATCGTGCCTGAAGCGGAAATACAGATATCGCTGCTCCAAAGCGTTAACAATACGCATAAACAAGTCCCGCCTCATCCTAAAACGACGCCTGAAATGGTTGGCGTTAAAACGTGGCTCCTCTGCGAAGTAATATGTGAACAGGCGCTGATGTGCAGCTTCATGATCACGAGCAACCACTTGTCGACGGTGGACAATTGGTCGTGGGTGAGGTGCCGCCGGCTGCATATAACTCTGCATCCATCGATCAACCTCACGGCTCGTATAGGCATCTAGCTCTTCGTTCATCATACGTTCGTACTCATCCGCATCCCCACCACTACCACCGGTATTACTCATTTCTTAAATTGATCTTGAACAGAAAGTAAGGTAGAGAGAGAGTACTCGTTAAAACAAGTGGTGCGAATGAAAATGACGTTCAAAGCGCGTATATATAGTGTTTTCATAAGAAAAAAAAATAAAAAAGTAAAATCTGACGCCGTTTGACGCCGATCCGGGATCCACAATGGCGTCGTGAGGATCGGCGTCGGAACCGGCGTCATCGCGCGAATCGGCATGGCCACACCGATTTTGACGCCGATTTCGCCGACGGCGGTTCCAATGGTTCGGCGTCAGAACTGGCGTCGCGATTTTGACGCCGGCATTGGAGATGCTCTTAGAGCATCCACAATAGCGCCTAGCGCACCGCCTAGCCGAGCGCCGGCGCTAGGCGGTGCGCTAGGCGGTGCGCTAGGCGAACTATTGCAGCCGCCTAGCCGATTTCGCGGAAAAAAACCGCCTAGCGCTCGGCGATTCCGCGGCGCTAGGCGGTGCGCTAGGCGATCCGCTAGGCGCTATTGCAGCGTCCGGATCGCCTAGCGCACCGCCTAGCGCGAATTTTTAATTTTTTTTATTCCGAAACACTATATATACGCGACTTGCCTGTCATTTTCATTCGCACCACTTGTATTAACGAGTACTCTCTCTATCTAAATTTCTGTACAAGATCAACAACGGTAAATGGATCTCAACAACGAGCCTACTTCAGGGAGTAGCGGATCTCAAACTCCCCCGATCCCCGTGGGAGGTGGATGGAGTCAGATGCACCCGAGTCAGATGCACCCATACTACAACATGTACCCGTGGCAGTAGATGATGCCCGGGATACCAGCGGGGGAGAGTCCGCCGGGGGCGTTTCCGGCGATGTCGGGGTGGGCACCCAGTGTCCAGATGCCGGGGTGGGCACCCGGAATGCAGATGATGCCCGGGGCCCGGGGGGGTACCGGCGACACAGGGGACGCCGGGGGACCTCTATCGCCCCAGTATTGATTTTTCGACTGGTTCGTCGCACACATCGACGCCAACGGAGGCTGCGCCTCCGGCCCAGTTTGACACTTTCTCCTTCGATGACTTGGGGATAGATCTTTCCGGTATTCCGGATGCTCCCGTTCAAACGGGGGGTGCAGGGCGGGGTCGGGGCGCCCCAAAGAAGAAAGGCAAGGGGAAAAGGGTCGGCGAGTCCTCGCAGCCGGGTGAGGACGACAACGCGGTACGGAGGAGGTGGACGGACGCGGAGAACGTCGCGCTGTCCAAGGCGTGGGTGAGTGTTTGCGACGATCCTCTCGTTTCGAACAACCAGAGGATCGTCAACTTGTGGGGCAAGATAGCAGCAGCCTACCAGAGGTTTTGCTCGGAGGGGAGGCCACGCAATGGGGAGGATTGCCGGAAGGCGTGGGACCGAATCAGGGTTGCGGTCTCCCGATTTTCGGGCTTGTACACCAACGCCCTCCGCATGATGAGCAGTGGGCAAACTGAGGTCGACTGCAGGAGGATAGCGGAGAAAGCCTTCCCCCTGAAGGGGGTGTACAAGGACTTCACCTACTGGAACTGCTATCTTGTGTTGAACGACTCCGAGTAGGTGTCGACTCTGGCTGGCCGAAGAAGCAACGGCTTAACTATTCCGGTGATTTCAGCAGCAGTAGCGGTGGTTCCCACGACCTCCCTGAGACGGCCTAGGAGGTCCCGACCCCTCGTTCGTTTGCTCGCCGTACTCGCCCGGTTGGGCACATGCGGGCTCAACGGGAGGCGATGGGGGTCGCCGGGGGTTCATAGGAGGTCCAGTCGGCATCCCACCTTGGCCAATCCACAGCGGATCTCAAATTCTCCGCGCGTCAACAAACGCGCGCTCAGATGGTCAAGACGATGGCCGAATGGCGGGCGGCGGTGGACCCCGTGGAGAAGAGTTTGCTTCAAACATTGCTCCTGAGCATGCAGGAGGATTTGGAGGCGGCACAGAGGGAAGCTGCCGGGAGTAGAGGCGACGACGGAGGCGATGGTGGCGAGAGGAGTGAATTATTGTACTTTTTTTAAATTATTGTACTTTTTTTTAATTATTGTAATATTTTTAAATTATTGTACTTTTTAAATTTTTAATCGTATTATTAATGTTTCCCGTATATGTCTCGTAAATTAAATTCTGTATATTGTGTGATTGTTAATTATGTCATTTTATATAATTGTTAACAGTGATGTGGCTATTGATGTGGTTGAGCTATTTATGATGTGGCTAGGTTATGGCTGAGCTATTTATGATGTGGCAGGAGGATTTTTAGTGCTAATGATGTGGCAGTGGCTAGGCTATGACTGGGTTATTAGTGGGCTATTCCTATTGTGGATGGCTTTAGAAGTTACACGCAGGGGCCATTTGGTAAATTTAAATCACTGACGCACTCAATCCACGACATTACGCCGTTCCTGAAGTGGAAATTTAAATACAACTGTGAGTCCATTTGAGATCCGAAGATTTCTTTTCTCTCTCACAAAAATACAAATGAAAATGCTCTCGCAGACTGCTCTCTACTGAACTTCCAATCGCTTTCTCTCTCTACAAACGACCTAATTCACACCTTTATATCGATTCACACTCCAAAATACACTCGATTAAGCCGATTATTTCCGAAGAAAGGAAATTTTATTTGGAGATTTCGTTTGTGAAATCAGGTTTGTTTCGTTCCTGTGCGTGTTTTCCCCCAAATATTTATTTTTTGTGATTTTTTTTATTGATTGTTCCTTTTTGGTGTTTATTTTCTGTGTAATGTTGGTAGATCTGAAGAAACTGAAGAGTGAGGGTACGGTTGTTTTGAATAAGCTCGTAAATAGATATATGTTCGATGATTTGGACGGTTTGGCAGAAATAAAGGTTGATCTACTGAGGTTTTGGTGGTTGTGGGGGAAATTTAAACCTGCTGTTTGCTTAAGATTGATAGACTTAGAATTGTGAAAGTCGTTGATTTGATAGATCTAGCTAAGATTAGATCTGAAAGAGAGGCACAGAAAGTACCGAAGTGAAATTTTAGGGTGAAAATTTAGGGGAAATGGAAACGTTAGTTGCTATTTCTCATCACAGAAATCATCAGTACCATGAAAGAAGCCGTGGCCATGGCTCGACGAGATTTGGGTCAAGTTCACCACCAACTGGGGGTTTTCGGGGAATTAATTGTAGGACATTTCATTCTGGAGAAGGATTGCTCTCAACTCCAGCTAAATCTAGCTCGAGTAAAACAAAAGCCCCTGTTACCAAAAAAGCATTTTGCCCTATCTTATCGCCTAAAACTCCTTCCCCATCCGTTTGTGAACCCCCGAAATTACTGAAAAGAATTGCTAACAGCTGTTCTATTCCAATACCTATGGATATCAAGTTTGAGAGCAGGCTTGAAGGGTTTCAATTTTCTGAGCTATGGGCTGGACCTGCTTATTCCAATTCACCTCCCCCGAGTTCTTTGCCGATGCCTAAATTCTCACTGATGCCTAAAAGAACCGTTTCTCTTGATTTTCCGATGGTGGCATCAGAAATTGATCTGCCTTGCCTCTCTAAATCTGCACCTGCTTCCCCTAGGGAGCACAGTCCTTCTCCCAGTGATTTGTTTGACATTGCTGATTCTGCGACGAAGACCTTGCGCCGCATGCTTAATCTTGATATCGATGAGGAATGAAGGGTGGTCTGGGGGTGTGGTGGTGGTGGTGGTGGTTAATGTTCCTGTAAATAAGGAATTTAGCTTTATGTAGTTCATAGTGTTTTTAAGTCTAATAAAAAAGATCATGTGATGCTAAAGCACTGGTGTCATGGTAGTGCTGGAGCTATATCTTGTTGATCGATGATCTCTTTATCTCTGGAACCGGAACCTCTTGTGTGGTTGGGAATGTATGGTTTGGTTGCTCGGGCATGGATTTTGCATATGGAAGTTGTGAAGTGGAAAACAGGGGTTGATCAAGGGTTCAATTGGCATGCTTTATTGGAAATCTTATGGTTTAAAGTTCTTATGATTGCTCCATTAAAAGCGATCAAATTCTCAGATTGGGGTAACCTAGATGCTATTGAAAGTGGAATTTCAGCATTCCGTTCACTTCTCCTAACGTCTTCCTCAATAGTTAGATTTTTTATACAGAATGTACATTCAATGTATAACCTAACTTTTTTAGTGTCAATAGTTTGTCTTTCTTTTCTCCATGTTTCCGTCCTAATATTCTGTTTAGTCTCCTTTCACTTTGCTGTTCAGATGCTCTTGCATTCTCTTTTGGTTGTTATCTGAGTCGCCTCATCATCCTTTTTTCCTTTATTCCTTTTCTCTAGTTAAAAATTTTACTGACTTCTGATCTAGGTTTTCCCATCGCCAACTTTTCTTGGTTTTATAAAAAGAAAACTGGGAATGGGAATAGGTTAGTCGATCTCCACCTATAGTGCTTCCATCTGATAGTAGTTGAGTTTGCTCTTGCAAGCTTAGCCTTTTCTCTTTGTTGATGAGGTGATTCCTTCTTTTAGTGCCTAAGCTTGATCCTTTCCGTGCACTCCTCTGTGTTGCCTGTCTACTTCCATGAAGTGGGTTTTTACCTTAAACTCTTTCCTTGTTGGTCTTTAGTTCCATTGATACCAGAGATTGTCGATCATTTGAAGCTGTTCAAGGTAATTGCTTTTTTATTAGTACTATTTGTTTCATAGTAGATGCTAATATTGTACTCACTCATTTTCTTTGCCAGTGCTTGTTCATGTAGCTGATGGAAGAAAGATTCTTCTGGAGGCTGTTCCAGTATCTTGTATCGCTGATCTGTTGGTTCTGGTCCTTTCGTATTCCGATGCATGGTAGTCTGCTGGAGCTCGAAGTGTCATGATTCGAGTCTTATGTTTCTGATAGCTGTGAACTATCGTATTTTGCTTATGTCCTGTTGAGATATTTTGAACTTGTGTCCGCTTGTTTGGTTTGTTTCTTACTACCAAGCAACTTATCCTGTTATTCCAGATTCCAAGTTGTTAGCTTTGGCTGTTTTACTTTCCTATTGTGTTGTTTTTCTAGTAACCATTATGCTTATCAATGTAGCTTTTGATGAACCTTCAATTTGTGTGAGCTTAAAATGATGAAACATTTAAATTGGTTGATTGAAGTTGAGCCTAAGATTGACAATATTACTCAACTCAATCCATTAAAGTAAATGATAGATTATCTTAGACTCTTCAAGCAAAAGACATCCATGAATGAGTTCTTGATAGGCAGCTACCCTCTATTAAATTGAATTGTATATTAAGTCCATTTAATCTGAAAACGACAGCTAGTTTTGGATTTTTCATTGAGATATAAAAATACAACTCCTATATATGAAAGCAACCTAAGAGAAGACTTGTACAGTGATGGATTAGATTCAACGGCCAAGATGAAATGTAACAAGGTAATCATTGTTGCCTTAAAGTTACAATGTTTTAATTAACCACTGATCAATTCTTACAAATGTTTCAATTGCCAAAATCATTCATCATATGTGAAACAAGTTCCAAGCAATGATTTCTGCCTCCCATTTATCTGTATATATGCAAAGGGAGAAAGAGAAGCAACAAAAATTCAGAAGATTCAAAAACAAAAAAAAAATCTTCACATTAATTTGTGGCCAAAATCCCTAAAATGCCCCTGGATTCTCCATCCCCTCAAAAATCATTTCTTTGCTGCGGCATTCTTGGCTACAAAATGCTTTCTCACCCCTGCAATACAAAAATAATAATATTCTAATTTTTATTACTAGTATAGACATAACCTCAATCATTGATACCAAAAAAACAGAAAAAAAAATTAAATAAAAAAAGGAAAGCTAACCTGTAAATGTAAATGTCTTTATCCTCTTGAAGAACAGCTTTGCAAGCGTGACAGAAGCTGAAGAAATCCTTCGATTCCTCAATTTGGGGCTGCGGAAGATCCAATTTTGAATCATGATCATCCAAAATGCAGTCATCGTAGATATGTTTAGTTTCTGGATTGGGGCCGTGCTTGATCACGCACGTGTAATCCTCCGACATCTCCATCTCCTTCAGCGACAGCTGCCGCACAAAACCCTTCCCTCCTCCTCCTCCGCCGCCGCCGAAGGGACTCGTCATCTGCAACCCCCGCGTCTTGATCCCAAAATCCGCAGGCGATCTCGGCGATTGCTCACTCACCGCCGCCGAAATCGAGCTGCTGATCTCCGGAATCTGCACCTTCAGCGCCAGCCGATTAATCGGCTTCGGGAATCGGCAATCGCCGCCGCCCAAATCGTCGGCGATCGAGTCGATTAGGGCTAGCCCAATCGATTTTTCGAAGTCGTGGTGGCGCGGCGGCGGCGGGAGAGGCGGGTCGAGGGCGAAGGGGTTTTGGAAATTGGGGATTTTGGGGTCGAGAATTGAGGTGGGGCTGGTGGTTTCGGATTCAAGATTGGATTTTGGGAGGAGAAAGCCATTGAAGAAGGAGGAAATTGGGGAGGAATTAGGGCTTTTGGTGGGAGAGAGGAACAATGGAGTTTGATCAGACATTAGAGCTTGTTTGGTTCTCACTGCTCTTGATCTGTTCCACACCATTTCTTTTCAAAAATTCAAAATTTAAGCTGAAATTATCACAGAGAAAGTGTGTTTAGCTCACAACATCCTAGAGAGAGAAAGAATACCTGGTTTAGAGGAGTTATTGTGAGGTGAAAACTGAGAGAAATCAAAAGGAAATGGAGAGGAATAAAGTGGATGGTGAAAAACAATGCCAAATCTCATTAGCTTCCATTTTTTTTGACACAAACAAAAAAAGAAGCTCGATCTTTTTTTTTTCCTTATTAAAAGCTATTGCAGAGTGCAGAAATGATCAAGAAGGAGAGAGAGAGTGATGCTTTTTAAAGAGTATGATTGATTGAATTTGAGGAGATGAGAGGAAGAAAATAAATACAGAGAAAATGAAATGCCAGCAAGATTGGGCCCCACTTGATTTCTATCTGAATTTCTTTTTCTAATTAATTATTTTGGGATTCATTTTTCTTTGGGAGTGTATGTAATTTAATATTGATATAGTGATCTATTCTCAATAGTATGTTTAATAATTGGGGGTTGTAGTCAAATTGTAGGCAATCCCAATGTGAATTTGAATTATTTGTTTTTGTTTTTTTAACAATTTTACAAGTTATCTTATGGGTTTTAATTTTTAAAAAAATCTGTAAGAAAATTACAGCAAAAATTTTAGTTAATCAACTATAAGTCAAATTGAAGAAAGCTTCATTTTTTCAAACAAATTACGCTTCGAATAGTGTGTTCATACTAACTTATTATTTTCTTTTAGTGATCACGCGTATATATAGATAAATAAGAAGGACTTGAAATATTTCGCCATTAATATATTTTATAAAGCTAATAACGAATACAACAATCATTAGGTTCATGTTAAGTAGGAGTATTTTCTTCTAGTGATCACA
This sequence comes from Salvia splendens, assembly GCF_004379255.2. Taxonomy (NCBI): domain Eukaryota; kingdom Viridiplantae; phylum Streptophyta; class Magnoliopsida; order Lamiales; family Lamiaceae; genus Salvia; species Salvia splendens. The sequence continues at coordinate 42,303,987 of NC_056033.1, read as the reverse complement.
TATATAGGCAAACGAGGGGGATTTAAAAGGTTTCACCATTATTAAGCTAATAACGAATATTGCAATAGTAAGGTTAACGAACTAAGACAACAATAATTAAAATCCAACACATAGAGAATAATATTTGATAATAAAAACTATAAAATAATGAATCAACATGGGATTTTGGTAGCTTGAATTATTTAGAGAGTCGCATCATGTACGTAACAATGAAGATTAAAAATTAATATTTGCAATAATTAAAAAAGTGGAATTAGTTGTTTATGCAATAATTGTGAAAGCTATTTTGTCGTGGTTTGTGTTTCGTCGCTATTATTTCAGCGCCCCACAAATGCACATAAATATATTTGCACGCACTTGGAGGTGAAATGCTCCCCACATTTTTACCCCTCTCTCAAATTTAGGGACTAGTTGACAATTTTCAACTGTATTACCTGAAAATACATCACGAATACACCCAAAATACAACATAAAAAAAATAAACACAATATTTGAATCATCTTTATCGTGTACCTGTCGTGTCTTATCGAGTTTAAGTTAGTATTATCATATTATGTCAAACCTAAATCGAATCATGCCACTGAGTGAATTATTGTCGTGTGCGAATGGTGCTAGAGTTTGAATGTAGCAAAGTCATATTCGTGTTCGGTTTCGAGTTACTTGATAGATCGTATTTAAGAATGATGTTCGAGTTTGAATGTAGCAAGTCAATTCATATTCGGGTTTTGATTTTGACAGGCTATATTTACGTTTTTTTACGAACTGAGTTATTATCAGATTGATATGATAACAATCCAACCCGTACAATTTGTCAATAATAATTAATAAGTACCATCCAAAATAGTTTAAAATGGTGTCTCATCCCATATTTGTACAATTTAATCTGGCTTAATTTCTTTTGAAATTATCATCCAAATGTATTATTACTACAGTATTTCTCTTGCCCGCAGGGGCGTAGCGCAGTTCGCAATGGAGGGGCAGATCTCGCTGCTATTTCTCTTTTACCATTGTACTTGAAACCATAAAAGCTCATGGACCTATCATCATAAGATTTAGATAAGCTTTCATCCACTTACAAAAGTACTACTGATGAAGTCTAGAATAGATAATAGAGTGGTCACAATTATTGATAGGGTTATAGATTTTGTTACTCAAATTTTAATTCAACAAATTAAAGCTTGACCAATTATTTTAATGTAAATGAGTACCAGTTAAGGTATATTAATTTGATATTTAAATTATAAATTTATAATTTCATACTAACATACATTAGTTGTCAATCGCGCCTTAATTATCAGTTACAGGAAAAAATGAATCTTAGTAAATATATAATCTTTTTCAGAATATTTTAATTAAAATAAATATTTTAATTCAGTAAATATGTTTTTTTATAAATATACTCCACTTATTAGATTCAACTTGACTTCATGTTTAATTTTGAGCCTAGTCTATTTACCATTTATGGACTTGATTAAAATAGTTACATTCTGATTATAGAATCATTAACTAAATCTTTTTTTGGTTCTATTTTGTTTAGAGACCAAATTTATCATTATTTATGTTGGAATTATGCATAAAAAACAATTTATACAGTAAGTTTCAGTAATGTGTGGAAATCTCTTTAACAATTGAAACGAGACAAAGCTTTTTGAGATTAGAAAAAGAGATTTAAAAAGTAAAAATTAAAGAACAAAATATTGAAAAGGTGCTTTTAAAGGGAATAAATAAACAAAAAACACCATGATTAAAAGGTAATTTAATCATGAAAAGAAAGGCACTGTGTTACATGAAATGGAAAAGGTATATAATGATTGACAAGAAAATGATGATAAAACCAAATTGATGAACACCAAAATAAACTACTCCGATGTATACCAAATAATTTGTAAGATTACCACCATATGCTACTCTAAAACTAGAATATTATCAAAATGAACAAATTATTACAAAATTAAAAATTTTGATTCATCCCATAATTTTAAAATTTTATATTAAAAATATATACATTTTATTAGAATAAGAGCGTCTATAAATTTTATAATTTTCTCAACATACTCAACAAATAACTCAACAACGTCATCGATTTGAACTATTTGTGATGGATCCGCGAATTTCTGATGTTAGTAAATGCTGGTAGAGAATGAAAACTACAACACACAGAATTTACGTGGTTCGATTTACTGAAGTAAATCTACGTCCACGGGAAGAAGGGAGGGCAAGATTGTATTGCTTGATCTGGGATTACAGCTTACAACACAGACTTGCTATATGATTTTATCTCTAGAGAGCTTAACCCTTTTCTATCTGATCTAAGTTCTATTTATACCTTGAACTAAGATCGTGGCTTGCATCACCACTAAGTCGTGGATGTCGTGTAGGTCATGGCCTAAGATCGTGGATGTAGTGTAGGTCATGGCCTACGATCGTGGCCTGAGTTGACACCACGTGGTAGTGGGTGTGTTGGAAGTTGTGGAAATCCAGTATGGGTCCAATAACTCCTTGTTCGGTCGAATGCTGAGACCGAACTGCTCTGGTTGCCGATCTGAGAGTAGAGCTTGATGCCGACCTGAGAGCAGAGCTTGATTGGTTGGCTTTTACCGAGCAGTAGGCTGAGGCCGAACTCTAGCTTGATGCCGACCTGAGAGCAGAGCTTGATTGGTTGGCTTTTACCGAGCTGTAGGCTGAGGCCGAACTCCTTGGTAATGCCGAACTCATACTCTTCCTTGGGCTTTGGGCTGATGGGCCGTCATTGCTGTTGGGCTTGTTTGGTACGCACCCCATCACTACCCCCCCCGAAGGGCGAAGTGAATCACTTCGGCAAAGTGAGTCACTTCGGCATTCTGGATAAAGGCAAGGGGGAGGCTGATGTCAGGGGACGTGCCTCGCATTAAATGCGACAGTAAAATCCGGCCGTTGAATCCTGAAAAGGTGGGATTCGAAACGGTGCGACGATTTTGAAATCTTCGCCGAATCTGATAAATACCTCCTTTCTTCATCATTGAAGCACTTTTGCGACTGCTTCTTCTGCACTCTCTCTTTTTTGCGAAAATTCTCTCTCCGCTTTCAAGAATTTCTTCGGACTTTCTTCACCTTCAAAAAGTAAGAAAAATGTCTTCTTCTTCTTCTTCGGAGTCGGGTAGCGGTAGGAAAGGGGATAAGGGGTCTTCTAGCCGGAAGGAATCCGGGGAGAAGACCGTAGAGTATTTCCATAGTATTTTGAGTAAGGATACTGTGATATCCCTACCCGAAAAATACTTTTTTCCTGGGGGGAAGGTGGTGGTACCTGACGGCGATCATAGGGCTGACTCCCCGCCGGAGGGTTACGCCACCGTGTACGAGGCCTGCTTAGAATGCGGGCTTCGTTTCCCCCTCCCTTCTGCCTTTATAGATTTACTAGATTTTTTTCAGCTTCCTTTAGGCCAGGTGACTCCGAACTCTTGGAGGCACTTGTCGGCCTTCGCTGCCGAACTCCGTAATTTAGGAAGGGATTTGTCTTTGAAGGCAATCCTTAAATTCTTTCAATTTAAGAGGAAGGGGTCTTGGTTTTACTTGATCCCTGTACAGCCCTTTAGGGCCTTTTGTAAAACGAAGTGGCCGAAGTGGCAAAACCGCTTCTTCTACTATGATAGGACCGCGGCTCCTAGTTTTCCCTGGAGAGGGCCGAAGTCCGTTATCCGTCATCCTCGGCCTGAACCGTTGGACGAGCTCGATGGCGAGCTCAACAAGATTCCCATAGTTAGGAAACAATACACGGAGTCTGAGCTCGTCAAGGGCGACGTCGTGTTCGACATCTCGTCTTCGGACGAAGAGGCCGAGGGTGAGGATTTCTCTTTATCTTTATGCTCTACTGCTTTAACGAAGAAAACTAAACTTGCTTTCTTGCTTTTTGGCAGTGTACATGCTGAACAAGGCTACCCGAAAATCTTCGGAGTCCAAGGAGCCGGAGAGGCCGAAAACCACCAGCTCGGCGTCTGATGCCGAGAGGACTCCGAAAAGGCAAAAAACCTCTTCGGATCCGAAGAAGCCGGAGTCGACTTCGGCAAAGGGGAAGGGGAAGGCCCAGAAGCCCCCGAGAGCGCCAGAGAAAGACGTGGTCTTGGCGCCTCCTTCGGAACATATCTGTGAGCCGTTTTTATGGCCCACGGACTTCGCCGAGGTGAATTCTCTTCTTGATTTTCTGGCCTTGCTTTTTTCCTGTATTTTTGTGGCCCCTTTGTTGACTTTTTTCTTTATTCATTTTCAGAGGAACGATATGCTCTCCAAGCTCGTCGCCGTCGAACTCTCCAAAGCGTCCAATGACTATGCTGAGATGCAGAGGAAGTTGGCGGCTGCTTGTCATCGGGCCGAACAGGCTGAGGCTAACTTTGAGAAGGCCAGAGCTGCTAGGATTTCGGCCCAGGATGAAGCTCAGTTTGCCAAAAACCAGCTCGTCATCCAGCGAGAGCAGACGAAACGGAGGGATGCTGCTGCCGTGGTTGCCCAAGGGGAGGCTCTCCGTGTTTACACGGAGAAACTCTTTTTGAGCAGCCAGTTCTCGGCCTTTGTCGGTAGTCTGGTAAGGCTAATTACCGATAAGGGCGAGCAGGGGGCCGACGTCGTGCTGCCTCTGTATAGCCGAGAGATAGCGGCTCGGCTTCAGAATCTGCCGCTCCTTGAGGAGCTCGCTTCATCTTCGGTCCTGCTTTCTGCAGACCGAGTCCGGAGTTGTCGAGCTGATCGGGACGAGAACCTGGAGGCTATCTTTGCCTCCGTGGGACCCGTTTCACCCGCTTCGACTTACCACGGAGAGGGTGAGGCCGAGCCGCTGGAGCTGGAGGCCGAAGTCGAGCGGGCCGGGCATCCGGAGAAGGAGGCCGATCAGGAGGCGGAGGCGAGGCCGGCAGGATGCGAGGCCGAGGCTGAGGTAGCTCAGGAGAAAGAAGCTGAACCAGACCAAGGAGCCGGAGACGAAGCTGACGGAGTATGATTTCGTCTCCCTTCTCTTAGTCTAGTTTCTTCCTTGTAAAATGGCCTTGAAGCCCTCCTAGTGTAAAAAATTTTCCTTGTGAATGAAAAATTCTCTACACTTGTCTTCGTATAGCTTTTCGTACTCGCCTTTATTCCTGTTGTATTTTACTATCTGCTCGGTACAGCTGCCGAACTAATATAGCTGCTTTGTACTCAAGGAGATGGAGATACTTCACTGGAAACGGCTGTACTCTTCGGCTTTAGACGAAGCTGAGAAAAGAGCTATAGCCGATCAGACGAAGAATGACGAGCTTCTGGCTCGTTTAGTGAAGCTGAAGGCCGATAATAAGGACTTAGAGTCCGATAAGAAGGATCTGGAGGCCGAGCTGAATACGACCATTGCTGAGAGGACTGCGTACGAGGATTACATCCGTGTGCGCGGGGGAGTGACCATATCAGATGTTCAGAGTCGAGTTGACGAACTGTGGGAGGAATATCATGTACTCCGTAGGAACAATGTGCTGGAGAGCCCGGCTTGCCAACAAGTTGTGACATCACTGCGGCGTTGGGCTTCTCGGTACAACATTGTTCTTTCTCGGCGCCCCTCCATAGAAAGATTCCTTAGGCATATCGTGCCAAGAGATGCTCGCACTCCAGATCAAGCCTCTGGTTCCCTTGTTCAAAATCCTACTCCCAGTCAACAACGAACTCCGGAACAGCCGGAAACGTCAAGACGAGAACGGGCTCAGGAGCAACCGGAATCGTCAAGACAGGGACGGACTGAAATTCGCCGAGGAGTCGTGACTATGAGCGAGCAAGATCAGCAGATGCTTATTGCAGAGACTCTTCATCGCCGAGGTGTTAGGACTTCTCGGGCTCGGGGAAGAGGCGTTGGGTCGAGGATAGCATCTCGTCGACCTGCTTATTCTTCATCTGCTCGGAACAACCGAACTCGGCTTCCAGAGGATTTTGCAGATAGGTGGCTTAACTTCAGCAACCCTGGACAGTAGAATAGTCCTTTGTAATAGCGTAACGCCATTTCGTAGGGTAGCGGAGTTGTATGCCGAACAAGATTTGAAAAATGAAATTTTGTTTTCGCTTCTAACACTGTATTTACAGCTTAACGAAAAAATTTCATCGTACTTGTCCTCGGTCTTATGAAGTAAACTTCTTTGACCGGACTTGGTCCTTGGTCTTATGAAGTAAACTTCTTTGACCGGATTTGGTCCTTGGTCTGATGAAATAAACATCTTTGACCGGACTCGTCTTTGGTCTGATGAAATAAACATCTTTGACCGGACTCGTCTTTGGTCTGATGAAATAAACATCTTTGACCGGACTCGTCTTTGGTCTGATGAAATAAACATCTATGACCGGACTCGTCTTTGGTCTGATGAAATAAACATCTTTGACCGGGCTCGTCTTTGGTCTGATGAAATAAACATCTTTGACCGGGCTCGTCTTTGGTCTGATGAAATAAACATCTTTGACCGGACTTGGTTTGTGTTCTAATTTGGCGATTTTTGTCGCCGGGATCGAACTTTCCCTTGTCCTAATTCGGCGAGTTTTATCGCGTGGATCGGACTTTCCCAGTTAACCGAAGTGGTCTTATGCAGTAAACCTCTTTGACTAGACATGGTCGTCCCCGGTCTTATGAGGCAAACTTCTTTGACCGAACTTGGTCGTCCTAATTCGGCAAGGTTTATCGCGTGGATCGGACTTTCCCTTATTGCAGTTCGTTTCAGACGAAGTGCTTATTAAGCTGAATTGCGGTCTTGTATCCTCCTTGGAAGCTTGGACTCACAATAGTCTTTAATAATCGATCTAAAAAGGGGATCAGTCTTTAAAGAACGATATACCTTGGTACCATTTGTAAGAGACGACAAGCACATAGAGACAAAACACATAGAGAAAAAATGAAAAAGACGAAGGAAAAAAACTTTAAACCCTTTTATAAAACGACAAGTAAAAGGTACAAGTAAAAAACAAACAAATAAAAACATGTACCCCTATGACCGGACTAGACACAAGACAGACTGACCGGACTTTTGTCTCTTACAAGTGGAACTTCTTGAGGTTGGAGACGTGCCATGTTCGGGGTACTTGTTCTCCTGACATGTGAGTCAATTTATAAGACCCTTTGCCGAGGACTTCTGACACCCGATATGGACCCTCCCATGTGGGTTCGAGTTTGCCCAGCTTTTCTGCTCGGCTTACTTCGTTGTTTCTCAAGACGAGATCTCCCACTTGAAATTGAAGCTTTTTCACCCTTTGGTTATAATACCGGGCTACTTGCTCCTTATACTTGGCTGCTTTTATGCACGCCAATTCTCTTCTTTCTTCGGCGAGATCTAGTTCTGCTCTCAGTCCGTCGTCATTCATTTCTGAGGAAAAATTTAGAGTTCGGGGACTGGGTACGCCGATCTCCACCGGAATTACGCCTTCAGTGCCGTACACCAGACTATACGGAGTTTCACCGTTGGAGGTTTTGGGTGTAGTTCGGTAGGACCATAGGACTTGAGGGAGATTTTCTACCCATTGTCCTTTGGCTTGTTCTAACCGAGCTTTTAACCCTTTCACCAGAATCCGGTTCGTTACTTCCGTTTGTCCGTTTGCTTGGGGATGGGAGACCGAAGTGAACCGCTGTTGAATGTTCAGCTCTTGGCACCAATTCTTGAACGTCTTGTCGGTGAACTGAGTCCCATTATCCGAGATGAGGATGTGGGGTATGCCAAATCGGCACACTATGTTCTTCCAGACGAAGTCCAATGCCTTTGAGCTCGTTATCGTAGCTAATGGTTCAGCCTCCACCCACTTCGTGAAGTAGTCCACGGCAACGATAAGGAATTTCATTTGCCGAGGAGCTTGAGGAAGTGGTCCCACTATGTCTATGCCCCATTGCATGAAAGGCCAAGGGCTTTGCATAGTGTATAGATCGGTCTGCGGCATCCTTGGGACATTTGCATGAATTTGGCACTTCGTACACTTCTTGACGAGCTGCACTGCCTCTTGTACCATGGTTGGCCAATAATATCCCCATCTCAGAACTTTTTTAGCTAAAGCTCTGGCTCCGATGTGGCTACCGCACGATCCTTCATGAACTTCTCTGAGGATGTAGTCCGTCTCTTCTGGTCCTACGCACCGCAATAACGGCTGGAGGTAAGACTTTCTAAAGAGGACTCCTTCATGAAGTTCGTACCGAAGTGCTCGGCACGTGATCTTCCGAGCTTCTCTCTTATCCTCGGGCAATTGTCCTTGATTCAGATACTGCAAGATCGGCGTCATCCAGTTCGGCGAGCTGGATACTGAATGTACCTCGGCTTCATCAATGCTTCGATGCATTAATTCTTCCGCCTTTGAGCTCGGATCTGAGGCCAACTTACTTAAGGCATCTGCTCGGCTATTTTCCGCTCTGGGAATGCGGATTATCCGAAAATAGGAGAAACTTCGGCTGATGCTTTGCGCTTTGTCCAAATACTTCTTCATTCTCTCGTCACGAGCTTCACTTGTACCCAACATGTGATTTACTATGACTTGTGAATCACAATGGACTTTGAGAGATTTGACGAGCAGACTTTGCGCTAACTGGAGTCCGGCCAGGAGGGCTTCGTACTCGGCTTCATTATTAGTAGTGGGGAATAGGAAACGAAGTGAGTAGGTTACCTCGTGTCCGTCGGGAGCGACAAGTAAAATACCAGCTCCACTTCCCATCTTGTTTGAAGCTCCATCTACGAATCCGCTCCAGCAGTCCGGCGGCTCTACTTCGGATTCCAAGGGCAGTGCTAGTTCGGCATTGGCAGAATTCTTCTGTTCGGCAATAACAGGAATTGCTTGATCGAACTTTGCTTCTGCAAGAAAATCTGCCAAGGCTTGTCCCTTGATGGCTTTCCGAGGTAGATATTCAATTGTGTGCTCTCCCAACTCTATAGCCCACTTGGCGATTCTGCCTGATGCTTCTGGTTTGGTCAACACTTGCCGAAGTGGCAGATCAGTTAAGACGCATACCTTGTGAGCATAGAAGTATGGCCGCAGTCTCCTTGCTGCATTTACTAATGCTAGAGCAATCTTTTCCAGAGGTTGATACCTGGTTTCTGGACCTCTTAATGCTCGGCTTGTAAAATAGATGGGAAGCTGCTTTAGGCCTTCTTCTCGTACAAGCACCGCGCTGATGGTTTGATCCGATGCCGCTAAGTATAAGAATATTACTTCGGCTTCGGTTGGAGCAGAGAGAATAGGAAGCTCGGCTAGATAACTTTTGAGCTCGTCAAAGGCCTTTTTCTGCTCGGCTCCCCACTCGAACTTTGGTGCCTTTTTCAACACCTTGAAGAACGGCAGTTGCTTTTCGGCTGCTTGGGAAAGGAATCGATTCAGTGCGGCTAGACATCCGGTTAGCCTTTGCACGTCATGTATGGACTTCGGCATTGCCATGTTCTGAACGACTTGAACTTTTGAGGGGTTTGCCTTGAGTCCGTCCTTTGAAACCCAACAACCCAGAAACTTTCCCGAATCAACCAAAAAGGTACACTTTTGGGGATTAAGTTTGAGGTTGGCTTTCTTGAGCACGTTGAGAGTGGACTTGAGGTTGTACTCGTACTCCGAAGTGCTTTTGCTTTTGACGACTATATCGTCAACATACACTTCGACCTCCTTTCCAATCAGGTGCCGAAAAAGCTTGTCTACCATCCTTTGATAAGTGGCTCCGGCATTCTTTAAACCGAATGGCATCTTTTTATAAGCGAAAATGCCGAAATCAGTAATGAAGGCCGTTTTTGAAGCGTCAATCTCATCCATTAAAACCTGATGGTATCCTTTGTATAGATCAAGAAAACAAAAAATTTCAAAGCCTATCAGAGCTTCTACTTTTTTATCTATGTTCGGAAGGGGATAGCAATCTTTGGGACAGTGCTTATTTAGATCGGTGAAATCTATGCACATCCGTCATCCTCCTTCCTTTTTCTTGATCATGACAGGATTGGCCACCCACGAAGGATACTTCACTTCGAATAACACATCCGCCTTCAATAATTGACGGACTTCGTCATGGATGACTTGACTTCGTTCTGCCGCAAAGAGTCTTTGCTTCTGTTTTATCGGCCGGACCGAAGGATCAATATTTAAACGATGAGTGATTACCTCGGGGGGCACTCCGGTCATGTCCAACGGAGACCATGCAAAGACGTCTTTGTACTCCTTGAGGAGCTGGATGGTTTTTTCCCGAAGTAGAGGCGTTCCCGCGAAGCCGATCTTAACCGTTCTGGATGGATCGTCTTCGTACAGCTGAACTGTCATCGAATTCGGCTCCGGTATGACTTCGGTCATTGCCTCTGACTCCGGCTGCTGTGATTGCTATGCTTGGTGGTGCCGATCTGAATGCTCGGCACTTCTAAGCGCAATTTGCAGACATTCCTTTGCTCTCTTTTGGTCACCTCGGATGACCGCTATCCCTCCTTTAGTAGGGATCTTGATGGTGAGGTGATAAGTGGAGCAAATGGCCCGAACTGTGTTGAGCCAGTCTCTTCCCAGGATGACGTTGTACGGGGACCGAGCTTTCACCACGAAAAACTCAATCATCGTACTGGAGCTAGTAGGCGCTTTCCCCACCGTGATCGGAAGGCTGATAATACCTTCAGGGCGGGTGTCCTCCTGGGCGAAGCTCTTCAGGGGAAGCGGAGCCGGACTGAGCCGAGCTGGGTCCACTTCTAGTTTGTCGAAGCACTCTTTAAAAAGAATGCTGACTGACGCTCCTGTATCCACAAACACCCTGTGGATCAGTTTGTTTGCCACTCCGGCTTGGATGACAATGGCGTCTTGGTGAGGAGAGATGGCCGGGACGGGATCAGCATCCGAGAACGTAATCACTTCGTCCTGCTTCAGCCTTTTATGCGTTGGCTCCTCTCGATTGGAGCCTCTGCGCTCTGACTTCAGGGACGACTTGGTCTTCCCGGCAGGGAGAGCGTCAATAGTCAGGATTACTCCATCATATTGCGGCTCGTCATCGTCTTCGGGATCCGGCTGCCTTTTCGGATCCTGAGGAGCGCAGTTCGCACCTCTCTGCTTCTTATTCTTCTTTGACTGCTTGCTTTGGTATTTCTTCAATGTCCCTGCCCTCACAAGAACATCGATACCTGCAGCCAAGTTTCTGCACTCCTCGGTATCGTGACCGTGGTCTTGATGGTAGGAGCAGTAGTTATCCTGGGGTCGGCGCGCGGCTGATTTCGTCATCCGCTTTGGCTTTTCGAACAGGTCAGAGTGCAGTTCGAAAATTTCCGCTCTCGGCTTGTTCAGCGGTACGAACTGAGCGGGCGGCTTCTCGGGATTGAGACGGGGGCCCAATCTGTCTTGCACCGGAGTCCTTTGAATCCTTTCAAAAGGAGTTCGGCGAGGATGTCCCTGATCGCCAAAAGGAGTTCGGCGAGGATGTCCCTGATCGCTATGATCGGGCTTCCTCCTGTCTCCTCGGGACGATGAGCTGTCTAACGACCGTTTGCGACGGTCTGCCTCATCGGCCCGGGAGTACTGGTCCGCAATGTCCCACATTTCCTGAGCTGTCTGCGGACCGCACTCAACGAGCTTCCTGTAGAGAGCTCCGGGCAGGATTCCATTTTGGAATGCCGAGATGACAAGCAGATCGTTGAGATCGTCTACTTGCAAGCATTCCTTGTGGAATCTTGTCATAAAGTCGCTGATTTTTTCGTCGCGACCTTGACGAATGGAAAGCAGCTGAGCCGAAGTGATTCGGGCTTCCGCTTTCTGAAAGAACCTCCTGTGGAAGGCATCCATTAGATCTCGGTAAGATCTGATGCTGCCCTGGGGGAGGCTATCGAACCACCTTCTCGCGTTCCCGATGAGCAGCTCGGGAAACAGCTTGCACATGTGGACCTCGTTGAGACCCTGGTTCGCCATGTTATATTGATAGCGCCCCAAGAAATCGTGAGGGTCCACGAGCCCGTCGTAAGTCATCGACGGAGTTCGGTAGTTCTGTGGTAGGGGAGTTCGGGTGATGTCGTCCGAGAACGGAGTCTTCAGTGCTCCGTACACGGCGAATCCGATATCTCGTCGGTATGGAGGAGATTGAGTTCTCCTGTGATTCCGGTACCGAGGAGGAACAGGAATATGTCGGGGTTGAGGATTCTTCTTCCTGGAAGACACGGCACTACTGCGGTAGTGACTTTCATGTCTGGATGAGGAAGGAGAATCCTCCGTTTTCGTCTTCGGCTCTTGGCTCTTTTGCAGGAAGGCTAAGAACTCATCCTGCTTCTCAGCCAAGAACAGCTTGACAGCCTCATTCAAATCAGGCTGCTGGGAAGACTCAGTGGGACGATTTTTGGAGCGGCCTGTTCCTTCGCCATGAGAACTGGTGGTGGATTTATCCCTAGGCTGTTTTCCAGACCTATGGGATGGATTGGCTTCCTCCTGGTTCTCACGGGCAGGAATACGGGTACTCTGCGATCTGGTATGCATTTTTTGGGTGGAAAAAATGGATCAAAAATTCGCTTTATCACAAATTTTGTTCTCTGTTTCCCACAGACGGCGCCAGTGATGGATCCGCGAATTTCTGATGTTAGTAAATGCTGGTAGAGAATGAAAACTACAACACACAGAATTTACGTGGTTCGATTTACTGAAGTAAATCTACGTCCACGGGAAGAAGGGAGGGCAAGATTGTATTGCTTGATCTGGGATTACAGCTTACAACACAGACTTGCTATATGATTTTATCTCTAGAGAGCTTAACCCTTTTCTATCTGATCTAAGTTCTATTTATACCTTGAACTAAGATCGTGGCTTGCATCACCACTAAGTCGTGGATGTCGTGTAGGTCATGGCCTAAGATCGTGGATGTAGTGTAGGTCATGGCCTACGATCGTGGCCTGAGTTGACACCACGTGGTAGTGGGTGTGTTGGAAGTTGTGGAAATCCAGTATGGGTCCAATAACTCCTTGTTCGGTCGAATGCTGAGACCGAACTGCTCTGGTTGCCGATCTGAGAGTAGAGCTTGATGCCGACCTGAGAGCAGAGCTTGATTGGTTGGCTTTTACCGAGCAGTAGGCTGAGGCCGAACTCTAGCTTGATGCCGACCTGAGAGCAGAGCTTGATTGGTTGGCTTTTACCGAGCTGTAGGCTGAGGCCGAACTCCTTGGTAATGCCGAACTCATACTCTTCCTTGGGCTTTGGGCTGATGGGCCGTCATTGCTGTTGGGCTTGTTTGGTACGCACCCCATCAATTTGTATATAGAATAATCAACATATTACAAATAGAAACAAATAGAATATTTTGTTACAGAAAATCAAAAAAATATTAAGATTTATGATTTTAACGGTTTGATTTTTAAAATTGCTAGACATGACACAATTTGAAACAAATTCAGGATTTTTTTTTACATTTTATCATATTTAAGATATGCAATAAAATTGGCAAATCGGAAGTGAATGACATTGGAGAACGACATGCATCATGTGGCACATTGAAAATTTCAAAATATAAAGAGGAAACCTCTTTTTTGGTCCACGAACTTTGTCAAAGTATCATATAAGGTCTGTGAACTTTGAAAATATCATTTGAGGTCTACCAGCTATGAGTTAGTATCATTTGAAGTACTGTTTACTATTTCCAAGTTTTTTTGGACGAAAATACCCTCAATACCTTAAAGTGTATATATTTTTAATAAATTTATCAAATACTCATATTTTTTTCTAAATATCTTTATAATATATTTGACAAATTTTCTAAATATAATTTGACCTTAAATATTATCACTTAATTTTGTGACATGCAAGTAAAATTGTTTCTTCAATTTTTTATATTAATTTTTTTAAAATTGAATAAAGAACTTTTCTTTAATAATAAAAAATTGAATAAAATCTTTTCTTGCCTGTCACAAAATTAAATGATAATATTGAAGGTCAAATTATATTTAGAAAATTTGTCAAAAATATATTGTAAAGATTTTATAAAAAAAAATATGAGTATATGCTAAATTTATTAAAAATATACCCGTTTAAAGTATTGGGGGTATTTTCGTCCAAAAAAAACTTGGAAATAGTAAAAAGTACTTCAAATGTTACTAACTCATAGTTGGTGGACCTTAAAAGATATTTTCAAGTTCACGGACTTAAAATGATACTTTAGCAAAGTTTGTGGACTAAAAAAGATGTTCCCTCAAATATAAATATATGACTTAGATCAAATATGTGATGTTGAGAAATATTTTAAAGATACTTAAATTTCAAGAAACAGTAATTTAAAGGAGAAAAAAAGACAAGACAAGATAAGGATTTAATGCTCTGCGTGGAGTGGCCTATCATAAATATATTGATTTGACGGGAAAAAAATTATTGAAGAAATTAGAAATGTGAAAAGAATAAATAAAAGAAGAATATATTTGTATGAGTGAAATAACTAGAGGTCAAATCATGTCATTCATTGTAAAATTGTTCCAATATTAATATAAAAAGAAATGAAATGTGGAGTAGTAAAGATTATAAGAAAAAACAACCAATCGAAATTCGATGGGAAAACATTTTATGTCGTTATTGTAATTAACCACTTTATCGTTTATAAGTATAGTTTATAAGTATACTAGCATGTGAAATAATGTTTATAATATATTTTATTTAATGCTATTTGATTAAATTAAAAAAAATGGTACTGCAGTTGAAATGACAATAAAGTACAACCACTTTAGCCAATTATATGCTTTTATATGAATTTTAATTTATTTCATGTTTTATAAAAAGTCATATATTTTATATTGCCAAGTTCTACATTGTAATTCATAAATAAAAATTCCAAACATAGTCACTACAAAAATTGTACCAATTGAGATACGTATTCAGATAAATAAGTATCGATGTTTAAAAAATTGGATATGAATGCCTTATTGGTATTATGATTTATGATACATGAAAACTATGCACTATTGAATTGGACCCCATTTTGTCGAATTTTCTTTGTCTAAGTCAAAAATATATAGTTTCAATCAATCATATACTACAACACTACCATTAATTATTTTTTGTGGTACAAGAATAAATTCTCATGATGCAAAACTTGACATTTTTCACATCAATGGCCCTCGATATTATAAAAGTGACCCAACCATCTATGACAGCTATTGTTTTATAGTATTAATAATATGTAGGATACTGATATTTTTGAGAATTCTTTCTTTAGGTAATTGCTGAACCAATTTGGATGATTAAATTATTATACATGTATAATATCGGTCTATTTTTCTATATCATGTATGGTGAAATCATAAATTGTAATTTTTGGTTTCATAACTCATACAAACCGCAAATAATACTATTAAAATGATAATTTGTGGTGTGTGAGTGATTTCCTATCTCTTATTCTGAATATTGACTAAACCTGTCAATATCTCACTATAAAATTTGGCAAGTCAAATCAAGAATTTAGCTTCTTAATTATCGTTTTAATAATCATTCAAGATAAGATGATAAGATAAGAATGAAGTGTAGATATAATACAAATAAAAGTAGGTAATGAAAAAGCTTATATTTGTTGAAATTATATCAGTCCGGCCCCTTACCCACGTATCACTAATTGAAAAATAGCAACTCTAAATAAATAAAGACACATTTTAAAATTTTGATGAGTCTACTTATCTAAATTGCAAACAACATTTGTTGAACAAATAATTTTATATAAGCTACATGGATAACATACTTGATTCTGTTGTTATGAACCATTTCTTGTTGCAACATATAATGCTATTTAATTAAACCTTGAAATATATAATGGAAATAAACAAGAGCAAAATCCAAAATACTTATTTGCTTATGTCAAACCCACCCTTTCTATACGAGTTTGTGAGTTGGATTCGAAGCCATGGTGGTGAAAATTTTATTTTTTGGAATTTATAATTTTCATAATAAATTCATCATGTTTTCTAATTCGTATTAAGAATAGTTAAAATTCAATGTTAATCTATTTGGCTTATCTGTTACAAAAGTATGACCAATTAACCATGTCACTTTCTACTATACGATCATCAATTTCTCAAATTAAGAGTTAGGTAATTCTTCTTTACACGCATCATCAATTGGTTGTTTTTTTAATAGAAAAATAGAAAAATCTGAGGGTGGAACAAATGTCGAAAATTTCTCAATCTACTCGATGTTTAATTGTCTTCTTCCCATGTTTAGTCTTTGAATTATTGGTTACCATCTAAATCAATCATCCACCATTGGCCACGATTTTTGTCATTTTTTGTTACAATTTTGTATTTACTTATTTTCAAGAATTCTTCATATAAAAATTCATATCCCTGTCACAGATGGCTTCGATTATTGGGCTCCATTTGTTTTGTTAATCAAATATGAATTTACCAAATTGGGAAAAAATCTAGAAGAACAGCCGGCAATCAATAGGGAAAAAATGGAATGGGAAATGAAAGACTACTCCGTATTTATATTTTTAACAATGGAAGAAACTAACTGCTGAAATGCATTCAATGATACACAGATTAAAAGTCAGATAAATACGTGAATAAAATTTTAAACATAAAAAGAAAATAAATTCATAATTCAGCAAGATTTCCATAACGCTTAATTAACTGCATATTCATACACTACAAAACTATATCATAAAACTTACAGGCTTATGGTTTGATCTTCTTATCATTTCGTCCCCGTTTTCTGAAGTCTCGTCTCTCAGCCGAATATTGCTTTTTGATCAGCAAATTGTGCATTGCTGTTTTGACTGCTTCAGCAGTTGTCAATGAGGCTTCTTCATTTATTGTCAATCTTCCTTGCAGTGCTTGAAGCAGAGGCTCTCCTCCGGGTACCTCTTTATCTTCTACCACGGAAGTCTCAGGTACAATGGGTTCCGAATGATCAGCACCAAGCCCAGAAACGACTCTTACACGAGCTAAGAGTGTGGAATCAGTAGCACTTAAGCTGGATGCACCCATGACCATCCACAACAACGGGACTGAAGAGGCAGCTGAGATACTTGTTGGAATGAATGTCTCTCCAGCAATAGAAACCACCTGCAACAACACTAGGATTATTGGCTAGATCTCGCTTATTGATTCGAGCAATGTACAACAAACGATCAATCAAATTGTGTCTACTGTTGTATAATATCTTTAGAATACTCACTTTGGCAATGGAGAGAGTCCTGGAAGAAAAATTGCATCTTAACAGAATAATCCCTTGCAAACTTAAAGACATTATAGACGGGATCAATTTCGGATTTTTAGTGAAAGTTTCCCGTAGAAACCTCTAGAGGGAGTTGAGTTAAGAACAAGTGTAAGCTAGAGCTTACCTCTGAATAGCAGCAGCAACCATCGAGCCATCACAAGTTTCGCAGAGATCAGTTACAGCGGGTAGCGCATCCTCTTGCTTTTGATTAGAATTTGAAAGTCCTGCCTTTGGGAATGTAAAGGATGAAAACCACACAAACTACTATAAGAGGAAAGTGTAAAAGAGTGGAAGAGAAATACTCCTCTAAATAAGGTCTAAAGATGATAATAATAATAATAATAATAATAAAGGGATAAAATTCACATTCTACCTTAGTTCCAATCTCGCATGTATCCAGCAGAGAACCAGAGTTATAATCCCATAGCCGAACCTTTAAAATGCAAGAGCTAAGTTAGGCTTGAAAAGCGCATGGTGACTAATCATATCAATCATATATGTTAACTTCTTCTATTACTCACTGTTGAGTCACCACTTCCAGAGACTAATAGGCCTCGTGCATAATCCTGACTACGGGGAAACGCAAGGGAACAAACAAACCTGGAAATGATCACAAAGAAGGGATGGGTATAATATCGTGTGGTCGATACATCACTAACAGCATCTGACTCGAAGATGAGGACAAACATCTAAATTCGCTTGACAAAAGGTAACTGAGAGGCATCATTTTCTGCTATAGCAATACTTTTCTAGCGTGTTGATCAGATACAACAATAAAATATCCAACAAATTCACATCAGGATTTAGTAAGCTTGGTATCACAATGCTCAATAAACTCAGGCTGTTCCCATATAGTTGCTGCAGATACACAACTGATTTCCATGTATTAACTTATTAAATTTCTCTATGCATTTGCATATGTTACTCAGTCACGTTGGGTGCTTAATTTGTCACCAGCCAAAACCATGTATGATAAACATAATCCAATAGTCCACATACATCAAACAGGCAGATGAAAAGCACTTACTCAGTATGACCAAGGCAAAAACATTGTATCTCATGAGCTCCTTCTAAGCGCTCTTTGGAGAAGAGCGTGACCTGCAACCAGATACAATAAGGTAACAATGCCAAGAAAATAGAAAAACACAGCCAACCTATTTACTAAAAGTTATAAGCAGCAAATCATTCTCACACGAATTTTGAAGTCACGATCAGCACTGATAATATATCGCCCATCCGGTGAAAAATCCTGCAAAATGACAGTACTAAATGTAAACTACCTCTTAGACAGCATAGATACAAACTCTTCATACTCAAAATTAGACGATTGTCAAATGTTAAATTGTACACACAGCTCAGATATAAAACCACATACCAGTCGAGTAATTATGCTACAATAATGTGAAAGGATTGGGACTGCCTTCTTATGAACCGTAGCTCGATTCTCATCATCATAATCTCCTATATCCACGACATAAACAACACCAAACTTATCCGCAAAAGACACAAACTTGTCATCTCCACTTACTGCAAGAGAGGTCACTCTCTTCTCTGAAACACTGCCCTCGTCACAACAAAAACAATCCAAACAACATTCAACAAACTACTTTACTCCTTTCACACTGAACTGAATCCAAACCATTTCAAATTCAATAAAAAATGCTTACACTGAATAAACACAGCGCCAGGAATCAGTATCCCAAACTTTCACAAGCTTATCATCTCCACCCGACACAAAAAGGTTCCCGCTTTTGCTGTATCGGATGGCGCGAATAGAGTCCTTGTGGCCCCCAGTATCATCCGATAATTGAGCTGCAGAACCATGTCTGTATAATAAAATTGCATAATTAGCATATACATAAACTAGATTTCAATCCAAACTGCCACAAATTAAGCACTGAACATATAAACCAAGCTTGTTGCTTTTCTTACTGGAAACTGAAAACCCGGAGATCCGAACCGACGGCGACGGACACGAATTTCTGATAGGGGTGAACTGCAATTAGCGCCGGAGCTACCTCCGCATCGAGTTTCTGCTCGCTTTCATCGATGTCGTGCTCCACCATTTTTGCTGGGAATTTTTCCCTAGGGTTTCGGATTTGATCGCCGACAAATGAAGTTCAAAACCGTCCCGCCCAATATTTTGGGCTGAACTTGTGTTGGGCTTCAAGTAATTGGGCCAATAGCTGTGCCGGAATTTGTTCAAATATTCGATACCCTTGATAACTAAAATAAAATAAAATATGGTTAAATGTAAAATAAATCACTATCTTCGACGCTTATAATTGTAAGGCACAATTTTTGGGTCCCTATGAAAATCAGCCCCTTAGTATAGCATTAGAGACCAAAATATAGCCCTTGGATCAAATTTTTATGGATGAGATGAGATATTATACAGATTATTTTCGTCATTGAATAAAAGGTCATTATTCTATCTTGAGTTTTGATTAAAATGACACCATCCATATGAAATGAAAGAAGATTAATTTTTATTAAGATGCTAAAATAGATCTATTAGTTGCCAAAGATGGAAATAAAAGGAGTAACATCGAACATAAATTCACTATATAAACTAATACTAAAAAAACAATAAAAAGAATTAGAGCAGCAACAGCAACAGAAAAGGATAAACATGAATGAATAGAAATCCATTGATGTCGAATGTATCTTAAAACTAACCTAAAACAGCAAGTAATGTAATGGCAATGCCTCATATTCAACAAGTATTGGACAACCCAAAAAAAAGTATGTCCAAACACCCAACGTTACAGCCAAATCAAAACATGTCTTCCCTCTCTTTTAATAGCTCCATCATTGCCCCTAAATCCTAAGGTGTGTGCACCCAAGAACCGTCCCCTTGCAACGCGTCATCGGGGCCACCCCGCGCCACACCAACCTCTCGTTCCCGAGCGTCAGCACGTCCACGTCGGACGTTACCTTGATCTCGCAGTTCATCCTGTCCAGTCCGATCACGCCCCCGATGACGTAAATGTCGTCCCCCAACCCTATCATTGCATAGCCGATCCTCCGGCGGAACTCGTATGCCGAAACGATCAGCTTATTTGAATATCTTTCCTGCTTGAAAATTTGGGAGTGGCTCATTATATAGAGCTTCCCTTTCACAACTGCCATGGGACCTTGTAGCCAGCTGAAGTCATGAACAGTCCATCCCTGCTTGATGTTTTCCAACACTTGCACAGTTGATAAACCCTTGTGCAAGATATGAACTTTACCGTCGATAACCACCCCCGAACACGCGGAGTTATGGGATTGATGGAGATCCGGTATCGAAAGCCATGTATCCTTTTCTGGGTCGTATATCTCGGCTTTCGTAATCGATTTCCTGCAGTTAGTAAAACCACCTGCAACAATTATCTTCTCGTCCAGCATGCAGCAAGCAAACATGGCACGAGGGACAATCATGGACGCGCGTAGGCTCCATTCCCTTGTCAGTGGGTCGTACGACCAAACCTCATTGGTTGCAAAACACCCATCTTGGTCACCAGTTAAAGGATCTACGGCATCACTACCACCACCAAGAACGAACAACTTTCCTGCAGCCGAGACAACACCAAAGTGTGCAAGGTGGCGGATACTCGAGGGAAGCACAGGGAGAGTGATCCAGAGGTCATGTTGAGGATCATAAAGCTGCCATAGATTGTCGGGATCGTATGCACACACACATATGAAGTCCTCAGTTGCATTTACCTCTCTACGGACTCTGAAGAGTTCGGCACTGCGAATGGCTTCCCTCCAAGAACGTGAAACGAATTTGAGCGTGGGATGAAGATGAAAAGGAACCCGCGCAAGGCACCTTAAGGCCACAGCATCTGGAAGACCTTCAATGAGTCCAGACATCTGTTGTGCTGTCCACACTGTCAATCGTTTCTTGTTGAACAATTTTAACTAGCCAATTGCAGGATTCCCTTCAAGATGCTTAATCTGAGAAAGTCAGTAAAAAACACATCAGTACCACTAAAAAATCTAACACTAGTGTTTTAAGTTTCAAAGGCATAACATGCAGATAATCTTCGTGGCATCAAATAAAAGAAATCTAAGAAACATTAAGTTGTAGTCAATATCAACCAATCCAAGTGTGACCGGTTTTAACATGAGGTAGACAATTACTATGTAGCAAAGGTGAAATGACATTTAAGGACTAGAAGCTCTTCCAATATAACCTTATTGCGGGCACCATAAAAAACTTAAATGAATATAAAAGTTCACGAACAAGGCCAGAAACAAAGTTGCCTGAAAATGAAATTCACCGACTGCTACTCCCTCGTCAAGGATGCCAAATTTATCTCATTCTCTAGTATGTAATCGACTAAGGCTGACTTGTTATCCCAGACTACCAGTACAAAGAAGAATTAGAATTTGACATGAATAATGTAGATGAGAAATTACAAGCTAACTATTCGTGACAGGTTCTAGTTAATATTCAACAGATGAGAAAATTGAAAAGAAACTATTGCCTTCAATTACGAACAATCGGTTTCTGAAAGGGGGAAAGGAACACATATAACAACATCAAACCAGTCATTAGTAATAGGGATGGTATGACAAGCTACATTAGCTGAATGAGGCCATCATATAAAATAAATAAGGAAGGGGATAAAGAAGATAACACTATATCTATGTATGCATGAAGATTCATCAGACACAGATCAAAAATACTTTTCCCTTTCACCACACTTGACTTAAACATTTTATCATAACATTTTGCACATACCAAGTTGATCATAATGTCCAAACTGCCAGCCAGCACAGCAGTATCTTTCACACTGAAGATTTTAAAAGTAATCGTAGATTATCTATGCTATACCAGTACATCATAAGATGTATTCAGAACACAGTTGTCTAACAAATATACACCAATTCTTATGAAGTCCCATGGAGCAGGTCCTGAATCTTAGAGCACTAACAATCATAGCAGAAAACTTAATCAGAAAAAAATGTAGCACACATAACAAGCGATCATTAATGTGTTCATTTTGTTTACTTAAAATGGGTTCTAGTTCTCTGGTGTTCTTTGGATACTTATTTATTGCAGTCAAGCCCATATAGAATGCAACGTGGCAATCAAGTCACAGATTCAAGTTATTCAGAGGAAAAATTAAATAAAAGACAAGAATACGCGTATAAAACCAAAACCAAAACCATCAAAATTATACTGAGAAATTAATAATTTATCATTTCCATCTTAGTGTTTGGATAGGTTAACATACATAGAACCCCTTAACACCAAAGACAAAGTACACAAAGAACCCCTAATGGAGAAAAGAAGGAGAGACCACATTGCAGAAAAACATTTGTACAGTGGTTAGAGACCAAACAAGGATGGACAAGGCTACCAGTGCCACGAAAAAAAGTACACATGGCAATACAAAGCTCCCATACAAGGAAGATCCCAAATGCAGTCAGAGTACCAACTCCAGCATACAAAACCAGAGCTTGCTCACTTAACCATATTTAAACTCATCACATTCATATTGCATCTTTACCAAACCCATCCGCACTAATTTGACTCTCATACATAACAATACAATTTAGGTCATTCGGCAAAAGGGGGAAACCCCAAACAACTTCTAGATTTGAAGCACTCAAATCAGTGAGGAACAGAAATGAGGCACGAATAAATTTGTCACCCCCATAAAAAATCAACTAAACACACTTCGAAAGCCGAAAACACGTGCTCAAATCCAACAAATTTACCATGGAGCATCGCAGGCAGGCAACATGTGAGACCCCTCAATCCATCACCCAAAAAGAACCCTAATTTACAGTTACCAAAAAAGTCGAACCCATTACGATCACAATTCATCGCAAAATTAAACGTCAAACAACAATAAGAAAACAAAAATAGCTGCTACTCCACTAAATTCGAGAAAGAAAACAATCGAATTACAGCGCAACCCAAGATTTTCAAAATAAAACGAAAATTACATGCGATATAAAACCTACCTTAATTACCGAAACCCGATCGAGAAAACAAGATTCCAGCTCAACTCCAAGAATTCTCAGGAAAAATGAAAAACGCCGAGGCAAAATTTCCCCTTTCTGTGCTGCGGCAGTTGTCACCCAAATTCTTTATTAAAAAATAAATAAATAAATCGGAGATTGAAACGCTATGCAAATGCGTGAGAACACAATTGTTGCAGATGTGAACCGAGAAATTGAGAAGGGCGAAAAAGTGTGAAATGAAATCAGAAATTGTGTGCAAAAATTAGGTAAAAGAGTTTGGGCATAAAATTGGGCATTAGGATATTCCGTCGTGCTCTCTTGCCACGGCCACGTGCCGACCACGTGTTCTTTATCAATTTTGAAATTCCACTCTTTTTTCTTCTTTTATTTTTTCCCTCCCACTTCAAATGATTATTACGCCGTATTTTTAATTAAAAATAGGATTAATCGAGTTTTTGTGTGGAAATTAATTTTGTGATTTATTTGTTGCAAGCTGTTTCCACCTGTAACACAGCATGATGATGATATCCCTTAGTTTTTCTTTGTATTTTAGTTTTAAAATGATTAAGTTTTACTTAATATGCAAGATATGTTGATTCGAATTGAAAATTGTGGAACGTGGTGCTTGTGTATTATTAAAATAATAATCATATATTAATAGTATAGTAGAGCATTGATTGTGGTTTAATTTACGTGTAAACATTTTCTTATGAGAAATAATCTAGAAGTCACATTCATATAATCAAAAGTAAGGAGTACTTCTATATAATTATTACAAGGAGGAATTGTCGAAAAAGACTATCAAATTGTGTCAGTAATTAAATCTCGTAACATAAAGAAATAGGAGTAGTAGTTGATTATATTACAACAATTCTTACAATTTTCTCAATTATTTTATGACCAAAAACTTTGACGCCTTGTGTATATAACATAAAATGAAGACAATTGGAGATTTTTTTTGACAATATCCATTATTACAAATACATTTTAAAATAATCACTTTTATCCTAGCTAGGCATTGATTTCGGTTTTAGGAAAAAAGAGATCATGGGCTTATATACTATAGTTGAGGATATGTGACATTTTGGTGTATTAAGTACCATACAAAAATTATTTACTTTTATTCATAAGTATAATACTACTATATCCTAGTTGAACATTAAATTATGTACATAAGAAATGAAAGATTGAAATAAATACACCAAAATCCCATGTGCTCATATTTCCAAGACCACGTGTGAAATTAGCAAAATTTATGAGAGTGGTTGAAATATTAACTCTCACAGTTTCGGACATCCATTAAATTGGAGTATGTATAACTATAAACTACTCTATTTTTCACTGGGTGGTCTTTTAAATATAAGTTTTTTACGACCCCCAAATTAGGAACAAAGCCTTAGAATTTAATATTTGATTTAAAGAAACAATCATTTTCTTAGGAATAAGCTTGGTTTGAATGTGTATATGCGACCGGTGTGTTTGCTCATCCGACTAGAACAATCTTCATCATCATAGTTTGATCCATCATATTATGAATTACATGCCTTATTTAAATTGGAATATGTAATTAAAATAAATATACAAATAATATATGTTTATGTATATAGATATAGTCCTTTGTCAAGACTCATCAATTTCAAGAAACATTGCTTCAATACTTATCAAAACCTACCGCCATGCTCTACTGTAAGTGTTAAGTATTCATAAGAATGTTCGATTGTCATGATTACATGTGCCTAAATATTAGTAGTATCTAATTTTATGTCTTGTTTGATTTTTTCCCCATAAACTTATCCTGTGACAATGTATCTTGACCCCGTCTCCATAATGCTAAAATTAGACTATATCTCAAGATTAAGCATCATACCTTTATCTCTATTACTAATTTAATCTTAGACAAACTCTATTCTATGACTTATTTTATCCATCCGTCTCATAATAGATGATATACTTGGGGAATGACACGAGATTTTATGAGATGTTATTTTGTGTGTTAGGTGAGGAGAGAAAATAGTGTATTTATATTAATGTGAGAGAGAACTTTTCTAAAAAAAAGAATGTGACATTTTTTTATTGAACAAACTAAAAAAGAAAATGTAATATCTATCATATGACGAAAGGAGTATTTTATTTCACAATTATCTTATCTAATGAATCAAAACACCACTAAATGTTAAGAAAAAAGGATATAAAGCCATTTAACTGACCCAAATCCAATGGAACAAAAGGATATAAAGGCAACTTAAATTTCGAACTATTGACTTGTCTTAAACAATTTCCCTAATCATTCACGTTGAAAGAAAAATAAACTCCAGGTTTGTTCGCTAACTATACTTATTTAATTATCAGCTGTATTTAGACCAATCAAATACTCTTATCACTAATTTATTAACTATCACCATCAGTTGTATACTGACTTATTAATTAAATCTTTTTATTTGCATAATGAATTAATTGAGCTTTTCTATAGGAATTCAATAAAACAAATTAATTATAATCTGGTACAGAAAGAAGCTTCTTAATCAAAACCGCAAACTCAAACAAACAACAAATCAACTAGTGAAAAACAACAACAACAACAAATAATTCAAGCAAGATCAAAACATCATTAAGTATTGCTAAAGAAACAGTCTCAAAATCCAACTACGAAGAGTGCAGATGATCCAATAAAGAAGAGAAGAGCTGCAATGTCTTTTGTTGCTCTAATGTTGCCGGCGCCGGCGCCGGCACCATTTTCCACCGATGGGACTGTTTTTGAGCCTGCATTCACAAGATCATCCATTCTATAACTTTAGTTATTTGTCCATCGTGTTAGATCGTTTGACTAGTCAATATCATCATAATTACAAATATACCACTGAATATGAGTCTTCATACATTTGACCAGTTTGACCAGTCCTAGTGTACGTGTTTTGGTTTTCAGAAGAAAAAAAAAACACACGTACACTAGGACCGGTCAAACTAGTGTACCTGATGGGATGGCGTCCGGTTGTGTGGATGCGTCAGCCGGAGGGGTCTGTTGGGGGTCGGGTGAAGCGGATGGCGCGTTCGTATTGCATCTGCTAGTCGGAGGGGTCTTGACGCTGCATGCGTCAGGCAGCCCGAGGGCGAGCGTCTGGTTGATGTTGAGGCCATAGGAGGAGGCGGTGCCGTTGAGCAGTAGGCACAAGCACTGTGGCTGCGAGGAGACCACGTTCGATAGTTGGGAACAGCACGAGGCCGCAGGGGTGGAGGAGTTCCCCGTCACGTAGTTCAGGCATGGCGAGAGGGCCATGAGGGTCTTCGTGCACCCGCTCTGGCCCCTCGTGCTGCCACATAGCATAGCCAGTGATACGAGGACGATCAGGGGTATTTTGGTAATTTCACTAGCCATTTGAATCTTGAGAATGTGGATTTAATTTCTAGGACAGTTGAAGAAGCTATGGCTTGAGATGAGATTGGATGAGGGTAATGGGGGTTTAAATAAGGATTGCAAGTAGGAAAGGACAAGAAATGTTTTTGTTGAGTTGGCCAACTGTTTGGGCTTGTTGGTTGAGTTTAAGTATAACTAATCAAGTGATTAGGCCTTAATTAGTAGGAAATGAGCTTATGTAAGAATCTGAGCATTATTTCAACTGAATTAGATATCTTTGATTACTATTTATGTTGACTTTTTCATATGTTAAAACTAGCTAGGCTAGATAATGCCACCAAAAAAATTAGAAGAAACTTACAATAATATAGGCTCGAGTACTACTAATAATTTGAATATATGATCTAACAAATCTATTAAACGGCATAGTGAAGTATCTGTGTTATTTTCATTCATATACATTATCACCTAAATCAAATCTAAATATCTAATAGCTTGAAACAGTATTAAAAAATGTGAAGGTGCCTCTGAAAGTTTATACTGGCAATTTAAGAAGATTAATTCTTGAATTAGTTACAAGGATCGGTCGGGTTTTGAATATGCATGTTGTTGTATTTGTTTAAAGCACCCACAAATCGAAAATTCTGGATATATATATATGTTGTACTGATGTATGTGATTCATTTCTAGGCAACCCATATGAAATTAATAGTCAATAAGAGATAGAAGGAATCGATGGAAATTCAAGTTCATACAAGTCTTTTGTGGTTATCAGATTCCATTAATTTCAGTTGCTTGATTTGAGAAGATTGTGTTGCGTGTTTATTGTTTCGTGCGCGTTAGTTGGATATGTTTTGTGATGCAAGACTCTCCTAATAGAGACAAGCAGGTTTGACATTGTTGTTTGTTAGTTGATTTTGTCTTTACTATTTTATGTATTGTCTAATTTAATGTTATGTTGATTTTGTTGTTGTTTAAATTGACACTGTTTCTGGTAAACTTTGCTCGTCATTTATGTGATTATTATGTGATTTTCTTGCTACAATTCAACTTAATTGTCGAGTAAAGTGTGTTACTTCTGATAATAGGTATGACGACAAAAAACAAATCTAAAATCTCCTTGTATAATCAATGCACGAACTTTGTCTATAAGAAACAATCCCAACGAATAACACATTACACCAAATCATTAAACAAAACAACAAATAACATCATGTTTCAATTTTGGGGGAAATCGAGTTCAAGAAAGAGCCCACAATGAAGCCATCATCAACACAGCAAGGCTCATTTTTGCTCCCACATTGCTTCCTGAATTGCTCGATCCGTCCGACCTAGGAACCGTCTTCGACCCTGCACCCGATGGAGTATCCGTCTCTGATGGCGTCGTCGGATCACCAACCGTCTCGTCAGGAGATCCAGAAGGAGCATCACCAGGCGCGGGCGCAGAAGTTGGTGATCCATGCACATCTATCAATTAAACAAACACCATTTCTATATTAATAAAATTTATTCCACAAATAAAACTTTTGGGTGGGCCCGAGCCCACCCAAAACATAGTAATGGCGTGATCTAACTTACCATCACACCGGCTCAGAGGAGGAGTCTGCACCTTGCAGAGCCCGGGCAGAGCAAGGGCGAGGGTCTGATTCACTGTGATACCCAAGCTGGAGCCCCCGCCTTTGAGCAGGGTGCACAGGCACTGCGGTTGTGAGTCCACCACGCTCGACAGGCTAGAGCAGCACGACGATGAGGGATCGGACGAGTTTCCAGACACGTAGTTTAGGCACGGGCTCAGGCTCATCAGTGCCACCGTGCACCCCGACTGCGCCATGCCGCCCCTCAGGAGCGTCGCCGCCACCACTGCCACCGCCAACATCACCCTCTTTGCCCAACTCATTTTGCTGATCAAGTTAGAAAATGAGACAAGATTTTCCTTTCTTAGTTTGGATTGAAAAGTTTTGATTTTGGTGTTTTTGGATTGGAGATTTGATTGAGGTTTAAATAATGTGTAATTTTCAGACACGAGATGCAAAAATAGTTATGTCTTGTTGATCAACTTCTTAGTTTCAAGCGATTAAGATTAGCTAAAACAAGTAAGGTTTGAGCTGAGGTGTGCTACCTAACGTTGATTTTTAATGTTTTTTTGTTTTTTTTTTAAAAAAAAAAAAATTAACTTCATATATTTATATCATATATATGAAGGAGGAAATTACAAATTAACTCCTATAACAAGGAGGAAAGACAAATTATACCACCCAGGGTTCGAACTCGAGAGTTCCAGGATGGAGGCGGTATCCAGCACCCTTTACCGCTAGGCCAAGGGGCTTGGATACGTTGATTTTTAATGTTTAGTTTTTGAATTCTTCATTATTTGTTCTGATTTTAAATGTTAGTTAAGAGTAGTTGAGCTCCCTCCAAAATTATTCCCCCCAAATTCTGTTAACTGTTTTATAATTCAAAGCTTAATTGATAAATAAGAGTAGTAGTAGTAGTATCCTGCGCTAACTTTGATCTATTTACTTTTTATATGATATTCCTCCAATCATCCTTTATTAATTTTATATGTAGGTTTTTCGATCACCCGATATTGATATGAAATGCCCGATTAATTGATGTGAACATGATATCCAAGTATGCGTTAAACGTGTGGCATGACACGACAAGTCGACAATCTTCCGATATTTTCAAATTTTGAGGTGTGGATATTGTGATAAATTAAAACATAAGGAGTATGACATTTGTATATATAATTTTTTTTAAAATAGTAAAAAAAATCCTATTTTATTTGCCAAGCAACAATTACGACTTGACAATATTCAAGATTTTCAGTATAATTTAACAGCTAGTGCCATTATTGCTTATCCCAAAAATATAAATAATTTGTTTTAATGGAGAAAGGAAAAGAAAAGTGAAGCATTTTAGAGTAATAAAAATGCAAGAAAGCCAACAACCAAACCTACTAAAATTTAAAAATCAAAACATTCGTTATGAATATCAAACTTAAACAAATCAAAGAAATTAATCTAAATTTCTATAACTTTGAGGGAACATCAATCTAGCATATTAAAGGTTTTCCTTCTCTTTTAAAACAGTTAATTTTATGTCGAATCCGGTGGTATTATATTCAGTGCAACATTCACAGTTATTTACAGTGGTTACGTGGCATGTAAGAATTAAGACATAACACAAATTCTATAAGATACTTGAAGCCATC
This sequence comes from Salvia splendens, assembly GCF_004379255.2. Taxonomy (NCBI): domain Eukaryota; kingdom Viridiplantae; phylum Streptophyta; class Magnoliopsida; order Lamiales; family Lamiaceae; genus Salvia; species Salvia splendens. Next base: position 42,274,342 of record NC_056033.1, on the reverse strand, counting down.
TATGTATGAAAAAATTAGGGTGCTATAAATGTAAAATTCTACAAACAAGCCCAACACATCTCTATATAAACTTGACCTGTAGCCTATAGGCTATACCCAAGTAAATCCAGAGAATTGAAATGGCACAAACAAAATCTTTGATTGCCAAGTGCCTTAGCCCACATCCTGATCTTCCTAATTTTGCAGTTTGTTATTGCTTTTGGAATTGTTAATTTGTAATTAATACTTTTATTTCTCACATTAATAAAAATCAAACTCTAAATTCGATATTTTATGTCATTGATTATTATATTAATTACATTTTGAACTCAACCTGCCACATTCAAACTGAATCCGATTCTTATGTTGATACTACACGATAATTAACAACACCGCATAATAGTTACACCGCTACCACGCTAACCTAAGGCAACAAATGAAAAAAAATGAGAAAATAATAATGTGATTTTGACTGTAATAACGTAATTAGAATAAGAGAATAAGAAATAAAAACAATAATGTAAAAGATGTGACGGTTTTGATTCAAAATACTAAAACAAAATAAAATCGAAATAAATTAAATCAGTATTTGGATATTTCAATTTGACGACCAAATATAAAAGACTTCATTTTATAATTAAAAAACATTAATTTATTATAAAAGATATTCTGACTTTATTTAGGCAAAATGCAGATATTAGGATTTATTATAACTATTGGCCGTCTTTATGTAGATGTTCGATTTGAATGATAATGTATGTTACACAACCGACACGCTAGCCTAAGGAGACATATGAAAAATGAGAAATGATACCGTAATTAAAAATAAAAGAGTAAGAAGTAAATATAATATTATTCTTATTATTATTATCAATGGATTACTTAAATCTTATTTCGAATTCAGTAAAATATTATTGTATCTTTATCACAATAAGACTTGACACTAACCATTAATTTTGTGCATGTATGATTTATTTTTTGTGTGTAAATGTTAGGCCACACAAATGATTTCATATGCTAAAAAAACATGCTAAAGATGTGACGTTTTTTATTTAAATAAAAAGATAAAATCGAAATAATGAAAACCAGTTTTTGGATATTTCAACTTGACAGACCAAATAAAAAACACTTCATTGCAATTTAATCTAATTAAAGGTCATTACTTTATTATAAAAAAAATAATCTGACCTTTTCCCATCAAAATGCAGATATTAGGATTTATTACCTATAACAAGTCGTCTTTAAGTAGGTTATTGGACCAAAAATAATTGTGGAATTGCCTTAGATCAAGGGAATAACTTTGTTTTCTCAATCTCTGATTATGAATAAATGATAAATGTGCTTTTCTCGATTACTTATCTGGTAGTGGAATTAGTTTATTTGACTATAAGAGCAACCACAGTAGTAATAAGCCAGCCATAGGCTAGCCACAAACTCCTCATGCCACATCATCAGGATTAAAACTCCTCCTGCCACATCATCATGATAAGCAACTGGACAAGCAATAGGCTAGCCATAATAAACAAAATTATAAAAAATAAATAATTAACAATAACACAAAATACGGAATTAAATTTACGACACAAATACGGGAAAATTCAATAATAATATTTAAAATTAAAAAAAGTACATTAATTAAAAAAATACATTAATTAAAAAAATCTAACGATGTGCAGTCCTCCGCGCCCACAACTCTTCAATTAAATCCTTTTGGAGTCGAATATGAGCATCCACTTGGTGCATGTCGGCATGTGCCTTGAGGCGGCCGACTTCATCGTGAGGTACCCCCCTTCGTACGTTGGGGGCGGCCACGCCGTGGCTTGGGCCGGCTTCATTAGCATTGTCATTGGCCCAACTAGTCAGTTGTACACCTTCATCTTCGACAATCATGTTGTGCAGGATAATACAGGCGTACATTATATCAGCAATGCAGTCGACATGCCACAACGCGTTGGACCCCTAATTGCCGCCCATCGAGATTGGAGCACACCAAATGCGCGCTCCACGTCCTTGCGCGCCAACTCCTGCCGTTCCGCAAAGTAGGTCTTCCTCTCATCTGATGCGCATCTGATCGTCTTCACAAAAACGGGCCACCTAGGGTATATCCCATCCGCCAAGTAGTAGTCCATATCATGCTGGTTCCCGTTGGCGATAAAACTGATGGTCGGACCGACGCCCTGGCACTGCTCGTTGAAAAGGGGTGAGGAGTTGAGGTCGTTGTTCGACCCGACTACCCCAACATATGCATGCCAAATCCACAGCCGGTAATCAGCTACGGCCTCGAGGATCATCGTGGGATTCTTTCCCTTGTAGTCGGTCGTGTAGAACCCTTTCCAGGCAGTGGGGCAGTTCTTCCACTCCCAATGAATACAATCTATGCTGCCCAACATCCCGGGGAACCCATGCTTCTCCCCGTGCATCTGCATCAGATCCTGACACTCTTCAGGGGTAGGGCTTCGATGATACTGATCACGGAATATTTCAATGACGCCCTGACAGAAATACTTCAGACAATCCAGGGCAGTCGTCTCACCGATGTGGAGGTACTCGTCCCACATGTCTGTCGCGCCTCCGTAGGCCAACTGCATGATTGCCGCAGTGCACTTTTATATAGGTGTGTGGTCGGGTCTGCCAGCCGCATCGTACCTGAACCGAAAACACAAATATCGATGCTTCAAAGCATCAACGATACGTATAAACACTGCCCTACGCATCCTAAAACGCCGCCTGAAAAGAGGTGCCCCAAACCGCGACTCCTCCGCAAAGTAGTCTTCATATAGCCGCTGATGTGCAGCTACGTGATCCCGATCAATCACTGCTTTCGGTGGACAACGGGTGGAGGTCGAGGTACTGTCGTGTAATACCCCGTAAAAAAAGAGAGAAAAAAATTAAATCAAATTAATCTAATTAGATCTTTTCCTGTTGACTTGGTCACCAAGTCAATAATTCAAATTTAATTAAAGATTCTGCAGAGATTTTCCTCCTCCGTGACAAGATATTCCTCCTCCGTGATCTGCAAATAAAATTGAAAAAAAAAACAAATTAAATTGATGCATATCACGTTCAAAAAAAGGGGAACAAAAACCGCACCCCACTCCTTTCCCATGTTCAAAACGGTTCCCCTCAATAAATCTCTCCCAAATCTAAACTATCCATCAGCCAACTCCCCTATATAATATTCCTATCACAAAATCATTATCAACACGTAATCTTTACATCAAAATTCTCACAAATCCATCTCTTAAGATTATTCTATTCAATACAGTCCAAAACAATTAGCTTTCTATAATCTCAACTCCGATTCCAGGATATTCATCTTGATCGCCATCTCTCTATCTTCACTGTTCCAACCTAAATAAAAATGGAATCTCTCAGATTTTCTGCTCACGTCAGCACTCCGGCGGCTGACTTTCCGGTCACTCGCAGGGCCATGCTCACTCCGAACCGGGTCGGGTTCAGAGTATCCACGCAGAGCGAGGCTGCTGCGAAGCCTGATCTCAGTGTGATGGTAAACGGGCAGAAAATGCCGAATCCCTTCGTCATCAGTCGGGTCCGCCCGGAACCAACTACACCGTCATGAAGCGCGCCTTCAACGAAGGCTGGGGCGCTGTTATCGCCAAAACGGTGTCACTGGATTCTTCGAAAGTTGTGAATGTAACCCCTCGGTATGCAAGATTACGGAACAGCCGCTGCGATTCATGGCGACGCTGCAGGCCGGGGGAGTGAAGTGCGACGCCGAGCTGCCGCACGCACTGCAGCAACAGCGACAGCGGCTGTGACTATGTGAAACTGAGAGGTGACGGGCATACTACTACTTGTGGCGGTGGTGGAGCTGAATGACGGTACGGCTGGAAGAACGACGGCGTAGAACGGAGAAACCGAGAGCTGGGAGACATGAGGTAACGAGAATGAGAAGTTTGAATTTATTCTGATTTGGGATGACAAAAGCTATTATGTGGGTAAAATGTGTGGCTGGAAATAGATAAGTGATTAATGGGCTAATTCTATGTTTAAGTTGGCCGAGAGGAATTATAGAGCTTGAGCATGACTTTTTGAAAGAGTTGGAGTTGGGATGATTAGAATTTATTTCTTGGGCATATGAGGGAGTATGCGTGTGTTTTGGAATGGGATTGGAATGAGATGATTTTTCATCTTTGTTTTATTCCTCTAAAAGAGTTTACATTTTTTTTTAAAGTAAGAAGGAAAAAGAGGTACACGTATTTTGTGCTTAGGAAAAAGAAAGGATATTTTTTAAAAAAATTCTTTTATCATATTTGATTAAAAGAGGAAGTGTACATACGGTGGTTTAATTTGGGAGTATAATTTATTTCTTCATTTGGACCATTTAATTTATTTGGTTTGGGCTTGTTTTAATATAATTTGTTGGGATGTGAGCGGTCGGAAATAATCGAAACACCTAAGCTTTTAATTGGAAAAATTTGTAATCTTGAACAAGGATATTGTGAGCACACGCGTAGGATGCATGCATTGTTTTAAATTAATTTTATTTTGCAAAGTCTGATTTGCGCATATTATGTTTTTCGAAAAGGGTGAGCTTGTGCACGTTGTTTGCGGGGGAACAGAAAGTGATTGAGAATTGAACATTTGAGGTGGGCTTTCTTTTTAAATAAACACTATGTGCTAAGTATATTTATTTTTGCGAAATATGTTTGTCATGCCATATTTTTGTGTTGCAATGGGACCTATCTGAAGTGGCTTTTGCCATGTATGGTTAATCGAATTCGGGTCTGACTAGGGAGTGAATCCTTACTCAGGCTAGTGTACACCCCGTAGATCGTGCGCTATCTCTTTGAGTTGGCCGGTCTAGTGGCTTGGAATGTGGCCACATTCCTAGTCATGTATGTTCAGATATGGTATGGTGATGTTGATGATGTTGAGGTTGATGTTGATGGTGATGATGATGTTGGTGAAATGTTTTAGTGACTCGGGCCATTTCAAAGTTAAAACCCCGAGGTCACTCGTTAATGGCATGATAAATATTTTTATTGAAAATGTTTTCGGCATGAGTCCACTGAGTGCATCAAGTACTCAGCCCTGCATTTCATTTTAAAAATGTGCAGGTTGAGCTGTGACGAGCGCGGTGGGTGTTGAGCAGAGCTGTTGAAGATTTGTGTTTGTTTTAAATGTCTAGAATATGTTATGTCTTCATACATAGCATTATTCTACTCTCGAAGTGCTTCCGCTAAATATTATTTCTTTTGAGTTCGTGTATTGTTGAGATACTCTGATTTTATTCGAGCTATTCCCATTTTTTTTGAGCTATGATCGAGTTGTGTTATTTTCCCCTTTCCTTCCCGCTTCTTTAATCCTCCCCTAGTCGCGATCAACCGTGTTTTCTACCCTTAGAAAATGCGGGCGTGACATGTCGGCTGCAAGGCCCTTTGTATCAACCGGTTTATCTCGCGGGACGTATAGGCATCCAACTCTTCGTTCATTTGCCGTTCGTACTCCTCAGCATCCCCACCACTACTACCACCCGCGTTACACATTTCACGTTGTTGCTCTTGTACAGAAATTAATATGGAGAGAAAACTCGTTAAAACAAGTGGTGCGAATGAAAATGACGTGCAAATCGCGTATATATAGTGTTTCGAAAATTTTTTTAAAAAAAGTGAGCTGACCGATCGCTCGCCGATCGGGAGCCTGCAATGGCGGCCAGCCGACCGGCGTGCGGATCGGCCAGCGCCCGAAAATCGGCGTCGGGTCGCCGATTTTTTCGCCAAAATGACGCTCGCCGGTTCCAATGGTTCGGCGAGCGGACCTGCCAGCGCCGGGAATCGGCTAGCATGTCCGCTCGCCGCCATTGGAAATGCTCTAATTAATATCAAGTGAAAAAGCTCAAAATATTAGGTGAGGTGGACACACTACTCTTTGACAAATAATGAAGGGTAAGATAAATGTTTTTATGCGATAGACTTACCTACCTCCTATTAAAAGAGGCTGCCTTTGTTGCTTTACATAACTCTCATTAAAAGAGAAAAGAGATTTATGGTTTATTACTTAATAACTTGCACGAAAATTACAATACAAACAACAATAAAATTGACACATTAAAATCTAACAAATGACAAAATCAACTAGCACAAAACAACAACGCAAAACAATGTCGAGCCTATCTATCTTCTTTAGAAGAAGTATCGATTCTGCATCACACAACATATATTTAAATAACATTCGTGTAATAAATAATTCTTTACTACTTTGGATTATTCAAAGTTTAAATAAATTGAAATTAAATTCATAGAATTTTCTTTAAGTCTCAAATTTTTTGCTTTGAATATTTACCATTCAACCTCCAACTACAAGGCATTTATCATTTATGTAATTATTCAACGGTCATTGCTATGAATAGGGTATCTTAATTACTTAATTAATTACAATGGTCGCATATATGTTAATTTGTACTTTTCCGGCCATACATATGACACGATTGTGGAAAAGTTCAGATGTTGGTATACAAAATGAATTTTTTAAATCTTGTATTCTTTTTAATTGTTGATTTATCAATATTTATAATTAATGTGAAATTTTAATACTCCACCTGTGTTAAATTGACATACTACTATTATTCTATTTGGGACATTTCACTTGAAATGAAACATTTTTAGAAATGGTTTCACTTAATTAACACTACATAAAATTTCGTGCTGGAAATACGTTCATACACAAAAATAGTAATGTTGTCTACGACTAATCGTTCTTACTAATAAAGTTCACGAGAGACCGTGGATGTTAGAAATGAACTACGCATACTAACTATTGTATTAAAACGAATGGGAAATTGCACCTAATCATAATTAAAACGAAAAGTGTAATAAAAGTAGTTGGTAAATTATGATGTTTATTTTCCCGCCACCCTAGCTATTTACCTCACTACAAACCAACACAAGAAATGTAATAGGTTGATTAAGTCATGAGTAATAATAAAAGTTACATAGAATCAAATTATAGGTCAGTATTCACTAGTATTCATATGCGTGTTGTTTTCTCATTTAATAATCTTTAATTGGTGAGTTGAACATTAGAACTTGTCACTATCAAAAAATATGGGATGTCAAATTGAAGACTTAATTTCCAATAGATTTGCACGCAATGTTAGTATCTTAGATGCTACTAATTAACTTTGTAATAAATGAATTCAATGCTAATATTATAATCTTCAATTGTTTTTATTTTGGTGAAGTCACTTTAGTTATTTATGATGTTGATTAGGGATGTGAATTCAATTTGAAAATCACATGTTAGTCTGAATAGTATAACAATTAGATGGGTTAGTTTTGAAAATTTATTATCAGACAAAATTACAATTCTAATTAATGAACTTAAATTTAGGAAAAATTGTATTCTTGTCACTCAATAAAATATATTTTAATTTTGAGTTGTAATTATATACTTTATATTCGTTTGTACATGTAATTACAATATCAAAATATCAATAAAAATATACTCCGTATTAGTTAAAAAAATCATGCAAAAATTTTGAATAAACATGGAATACAAAATTTAGGATTATAATTCATAATTTATAAACAAAAAAATAAAACTTGAATGACCCGTAATGAATAGCCGACAACTCGATATGGTTGACTTGAACTCAGACGAATTAACCCAATTGACATCACTCGTTTCGATGTACACCTGTCACGTAAAAGAAACTTCAATTGATCCTATTTACCTCAGAATTTAATGTACACACAATTATAGCAGCTCAAAGCTCCGAGTTTCCATTTTATTCTTCAATTCAAAAATGAAATCCCAAGTCTAAACAAAATTATAATACTCCCCATGTCTCATTAGAAATGAAACGTTTTCCTTTTTGGTCTGTCCTATAAAAAATGAAACGTTTCTAAAAATAGAAACAATACTCTCTCTCATTTTTATTCTCTCTTACTTTACTCTCTCTTCATTAACTTACAAAACAACACTATATAAAATCATGTGCCGAAAAGCAAATGTTTGGTAGGTTTATTTTAGTGAGGTACTAGCACATGAGATGTTTCAATAATTTATAAAGTGCAACCATTTGGATAATAGAGACTACAAGCTACATAGATAATTCTTACGTAGTACTCCCTCCGTCCCGGACTACTCGCACATTTCCTTTTCGGCACGGAGATTAAGGAATGAGTGTATAGCAAAGTCAACAATTGCGGCTGTAGGTGATAATTTTTACTAAAAATGGAAAGAGTGCAAATAACTTGGGACGCTCAGAAAGGAAATAAGTGCAAGTAGTCCGGGACGGAGGGAGTATGCGATAAGAAGACAATTAATTGATCGTATAGTATGGAAGTCTGTAATTTCTAGATACAAAGTTGGGTTGGCATTTGCAACATCAACCTCCATCATTGCATTGCATATATCAACAACCTGTACAAGTTTTCGCATTGTGTAGCTGTCAGTTTATGGTAGTTTGCTTAATTCTCCTTTTGGGTGAATTCTCAGATCGATCATCGTCCCTAGAAACTAAGATTATTTGATACTTGGAAACATTGAATCACTGAGAACCACCTAGAACGAGAATATAAGCAATGGTACTGGTGTTTTACACAACATAGAAGCTCGTCATATTTGGACACAATGACATATTAACATTTACAATGACGGGGATTGAGGCTCATAGGCTGTGATGCACAATGTCATATGCACCAACCTCCACCGTAACATATGTCAACCTATCAGTTATTTATGGAACTGACAAACTTCCGCATTATATGTTTCTCTTTTGAGATTTTTTGACAAGAGAAACATAAGAGTTAATAGCTCACCACATGATATTTTAATTATAAATTTTATAGTGGTATCTAGTGGCGAGCTTATTGACTCTTGCATTTATATGATTTTTCGTTGACTTATACTATCGTATCGTGTCGTATCGTATTGTATGAGAATTTCCTTAGGTTTTGGAAACGTGACATGTACGGTCCATAACCTTTATAAATAGCCCCTCATTTTTAAACACATTTTCATGCTTCTTCACACTACTCTCTACCCATTCACGCATAACAGAATACTTACTACACTACTCAACCCCTACACCACACTCCGCCAAAATGCCGGTCAAGCGCAGCCGCGCCGGGAGATCCTCGGCCTGCCTCGACGCCGCTCCGGGGAAGCTCACCAAATCAGACGCCTCCGCCGACGCGGCGCCCCCGAAGCTGCTCCACGTTGCTTCTCCGGTGAATACCCCCGAATGTGCCGCTGATCGGACCAAAATTGGAGGTTTCCTGGAGCGGTGCCACTATTGCAACAAGCGGATTGCTCAGAATTCTGATGTTTTTATGTACAGGTTGGGGAATTGTTCTCGATTTGCTCACTTTTTTTATTAGGTTGGGGAATTGTTTCTGATTTTCGTTGATTTAGCTCTCTGATAACTTTACAAGTGGTTTTATACGGCCTTTTACCAATTTTGAACAGTGTTTTGCTGTTTTTCAGAAGAGTTGTGACATTTGATATGCTCTGTGTTTTTGTATGTAAAATTTGCTGGTGCTAACTGTTTTTAGCAATAACTTACTAGTAAATTCGTTCTGTATTACATTCTACCTTTCCAGATGTCAAATATTGAGCCAATTTTTTAGTAAATATATTGTCGTATCTCGCGCTTGATTAGAGTCTTTATATATACCTTTGCTGACTAATTCGTCGTCTTTGAGGAATCTCGTGTTCTTTTCCGTTATCGAGTTCACTTTTAGGAGCATTTTCCTTTCCCCTTTTTATGATTGCAAGCTTTGTAATTTGAATGAGCATTTGATTTCCTTGATTTGTGCCTATATTCTTGCTTATAGTCTTACTTTTAATGATCCGTTGACTAAATTCAGAGAACCAGCATTAGCAATTTAGCATACACACTTTTTTTACTCCTATGTTTTTTGTTCATTTTCTAGTTCTTTACCTACTTCATTTACTTTGTTCTACTTTGACAAAAGTAATTTGAGTCTAATATCCAATTATGCCACTATATATTGCTGTATGGTTTCATTATGTTGCTTGATAAACTAAGGATATCTATTTAACTTGTATAGTGTGGGCATTACTTCTCTCTCTTATCCTTTATACTCTGGCAAGCTTATATTTGAATTCATAATTTCATGCAGCAACCTATGTGCTTTCTGCTCTGTCGAATGCCGTGAGTGTCAGATTAATCTCGACAAATTGGCTGGGAAAAAGCCACAACATTAGCAAAAGAAGTTGTTTGAAGGGCATAACTGAAGTCGAATGCTGATCGTATATCACATATCAAATACTACTACAAATATAGATGCAGGCTGTTGGTTTTTGAGGAACAGTTTGTGCTTCTGCATATAAGATAGAAACAGTATACATCATGTTGATAGTAGTTCTTAACTACACTACACTTATAGTTCCAGTTCTTTTGCTTCTGTTGATATCATATTATGAAAATTTCTCTTTTTTTTATTGCTTTTTAGAATATTAGATCCAACTGTTTATGCTCTTTACATGTTCCTTTTTTAATGTACAAAGGATATCCCCATAATGAATTCGTTTAAGATAATAACTACTGTGTCAATGGCATCCGAATCATTTGCTAAGACAACGAGAGTTAAGAGAAGGAAACTTCATAATGCTCTGTCTTGAGATAGATAGCTTGGCAGTAGAATCGGTAAATTGCAGTTACCTAAAAAAGTTATTTCTTGCAGATGATTGTAATTTGCTTACATGTGATATTATATGCAAGAAGATACAAAGATTAGATGCATCTGTCTAGCACTTGAAGTATTTTACTGTTATAGGAGTAATTAAGAAGTATTTTACTGTTATAATTTGTCCAATTTCTTTCTCAACTATGCTCTTTCTTATATTCTATGTTACATTGAAATTGTGCCATGATTCCTGTCCTTCTTCTCTCCTTTCTTAGTTTCCTGAAGAAGACCTTTTTATCTTCTACAAGTTCTCGAAATTGTATTCATGATTTTTCTGTTCATCTGCGCGTTGAATGTTTTCAATCTGCTTTGTTGTTCAATGCTCTGTTTTGATGCCATCCATACTTCTAGGAAACCTAGCTCCTGATTCAGATTTCATCACGAATTCACGATTCTCCTCTTCCTATCAGACATTTTAAACTGAATCCTGAAAAGTGTTGGTTATAAAATATGAACTTCATTGAGTTATGTTGAGAACTGGCCTAACTGGATGGAAGATCCTTTGACATGTATCATCAATGCAGCTCTGCTAGTTTGCTTTCTAGTCCTGTGTTAACTTGACGAAGGATAATTCCACATGTGATGGGCGTAATTTTGGTTCAGATTCTGCTTGTGTTCCACATTGTAGTATGAAGCATGACACGAGGGCTTCCACCTCGATGATCTATGTTCGTCTCTTATTATGATCACCGTAAGTATAATTATCTCTTCGATTGTGTAGATGACCAGGAGCCTAATTTTCACCAGCCCTTCTTAGCTTGAAAAAAATAAATGGGCTTTCAGAATTTATTTCTGGCTTGTTTTGTGCAGTGCTTTTCTGTTGATAATTTGCTTCAAGTTCACCAATTATTAGTGTCATTTTGTTGTTACTACTTTTCCCAGAACTTAGCAGACTCTCGTGCAACTTGTTGAACAGACTGCTGTTGAAACTTGTTTGTTTTTTTGCAGGTTTTGCTGTCATAAGCTCATGCTCAACTGCAGACTGCACAAGGTAAGAGTTTCTATGCATTTCACAGAGCTCATTGCTTCTTGTTTTCTTATGCGGTTATAGATCTTCCCTTTAGATATCTGCCCCCTATTTTCCACCATTTTTACTTCAGCTTCTTTGTCCTATCCTCCCACCAAAACCCCACAAACAATGTGATAAACAATCACCTTTTCAAGATCCATATAGATTCTTTAATCTGCAGTTTCATGACCATGGCATGATGAGTTTCGTATAGTTAAGTCAATGATTAGGAAAATGAAGACATAACCTTAATAGTATACCATCAACTAAAAGTAATGCCTTGAGTAGTTGGACTTGCATAAGAAATTTAATGACCGCTAAACTCATACATTCCCTATTGGATAAAGTCATCATATGCCTATTCTTGCTTCACAATGATGTAGCATAGTATAATCTGCTACAACAAGGAGACATTAAAAGTTTTTAGAATTTGTTTCCTTCACTGAGATTTACTAAAAGAAGTAAATGCAACCCAAATAAATATTGTAGCCTGCTTCACCCCAACTCCCATATTCGGTAAATTATCATGCATTATTAGAGAGTTGTTGAATGTTAGTGGAGTAGTAAGTATTTACTGATCTCTGCTATGCTGAGTTGTAGCTGCACTGAGAGTACAACTGAAGCATCATCACTCATCACTGTCTAAATTCATCACTCGTGCTCAAAACTGACAAGCTTGTTTTAACAAGCAAAGTCTAGTTTTTCCCAACAAAATACCCTATTATTAGCTCCTAACTCCTTGTGTGACATCATTTTACAATTTTTGAAGTAGCCCTTTTTCCATAAATGTGTGATTCATTCTTCATCTTTTGCCATTTTGGTCTAAATTTGATCATTTTAAAATTACAATGACGAGGTCTAAAGTGATTGAGCTGTGGCATATACGTGGTGTCATCATCAAATTAATGTGGGCATAAAGCTATGGACCATTGAATCTTTCTGATGTGAGAGAGCAGTTTCAGGTTCACCCATTTAACACGTAACTCAATTTCATCACCATGAGATCTTGATTTTTGATAGTCCATTAATGAAAATAATTGAGTTTTTGTTTTGATTTGTCATTTCATAATTATTGCCTTTGTATATCTCAGTCAACGTCCGGGCATCTTATAATTCGTACTACTACCATTTTCTGTTTTGAGTTTGGTATTCGTAATTAATTTCTTAAGCTGATGATGCGTGATTAATAAGAATATACTGATGTGATGGGATTTGCAAAATGTTGGGATAAAATGTCTAAACTCTAAACTGAGGGGAGTAATAGTATTGGATTTTTATCAGTCAAAATCAAATACTTCTCCTGGATAATAGTATTTGTAATTTATTACTCCATGTCATTTTCTGCATTATCTAGGGAATTGTTTTGTGTACGTCATTTTCTAGTCGATTTAGGAATTCGTGATGTAAGTTTTGTTTTGTCTTATACTTTTAACTTTTTTAGCAAGTCACGGTACTTCAGATAGATTCCACATTAAAAATAATGTAAAAACTAAATATGTTGAAGATTATAAATACTGAAAATTAAATTAGTACTAGTACTAAATTAACAGGGACTAAGCAGTCTTTAAAGTTGGGCAAAGTTTTGGGATGAAATTATAGATGGATATATTAATTTCTCAAGGGATTTTCATTTGGGACGAAGGTAATGTTATATAGAGTTAATTTTATGTGATATATGTGGTTTGAATAGTAAAAAAAACATTTCTTTATTTTCATAAAATTTATGAGCAGTTGTAGCAAAAGATCCAGATGAGCCATGGAATTGAAGAGACGGACATGATAACATAAAATAATCCAAAATAGGATAAGTGGAGGGACCATAAACACATTAATGTGTTGCTTAATTAGGCATGATACCACACATGGGGAGGTATGTACATCCACTCACTATTCATTTAATTATTCTCTTTATATACACTATTTGTTTATTTATACATTTCAAATCTCACTATATCTTTCTATAGATACCAAGATGTTGATTTTGCTAAATCTGTTTGTAATAATGGAGTGCCCATTTCAGTTGGAAGAAGCTCGGCTAGAAAGGAGTTCGGTAAGCTCGGCTTACCGAGCTGGAACTAGCCTGGTACTAGCCGAGGAGAAGAAGAAGAAGAAGGCAGAATTCGGTAAGCTCAGCGGTATGGAAGCTCGGTATGGAAGCTCGGCGTTGAGCTGGAATGAGCCGAGAAGGAAGAGTTCGGTTGTAAGCCGAGAAGGAAGAGTTCGGTTGTAAGCCGAGAATGAGTTCGGTATTGAGCCGAGGAAGGAGCTCGGTCTTGAACCGAGAAGGTAGAAGCAACCTAGCCGAACTAGCCGTTGGAGCAGCAGTTAGTTAGCTGAAATGTAGCGGTTATTCTTCTTGCTTTCTTGATTCTTCTTGTAGTTAGTTAGTAGCAGTTGCTACGTGATTATAGAGCTTTAAATAGCTCACCATGTATGTAGTTTAGAATAGAGTTTAATCAATAAAGAGTTTTCCAGTTTTCTCTCCAAGATTATCATCTTCAATACTCAAAGTGTGAGTGTGTGTGTTTCCTGCATTGTGTGATCTCATACAACAGTGAGTGTGTGTGTGATCTTATTGAGTGTGTGAAAGCCTTGTGTGCGTAAATCCCAACAAGTGGCGCCGTCTGTGGGAAAGGGATACTGAAGCTGATTTGCAGAGGATCAAACGGTTTCAGAGATGGCAGCAAGGCTTGATGCAGAGAAGTTCACAGGCAAGAATGATTATGGCCTGTGGAAGATGAAGATGAAGGCGGTTTTAATTCAACAAGGCTTGGCGGCAGTTCTTGCAAAACCAGATGAGAGAGGAAAGGCTCCAGTGCTTGATGAAAAAGCTCAGGCAAAGATGGAGGAGATGCAGCTCAAGGCACATTCTGCAGTGATTCTGTGCCTTGGAGATAAGGTCTTGAGGGAAGTTCAAGAAGCCAAGACTGCGGTGGAGATCTTGGACAAGTTAGATGAAGTGTACTTGGCCAAATCCTTGGCTAACCGGCTGTATCTCAAGAAGAGGCTGTATGCCTATAGTTTTTCTGGAGATAGGTCCATCATTGAGCAGCTAGAGGAGTTCAACAAGATCATTGATGACCTGGGATCTGTTGATGTCAAGATCTCAGATGAGGATAAGGCCATTCTCACATTGAATGCCTTGCCTAGCTCGTATGACCAGCTAAGTGATGCAATTATCTATGGCAGAGATAAACCTATCACCTATGCAGAAGTCTATTCAGCCTTGATGGCCAAAGAACTCCAGAAGACAGCCAACAGAGGCTCTGCAAGCTCCAATGTTCAAGCTGCAGAGGCCTTGAATGTGAAGAAGTTCAAGAAGCAGAACTTCAAGAAGAAGTTTGAGGGCCCTAAACCCTCAAGTTCAGATGCTCAGAAGGAAACCAGAGCTTGCTATTGGTGCAAGAAACCTGGACATTTGAAGAAAGATTGTCATGCATGGAAGAGAAAGATGGCCTCAGAGGGACACAATCAATCTGATTGTGTGGAGAGTGCTGATCCCCCTGCTCAACTCATGAATATCAGTGACAGTGGGGTCAGTCATAGGTGGATAATGGACTCGGGGTGCAGCTTCCATATGTGCCCCAATAGAAGCTGGTTTCATGATCTTCAAGAAGCATCGGGTACGGTTGTTCTTGGTAATAACCACATTTGTCAGATCAAAGGAATAGGGAAGGTAAAGCTAAGCCTACAAGATGGCTCTATAAAGATCCTAACTGGGGTGAGGTATATTCCAGAAGTAAAGAGGAACCTCATCTCATTGGGAATGCTGGAACAGAAAGGGTTCACCATATTGATGAGTCAAGGAAAATTGTTTGTGAAATCTGGAGATGCAGTGATGATGGAGGCTGACAGAGAGCATATTCTCTATTATCTGAAGGCTAAGGCTGTTGATGGAGAAAGCAATGCAGTGTCAGATGATTCCATAATGCTATGGCACAAGAGATTGGGCCACCCAGCCGAAGGATGCTTGAAAGAACTCATCAAGAAGGGTCTGATCTCTGGAGATTTCAACAAGATGGACCCCTGTGAGCAATGTATACTTGGAAAGGCTAAGAAGGCACCATATCCTACAGGTATTCACTCTTCTACAGCCCCATTAGACTACATTCATAGTGATCTGTGGGGGCCTTCACCAGTGTGTTCAATTGGTGGAGGAAAGTATTATCTAGCTATCATTGATGACTATACAAGAAAGTTGTGGGTATATATTCTTAAAGAAAAATCTGAAACACTCACAAAGTTCAAGATATGGTGTAAGGAGGTTGAGCTAGAGAAGGGTAGAAGTGTTAAATGCTTAAGGACAGACAATGGCCTAGAGTTCTTGTCTGCTGAGTTTGATCTGTTCTGTAAAGAGAAGGGCATGAAGAGGCACCGGACTGTTCCTGGTAATCCTCAGCAAAATGGTGTTGTGGAGAGGATGAATAGGACAATCCTAGAGAGGGTGAGGTGCCTACTTCTTGGGTCTGGTTTGAGCAGCAGATTCTGGGGTGAGGCTGTGTATACAGCAGCCTATCTCATCAATAAATGCCCATCTACTGCCCTGAAATCTGAAACTCCTGATTACATGTGGTATGGAGCTCACAGTGACTACTCAAAATACAAGGTGTTTGGGTGTGCAGCCTATGCTCATGCTAGGCAAAGTAAGCTTGAAGCTAGGGCTCTGAAATGTATCTTGCTGGGGTATCAGAGGGGTGTTAAGGGGTATAGGCTCTGGTGTATTGAGCCCGGTAAGCAGAAGGTCTTGGTGAGTAGGGATGTGGTGTTCTTGGAGGATCAGATGCCATTCCTGAAAGATAAGCCGGACTCCAATGAAGATGATGGTGATTTCTTCAAGGTGGAGCCTGTGGGGGTTGGCCTAGGAGCAGGTGGAGTCATTGACTCAGGGAGTGAGTCTGATTCAGATAAAGAAGAGGCTCCAACTCAGGGCAACCAGGCTGGTGAGTCTATATCAGACTCCATCAGAAACTATCAGCTTGCAAGGGACAGAGTTAGAAGAGAAACAAGGCCACCAACAAAGTTCTCTGATGTTGTGTATTATGCTCTGTGTGCAGCTGAAGGTATTGATGGTGCAGATCCACTCACATATAAAGAAGCTATGCAGAGTAAAGATAGAGAAAGATGGATTGAAGCCATGAATGAGGAAATAGAGTCTTTACTCAAGAACAAAACATGGATTTTGGTGGACAAATCCAAGCTGAATACAGATGGAAAGGAGAGGAAGCTGATCAGTTGCAAGTGGTTGTTTAAAAAGAAGGTAGAAACCACTGATAAAGACAGAATCAGGTTCAAGGCAAGGCTGGTGGCTAGAGGCTTTACACAGCAGGAGGGAATCGATTTCAATGAAGTGTTTGCACCTGTTGTGAAGCACACTTCGATTAGGATTCTATTGGCTGTGGTGAATCAGCTTGACTGGGAGCTACAACAGCTTGATGTGAAGACAGCCTTCCTCAATGGAGATCTAGAGGAAACTATCTTCATGGAACAGCCAGAGGGCTATGTGAAGATTGGAGAAGAAGGCAAGGTGTGCCTGTTACAGAAAAGTCTTTATGGACTTAAGCAAAGTCCTAGACAGTGGAATAAGAAGTTTGATGCACAGATGAAAAAGATTGGCTTCTCCAAGTCAGAATATGATGATTGCATCTACATCAAGAAGGCAGGCAAGACTCCCATTGCCTACCTATTACTCTATGTGGATGATATGCTACTTGCAGGGCCTTCTATGACAGAAATTCAGAAAGTTAAACAAGATCTGAAGTCAAGCTTTGAAATGAAGGATCTAGGAGAGTCAAGAAAGATCCTAGGCATACATATTCAGAGAGATAGAGGCTGCAAGAAGCTGTGGATGCTGCAAACTGACTATATTGAGAAAGTTTTGCAGAGGTTCAAAATGGAAAATGCAAAAGCTGCATCAACTCCTCTGTCCCAGAGTTTTAAGCTATCAAAGGAACAAGCCCCTAAAACTAAGCAAGAGGCTGATGAGATGGAGGCTATCCCTTATGCTAGTGTGGTTGGAAGTGTTATGTACACTATGATTTGTACAAGACCAGATTTGGCTCATGCTATCTCAGTGACTAGCAGATACATGGCAGACCCGGGGAAGGAGCATTGGAATGCTCTTAAGTGGATATTGAGGTACATGAAGTCAACTAAGGACTGGGGGATTGTGTTCAATGGCTGGGAAGGTGAATCTGAGGAGGTTGTGCAGGGCAATTGTGATGCAGACTATGCTGCAAACCTGGACAACAGAAAGTCCCAAACAGGTTATCTTTTCACCATGTTTGGAACTGTAATCAGCTGGAAGTCAGGGTTGCAAAGTGTTGTTGCTCTCTCAACAACAGAATCAGAGTATATAGCTCTCACTGCAGCTGTACAGGAGAGTTTTTGGATTCAGGGAGTGATTTCTGATTTTGGTTTTGACCAAAAGACAATGGTGATTCATTGTGACAGCAGCTCAGCTATGTGCTTGGCTAAACATCCGGGTTTTCATGAAAGGAGCAAGCACATAGACATAAAGTTGCATTTCATTAGAGATGAGATTGAAAAGGGGAGAGTGAAGGTGATTAAGATTAACACCTTGCACAATCCGGCTGACATGCTAACAAAGTCTCTAGGTAGAGACAAGTTTGATCATTGCAAGAAATGGATCAATGTTTGTGCAAGAACTGAGATGAGCCCTCAGGTGGAGAATTGTAATAATGGAGTGCTCATTTCAGTTGGAAGAAGCTCGGCTAGAAAGGAGTTCGGTAAGCTCGGCTTACCGAGCTGGAACTAGCCTGGTACTAGCCGAGGAGAAGAAGAAGAAGAAGGCAGAAGTCGGTAAGCTCAGCGGTATGGAAGCTCGGTATGGAAGCTCGGCGTTGAGCTGGAATGAGCCGAGAAGGAAGAGTTCGGTTGTAAGCCGAGAAGGAAGAGTTCGGTTGTAAGCCGAGAATGAGTTCGGTATTGAGCCGAGGAAGGAGCTCGGTCTTGAACCGAGAAGGTAGAAGCAACCTAGCCGAACTAGCCGTTGGAGCAGCAGTTAGTTAGCTGAAATGTAGCGGTTATTCTTCTTGCTTTCTTGATTCTTCTTGTAGTTAGTTAGTAGCAGTTGCTACGTGATTATAGAGCTTTAAATAGCTCACCATGTATGTAGTTTAGAATAGAGTTTAATCAATAAAGAGTTTTCCAGTTTTCTCTCCAAGATTATCATCTTCAATACTCAAAGTGTGAGTGTGTGTGTTTCCTGCATTGTGTGATCTCATACAACAGTGAGTGTGTGTGTGATCTTATTGAGTGTGTGAAAGCCTTGTGTGCGTAAATCCCAACACTGTTTATGGTTGGTTTGGGTAGGGCTCATGTAATTATATGACCCAACGTTATTCATTTACACTTTTCATATAAATACTTATTTGACACAGTATTATGGAGTAGTTTTTTATTCGAAACCACCTCTTGATACTCTGTCTCATTTTGTAGTAACATAATGACCGGTTAGTATTAATTTATTCATTGTTTTTTTTTCTTTCTATTTTCCTATGTTGTTGAAAGGAAGGCTAATTTTGTAAATAAAACGAGTATTCAAATGAAAATAATGTCCTGCAAATGGAAGGCAAGGAACAGGTCACCCCACCCCCTTAGATTTTGTCTCCCCTACTTCTTTATCTTTCACTTAAATTATGTAAAAAAAACATTTTGCTACCTTAGAGTGTCCACTGTAGTATAGGCGCGCCGGCCGCCCCGGCGGGGGCGATGGCGGCGCGGTCTATAGTGGGCAGGACGTCCGCCCCGAAGCGGACAAAAAAAAGGGGCGAAAGGCCTTCCGCCGAGAAATGTGCGAGGGCATGCCGGCCTATAGTGGGGGCGGCTTGCGGCGGGGCGCGGCGCGGCGGACGATTTTTTAGTTTTTATTTTTTGTTTTTTAATTCAATTTAATTTACCTATAAATACACCTCATTTCACTCATTATTTTTACACCATTCCAATTCTTCACTCATACTTTCTCTCACTAAAATTTGTGGATTCCATTAGTATTTAAAATGGACGATTTGTGGAACGAGGCGTGGAATTATCTGATTCAAGAGGTGTAGAACGACGCCGACGCGGAGGATGCAGCGCGCGCTGCGGAGATGGCGGCGGCGCAGTGTGAATACCACCGTGATGTTCAATAGATTAATATTTCGTTGTATAATTTTTCCAGTACTTTAATACGATGAAAATGTAGTGTTTAATTTAAATTTCTTCACTTATAGCCATTTTTTTCTACTTACGTATAGTCCGATAATTTTAATTATAATTGAATTAAAATAAATGAAAAAATTTGGGGCTATTGGAAGTGTCCGCCTATAGTGGCGGGAACCTTTTTTTTGGGCGCGGACAAAAAAACTGGGGTTGTGGATAAAAAAAGGGGCGGGGCTATTGGAGTTGTCCGCCTTATAGTGGACACTCTTAACACCGGCTACTGACGTGCTTTTAGTCAAGCTAGGAATATATTTTAATTAAATGAATTTGTGGAGGATTATAATTTATAATTCAAATTAAATTCATGTAGTACGTACTATCGAACACTAATAAAATTATTATAAATAATACTCAATGTATAAATTTGGTTGATTGTAAGCATTGTTCAATAAATATTTGGGGCTCAATAATATATCTGACACGAGTTTTTGTAATATATTAATTATTTGCATAATTGAAATGTTCTTTTGCTTTTTTCACAAAATAAATCATTAAAATTTTTTATAACTGATAATCAATAATAATAATAATAATATAATAAATACGCATTCGAAACCCAAAAAGAAGGAAAAATCGAAATATGTCACATCTAGTGGTGGCATTCTTATATTTGGATGTTCGAAACATCCAAACATGTCATGTGAATTTAGCCGTCGGATACAAAAATAATTATTATGTCCTTTTAGTTTTTTTTAATAACCATGAGAGAAAAAAGATAAAAAGAAAAAAGCAGAATCCGTAGTTTTATTCTCCTGCGAGTTGTAGGACAAAAATGTCTGCTCTCTTTATTATTATTATTTTTTATATTTTTACAAAAAAAAAATCATATCAACTGCACCAAAAAAACTATTCTTACACTGCAACAAATTCTAGAGTTCCATAGCCACAAAAAGTAAACAGAAAAGAATTCAAGAAAGTGAAACAATAAATACTATTGATAAATCAAAGAATTTGCCCTTATAAAAAATGTTCTTAGATACAATGCTCATTTACAGTTGAATTAGCCATCTTCAATAGGCCATGATATGCTAATGTTACATCTAATGAGCTGGCTTAGGATCCCGCGCTTTGCAAAACCATAAACCTACGATATTTAACGCGAAATTTATGATTACAATGAGCAAGACTGAAATTTCTCACTTAACTGTTTGCTGCAATCTTGATATTTGATGTCACTTTTGAAGATGAGTTATGGTAGGTTTAGCAATGAATCGGGATTCTCCTAAATCAGCCATTGAGTTATAGGAACTTCACTCCATGGAAGAGTTATATTATAGTACCTGTTGAAAGAAACCAACAAATTATTTATTTTTTCTTCACCAGATGGATGCAAATTGGAGTTTTTTCAGGAGAAAACAACGTACTTGTTGAGGGGCAGCGGCTAGTCTCATGTTCGAACACAAGATCCACATGACCGAATAACCTTCCATTTAGAAGAAATTTGGTTGAAGATATCCATGTGCATATGGCAGCATTTCTTCAACCTCAACTCTTGAGCTTGAATATGCCATATTTTTCTTGATGCGGCTGTGGTTGATGGACTCGACTTCTGCCAGAAATATACTGTACACGGGCCTGTGATCTGAGAATCTAGACTCCCCACGAACATATGATAGTTGCTGGATGCCATGGCCGTGCCATAGTATACGATCACACCAAGCTGGTGTTCTGCGTTTCTCTTTTGGATGCATATCTTCACCGGCATACCGGTCAGAGTTATCTGAATATTTGTACGTTGGAGGGAAGTATATCCTCCCTTCATTCCATCTGGTAAAGACTCTCCCATGTCGCTGCTCTATACTAAGCTGTTTCGAAGAAACAAAACTAATCATTATAATGGTTTTAAAGGTTAAAAAATGGAAGCTTTGAGGAAACTATAGTATGCTTGCCTGGTCATTTTCTAACAAAACTCTCCAGTTCCTCATCTCAACGAGAGCTTTTGCACATCGGTAAGAAAGGGCTATTCGGTAATTCAAGTCCCCGAGCCATATGATTCGACTGGAAATGGCTTTTTCAATATCAACCCAAGAACGAAAATAGTTCAACATTTGCATCAAGAATGTGTTTAGAACTTACTCATGCTCAAGAATTGTTTGAGGAGATTTCTCATCACCAACTCCATGAACTCGTGGGAACCGTGTTTTCCTCAAAATCTCCATGACATCAGAGTTCCTCCTCAGCTCATCACCATCCTTCTCTCCAGAGGTCAAATGGCTACAAACGAAGCAAAAGCTCGTTTGGTGCAAAGACATGCTGATAGATATTGAACCCTGCAAAAAATATAACACAAATAAGACTCCCTTTTTAGTTTAATTTCATTCTTGAATTCAAGAACCATACCTTGTTTCCAAGATAGCCCATCAAGCCTCGACCTACACACGAGACCTTCAGATTCCGCACAGCGTCTCTCAAATCTCTTTTAATCCAAATGGTGAGAAAAATCCCCACCATTTGCTTGCTTGCAACCAAGCAATATCTCGACTGAACAGGACCCCTATCTCTATCGTCCATAGAAGCAGAACCATTGTATGGAATGGGCGAAGAATAAGTGCAATGTGACTCACTCAGTCCGTTGTTATTATCATCATCCGAGGAGCAATCCCACCTCCCATTCGGATCAAAACTATAATCACTAGGCCTGCTATGCCCGTAGATAGCCCTATCACAGACACTGTACCTACCTTCAAGCCTTGGTTGCGACATATCCCCCATCACTCTCATGCTACGGCTCAATGACTGGAAGGAACGGCGCTGGAAGAAAGAGGGAATCTTCTCCCTGCTGGAATTAGACCCTTCAAAATCATCATCTAACTCAACAATAGGGTCAGGCACAGGTGAAGGAGTGCGACAGTTGCCACTACTCCCCGGTAGACTATTCAGCGTTTCTCGAATAAGTGCCAGCCATTTCCTAGCCGGGCCATTATCTTCTGTGCCCAAAACATTACCAGCGTTCAAAGGCACAATTTCTTGAAACCTTTCACAAATATGCAAGCAACCCTTCATCAATACTAGGCAGCAGAAACCAACACAAACACGAAAACATGACAATTCTCGATTGACTCAAACTCACCCTAGGACATAAACATCAGCTGGAGGTGAAGTGTGCAGCCATTCCTCAAGATTCAAACAACTAGGAGGAGATTTCCCAGCCACATTCCATGTTGCCACAAAGATTCTGATACATAAATATAAAGGCATTATTATGCATTTGTAAAAGTGATAGCTTTTTCTAGAAATTCAAGAACACACACCTGTAGTTATTCACATCTGTGAGGTGAGACGCTTCAAGATCAACCTTACTTCTCCGGAGACGATCTGAGGTTCGTCTCCCTGATCTTTCTACCAATCCAAAAGGGAGGAAGTAAGCACACAAAAACACCCAAAAAAGAAACATTTGCGAAGATTAATAATAATGGCTAGTAATGATATATAGATAGTCGTCCAAAAGGAAAAAACAAGTTGTTTTGATGATTTCTAAACCTGTTTTGATTTTCTTGATAGTGCATGCCTCCTCCCTCTCTCTGAAATTGTTCCTCCATTCTTCATCAACACCTGAAAAAGCAAAAAATATACTTCAAAAAAGGCTTTTAAAGCAATGGCCATTAACTGTTGCTGCATATGACCCACATTTGCACGAAACCAAAACAGAACTTAGAATTTTCTTTTTTTCAAAAAGGGTTAACTTCATTTAAATATAGATACATCCCAGAGATATGATACAGAATGCAAAAAAAAAAAGGGTCTCAATCAGAAATCTCTGCAAAAATCTAAAATTCATGTGCTGTGATTCAACACACAGCTTCTATTTAATCATAAAAAAATGTCAGAGAAATAAAAAAAGATTCAATTTTGCCTTCTTCTTCACAATCCCAAATCAGATTTACCATGATTTTTTTTACCTCCAGAAATGATGTCATCGGCGTGAAAATCCTCAGTTTCGCCTTTGATGTTGAGCCATTTCTTCACCAATGTCTTGGGCCATGAAAACTTAATATCAAGAAATTTGAAAAAAAATCAGAAATGTTGAAACAATAATCAATGCAGTAATGGTTTGTTCTTCAAACCTTGCTTTTCTTGGAGTTGTCATCTCTCATTTTTCAACCGATTCATGTATGATTGAACGATTTCTCCACTATGTGAACAAAAGGGGCTGAAAAAGATGGGATTTTTTGGCTTCCCGTTTCTTCAAAGAAGAAGAATGAGACGGAGAAGTAATGAGAGTAATGCAGCAGTGGAAGTCAGGCTAGGTGATGGAGAAGGAAGTTTTTTGGCATGATGAATTTGGGATTTCAAGAAATAGTGTGAAGAAAGGAGTTTGGTTGTGCTTGTTTCGATTGTTGGATGAATGAGGAAGTATGGTATGGGAGAGGAAGAAAAAGAAATGAAGGGAAATCAAGAAAGTGAGGAGTGCAGTGAGATAGTGAGAGGATGTGTATGTGGAGACAGGACAATGCAGTACTTCTTCATAACATTTATGCATACATTATATATAAAATTAATTATATTAATTGTGCGTGTGTGTGTGAAGTTTATTTGGTAATTGCCAGAATCATGAATATTGGTTAAATTGGTCTATGACTCTATACCATAACTGTGAATAAAAATCATAAATTTTAGTCATATTCTCAACTTTTCATAAAGTATAATTTGTGTGAAATTGTATTTAACGCAACATTCAAAAAATTCACATAGGACAATATCATTCTTAAATTTATCTTTTTTTTAACACAATTATCATAATTTAACTATGCTCTTAATTTAAAATGTATATGCGTCAAATCAATAATATATTACAATAAGAAATCAGATTTTTTTTGTTATGGAAAAAGTAAGAATATGTTAAAATTCATAGTAGCTTTTATAGTTGATATTCGGAACATATCCAAAACTAGTGAATTTTCCTCCAATTTATCAGAATTATAATACTACTATAAGTTTTCTCTCCACAAAAACCTAGTTGTGACTGTGCAGCGAGTACCTGACAAAGTCTAATTTTGATGAGCATAGCATAGTCATAGATGGGAGAAAAGAAAACACACATGTACAAATTAGTGTGTGTATTCCCTAGCCTTAAGCTTAGGTTTGTATTCAATGGGGGGGCCTGACCCAAATTAGGGGTGACATGGAAAAAACAAGATCAAAAAAATTGAAAAGCAACAGTTTGATTTGGTCACCTTTCTTATGTTTCTTGAGAACCTAGCAAATGTTACACATCACCTCACACACACATTGTTTTATTTAAGTGGGGGTAAAAAAAATAAAATATGGAATGTTTTTTTGGGAGAAATTATTATGCATTCAAAAATTAGTCTAGATTACTGGGTTTTGGACAATCTTGGAATAACTTTATTGGGTTTAGTTTTGCATGGGGGAATTGACCATTTCTCAAAATGTAAGTTTTTGGGTTCATAAATATTTTCAATAAAATTAATATCGTGAGTTCTTGCATCTATACAATTGTTTTTGTGTATACAATGAATGCCACAACAACATTGTGTTTGTTTGTAAAGCAATTTGGAGATTCATATTGAGTCAAACTAGAGTAGTGTCTTGGGATTCATAGGCAACTATGTCCTAATTTGAGAAATGTTGTTGGAATTATTCCATTTGCCACAAACCTATATAGTTCTTGTTTCATGAATCAATACTATTTTTTTTTGTGCTTGGGAAATTCCTCTTTCACATGTTTTATTCTACATTTTTATGAAGTATGTTTTAATTATTTACTATATCTATGTGTATATGGTATGGTAACACGAGAATATAAAATTTCAGTAAAATATAGTAGTAAAAAAATATAAAAATATGGAAGGAAATAAAGGAAATTAAAGAGTTGACCTAAATCCCATCTCAGATCTGACGAAATTTAAATGCAGTTTCCTTTCTTTTATTTATAGATAGTTTAATAAACGCAAATCATAGGTCTTTATGCGTAATTATTAATCTCATGAATACCATCTACATTTATATGTATACAATAGTACCACTTTTAAGATATAAACATGCATTTATTAGAATATGGTAAATATATATACTCCATCCGTCGTCTCATGTTACTCGCACTTTTCATTTTAGGCCATAAATTTGGGATTGATTCTTTAGTGTAATTAAATTAGAATTTTAAGTGTAATGAGACATCACTTAATAAAGAAGCTCTTAACTTAATCTAACATATTAATTAAATGCATTAATTCTAATTTAAACTGTAAATAGTGTAAGGAGTTTGTGACGAGCCGAAAAACAACCGTGCAAGTAACATGGGACGGAGGGAGTATATAGTATCAATTTTGTTAATGCATCACTACCAAAAATGGCGAGATTACAAAAAAACTACTAATATTTAGATTATCTATCAATAATATAGAGTTAAATGATTTTTTCATAAGACAAATTAATGTAATTAATGAATCTTGGCCTTAATAAAAAAAAAGAACACTTTTGTAAATGAATCTTGGCCTTATTTAAAAAGATATTGTTTAGGCATTAACCCTAGATTAGTCGACCCAAGATCTCCTAGGGTTTTGAGCAAGAACTCCAAACCAAATGAATAACAAACGAGTTATACAACAAAGTAATTAATTTCATTGGATTAAGACTAGTCTTGGAGTATTAATTGATTAATCTAAAAACCCACATGCATATGTGGGAGACTGTGTATTGGTCCCAACCTAAGTCACTGTTTTCACATTTCCAAGAAAATTTCATATAATATTAATATGTACTATACATATTCCTAACAAATTGCGTAAATACGATTATAGTTGCCCTTTCGGTTTCCTGACTTGCATGTATATGGAGTACCATAGTACTTACAAAAATCAGGAAATGGTACAAAATAGTTTAATTATATAATACAAGCATAAATTCAGAAATGAATTATTAGTTTCAACAAATTTTGTTATTCTTTTTTCTTACTCCTTATTGATTACTTTGAAAGTGATTAAAAAAAGGAAACATTTGTGGCCAGCGCTATAATATTTGTATATTTTCCATCTGTTAATGCACTAAACAATTGAATATAAGTATATGTATTATTTTAATTATTCCATAATTATTTAAGGATTAAGTATTGCCAAATAAAAGTTTTAGTTGGCCCAAATAAGAGTAGTAATAGTAGTGGACCTTTGAAGCCCAATATCTTTTGCTGTAAACTAGCTTCAATAACAGCATAATTATGCATATTATATGCATTAACTTTTATTTAGTTCGAAAAATAAATGTATTGATTATGTCAAAAATCACAATATCAAAATTAAAGGGGAAAAATAACAATTTGTATATCCTCCAACTATCTATGAAAAATTAGTGTTGAGAAAATTTTCATCATTGAAAAAAACACTAATTTTGGTGGATTGACCAAAATGAAAAAAATAAGATAATCTTTCATGGACGTATGAGTATAATTTTTTGAAGAAAAAAAATGAGACAAGCTTTAAATTATGATGTGAAACTTTACCATTGGGTGTAAAACAAGTTTACATAAATTTCCTCAAAAACTTTAACTTAATTCAAATCAAGTCTATTGACTTGGGCCTATGCCTAAAGATCGTGTCATTGTCTTTCATGCCTTTCTTTTTTCCATTTTTTTCACATCAAATCACTCTATATCATTATTTTTTACCAATGCGTAAATATTATTATTGACTTTTAATTTCAGATCAAAGATAAATTAGTTTTGTTTGAGCTTTAATTAAGAAGCATGACAAACAAGTTCAGGAAAAAAACTATTTTTACATTTAGTTTCCTCTTTACTCTAGTCTAATGTTAAGTTCATGGCACCTAATATTAAGTTATCAATTTTAATTATATTTATATTTATATAACAGGTAACGCCCAAATTTAATTTAAGAATTTCAGATATACAAGAGTTCTTATAAAAATATGTATATATTTTATCACTAACTTAATCTTATGAAGGAAAATAAACAAGAGTATCATAGGTACAAGCGAGCAGAACCAAGAACTATGTTGAAGAAGAAAAGAGGCTGCTAAGAGACAACGGGGTTTACTCTGGTTTCGACTCTTGATTTATGCAAGTTCTTAGGTATTGCAGAACTCAGTCTTGATTCTTTATCAAAGTTGTTGATGAGGTTCTCTTACTGCTTGAGCCTTTAGTTGCATTCTGTAAAATGGATGGAGTAATATTATAAGTGTGTTGAAATTTAAGATGAAGTAATAAAATTTCAGCCTTTGTCATCAATATTATTTCACTCTTATGTATTTGTCCAAATTAAGGATTACAAAATCAAATGACCTAAAAGTTGTGATTTTTAATGCAGTAAATCCAGAAATTAATGGTGGAAAGATGATTTTGTACCTATATAAGTAACACAGTAATGAACAATATGTGATGGAAGAAAACGGTATTTTTAGCCTGAAAAGGGGAAACAAAAGCATAACACACAAGTTTTACAGACGTGGAAAAAACATAACAAAACAGCCTCTTTCCAGATGCTGACTGAGCCTCTTCCCAAGTCGGCTAACCTTCGCTGGGTTGGAGTCGTGGCGCCTCGAACACTAAAGATGGATCGGCAGATTTACACGAGAGGGTTCCATAGATGGATCTGATGGTGTGGGGAGTAGTACGGCAGCAACCTCCTACAAGCGATGCTCCTGCTTCGCACCATTTGTTTACGTACGAGGCGAAATCTTTGTCAGAAACTCCTGTATGTTGCTGCAAAAAATTGAACAAGCCATGTGTTAGGAGGCTCTTATCATTCATTTCCAGAAGTACAATTGACAACAGAGTGAAGGAGCTTACCACCCACTGCTTTATATCAGCATCATAACTCTCACCGCTGTTCGGGTAAATAAGTATTGGTTTGGACGTCACCTGAAACGGAGTCAAGAGCAGCAAACATTGATATTGTCAGCTACAGCTTGTCAATATTCATTTTTACAATCAAGATAAGAAAATAAATCAAGTGTAATCTTTCAAAATTGTTTGAATATGAGGAGTTGGC
Organism: Salvia splendens; assembly: GCF_004379255.2. Lineage (NCBI taxonomy): Eukaryota > Viridiplantae > Streptophyta > Magnoliopsida > Lamiales > Lamiaceae > Salvia > Salvia splendens. Next base: position 42,245,492 of record NC_056033.1, on the reverse strand, counting down.
AAGTACATAGGAAAGGTTAAAATCGTAGCTGACAAGCAAAGAAACAGATCGAACAAAAAAAAGTGTAAAACAGAAAACTGATACCTTCTTGATGGATAGAACCAGATCCCTGATAAATCGGGGCGGGGTGCAGTTGATTCCAACAGCAACAACTTTGTTCGATGACTCAGCAGCAGCGACACATTCAGTGATGGAATCGCCACTAACCACATTGATTCCATCCTTAGAATTGAAGGATAGCCATGCGGGAATATTAATATTTTCTTCCTCGAGAAGCATAGCAAATGCCTGGTTCACATCAGAATTACGTAAAAAAAACAGCATCAAACTTTAGATGTATTACTACATCTATTCAAATTTCACATCAGAATCAACCTGAAAAAAGTCTATAAGATATGGTAGACAAGTCGATTCTAATTTCTTGCTATATTCGGAGAGAAATAGAAGGCAGCTTTGGAGAATAGAGTATCCGTACCTGCGCTTCCAGCCTGTTTGGTACTGTTTCGAAGGCTATAAGATCAGGACCAGCATCTGCAAGAACCTTGACCCTCTTTCGATGAAAATCCTTCAAGAACTCCAAATTCATAGCATCTCCATAGTCACCGCTGGATGTCACGAAGTATAAGTATTAGCATTTACTACTAATATGCACATTTCGTAAAGGAGGAAAATGTCATCTAGTGCAAATAAGTTGATGATCATTATAAGGTTTGGAAACAATGTCATCTAGTGCAAATACGTTGATGATCATTAAAAGGTTTGGAAACATTGAACGCAATGACAAGATATTAAATCCAGAAAGCTTGCATCAAAGCACCTATATTCCGATCCATCAGCCAGGTGGGCCCCGTAACTTCCAACAGATGCTGCAACCAGAATTTGGTGCTGCTTGAGAATTTTATCGCCGGTACTATCTTTAATCGGAGCTTCCTGACACCTAGTGTAGTATATGTCACGCGCCTCACGTGCAAGTTCCACACTCTTTCTGAGCATATTCTCACCTTGTTCCACAGAATAACCTTGGTTCTTAAACCCTTGAATAGTCGCCTGTTCAATTTGAGAAGTGATAAAGTTCAGTCTCACATATACATTCCCATGGCAAGACGTTCATTTTGAGAGGGAGCAAGGAATCACCTGATAAGAAGCTGTGAGTATTATATCTGCACCTGCTTCAAGGTAGTCAAGGTGTACCTGCTCAAAGCTAAAGCTTGAGTTTGACAGATAAAAATGTTTTCGATCTAGCAGCAATATGATCAACTGTCGAAAATCCATCCTTACGAAATAACCACTACTTCCTCCATTAAATTAAACAAAATCCTAATTTAAACTAAACCTATGAAACACACTCATCCAGATCCAGTGTCTTGTGATTAGCTCCTAATTGGAAAAATCCGAAATCTACATGTGAGCTTTTAATCATCTGAGATTAATTTCAGTAAACCTCAGCTGAAATCATCCGAAATCTACATGTGAGCTTTTAATCATCTGAGATTAATTTCAGTAAACCTCAGCTGAAATCACAAACCAATTAAGTAGAAGACAAACCATTTATGCAAAGACTTCCAAAATTCTCTTTTTGAAAAGAGGGGACCAGTCAAAAAACAAAACCTTCTTCTCCAACTGAAATTATATCATATTATAATGACCTCATAGATTATTTAATTGCAATCCGTGACACCACACCATAGATGCAAAAGGTAGCTAGATAGAAATGGATAAACGGTGGGCAACCCCTCATTATGAAATTTGTTCTTTTCCCAACTTAGACTTAAAGCATCACATCCACTCCACTCACTGCAAAACCTCTTACTTGGCCAGCTCATACTCTTCTCTTTCTGCCTTTTTTTAGAGAGATACAACCATAATCTCACTAAAATCTAGTAACACACTTTCATAATTATTACACATAGCACACCAAAAAAATATACGTACTAGTACGATTTTTAACAAAAACTGAGATCAATAATCAAAAGGGGCCATCAATTGAAACATAAAACTGGAAAAAAAAATTGAAAAAAAAAACAGAGAAAAGATCATATACTCTGCGGATGAGGTCGGGGGAGGTGAGGAGGCATTTGGCGCTCCAAAGAGGGTCGTTGAGATCCGCGCCGTGGCGTTCGAGCTCCGTCGCGAAACCACCGTCGATCACGGCCACGCCGCCGCATTGGCGGAGGAAATCCGACATCATGTCCGCGTGTCCCATATTATTGAAGAATCGAACAGCTCCGCAGAGGCTGATGAGATCCGGCCGGAAATGGAGTGGGTTTTGAAGATGAAGAGGAGGAAGAAGAGAGGTGCTAACTGCTAATGGAAGCGCCGGCATTTATATAGAAAAACAGTGGCGTAGAAGAAAGGGGTTTCTTAAAACCTTGCATAAATTGATGCAGAAATTGCCCAATTTGGGGATTTTGACATACGTGTAAATCTCATTCCTACAAGTTTCCATTTCTAAATAATTTTTTTATATAAAAATACTCCTTTTAATTCATTTCTACCAAAATTAAAATTTAGTTTTGCCAAACATTACGCAACTCGAACATCACATTTTATTGATCGGGAAATTTTTTACTAACTAAATTACATTATGTCCGGTTACATATTTTTGACTTTCAAGTTCATTTATGAAAATTTACAGTTCAATATTCGAACTATTGATTTTTATTAGTTTTATGATTGTTCGAACATTTCAATTTTATATACTATACTACTATTATTTTGGGATATTTTGTTCAACTGTCAATAATTTGAGGATGAATTATGATTATATTTTTAGTTTTCCAGTTCAAGCTAAATTTATGGAAGCCTACTATAGTAGTTAGTACACCTAATTAAATGGGGATAATTGATAATTTTGAAATCAATGTTGTACGACTTTTTTTAGATGATAAAGTTATTTATTAATTTACTCCATTAAAGTAGTTAGTCCTAAAGCGCAAGTATAACGAGTGCAATATTTTAGTTACTATATTTGTTAAGAGTGATTCACATTTATTCATTTATTATTATTCGATTATCTCGATCTATTAGTATTTTGCAATAAATCTGTTTTCTCTCGTTGAATAAGGAATTATAAATCTATATAAAAGAAAATACTATTCCTCCAAGAGTTGTGATCAATGTCGAACCAATTTTAAAAACCGAACTAGAGACCAAATCTGGGCCATTAGATCTAGTTTTTTTTATGAGATGTGCTGTTGTGTAAATTTTTCGGTCTTCATTACAAGCTCATTTTACTTCATTGTATAGATTTATTACTTCATTCCGTACGTAATACTTTGAAACTACAACATGTTTTTACTTTCTTCCAGTAGGTTTTGAAATGATTCAACATATGTTTCATTTGAATTCATTGACCTGAATTTTTACTTTATTTACATTAAAAAATGCAATTTATTCAAGTGCGTTTATTACTTCATTCAGAAACGTTATTACTTCATTGGATAAGATTTTTACTTCATTCCAGTAGGACTTCACATGCTTCTACACATACATCATTCCAATAATTTATTACATCATTCCATGTGTTTATTACACCATATCAGCGTTGTGGCGGTGGTGATAGATATTGTAGAGAGATGAAGAACGGCACGCGATGGTGAAACCGCATTTACGTACTGGAATGAAGTAATAATCCTACTGGAATGAAATAAAAACCTACTGGAATGAAGTAAAACCCTACTGGAATGAAGTTAAATCTTCGTAACATGTTAGTATGACTTATATACCTTCGGATGAATTAAAATATGCTCGTGATGAAGGCGAAAATAATTGATAAATTTGTGTCTCTCATCCATAAAAAACTAGATCTAAAAACCCTAATTTGGTATGGTTCGGTGGTTCGGTCTTTAAGAGTGGATTTGTGAATAATGGGACTCATTCCTCCAATGTCTAAACTGAATGTCTCCATATTCATATTTGAGTTCTCATTTATTTTCACAATTCTCTCCTTTTTTTCACTCTAATAAGTAATAACCCAAAGTTGATCAAAATCTATAAATAAAAAGTAGGAATAGAAGCATTTCTTCAACCAAAATGATACATTATTTTTCTCAAATTGTTTAACATACTTACAAATTTCAAGAAATCTCAGTTCCACATTTCACTCAAACCTTAACTACTAGATCAGGCTATTGCACATGAACCGAGGTCGAAAACACCGCCCTCATGGGCCGCGACTAGGTCTAAAACAAAAGCAACCACTTGCCTCATCGTCCGGTATCATCCCACCGCCTTTGCTCGTGTCCACTGCTTCCAGCATCCTCACAACCTCGTCCATCTCAGGCCGGTTCTCGGGCTTCGCATCCCAACATCTACGCATAATGTTCGCAAACGGTGCTGGGCAGCATCTTGGGATTTCTGGCCTCAGATTCTAGCATCATATGCAGATGTAAGGTTGTCAATGCATAGGAATGGTGCATTTTCATTTTTATAAAGCCAAAAAAAAAGTTAATACTCTCTCTGTTCGGGATTACACGTCTCATTTTGTCATTTTGGCCCGTCCACTATTACTTATATCATTTCACTTTTACTAAATATGGTCGGTAGGCTTCATATTCCTTCAACTCGTTCCACACATAAGCCGGGACTCACATTCCTTCACATTTTTTAAAACCCGAACCACAAAAAGAAAATACAGACCTGCTGAACCACAGCAGCAGAGACTTCAGCAAAGCTCAGATTAGGATAAGGTGTGCTGCAGCAGTATATTTCCCACAAGCATATGCCAAAGCTATACACATCGCATTTCCGATTGTAAGGCTTCCCATCAAGAACCTAAATTTCCAAATTCGATGAGCCATGGGTTTAAGTAATCAGCTGAATTCTCGATTGCAAGAGGGAACAATAACATACCTCTGGCGCCATGTAGCCAAGAGTCCCGGTGTTTCCAGTCATGTCCCTCGGATTCTGAGCTTCAACTCGAGCAACGCCAAAATCCGCGATTTTCAGAGTTCTGTTAGCATCGAGCAACATGTTCTCCGCCTTGACATCACGGTGCACGATTTTCATGGAGTGGAGATAGCTCAAGCTGCAAGAATTGGAGCCGAAGTGGAAAATGAGAAGCAATGAATAAGACCGTGGAACGATGAACACAAGCATAGAGTTTTTCTCACCCTCTAGCAAGATCCAGAGCAAGTTGAACCACAATCTTGAATCCCAATTTCTTCTTGCTGTTCTTAATCAGGAGCTTCTTTAACGTCCCACCGGGAATGTACTCTACCACGACACAACACGCACTAGATGGCAGCGAATTGAAACTAGCAGCTAAAGCCCCTTCAGAAGGTAGCTTAAGATTTGCAGTTCCGATTGAGGCACCAACGAACTAGAAACCAAGAACGAGTTTCAAGAACTAGATACAAACAGACACCAAATGCAGCATAAACAAAAAATCAATAAGGAATATCTTAATCTTCACCTTTGTAACATTAGGATGGTCGAGCTTATGCCAAACGGCTACCTCTTGTCGAAAAGAGGTCTGAAGAGCATCGCTCTCCTCAGCTGTGGTCATACCATCCTCCCCCCACTCCAATACCTTCACTATATGCAATTGAGAATAGCTTTAGCTGTGAAAGTTTTATGGTTACATATAATCAAGAATTAACAATGGCAAAACGGGGTGGTTTTCGACTACTTGCTCCAGTTACACTAGATCAAATCACTGTAATAGCTAAAGCTTATACAATGCTATGTATCTCAAATTCACTTCATATGCAAGAACATCAATCCATTTTAAGATAACAATATCCAAAAAACAACTAAGCAAAAATCTTATGCAAAACAAGAATTCAATAACACAAGATGATTAATTCAATAAATTCATAAACACTGCAACTAAGCTCAAGGCAATCCACTGAAAGACTACAAATTTGCACACAAATTGAATCCTATCACAATCAAGAACCCCCAAAAACCAACTCAAAACACAGACACTTACACAAGATGAAATCAAAAAAATGGAGATTTGATCCTAATGTGAGCTTACCAGCAACATCTTGGGCATCATAAACACCTCTATAAACAGTGCCATAGGTCCCATGAGCAATGGCATTCTTGATATCAAGCTTAGCCAGATCAATCTCCCAGTCCTCGGGCTTGGTGCGGGCCTCGGTGTTTCTGGGCCAGGCCCGGTTCAAATGCTTCTCCAGTTGCACATCCCATGTCTTGAAATCAATCATATCAGCCCTCAACAACACACCACTCTCTGTATTACTAGTATTATTACTATCCCCCAATTTATCCAAGGCCCGTTCTTCAAATTCCCGGGCTTTCCCCTCATTCTTCAGATCCATGGTCGAAGTGTAAGCAAGTAAGTGGTTGAATACTCGGATTTGGTGAGAAGCCCACTTGAAAGATTCAAACTTTGGAAGAAGGGGTGAAAATAAATAGTGAAAGAGTGAGAGGAGAAGGCTGTATGCATCAAGGAGGAGAAGCATATGTACTTGACAATGAAGAAAGGAACAAGAAATGACATCTCAGAGAAAGCGATGGGAAGGGGACAGAAGATTAAGATTTTGAAGGACACCCAATGTACCATTGGATTTTTACAATTTTTTAGTAAGAGCATCTCCAGTAGGCGGACATCCCACTAGGACATCCACTAGAACATCCACTAGGATACCTCCTGCCACGTTACTAGGACTTCTCATCCCACTGCCACGTCACTAGGACATCCCCTGCACAATCCGCCCTTCCCATCGCCCTTCCCACTAGGACATCCCGCAATTAAAAAAAATCATACATTTACAAATAAAACAATTAACATTTACGGAAATAAAATTTGACCGAGAATACGAACGGGAAAAATTAACAACTTTATCGGAAAAAACACACATGAAATAAAATTCAACGAGCCGTATATATAGAGTTTTAAAAAAAAAATTTGAAAACGGGACGTCCGACTGGACGCCACAATGGCGGACGTCCACCCGCCCGTCGCGCCGACGTCCGAGGACACCCGACGTCCTCACGGGACGTCCGTATCCGACCCTAAACGCCACAATGGCGGACGTCCCTGACGCCCGTCGCGACGTCCGACCGGATGTCCGACCGGACGTCCGCCATTGGAGATGCTCTTATAGAATTTGATTTCATAATCATATTTAGAAAATGTCGCGACTTTGATTCACATTCACCCCTTGTAGTAAATAATTTAAGATAGGTGTTAAACCCTTTTGTGTTGGGAAAAAGATTGATTTATAACGGGTAAAATAGTCGAAAACATCATGAAATTTGGTTTAACAACTTTCAAAATTTATTTTTGTTCATTATCCCATGATGAATAATATGGTTGCCTTCGTGTAATTACTAGTAGTAGTAGTATTTTTTAATGAAACGGCGTTGTTTTATTTGTAAATAAACGATATTATTTAATTCATTTATGGTGGTATCTACATATGATTTCACAATTTTCATATCTAATTCAATTTTATTTACATTTTTCATCATGTAATAATTGAGAACAAATTTGAATTTTATGATTTCTCTGACCAATTTTTGAAATTGGAGGACAAAGCGGAATTTGAACAATTTTTAAAATTGGAGTACATAGTATTATTTTCACTACATCAAGTGTATATTTAAGATATACCTATATTTCTTATTATATTGTGTTCAGGTTTAGTTTTTCGTTCATGCCTACTAACACAATTTGTTAGTCGACTGAAAATGGCAAAGAGTACATGATAAAATGTGGAGCAACGACAAATCATTGTTTCTAACGGCACCCGCAACGCTGTGCTGTTGCGGTTCCTATGCCGTTCCGGCGGAACGGTTCTGCGGCGGCACGCGTTGCAGGCTCCGTTCTGTCGCCATTTCGTGCCCATGCCGTTCCTATGCCGTGTCGCGTTCCGTTCCGGAGGAACGCGGAACGAAACGTTCCGCCACGCTCCGAGGCGACGTGGCGGCCTCCCATTCGACGCGTGAAGCCCACTCGCTGCCCCGCGAGTGGGCTTCGTCCCGGTGACGCAATAATTCAATTTTTTTTTAATTCGAATTTAATAAAATTTTTTTTTTTGCAACGGTAATGTGACCGTTTTTTTATATCCGTTTTGTATTTTTTTTATTTTTTATTTATTTATTTACTCTATAAATACTCCTATTTCATACTCATTTCAATCACAAACACACATCTATTCCTCTCTATTTCCACCCTAATTTTCATCTCAAATCAACTCTGCGTTCCTTCTCCCAAATTTAATCAAACTAATGGATCCTTTTGAACAAATGCGTCAAATATTGCAACAATCACTTGAAGAAGATCGACGACGGGAGGCCGAAGAAGCCGCGCCGCCCCAACGACGCTCTCGTACGTACATCCATCGTAACCGGGAGGAAGCCGCTGCAAGGTTAGTACGCGACTACTTCTGCGATAACCCGGTTTGGGGAGATACGTACTTCCGTCGCCGTTTCCGCATGGGGAAACCTTTATTTCTCCACATCGCGAATACTTTGGCAGCCCGGGAAGAGTTCTTCCGGGAAGGGTACGACGCGGTCGATTGCATGCACTGGCAATGGAAGAATTGCCCGGTGGCGTGGAAGGGGTCCTACACGAGCTGCCACAAAGGCACCCACCCAACCGTTATACTTGAGGCCGTTGCCGACTACCGCCTTTGGATCTGGCACGCGTACTTCGGGGTCCCCGGGTCGAACAACGACGTAAACGTGCTCCACCAGTCCGACCTCTTGACCGAAGTTTTGGATGGTAAAGCGCCGGCCATCAACTTCGTCGCCAACAACCGGCTTTATAAAATGGGGTACTATCTCGCCGATGGCATCTACCCGAAGTGGCCTACCTTCGTGAAGATGTGCAGTGGGTCTGCGAACCCAGAGCAGGCTCTTTTTGGGCAGAAGCAGGAGGCTGCTCGCAAGGATGTGGAGAGGGCGTTCGGGGTTCTCCAAGCGCGCTTCAATATCATCAATGCCCTGGCTCGTACGTGGTTCATGGAAAACATGGTCGACATCATGTATACGTGCACAATCTTGCACAACATGATTGTCCAAGACGAAGGACCCGAGGCGGGAAATTGGTTCGACGACGAATCCCCCGGAAGCTCAACCGCAAGTAGTCCGCCTCGAAGTGGAGCGCATCCGTCTATACAAGAACGGTTATCTATTCGTGCAAGGACACGCGACTCTAGTGCCCACACCCAACTCCAACAGGATCTAATTGAGCACATTTGGGCAAATTTTGGCGGATGAAATTATTAAAATTGTGTGCTTTTTATTTTTTTAGGATTTTAATTGTGTGCTTTTTATTTTTTTAAGTTTAAGTTGTAATTTTTTTTAATGTTGTGTGTTTTTTAATAAAGTGTGTTTATTTTTTAATAAAGTGTGTTTTTTTAATTGAATTTAGTTGGAAATAAAAAAAATGAAATTGAATGAATAGTAATTTAAGGAACGGTTAAGGAACGGAGGGTTGCAGGTTCCGTTCCTTAGTTAAGGAATGGAGTAAAAAAGTATAGTGGGGCCCTCAAATAGTGGTTTAAGGAACGGTATAGGAACAGCGTTGTGGATGGCCTAATGTAAGGGCAAATTGTCGAACAGTCCAAACTTCATATATTTTTTTTGGGCAAATTGATGTTATTTTAATTAGTTTATGGGGTGAACTCATTTTTACCCATGAAAGTTAAAATGAGGCCATCACTGTCGACTCCAACTATGCAGAACACATTCAATTTAGGTCAGATCATGATACAGAGAATTTACTTTTAAAGTGCATAATATTGAAGGACCACTCTTACTCATATAGATGTCACACCGTATTGAAAGATAATTTTACTAGTTTGTTGGGCCAAGTAATAGTAGAACAAAAACACCCCATATCTCAGAATTTTGTCATCTTCGATCCACTCTCTCCGTTCGCAATTAAAAATTGAGTTCGGAGCGGAAAGAAAATAGTAGAATGTTTGGGCTCACTTTTATACATCAGATTTATAATGATATGTAAGTGAAATGGGGTGGTAAAATGATGAACGGAAACAAGACTCCTAATCACACTAGCTAAAACCGACAATGCGAAACTAAGAACTACTAATATAAACCATACACCCAAAATAGATGGTCCAAATCAAATATTAGCCGCAACATCATCGAAAGGGTGTGATTTACGAACCCAAATCAAGAACAATGGCGTGATTTACGAACCCAAATCCTCCCACAAATTTGAGGTTTGGAACTTTAAAGCATAAAACTAATCGAATTAGTACATAGTATAACATACACTTACAAAAATTATACTTCCTTTGTCCCATAAAATTTCATTTTTGGAGACTGCTCCACCACGAATTTCATTATGATATCATGTAGTAATGATATTAAACAGAGAATAACGAGGAAATAAATTTAGACATAAAGATTTAGGAACATGATGACCCACACAACCCACTTGGATACAAGAATAAAGTCTGGCAAACTTCAAATCAACACACACTGGAAAGTGTAAATAGTTGTTTGATCTATTTTTCAAGATTCTTACATCTTTTATATGAGATGTATGGACACATACAAGGTATGAAAGAGGTACATTATCTACCTATTTATTTGGACAACTTACGACACTTCTCCACAGTTTTCCTGTTTCAGATAAAATACAGTATGCTGCATTATCAAAACATGCCCAAAATATTAAAAATATTTATGAGTAATAAATTTATACTTACCTTTACAGTGAATAGAAGAGTACCATCGGAAACTTGTTGGCCGGCAGAAACCCGAAGCCCACTGATGTAACCAGCACGAGTTGCCTTCACAACATGCTGCACACGGAAGTTAACACGAATGGGATAAGGCATCGTAACATAGGTGGAGGAAAGCTTCGTAGGAAATAACGACATACCTCCATTTTCATTGCCTCTAAGACAATTATCGGTTGCCCTTCTGGAACTTTCTCCCCGTCCTTCACCAAAACTTTAACAACTAGGCCAGCCATAGGAGCTGCAACGGAACCAGGAGGATGTGAGGATGCCTCAGTGGTGGGTCTGTGTTGATTGGATTCATCAATGTCAATGAGATCATGTCTGTTTTTCCGTCTGAAATGATGATGGCACGATCCATGCCAGATGTGGATGTGCTCGAACTGATCCTGTGAGTGTGAGCGCAATTCATATTCTTGAATTAGCACAGAAGTGAAAAACGGATAGCATTAACAAGGTGCAATGTTAATCATGTGGCACGAGATATCATGCTTGCTATAATGGTTATTGGCTTAAGATCAAACCTTCTGGTAAACAGCCATGCTGGCATTCATGCTTAAACCATCATGTTCAACTCGGAAATCGTGGTTGCCCAAGTGCACTATGTTCAGCTCGAGATCAGGAAAACTGCTTCCTCCCGTCTGTAAAGGCATATTAATAGTTAAGATGCGGGTTTCCGAAATAAAAAGTGCAATATCTGAAGGAATCCAAAAGCAAAACAAAAATTGGCTCAAGATGAGGGGACAACAAGAAAACCTCAATTAGATATTTCCCTTTCGGCATATGTGTGACATGTACAGGTACGAGTTTTGGGCCACACTTGCTCGATTCATCTTCCCATTCAAGCGCCATCGTGCGTTTAACAAAATGATTCATTCGGAAAGGAGGATTAGCATACCATATAGAAAGGCTACCTGCACAGATTACAGAATATGTATCAACAGATTCTGCTAATACAGCAGCTTTGATGCGTCTAGGGGGTTGAGTCCTAAACAAAATTACCAGGGGAACTTTCACTCGCTGATGCATGCTCTTTTTCACAAAGACAAGCAGCAGCAATGGCTGCACTACGTGCAGCAGAATTGTACACTAGCTTAGTTGATAACTCATCATCGGGATCAACAAACAGATCATCTTTATGCAGCTCGATGAAATGGGTTTCAACTTCTCCTTTCTCAAAAGCTCCGTGATTTGCAAGCTTTGAGAGAAAATCAATATTGGTTGGCAGACCTGCAACCTAAGAAAAAGTAATACATCTAGCAAATTAATTAAATCATTCACTACAATTTAAAATTTATGCATCAAGAAAAACTAAGCTGGTGATTAAATTATGAATTAGATAGCAGAACTCCCATAGCAGTTCGTATAATATAAAATTCATTGAGAGTCTAAAGAACCTTATCAATATTGCCAGTTCATACTACCTGAAACTTCGAAAGGCTGTCCCTCATTTTAATCAATGCACCTGTTCGATCTTCTCCCCACACTACAAGTTTAGCTATCATGGGATCATAATGCATGCTAACTGTATCTCCCTGCTCCACTCCAGTCTCCACCCTAACTGGTAATTGGATTCACTAGATATAAGAAAAGATGTCTACGAAACAAGAAAAGTGCAAAATTCCACATCAAAGAGAATGATATTCAAAACAACAAAAATAAAACAATGAAAGGAGTATTCTATTCGTCAAACAAGCTATAACATTTTGAAAAAAATCATCTAAACTGTTTATTTCTCTTTTCGAGTCTATGGCCACCAAAACTATTTAAGTTTCTGCAAACATTTATGGAATATTAATATTCCTTAGATAATCTGGCTAAAGTGGAATTAGATGGAAACTAGCAGTATAATACTAGTTCAGGAGGCAATTGGAAAAAAAATAATCTTTTGCATGGAAAATGCAAAAGAGAGGCAGAGTTGATCAGAAATAAGCAATTTACCCAAAAGGAGATCAGATTAGTTAAAGATTTCCTTTATTAGAGCCAACAGTTTCCCTGTGCACATTTTTTAGAAGGATAATTTGAGGTATGGCATGCCCTTTCCTTTGATTTAGTCATCATTACTTTGTGTACCTTCTGATGAAGCGTGGACAGGATGATAATGATGAAGAATTCCAGTTGCTGGAAGAAATCCTTTTGGAACATTCTCAGCATATATTCGGGCTTCAAAAGCATGGCCTGTCACAAGAAAATCCTTAAAAGAATCTTGAATAAACCCAAGGAACAGGAAATGTTCAATTAAATTTCAATCCCAGGGTTTGGAGCAAAATAAGGTTAATCATTATATTAAGTAACCTTATCTATACATGAGATGCAAAAAAAACTATACTAGGAGATGTCAACTATACATGACAACAGTCAAGAACATAATACAAGACCCACGAAGGGTGAGAGATGTTTAGTGGAAACTTATACTCCTAAGAAACAGCCTGTCAATAAATTTTTTGACTCAAAATCAGAGCATCCTGACTATGACATTTGCCTATTTCCAGGCATGCAATGACATAAATAGGAATGATAAGATTGGTAATGTTCAACAATTACACATACTTATCCAGTAATCAATAAAAATTTAGATGATCTGAGTTTGGGAATAAAAGCCCTAAAATCTATATACTCTATACAATCTGAGATCCGATCTCAACTCAAGCTCTATATAAAAAGCTCAAAATCAACTCCAAAGCGCGCGCGCGCACACACACACACACCATGTAAACACGGTGAATTTAAATCTCCCACATAGAAGATATCTTACCTAACAAGGGCACCTCTGATTGACTAACTGGAAGAGGTTCTCCATTAGCAACACGTATTTGCCACTCCACGAGATCTTGACCAACAATCATCTCAGTGACTGGATGCTCAACCTGCAAGAAAGGGTGATATACTTTTCTGCATTTAGAGGATATAGACATAGAATAAAGAGAAGAGATGGCTCGGAGTGATTTAATCACCTGGAGACGGGTGTTCATCTCCATAAAATAAAATTCTCCAGACAGAGTATCAACTATAAATTCAACAGTACCCGCACTGTGATAATTCACTGCCTACAAAAACAAAAAAAGACATTTATTATGAGGAGTTACAACAATAAAAGAAATGTGATAATGGACATAGATTATATGGGTGAGCATAGTTCACCTTAGCTGCAGACACAGCTGCTTGTCCCAAGTGTGACCGAAAATCACCACTGATGTTCGGCTGCATATACAAAATTTGTCAGAGATCAGGAAGAAATCATTATGGTTAATCACTATCAGAAATAATGCAGCAAAGTTTGAAAGAGGAATTACAGCAGGAGCTTCTTCAATAATCTTTTGGTGTCTCCTCTGTACACTGCAATCTCTCTCATTTAGATGTATGATATTGCCATGTTTGTCCCCGAATATCTACAATTAGAAACATATATAAGTGTACTGCTGTCCTCACTACCATGGCATTAAGTGGATTACATCTTTCAATCTGTCTTTTGTATCAAATTCTGTGTTTAAAATTTCCAAATAGTAACAATATGACCATTTCATCTCTTAAATCCCCTTACCAGTATATATTGCAAGAGCTTCAGAAACAAAAGTTAACATATGAAAGGTTTTATATAGCCAACTGAATAATCAATGTCAAATGAATACCTGTACTTCTATATGCCTTGGTTTTGTAATATATTTCTCTAGCAGGATAGTGTTTATTCCAAAAGATGCTGCAGCTTCTCTTTGTGCTCCAATAAATGAATCAACAAAATCTTCAGGACTTTGTACAATCCTCATGCCCTAAAGTAGGCAAGAACCCGATAATGCTTCAAGGATATCGATGACATTGACCTAATTCAGGTTATAAATAGAAGGAACGACAAGAAAACATAAAGAAGACAAAAAAGATTTTTTATGATCAGAAAATAACCTAAGTGGCTAATTTTCCCAAATGTCACTTTTTTCAGATTTCAAAATCATTTTCTATACACATTCTTTTTTTCAAAAATGAAACAACAACAAACTCATAAACTACATTGGAATCATTGAAAACTGAATTATGAATGAAATGAACTCGAATAGTAAATATTACACAAAAAATGGTTCAAGCAAGTGTCAAAATCAATGTTGCATAGTTTGAGCACTTACTGCTCATTGAGTATACTTGCTAACTGTTCTCAGATTTAGTACAGTAAAACATGCCCAAACACAATGTGTCTCAGTTCCATGCAATTGTTAGATTTACAAACATTAAAAAAACAGATTCCTACATGCTACCAGTTTTGAAAAAAGTATTCATATGATTAAAACAGAAATGGCATTTCTCCTATGACATTTACACCAACAATAATCTTAGGCATAAGATCATAATAAGAAAGTAGCATCACCTTTCCTCCACCTCCATGTGTTGGCTTTACCAATATAGGATATCCAATCTTCTCGGCTTCTAACTTCATCAGATCAATATCTTGTTCATAGCCATGATACCCAGGCACAAGAGGTACTCCAGCAGCACCCATTATTCTCTTTGAAGCACTGGCAGGGAATAAGAAGGCTAAGAAGAATTTACAAAATCAATAGCTTTATCTCATTTTCTCCATAGCACATAACAATTAGGAACCTTTTGCGCTTACTTTATCACATGCAACATCTACTGTGCCCTTTCTACCATATCTTAGATGTTCAAAATACCAGTCAATCAAGATGAGGAGTAGAACATGTTTATCCTACCCCAACTTTATTTTTCCATCAGGAGTCAAATTATGTCAATAGAACATAGGAAGTACAGTTTTGTGAGATAAGTCAGCTATTACACATAACTACTCGGCATTAACTAAATTCTTACGATAGAGGAGAACCAAATTGCATAAGAAAGGAATGAGCAGGGAGAAAGGAGACGAGAGAGAGGGGATAAAGGGAGTAGAATAATGAAGAAGAAAACGGAGAAGTATGCACAAAAAAAAGAAGGTAACTCAATGCCCTGTTGTTTTACCTTTTATCACCCATGTCACGAATTGCAGATGCAGGAGGTCCAACAAATGTAATCCCCTCATCTTGACAAAGTTGAGCAAACTCTGAGCTTTCTGATAAGAAACCATAACCAGGGTGGATAGCCTAACTATCACAAACAATACATCCCACTCAAAGTGTGTCTCAAAAACTCCAAACAACCACACACATCAAAATACGTAATGCAATATACACCACCTTTGTACCCCTAATTTAATCAAAATGGACTCTAATAGACTATCCATGAAAACTTAGATATCCACTATTACTCATTATTTTAAATTTTACTCATGTTTCAGAACATTTATCCTCAATGAGCATTATCTACACTTCCCTAGCACCAAAGTTACTTTATCCAATCTGACTTTCCACATAAACTGATACATCCAGTTTTACTCATCATTTCTAAATTTCACTCATGTTTTAGAACATTTAAATGCATCATCCACACTTCCCTAGCACCAATTGGTGATTAATAAGTTACTTATCCAAGCTGAATTTCCACAGAAATTGATACATCCAGTTTTACTCATCATTTCAAATTTTCACTCATGTTTTAGATCATTTAACTTCAATGAGCATCATCCACACCTCCCTAGCATCAATTAGTTAATTTATCCAAGCTTACTTTCCACATAAAAATTAACACGGAGTATCAACCAATCAGCACAACGTACAACCTGCGCGCCAGTTCGGGAAGCGGCTTCGATGATGGCGGCAGCGCTCAAGTAGCTGAGCCGAGCCGGTGGCGGTCCGATGCGAACGGCTTCGTCGGCCAATTTGACGTGCAAGCTCCGATCGTCGGCGTCGCTGTACACGGCGACGGTTCGAATCCCCAGCCGCTTCGCCGTTCGCATAATCCTGCACGCAATTTCGCCTCTGTTCGCGATTAACAGCTTCTCGATTCTTCCAGTAGCTCGGTCGATTGAATTCGACGAGAATCCTCTCAGCCGGAGAGGTACTGGCCTGGTTCTTCTGCGGAGTAGAGAAGCTAAAGACGACATCGTTTCGTAGTGTATTATGCGTTTAAAGATGTGAATTTATAGTAAGAAGAAGAAGCTGCTTTGCATTGCATTGCATTGCATTTATGGAGGTTGATTTGTTAATTTTAATTCAAATAATATTATACTATACTTGTATTAATACAGATATGGATAGATGAACAATGCAGGTGCAGCGCTTGCGTGGCATGTTTATCATATTTTGCTTAATAACTTTATGTTTGTTGATAACTTTGTGCACATAAAAAATCTTCCTATATTTATATTAATTTGAGTAAATTTACATTGTGTTGTTCTAAATTATTTCCGACAATTAACAAATCCAAAATGAGTTCAATTACCAGTCATGATTTATTTCTAAAAAGCAATTATGCAAATAGCTCATATTCTATCGCCCCAATTCACTACCATCAAATTTATTGAGTAACAATTTGTTGACAAATAATTGGCCCAATCTCAATGTAAAAAGAGAGATTTTTTATTCAAATCATAGCTTGCTTTTGGATGGGTGAGAGTTAAATTCCAATTCCAATTTTTTTATTTTTATATAGAATCTTTTACAATTGTAGCACTAAAATATAATGACATCATCGTGTTCAAAACAATGTTGATTTTGTCGTTTTGATTTAACCATAGTGGGATAATTGCAAAAAATTGAAAAAGTCAGTGGTTTTATATTCCAATTTCAAAAATTATGGAATAGACTTGAATACAATGAAAAGTTATGATTTAAATAAAATTTATCCATTTCTTAAAACTTGTGAACTAATATTCATTGTCCACAATATAATGACTTCTCGATTCTTCCAGTAGCTCGGTCGATTGAATTCGACGAGAATCCTCTCAGCCGGAGAGGTATCGGCCTGGTTCTTATGCGGAGTGGAGAAGCTATTGAAAGTGTGTGCGAGCGGAGATATGATGAATTTATAGCAAGGAAGAAGCTGCTCGAAGTAGTTTGATTGTTTCAATCAATGGCGGACCCACATGTAAAGAGGGGAGGGCTTTAGCCCCTAATGAATTCAATTTTTAAATTTTTTTTCTATTATAAAATTTTAAATTTTATTCATATTTTGAACATATTGGTATATAAAAGCCCCTAATAATATTTTAAATTACATGAAAATTTATTTTTGTATAAAATTTTGAAAATTTAACCCCTACTCATGTTTATTTCTGCGTCCGCCCCTGATTTTAATTAAAATAAATATTATCTGGATTATTGCAAATAGGAGTAGACTATTCCTTTCATATATCATCATGTAGCTTAGCCACGGTTCTAGTCAAGCAATAAGCTATAATAATTAAAGGTTTTAGTATCAAGCAGAACTCATAAATTGTTGCAGTAGTACTGAAATTTCCTCAACAAAATGACATAATCGTAACTCGTGTGGAGATACAAAAGCAATACTGCAAATAGCAAAACTCAGAAATTGTACCAGCAGTTCAATTATCAGCCATGATTTTATTTCTAAAAAGCAATACTGCAAATAGCTCATATTCTATCGGCCCAATCCGCTACCATCAAATTTATTGATTAACAATTTGTTGGCGAATAATTGGTCCACTACCCTATCTCAATGTAAAAAGACAGATTTTTTATTTGAACCATAGCTTGCTTTTGGATGGGTGAGACTTCATTCCAATCCATATATTTTTTTTATGTAGATTGTTTTACAATTGTAACGCTAAAATATAATGAATCATTGTGTTCAAAACAATGTTGATTTTTGTTGTTAGATTATGATTTAACCAAATGTGGGATAATAATTGCAAAAAATTGAAAAGTTGTTTTTGTTGTTAGATTATGATTTAACCAATGTGGGATAATTGAAAAGTTGTTAATTTTTATTCCAATTTCAAAAATCATGGAACAGTCAACAAACTAACTAGAAGTCAATGAAATTTTATATGATTTAAATGAGATTTATGCATTTGTTAAAACCTGTGAACTTATACTCCTTGTCCATGATATAATGACTTTTTTTGTCTCATCTATGTGACTTAAAAAAATCATATGATAATTAGTCATAGTCAACCCCTTTAAATTAAAATAATTTTACAACTCCATCACAGATTATATCTTAATACTATTTTATCTAGAAAATCGAATACCAGCATAACGTACTAATTATGATACCATGACTAGTTGTTTGAATTATACTCACACATATAGTATTAGATAACGTGTGGAGTAGTTTATTTTAGAAAAAATGGATTAAAACAATCTAAAAATGAACTCCGTAATTTTTACAATCTAATTTTCTTAAAACGAACTAAAAATGAATTTCGTATTATCTAAAAATGATAGCTTTGTTGTTCAACGCTAGGAATTATTTTGACACTGATCATATCCGAACCGAACTAAATAGAAATTTTAAAATTCAGTTCGATTTTTAAAATGCAAAGTTTTTTATTTTTTCGGTTCAGACGGAAAAAAAATTTTGAAAATTCAAATTATATACAATATTATACTATATATTATATATATTCTATTAATTTAATACGAATACTTAAAATGAATGCTGAACCATAAAAGAATACCATAACATATTAACATTAGTATGATTTTCGGTTTTTTGAAATCTCATATAATTTTGATTTTTTCGGTTTAGTTTGATTTTTGTAGTTCGGTTTTTGATTTTTTGGTTCCGGTTCGATTGGGATTTGAACTAAATTTGGCTTTTCGATTTAGGCAAAAAGTGAAACCGAAACCCGAATGCTCACCCCTATACATATTCCACAGTACTACAAACTAGGGATTAATTATTATTGTTTATTAATTTGGCTCTAACCAAGAATTTATGAATAGATTAATCAAAGCATAAAATATAGTAATTTTTAGAAAAAAAAATCAGGATTTAGTGGTATTGAAATATTACATAATCATTTCTTTATTTAAGGGACAATTGGTTTTGGCAACAAGTTTCCTTCGCTGTTGATAGTCACTGGTCAAAAACACGCAAGTCACCTGGTCGGGTGCCATGTCACGACACGGTCACAAACCTATCGCGCAGTCTATGCAGATGGGCGGGGATGATGGGCGAAGGCATCACTTAGGCCGTGAAGCCGGTGGGCAATGCACATGGTTCGTGCATGATTCTCCTTTGAGCCATTTCTCAATCAAAGTTTCATTCTAACTTCGCTTTCATATCTTCCGATGAGAAATAACATAATTGTTTGCGAATACATAAACACAATAAAAACATAAAATTTAAAAAGAAAATGAATTATATTTAATTCACATTAAAGAAGCAACGTTTTTAATTTCACGTATCAAGTGAAACTAGTGATCTTATTTATGATTTACCTAAATATAATTCTAGCTCGCAATGAAAAATAATAATAATGGAATAAAAGTATAATTATAAAAAGTGAAATACACTTTTATTATTTAATACCATATCTCAATTCTCACACGACTCTCCATATTTTATAAATGTAAGCCTCGCAACAAAAAGGAACAAGAAGACCAAGGCTAGTTCACGAGACCGAATCCGGCTGGAGGGAGGCTAGTTCACGAGCCACGAGGGTTGGGAAGGGCTAGTTAGCTTACCAAATGTATCACGAACTCCGATGATGTGTGTGTAAAAAAAATCCACAATGGGGCGGCCGCCCGATGCCTCGGGCGCGCCATCGTCCGCCACTGTGGGTGCACGGACGACGGACGATGCCCTATCGTCCGCATAAAAAAAAAGGAACAAGAAATTCCATCCAAAGAAAGAATGATGACATTTAAACTTCACGCTTTTAGTTCACCCAAAGACAACCGCGCTTTTCAGCTTCTGCTTTTAGGCTTTTAGCCATATCGCAAACACGACTTTTAGTTTAGTGTAATTAATTACACTAAACTAAACTCAGGAGGAGCTCCGAACCATGGCTTCTGAGCTGCAGAATCGGGCTCTTACGCAAGAGAGATCTGGTCTTCTCGATGAGAAGGAGACTCTCACGACACAATTGCAGGAAACAAACAAGAATCTAGAGAAACTCACAGAGAACAACACAGTTCTAGAACTCTCCCTGTCTGATGCACACCATCAGCTTGATGCTTTAAAGGCTAAATCAAAAATCTTGGAAGATTCATGCCAGTTGCTTGTAAATAAGAAAGCTGATTTGATGAGTGAAAATGACAGTTTAACTTCTCAGCTGGAACAGACTCAGAGAAGACTGAGAAACTTCATGGAGAACTTGAAGGAAGATGTGAGAATCTAGAAAATGAGAAAGAATTAACTCTTCGGAAAGTTGAAAAGTTGCAAGTGTCATTGGAGGCAAAGAAGCAAGAACATTCAAACAGTACCGAGATGAACAAAGCTCGACTGACTGTAATTCAATCTGATATGCATGTTCTGAAAGAACACAGAAGAAGAAAGACAGAACTCCTTGATAGTGCCATAACTAGTGAAATTGAGATATTTGTGTTACGCACGACTGCCCAGGTGATGAAAGAAAACTATTGTTCCTTGGTCACAAAGAATCGCAAACTTATTGAGTAGTCTAGGTTATCGGAAAAGGAGATCTCACGGCTAGAACATGACAATCTCAGGCAGCAGTCTGATATCAGATTGACGTCAGCTCATTTCAGTACTCTGAGGTCAGTTATTGAAGGTTCTCAGCATTGCTGAGGATTGTGTCTATGCGGATAACGTGGAACTAGACCAGGTTTACATCAGCCAGCTATCAAGTACACTCCAACATTTGAAGAAATCACTCTATGACGCTGATGAAGAAAATCTGGAGTGGTATGTTGCATTCTCAGTTCTTGTCACATGGATTAAGGAACTGGGATTACATTCAAAGAATGTCGAGGTGGAAAAGGGCAAACTAGAGCATGCGCTCAAGCTGAAGACTGAGCAGGTGTTACAGTTGCAGACTGACTCTTCTACACTCCTTGAGATGAATAAAGAGTAAACACAAAACTGAGGGAGGAAGACCGCAAAAAGGAAGCTCTGATGATCCAGATTTGAGAATTTGAACTCAAAGCTAACAGACATGCAAGTTACTTGCCAGGACTTACATAGTGAAAACTTACAGAGTTCTGAGGAGAAAAGATCTTTAAAGGATAGTATCATGCATTCCGAGGAAAAACATAATGTTTTGGAAGAGGAAAATTATGCCTTATGTGATCAAGTGTTAGCTCTTGAGAAATCAAGATCTGTTGAGTGTTGAGATTGAAATCGGAAAGGACGTTTTGCATCAGATGGCACAAGAACTCCAGGAAGCAGGACAGAAGATAATTCTAGCAGAGAAAAAGAAAATAGAGTTACGTAAACGTGTTGAAGATCTTAGAATGGAATACAATGAGATCAAAATGGCTTGAGATGAGCAAGAGAGTCATATTCTCAAACTCTCTTCAGACAGTGACAATTTGAGCAAGGAGAATAATTTCTTAATGGATAGTATCATGCACTACGAGGAAAAACATAATGTCTTGGAAGAGGAAAATTATGCCTTATGTGATAAAGTGTTAGATCTTGAGAACCTATCATTGATTTTCCAAAGATTCGCAGAAGAGAAACTTAGGGTGCTAGGAGATCTTGGTGATGATCACAACAAACTTAATGTGATGATATATTTACATAGTTACATTATTGATAACGAGTAATATTATAAATAAGTTAATTAGTTAGATGTAAAACAGTACAATTTATAAAAAAACAGATGACATAACATAAGAAAAACACAAAAATAGATAAAGAAACAAAAACAGAAATAATATTATTAATAATAAATAATATAAGAAAAATATATAGATATAAAATAAATTAAAAAAAGCCAAAGTTGGAATTGGAGCCACATAGTTTAGCCATAGATAAGCAAATGCATTCACAATATACTGCTCTTCAAGTTCCATTGAATGAAATCAAACATGATAAAAAAGGGATCATAACATTCACAAATATCCAAAATAACTATATGACCAATCTTCATGCCAGAAGACTAAATATGAATCAAAGCTCATGATTCATTCATTCATTAATCATTTAAAGAAACACTAGGTGGAAAAAATTAATCAAAATTTCATTACTAAGACTAAATCTTATTGCTAATTGAACACAGATACTAGTAGTCTAGGTTTATTTATACGGACTATTATGAGCTTAAAACAATAAACACTAGTTTTAGCAAAGAATAGAAGGACAACTATTGGATTATGAATACTTCGTATTTTAGCTACCAAACTATGACAGATTAATAACCGCAAGTCAGTTATAACTGATTTTTAATGAGCAAACAGAATGCAATTATCACCAGAAACTAGAGAATATATAGAAATTAGCCTTATTGGCAAAATTAAGCTACATGGGCAATTTTCTTGATAACAAAGTTCAATAGTCAAATACTATATCCAAATATGTAAATTGAACCTTGAAGAATGTCACGCATACAACCTTCACGACCTTGACAAGGTGTTACTGTTGGGATATTAAAATAATAATTAAATTGAGTTTGTAGTAGAATTATCTAGATTTGATAAATATCTAGATATTATATAGAATTCTTTAGAATTATGTAATAGAATGTCTAGATATTTTAGTATAAATATCTATATATTTTAGGAGAATAGTCTAGATTATAGATATTATTTAAGAAATATCAAAATTTTTCTAGATAAAAATCTAGATATTTAGAATATAAAAGTAGTAAGTAGATGATTCTAGAATAGAAAGTGGATGCCTATAAATAAGGGCCTTTTCAATTTGAATGACTTAGATATCAAGATGAGATTGTTTTTAAGGCTTATCACAAACTATAACTTGCAAACAAAACAAGCTAGTAAACATATTTGTAAAAACACAAATTTAAATATCTATATAAATTGCTAAACATTTAACTAGTGTATAATGAATATATCTAGTGACAAGCATCAAATAACTAGTGTATAATGAATATATCTTAGTATGTACGGGAACTTAAAAGTCCTTAACAAGGTCACTCCAGATCTTGCAATACCCTCGATAACCCCAATCGAGCCCGTATGAATTCTGAACAATGTAGTACTTGTCGCTGCCGTCATGTTCATAACCTACAAGGGTTACGGAATGCTTTTCATAGCCCAAACACCCTGATGGGCGATCATATTTCAACATATCCTAGCAAGTAACAATTTTATCAATTAATAATGTTATCAATATTAAACTGGAGTGTGAAAAGTTGAGAATTAAAAATGATGTTATACCTCATTCTCACACACTGCTAATTCTGATGTTGCTATTACCACACCGGTTACCGGTTGCTCACGTAGCAATTTTTCAACATTGTTCAGACTTTCCACCTTTGCAAAAATTGTAATCTTGATTTTTTCATGCTGTACCAAAAATGAACAGTTAAAAATATTAGAATTCAGACCTTTTTAAAAAAAATGTATGCACGATAAATTTACTTACATATTGTACTTTATGTGTCCTGACTTCAATAGCACCATCCCACTGGCCTTTCTTCGATCACACATAATAGGTTGTGTAGGATCTGTAGGAACATAACCTCGCACGGTCCCCACCCATGGGTAAATTGTTTTTGGGCATAGGCCATGTCTTTTGATGTACTTAAATGCTGTTTTGTAGTCACACCCAAACCCTGAGGTGACACTTCAAATGGACCCTCGGATTGAACTTTATATGGGCGCTTGTACCAATGTACATAGTCCATTAATTCTTGCACAGATCCTTCTTGGGAGGACCTTCTTTTGCAACCTCTTCACCGTACATCACAACAGTGACGACGAATCCAGTACATAAATCTAAAACAAGCATTGAAAAGGATTAGCGTTGTATAAATATTAAGATAATACTAGCAATAGACAACTATCGGCCTATTTTATTAAAAACTAATTAATAATAACATCATAGATGAAAAAACTAAATAAAATGTACAGCGATGTATACCTCTTTGAAGAATGCAAGGTTTGGTAAATCAGGATCATTTAAAACATCCACAAGTGATCCTGAGAAACATAATAGAATAGAATAGTCAGTTTATAAACAGCCATAGTATTTTGTTTGTATATACCGTCAAGCTTCCAAAAGTAGGATGGTACCTAATCTCTCAAATTAATAGTCAAATTTTGTTATCACAGTTATGCTTGCTGAATACATAAGCTTATAGCCTCTTGTATTGAAATTTGATGACCTAATAACTAATGGGACTAGTTTTCATACTTCAAAGGTGCAATAACAGATGCAATGAATCTAATAAAAGGTTAGCACGAGGAATGGATCTTGTTAGAGCATTTGGATGTGAGCTACTGAAACCTAGGTGTCCCACGAAAATGCCCAAAAAGTCAAGGCATTAAAGGAAATACAAGCTTCAATTACATTTCCTGTTTTTTATTTCTCCAAATAACACTAACTGCAGAACTTGAAGAAACCGCCTAACTGCATCTCAGATGAAGCTACAATGCTGCCTCTGATCAGGTATATATGCTATTAAGGTGTAATGAACACATTGATTTGCACAAATCTCTAAGCAGCATTGTTCTTTTATGAACTTATGCAAAGTGAATCTGTTTTCAAGTTTATTATAGTTCAAAGGCAGGAAAATTTCATGAATAGGGAAGTTCGCTCATTGCTCAATCATGCCCTTAAATTCTATAAAAGTTTGTGTAACTATCATGTCAGTCCAGAGAGTACTCAATTCATATCTACAACAAAAAATCCATGCATGCATGGGTAAGTTTGACAAAAAAATGACTTATACCCCCTCATAAATATCATTCACCAATAATAACAATTTGGTGGTGAAATTCCAGTGGAAAAGAAACAATTCAAGCCTCTTGCAAAAAAAAATCTCCCAGCCTTAATCCCCACTACTTTTCAGTCTAATGACAGTTGAGAGAGTAGTCTTTCCATGGTATGCAAACATTTGCCTTTGTACATAAATACAGATTGGTTGTGGCTTTGGGGTTTTTTGGGAAAGAGCTTGTCAATAGTTTCATCACCACTCTCGTCTCATGGATTTATGTATACAAAACCCATAACTGCAACCGCTCAAACTAGCAGCTCATAATTACAGATATGGACCTTCACACATAGATTTCGTCAGTGATCTTGGATCCTTAACATGATCATAGATGATCAAATTCTTAAGGTTATAGTAATCAATGTTATCATAGATTCATATGTGATACCATGCATGATTTAAGCAAAATGGAGACAGTTTTGAGAAGAGATGAATTGAAAGAAGTATCCAAGGTCAGAAAAATGCAGGTAATTTCTTTCTAGAACGGGAATGCAGTACACGTATGGAAATTAAAAAAAAATATTAAACAACTTCTTCAGAAAGAAGTTTTGATTAAATATAATTACTACTACTCATGATCAACTCTTGACACGTTTTGAAGCATGTATGAGGAATATAGGAGTAGGTTCATTTGATGGTTCCTAATTTTATCATTAAGCAATAACATGAAATTAGTCAATTTTTTACACCTACAGTCAGCCTGGAGCAGACATGTCAAATTTAGAAAATCCATCCAAAGATTATAGACATGGACTATAATTCCCAACAATTTAATAGTTATTGCTACCAACTATGCAAGGAGATCTACGCACCATCCAAAAAATAAGTCATAGTTCCAAAATAAAGAGTTTGATTTTGCTACATTTAATGCAAAATAAAGAACTTCGTATTTGTCTCGTAAATTAAATTCCGTATGTTGATACGAGTGTAAATTAAATTATATAATTGTTATTAGTGATGTGGATAGATAGTGTGAAGGCTATATGAGAGCTATTTGATGTCCAGTTGATGTGGCAAGCTGATGTGGCAGGAGAATTGTAGTGCTGATGATGTGACAGTGTGAAGGCTGTGTGAGGGCTATTTGACGTCCAGTCTTACTGGAGATGCTCTTATGAGAAAGTAATTGCTTGTTTTACACGATGTCAATTAAATAAGGGCTTTTTCAATTTGAATGACTAAGACTAAGATATCAAATTCACGGTATGATTAAAAACCCGAACTATGATTTTGTTCCAAGCCAAATAAAAATCAGAAATTGAAAAATATACAAATTTTTGTATTATAATTAATCTACAGAGATATCATACAAAAAAGCGTCAAACTTTAGATTAAAATAGTGTTACACTATACCATTATTGAAAATGAAAAAATAGGGAAGATGCCAAAATACCCAACAAGAATATCTAAGATAATGAAACCAGAAGAGGAAAATAATTTCCACAACAAGATGAATATGAAATATTGAGATAAAATCAGCTAATCAAGGATCCAAAAAGTTTGCAAATTAGAGATCCATATTTTAACATCACAAGATAAACCTAGTCTTTGAACAGCATTTCAAGCCAAAAAAAAAAAACTAACATAGAGCAGCCAGGCGTTTTCTCTTCTTTAAAGATGACGAGCTCCAACGGGATTTCCCAATGCATCCATGTCACAAGAAAACTGTAACAAAATCAAAGGTTAAATTCGAACTGTTTACACATTGAGCACAATGCTCCTTCTCATCAGGCGACTCAGAGTAGAACCGAAAACAAGTCACAAATGCTGCTCTAGTGCTGTTCCTCAGCTTCAGCCTTCTTCTGACTCCATCTGTAGAATTTTAAACATGCTATCTTGCATCAACTTATCTGTATGATTTTAAATGCGCCGCCTATATCACAAAATTTTTTATGATGTATTATAGCATCATTCCATAATCTGTATACCTAAATACAAAAGTTCACACAGAACTAGGAATTACAGGGAGCTTCAACCATGATGAACAGAAACAAGAATACTCGACTATTATTGCAAATGCAGACCTGCAATGTTATAACACCTGGTGTGAGAGTGTCAAATCAAGCAAAGCACAGCACTGGGATGTTAGCGTTCACTCGTGATACTATTGCTAGTCTAACTATGATTATAACAGCAGACACAAATAGGCATCAGCATCCCCAAAAGCTTATGAAATGTACAAGATCAAATATATATGAGCAACTACAAGAATCACAAACAAATCAAACAAAAATGACTTATGCTCTGCTACAAAGCAAACAAATTTATGCACCATAATTTTGCACATATTCTCCAATTACAAAAAGCAATTTGGATATACATAGAGTGGATTTTATTGGATCTATACTGATATATGTGCCCGAGCTCATCACATTTGATTTATTCAAAAATTTGAGCCCAAACTTCGCACACTTGATTTTATGGAAATTTATTTAGTATAATACACTGGATTTATGTACACTCCAGCTATAGCAACTGTAAATTCCTGTAAAATAAATGTATATATGAATATTAAGGCCTAAGGGATATTCATATCAAGAGAGAAATACGGCAGGGTTATGAACAAGTCCAAGAAAGAAAAAGAGAGTGCAAGCAAAAGAGAGTGCGGGTTAGATTCATATAATTCCATAAGAAATAAAATCCATGCCTATAAGTACATGGATGACTGACACAATGGACACACAACTTGCTTCCACAGTTCACATTCATTGCACAAACATACATATGTTAACAAGGGCATCGAGATCTTTGCTCCATCAAGAGGATTATAATCAAACAGCCATGTCCATTTTCAAAGGTTTGGGCATGTTCATGATGTTTTCTAGTATCAAGCATGTGAACATGCGTTGTTGTGCAAACTTGAGCAAAAACTTAATAAGATGTTAGTACTAGTATTGAGTAGTTTCCAAAAAAAAAAAGAAACTGCACAATTTTGAGGGAAGTGACTATAATTGCAAAATGAGCACACTGACAAGGGAATGGACGTGAGAGTATAGATTAAGAGCAAATGAGTCCACTACAAGAAAAGGGCTAGAGAAACCATCGCTATTCTCAAAAAGTTCATCGTTGATTTAATTAACGACAGTCAGCAACAGTCACAAATTGCCGTTAAATATGGCAACATAGTATCAAAATTAATTGTAATAATACCCCATCCAGGACCTAAATTTCGTTCATTCATGCCATTGATAATTTAAACTAACACAAATTACTGCATTCAAAATTAACCACAATCAGTTCATGATTCTGACCATTTATTTTTTTCTCCAATATTTCTAAGTTAAGAATACATAAATAACTATACATTTCTAATTGGATTACTAATTAAATATCCTCAGCGAACACAAATTTAAAATGATATTGCAATTAGAGGTTTAAAAACACAGATTTTTTAACAGATTTCACTTTTATTAGCCACAATCTGTTTTCTTATGGCTTAAATGCTAGCGTGTCCATAGTTTATTACTACAATTAGTACTTTTGTTATATTACGAACTAAATTTTTGGTTTAAATGATATTACCTCTTTATAATACAAGGGGATAGAATGTTAATGAAAACCATGGCAATTATTGTTAACCCCCTATAGAAATATATGTGTTCTTATAATTTATAAATGACAACTAATGATAAAATTATTACTTCAGGTGATGCAAAATCTCTGGTCTCATATAATGGACTACAGATTCATTTATTTGAATAAACAATACATTCAACTGTTCAAGAAAAGCAATCAGACAAACCCACCTGAGATAAAAGTCCAGAAAGAGACAACCCACGCAGAGAAGTTTTATCAAATGCATCCTTATAAGAAGCTTCATCCAAGGACTACAATTACATAATACTAATAAAAACCAAGGAATGCCAGAAAGACAAAAGGAAAAGTTACTAAAATTCATGATGCTAAATTGTGCAAAAGGCAAGAGGACCAAGTTCCAATGCTGGCAAAAATATGTTGTTCCATCTATCACCACCCATGTGAAAATCAATGTTATACATACACCATTCACTCCAGAAAACTAAAATGTACGCAAACAACCAGAGCAAATGGATCCTTACCATTTTTCTAAGGTTGAATAGATTTATTACAGAAAACACATCAAGAAGTCATGCAGTTTGAGGTTCAAGAGTATATGATATCTGAAGAGACGGGGGGAGAAATATAACAATAACAACAATAACAAAAAATAAAATTTATAGATTATGTTTACCATTCTGGTGCAGTTAAAAATAGATCTTCAAGCACATTTTCCCAAAGAACTCCATCCTATAAAAGCACAAAGGAAGAAAAGGCATAAAGATAGCAGTATCAAATGTTTGATAGTCTATTGGATGAATTTGACTATATTTACATTAGTCAAGAAAAAGAAAGTGTCTACGAAGCAAGAAAATAAAACATTTAATAATATCAACCTAATAAACCAATGAATGTAATCGAGTTTGGATAGGCCCTGAAAGCCTGGAGCTGGTGAGAGTTTAAAACAAAACCAATTTTATGTTGGCGTCTAGCTTGCTATTTTAAACTCATGAGTGTGGGTAAGAAATTTAATGAGTTATGTTCTTAAGAAATCATCAACTGATTTCTCAGTTGTAACATGTACATATTTTTTAAATTAAATATTAACGAAAGTAGTTTGACATATAATGCAATTGAAAGCTCTTATGAATGCAAAAGGTCCAACTCCAAAAGCAATGCCCTAAAACTCCATAATATAATTCCATAGATCAACT
Source organism: Salvia splendens (assembly GCF_004379255.2). Taxonomy (NCBI): domain Eukaryota; kingdom Viridiplantae; phylum Streptophyta; class Magnoliopsida; order Lamiales; family Lamiaceae; genus Salvia; species Salvia splendens. The sequence continues at coordinate 42,215,367 of NC_056033.1, read as the reverse complement.
TTTGGTTCATGCACTCGAAAGATTTGAGTACTGAATATGGTACTTGTCATTTAGGAGGCATCATCATTGCAGAAGTAATTTTCCTCTTTATAAAAAAAGGAACAGAATGAATTGGTTTTACAAAATTTTAACATCATAACATATACTCCCTCTGTCCCACTCTAAGTGACATTTTCCTTTACATTTCTAAATATCAAAACATCACTCTCTACTTTTTCCATCTTTCTTACTTTATTCTCTCCACTTTATTCACAAAATAACACTGCATAAAATCCCATGTCGAATTAGAAATGCTCCACTTAGAGTGGGACGGAGGGAGGACAATATGTCCAACCAGCTACCAGTAGGTCAGTGCTTGTAACACTTATACCCAGTTTTTTGGCAAAGCACTTATAACTAGTTTTACTAGTGATTAAAAAGAAGTTGAGTTTCAAACAATAGGCAAATAAAGGCATTGATGTGCCAGAAGCAAAATTATCTTCAAGAAATATATTGTTCAACTTGTTCTTTTGTGATTCTTCCTTTTCCTTTTTCAGTAGATAGGTACATTTGTTTGATTTATGGTTCAAATATCCTTAATCCAGCAACGCAACGATTAAGTGCAACGTATCTCAAATAAATGGCATGAACAGGACCCAACATCAAAACAAGACTAAACAAGCACATAAATTATACTCCTAGCAAATTACCTCTACTGAGGGGAGTATACCAATTATACAGACATATGGGTCAATGAAGTAAAATGCACATTCTAAAAGAACTAGTAAGACAGTAACGAGATAAACATACTTCGTCATCATTGAATGTGCTGAAGATTCCTGTTAGAAACTCTACTGCTTGCTTCACTATATATTCAACACTCTGCAAGCTTATGAGCATAAAACAAGGATAAAGTAAATGCTTACAGAGGTCAACCATTAGAAAGATAATGGAATGATATACTTGTACTGTTGTACATCAACTCAAAACATATGCCACCATCAAATAATTTTAATTAATAACTACTTAAATCATTACTGTGTTTGGACTTCATTGATAAGAGGCTGAAGATTATTTAATTTTTTTTAAACTTTTATGGGCTGTTCTCTACCTATATACCAGTACCACACATTACTATACGTCATCAAACAGTTTAAATATTTATTCATATCTTTAATCTGAAAAAACTCATTTTGAAATGAAAAAACTAAGATTTAAGGATCTTCCACCAACTCGGCATCCAGCTACAGGCGCTTCACCCACTAAGATTTTATGTTAATTCAAATAAATACTATCACAGTCATATTGCTCAATGAATAGAGACACGCCTGGCAATACCTGATCTGGGGACTTGGGAAAGGATAAATAATCATCCCCAAGTTTTAGCACATCATTGTACTCGAACTTTCTCAAAACAGTCCATGTGGTCTCAATTCGTCCTCTCTCTAAAAAAAGAGCGTGTGAAGAAAAAGAAACCCTGCAAAGGTAAGACCAAGTTCCTACACCCCTTCAGGCAACTTTTCTCACCTAAGTAAAGGAGAAATGAAGCACTTCACCTAAGTAAAAGAAGTTAGATAGAGTTAACGAAATGTAAAGTAGAAACTTTATCATCAAGTTTTAGATAAGAAGCAAAATAAAAATACCCGAAATTCATTTAGCTCGTCATCACTGAGAGCACCATCCATGTCAAGATCACAAAGAAAGATATCCTTTGCGCTCTCATGCATCATGGTCTTAAAGCTTGGGTTTCTTGATCAAACAGAGGTGCTGTAGGGCGAAGGATAGCCTTTTGAGCAAAGTAGAACACTTCTTGGATCTAAAACAATTTATGAAGACTTCAGTTATCTGAAAAATCTCATTTATCTAGGGAATTTCAAATGGAAGTCATAAAGCAGGTTAAACATTGTCTTAAACCTGGAGCATATTAGCTGCAGTATATTCTGTGCAAGTCTCAATCTCCTGAAACTGATCCATAAGAGCATCATTTCAACACTCAAACTGTACTCTTCATCTCACCTGACGAGCTTGCAACCAGCCACAATTACCGGTGCTCTGATCTAAGCAAACCAAATCTACAAGTTCAAATAAAACAACGAAAAACACCAATACAACTCAACACAAAGATGATCAATTTCCTCAGCATATATCAGTTGCAAATGGACAATAAACATCCATAGCTGCACATGCATCTCAGGTACTGTACAAATGAACCTTTTAAGGGAGTGGAGTTGTGGGCAGTTAACAAAGAAAAGAGGCAGTTTCTATAATATTGGTTCAGGTCAAACTCAAATGGATTCTCTTATCAGCCAATTTCTGAATGGTGTACTACTAAGAAAAAAAATCAGCATGATAATCGAGCTCACTCACTTTCCAGTTAGTTATGCAGCAGCAATCAGCTGTTCAATCCCCTGAGCAGCTCATACAAAATACTAGGGTAGGTAACAATACGTCTCGCTGAACAAACACAGTTCTTCATATATCATCAACGACGGAGGCCTTTGCATTACCAGCAAGATCAGCATATTTTCTTCACCTTCTATATCCAATAACAGCACAATACCAAACAATTCGAACCTCCAACCTTCGAAGCCCATGGAGCCAGACCGTACTGAGGTAATTCAGTGTCAGATGTTGATCGCATGCATAAGTCAACACTACAGCATTGACTGACGCGCTTCAATTCCTTAGCAATTCTTCCCTTTATACTCCAAACTGCAATGACAGATCAATGAATCAGAATCAATTATTATATGCAAGTGACAAAAATATGTGTGTGGCGTGCACCTGCTGGAGATGTCTACAATGATGATGATGGGGACATTACCGGGATAGTAATCTGATGGACGGGAGGAACTTCAGGGAGGCGGAAGGACTCGACTGCAGCAGCAGCGATGAGACTGAATTTGCCGGTGCTGAGGTCACAAATGACAGCGATTCAGAAGCTCGTGCGGGTGCAGGAGGTTGCACCGCCACCTTGCATCAATTTGGCACTTGTTTTATGGGTTGATTTTGGTGATTATGATTAGATTTTTACACTTGATTTTTCAACTCCAGTTTTAAATCTGCAATTAAAAAGTTGTGTCCACCAAATTCTTCTACTATTTTTTATCTTATTTTAGGAGGTACATGATTTAAAAACTCAATATCTTTTTTCCATTTTTTGTAAGTGGAGTCCACACTTCACTAAATCACCATTACTCTCACGTTCTGTTGAAAAGGTAAATGAGTGTAATGGTATTAACTCAAACAGGGGAGTAGTACTATATACACATCCATTCACTACCACATACTAGAACAATGCGGCATTTTATGACTTGTAAAAGGGAATTCAAATATTCTTGAATTGGTAGACGAGACAGCATAATTCAGATAACAAGTTGAATTAGATTCTACAAGAGTTGTTCAAACATAACATATCTAATACTACTATTATAGTGCATACTTGAATTGGTAGACGAGACAGCATAATTCAGATAACAAGTTGAATTAGATTCTACAAGAGTTGTTCAAACATAACATATCTAATACTACTATTATAGTGCATAAATGGATAAACGCAGAGATGGAAGAATCAAGGGCTGGCGTCTAGTTTAAACATCCACTGATCGAGTTTGAAAGGTTTAGCAATGGGTTGATTGACAATTGCTTGGATAGTCATAGTAGCAGCTCCTTCTGCTTCGGCTTTTTTTACAACAAGAGTCAAAAACATTAGCATCCCTGGGTTGTACACGTAGACAGCCTTAGCAATTTCCACAAACTCATAAGTTTTGCTTTCCTGCAAACGATGTTTCAATCATAAACAAACAAACAAATTTGATCATCAACAAATATACATGCATGTACCATACCAAGTCAACATTGATTTCTTCAATTGCAAACCTTGCTGCCCTATGCACATGATCATGATAGATGGGGTCAGACACATCAGCGGGGACGAATTTCAGATAACTCACCAGCCAAGAAGGAAGGCGCACATCCACATCAAAACCCTACATCATCAATCATTACTCATAATCTCCAAATTAAATATGAATCAATCATAATATTCGGATGGGATTGGATCAGATTTACTTACAAAGCTATTGCGGACTTGACTGATGTATTTGAGAATGGTCTCGCGGTCGCAAGTATCTTCTTCAGTATCCTCCACCATTGCATCGTTTCCAGTCTCGTCCTCCATACCCTCCAACATATGTAGATTACCTTTCCCATCTTCCTCACTTGAGTAATCATCATTCCTTGTGGGATCATAAGTTTCATCTTCGAATGGCATCTTTCCGTTGTACCGCTGAAATAAATTATATCTATCTACGAATTTCAGTACCTGTCTCGTTTCTTTTTCCTCTTTCATGGCGGAACCACCACCGGAATCGATTTTCGCAATATCGCCACCACCGGAATCGACTTTCGCAATCTTGCCACCACAGCCACCGGAATCGATTTTCGAAATCTCGCCACAACAGCCATCGGAATCGATCTTCGCGATCTCGCCACCACAGCCACCGGAATCGATTTCCTCTGTTTCCTGAATCTCTCCTCTTTTCCGTTTACCACCCACAACGGAATCGACGGAATCGGTGTCGGATTCCCCCAAAGCCATTTCTCCAATCTGGATTTTAGGGTTTTCCGTATTTTCAGAATCACTAGTAGTATTATTTTTTTCAGTGGTGATAAATTAACAAAGTTAATTACTATATTAATTAGTTTCCTATATTACATAATTACCCTTCTACGATACTTTAGTAAAGATTGATTAAGTTTTTCACAATCAGCAGTATTAGAAAATGATTGACTGAATCTTCCGTAATAAATTGCTTAACTTATAATTAGGTAAATAATACTAGTAGTACACATTAGTGGCATAATTTCTTTCAAGAGGATATTTCTTCATTCCTATTTCTCAATATTTAAAATCCACCATACAAACAAAATTACGTAGATAATAAACATCATTCTCAATATTTAAACTCTACCCAACAAACTAAATTATGTAGATAATATACATTAGTTGCATAATTTCTTCTTACATAATTTAAACTAAATTTAAACTCTTCCCTATAGATTAAATTATCTATTAAAATACGTTCGCACTAATTATTAATTAGTATTAAATAATCTTTACATTTCTAAGTTAAAAAAACGACTATGTATATAATTAATATCCTAGGGTTATCACCAAATGAAATAAAAAATAATAGTAATAGTTTCACATTCACATTCAATTATTTTAAAATTCTAAATTTAAAAAATGACTCTATGTGTATATTAATTTCTTTATAGTAATAATAATAATGGTAGTTCTCATCCAAAGAAATAATAATGGCAGTTCGCATCCAAATAATCTTAAAAATTCTACTCCATCTATCTCAGCTAAGATGACACATTTCTCTTTCGCACTTGTTTTAGAAAAATTATAGTAGGAATAATAAATAGATAAAGTTAACATAAAGTAAAGTAAGAGAGAATAATATAGAAGAGACTCTCCTCTATATTATTCTATATCTTACTTTACTTTTTCTCAATTTTAATTATTTATTGTCATTTTTTTAAAATACATACAAAAAAACAACGTGTCATCTTAGCTGGGACCGAGAAATTAAGCTATAAAAACGACTTATGTGTGTATAATAATTTCTTAGTCATCCAAAAAAATAAATATAGTCATTCACATCCAATTAGTTCATTATTAAATCATATTTAAATTTATAAGTTATAAAACTGTCTTCATGTGTATATAATCAATTTCTAGTGTTATTATCCAAATAAACAATCGTAATTATTTGCATTCAATTATTTTATTAATAAATAATCATGGTCATCCAACGAATAATCATAGTTATTCACATTCAATTATTTCATTATTGTATCAAATAATTCTTAAAATTCAAAGTTATAAAAACGACTACATGCATATATAATAAATTCATATCATTACATCAAGTGAAACATAAAATAAAAATAGTCATTCGCATACAATTATAAGTTATAAAAATGATTACATACGTATATAATCAATTTCTTTTTGTTATCATCCAATGATAATAGTCATTCACATTTAATTATTTTATTATTAAATCATCTTAAAAAAAATTTAAGTAATAATAACACTACATGTGTATATAATTAAAATTTTAGTGTTATCATCCAACTAAATAATCGTAGTAGTTCGCATCTAATTATTTTATTAATAAATAATTCTTAAAAATTCAAATTATAAAAACGAGTACATGCATATAAACATACATTCTTAATACTAACATCACACAAAATAAACATAATCATTCGCAACCTTTTAAGTCTTTACTATATTAAATAAACATAATCATTCGCAACCTTTTAAGTCTTTACTATATTATTCATATATAATTTAGAATTGGCATATACTCCGTAGTAATGTAATAGCATAAGAGCATCCGCAATGGGCGGACGATGGCACGCCCGATAGCGCATCATCCGCGCCATCCATCATCCGCACCCATTGCAGGTGCGTGCCATAGGCCGCGGACGATAGTCGCAGCCTATACTTCGGGCGCGGAGGATAGCGCGGACGATGCCCATCGTCCGCGCCATCGTCCGCTCCATTGCGGCTTTCGCGGACGATGGCTGCGGACGATGGCCATCGTCCGCCCCATTGTGGAGGCCGCGGACGATCGACGCGGACGATGGCACGCGGTTTTGATTTTCTATTTAAATCTCGTTTCTCATTTAGTTGTGCATACGAACATATCGACTATCTCTTTACATATTCTCTCTCAACATCCAACCAAAATGAATCTCGGCGACGACACCAATAGTTCTAGTTCGTCTGATTCCGGTCGTTCGATTGACGAAGCATTAGATGCAGCCGTTGAACAGGCCATGGCGACATGCTATGCGCAAATGCAGCGCGACAAGGAGGCCGCTGCAGCAGCGGCGGCTGAGCAAGTCCATAGGCCTATTCGACATAGGACGTATGTCCGACGCGACCACCAGGAAGCTCACAGACGTCTGGTTGAAGACTATTTTGCCGATCAACCATGATGGGGCCCGACTGTTTTCCGCCGCCGATTTAGAATGTCGAGGTACCTTTTTCTCAGCATTGTTCGGACATTGTCTTCACGTGATGAATACTTCACGTTTCGGGAGGACGGCATCGGGAAACCCGGCCTTACACCATTGCAAAAGTGCACGAATGCTATTCGTCAGTTGACATACGGCACCACGGCGGACCTTTTTGACGAGTACCTCCACTGTGGGGAGACTACAGGCCGCGAGTGTCTGAAGAGCTTTTGTCGGGGGATAGTAGAGGCCTATGGCGACACATATTTGCGCAAGCCGACAGCCACTGATTGCCAGGGTCTGATGCAGATGCACAAGAGGGCGCATGGGTTTCCTGGGATGCTCGGGAGCATCGACTGTATGCACTGGGATGTTGTAGCCTGGTGTCCATTTTCTCATTTTAACTTTTTCGTTTCGTTAATTTGTACATGAAATTAATTTAAATCAAAAAGTAACAGTATTTGTGTTTGTATGTTTAATTTTGTTATATTGTTATAATTTTGTAAATTTCAATGTTAATAAGTGGCCGAGTGGGAAATTATGTATTTTATGTCTTGTTCTTTTCGTAAATTTATAATAAAATATAATTTTGTTTATTTTTGTTTTTTTCATAAATTTCTGTAATAAATCAGTTTAAAATTATTAAATAATAATATTTATATTTGATTTTAGAATTGTTTGTGCCATTAAGAATAAGAAATAATTGCAACCTAATATGATTCCACCCTAAATAAGAACGTAACATGAAGTATATGAATCAAAATGGCTAAGAAAACTATTTGATCCAGCAATATATCCATATTTTTGTTGTAGTGATCTTCCATATTTTCACATTTTCATCAATATAACTTAATAGTGATTTAACTTTACAAATATAACAAACTGGCAATTAAGTAAAGAAATAATAGCTAGTAAAAAACTGATTTTTATCAAAACTGGTTTAATATGCAAGAGCATTTTGTTTACACAGGTTTTGTTAATTTATCTTTACTCTATTTTTTTGATGATAATATAAGAGAAAAGAAAACCTTGCATGAAATGAAAATAGAAAATATTCCATTTATAAAATATGATATAAGTACCATGCTATTCTTCTAAAACGTCAAGTAATATGGTTTACTCAATAATTTTCTTCAAAGCACCCCACACACAAAATATAATCTACAGTTTCTATCTAAAACTAGTAGTATAAAAGCCAAGTTTTGAGTCTCTAATATAATTACTACATTTTTTAAAATAAATTTGTTATTGTTAATTTAATTCTTAATTTTAGAGCATTTACAAACCTATAATCATCAATAGAAATATAAATGCTACTACGACATATAATTATTTTATAATAATTAATTATTTTATATTGATCAAATTAAATTTTAACTAATGTCTCTACATTGCAATGAATGCTACGTACAGTTAAATGAGAACCACCATTCCACCTCCAAATTACTACTTGGACTCTTCATACATAAAAATAAAAATCAAAATAAAAATCAAAATAAAACGTTTTTAATTAACATGTAGTACTAATCATCTTTACATTTTCCATTTCTTAATCATCTTTTACAAACTTTAATTATCTTTATAGCACCTAATTTATGTACGAAATTGATTTGACCCAATGTTAATCACGTTTTTATAGGTTATAAGAGCATCCGCAATGGCGCATAGCGCACCGCCCAGCCGAGCGCCGGCGCTAGGTTGTGCGCTAGGCGAACCATTACCTCCGCCTAGCGGTTTTCGGATTAAAAAACCGCCTAGCGCTAGGCGATTTTGTGGCGCTTGGCGATCCGCTCGGCGCCATTGCAGCGTTCGGATCGCCTAGCGGATTTTTTAATATTTTTTTATTTTCGAAACATTATATATACGCGGTTTGCACGTCATTTTCATTCGCACCACTTGTTTTAACGAGTACTCTCTCTATCTTAATTTATGTACAATATCAACACCAAGAAATGGAGAACACCAACGAAGGTACTCCAGTGACGAGCGGGTCTCAAACTCCCCCAGTACCCGTGGGAGGTGGATGGGCTCCGATGCCAGGGTACTACAACATGTACCCTTGGCAGGGGATGATACCCGGGATGGCAGCTGGGGGGAGTATGTTGGCGTGGCAAGGGGTACCGGGGATGCAGCCCGGTGTGCATATGATGCCGGGGTGGGCACCCGGGATGCAGATGATGCCTGGGGGGGACGACGATGCAGCCCCCGAAGCAGGGGATGTCAGGGTGGGTACAACCCCCGACAGGGGGGGTACCGGGGATGCAGGGGACGCCGGGGGGAGGAAAACGTCTATCGCCCCAGTTTTGATTTTTCAACTGCTTCTTCGCACACTTCGACCCCAGCGGAGGCGCAGTTCACGCAATTTGAAACTTTCTCCTTAGAGGAGTTGGGGTTTGATATGCTCGGTGTTCCGGAAACTCCCGTTCAAACGGGGGGAGCAGTGCGGGGCGCCCTGAAGTGTAATTTTAGGTTTACTACAATAAGATTATATAACACTCAAGTTCAATTATTTAACCCAAAATTACTACTTCGCTGCAAGATTACAGGGTCGTGTGTAGTACTTTGAATGTCGATCCACAGGGAAGGTAACGATTATTTAATTCCAAAACACAGAAAAGACATAATAAAAGAAATTTTGGTTTGAAGATTTTGATTAAAGATCAAGCAAAAACAATTACAAGAAATTAAACGATTGAGACAAGTGAAGAGAAGAAACGGTCACTCCAAACAGTTATAGACAACAAGAAGATTTATCTTATATATTCGATTCTATCTCATAACATGCGGGACAAAAGCAAGCTATATAAGATGAAATCACTAAACATGATAATCATCAATGGTTAGAGGATAGCTAGACACATATACCTAAAACCAAATTCCACCACTCTAAAAATCCTACGGAAGCGCTAGATTCAAAGAACAGTTTCGATTATGCTCAACGTCCATTACCAATTTGTCATCTGAACAAATCCAATTGATAATCCAATACTACTTTAATCTATCTCATTTCAAGCTAAAGAGGCGTCAAAATAAGATTATTAAACTATCACAAAAGATGCACCTTGAGGGATAATTTCATTCAATGTACAAGTAGTAGAGACGATCATGAAATAGATACGAACATTGGATAAATCACGAAATTTACTTGTCTACAACATGTTTGGAGCAACACTAAGATTTCTAGCCAAGCATTTCCAAAGTAGCGATAATAATAAATGGAGAGTCAACAATTAAAACCATGGACCACATTTCCAAGTGACTTGGTTATTTCTTCTTCACGATCGTGCTTCTCCAATTCTCAATTCAACTCTTTGTAGTGCCATTCTACCCAAAATCAATGCTTCATTTCTCCCCTGATTTTCGTCTCGCCTCCCCCTACAAAAAAACGTCTCTTTTCTCCCCACCAAAGCAACCGCCGCGAAAACTGCCATAGTGCAGTTACGACATCAAATGCCCGACCGAGCGTTTTTAAGAGACTAAATAGCCCGACCGGGTGCCTGCTTCTTGTTCACGCCGTGCACATTTCGCCCGACCGGGCGTTTCCCGTTCTAAAAATCGCCCGATCGGGCAAACTTTCTGGACTCCTCATGCGTTTCGCCCGACCGGGCGTTTTGGCAGCAAAGAATCGCCCGATCGGGCAAAGAATCTGACCTCTGCAAGCTTTCTGTATTGAACGAACCCCATGCTTAAATTACTCCAACTGAAAAAGTATCCAAGAATCGCCTTGAAGCTGAGGTTGATTCGAGGCTGGAGGGGGTAATTATGTTGCCACAGCTGGGGACGACTTGTCTGCAGTTGAGATTTGGGATGTTAATATTGCTGAAAAGCTTGTGAAGCTGCCTAGGAGCTCATTGGATCGTTCTGCAAAGTCGAGAGGAATGTGCATGGCTGTTGGAGCCTTTTTGCCATCTGAATCAGAGGTTTATGCACATGTTGTTGCTGGATTTGAGGATGGATCAATGGTGTTATGGGATTTGAGAAATCCTTCCTTGTCGGTGACTGGTGTGAAATTTCACTCGGATGCAGTCCTAAGCTTGTCAATTGACAGTTCATGAGTTATAATTTACATAAAAAAATGTAGTCTAAGGGGAAAAAATATAGAAAATATGCTTCGCATCACGCCCCAAAGAAGAAGGGCAAGGGGAAGAAGAAGGGCGAGTCGTCGCAGCCGGGTGAGGATAGCCAGATCCGGAGGAGGTGGACGGACGCTGAGAACGTCACGCTGTGCAAGGCGTGGGTCAGTGTTTGCGATGATCCTCTCGCTTCGAACAACCAGATGATCGTCAACTTGTGGGGCAAGATAGCAGAGCCTACAAGACATTTTGCCCGGAGGGGAGGCCACGCAACGGGGAGGATTGCCGGAAGGGGTGGGACCGAATTAGGGCTGCGGTCTCCCGATTTGCGGGCTTGTACACCAACGTCCCCCGCATGCAGCGCAGTGGCCAAACGGAGGATGACTGCAGGAGGATAGCGGAGAAAGCCTTCCCCCAGCCCGGGTTGTATAAGGAGTTCACCTACTGGAATTGCTATCTTGTGCTAAACGACTCCGAGAAGTTCCGGGCAGGTGTCGACGCTAGCTGGCCGAAGAAGCACCGACTGAACTATACCGGTGATTACAACGGCAGCAGCGGTGGTTCCCACGACCTCCCCGAGACGGCCCAGGAGGTCCCGACCCCTCGTTCGTTCGCTCGCCGAACTCGACCGGCTGGGCAAAGGAGGGCGCAACGGGAGGCAAGGGGGGCGCCGAGGGTTCCCAGGAGGTCCAGTCGGCATCCCCCCTTGGCCAGTCCACAGAGGATCTCAAATTCTTCGCGCGTCAACAAACGCGCGCTCTGATGTTGAAGACGTTAGCCGAATGGCGGGCGGCGACGGACCCCGGCGAGAAGAGGTTTCTTCACTCATTGCTCGAGAGCATGCGTGACGATTTGGAGGCGGCACGGGGGTACCGGCGGGAGTGGAGGCGGCGGCGACGGTGGCAACTTTGGCGGCGGCGATGGTGGCGACAGAGGCGGGGGCGAGGGTGGCGACATCGACGGAGGAGGCGACGATGGAGACGAGGAGTGAACTTTTTTTTATTAATGTACTTTTTTAATTATTGTAATTTTTTTAAATTATTGTACTTTTTTTTAATTAATGTACTTTTTAAAATTTTAATAGTATTATTAAATTTTCCCGTATATGTGTCGTAAATTTAATTCTGTATGTTGTGTGATTGTTAATTATTTGTTTTATATAATTTTGAGTGATGTGGCTAGGCTATGGCTGGACTATTTGCTTGTCTTGATGATGTGACAAGAGGATTTTTAAGGCTAATGATGTGGCAGGAGGAGTTTGTGGCTTGGCTATTGCTAGGCTATTGCTGGGCTATTGCTGGGCTATTCCTATTGTGGATGCTCTAATATTGGAAAATTTAAAGAGTTTTTCTTATTGCATCAAGTATAGAAAGTGAAAGGATTTTGGAAGAATCTCGTAATAATTTTTTTGTCTAGAAATATGGTAGTATGATAGTATTTGGTGAATCAACATTTAGAGCATCCACAATGGTCTACGACCTCCAATAGCCCCCACATAGCCTTCCCACTGCCACATCATCCAGCACTAAAATCCTCCTGCCACATCATCTCGCCACATCAACTGGACATTCAATAGCCCTCACATAGCCTTCCCATAACCTATCCATATCACTAATAACAATTATATAATTTAATTTACAATCGTAGCAACATATGGAATTTAATTTACGAGACAAATACGGGAAAATTGAATAATACTATTAAAATTTTAAAAAGTGCAATAATTTTTTTAAAAAAAGTCCATTAATTTAAAAAAAAGTACAAAAATTAAAAAGTACAATTAAAAAAGTACAATATTTCTATATGGAAATATAAAACATTCAAGGATGTCTCTATAAAAGAGAGACAACCTAGAATGGTTTTTGTCCCACATCGAATGTGAAACATAAAACATTCAAATGTCTCTATAAAAGAGAGACAACCTAGAATGATTTTTGTCCCACATCGAATGTGAAACATAAAACATTCAAGGATGTCTCTATAAAAGAGAGACAACCTAGAATGATTTTTTGTCCCACATCGAATGTGAAACATAAAACATTCAAGGATGTCTCTATAAAAAAAAGGGTCGGTTGGCTAAAATGCCATGCTAGCCTTAGTTCGGTTAGTGCTGTATGGAAATCAAGACATGCGGCCGACATCATTTTTGGAAACTTCTAGGGTTGGCTCCTTGGCCGACCCTTTTGAAAAAAAAGAAAAATGATGTCTCGATAAAAGAGAGACAACCTAGAATGGTTTTCATAAATTCGCAAGCCCATTAAATATATATGGGTTATTACGAATTTCTTGTATAAATTTATTTGTAAAAATTGTTTTTAAATATAAAAAACAATTTTCATAAATAAATAGTATTTTTTAAAATTTGTTTTTTTTTTAAAAAAAAATTCGAATTTTAAAAATTCAAATTAAAAAAAAATAAAATCTGACGTCGGTCTGACGCCGATCCGGGGCCTACAATGGCGCCGTGAGGATCGGCGTTAGAACCGGTGTCAGAACACGAATCGGCATGGGCACGCCCAAGTTGACGCCGATTTCGCCGACGCCGGTTGCAATGGTTCGGCGTCAGGACCGGCGTCGGCGAAAAATCGGCGTGCCGGTTTTGACGCCTCCATTGCGGATGCTCTTTAGTGTAAATGCATTAATTCTCATTTCCCTAGCTACGAATTTTCTACAAATATTTATCGGAAAGGGTCAGATCGGTTGACTATTTGAACTTTTGGCTATTGTTCCCCAAATGAATGCGCTTGTAAACAATTCTTTTTACTCTGCTGGATTTTATTTTTTACATTCCTATTTTATTTTTTTTTTGTATTTCTATCTCGGTTTGTTCATTGATTTGTATTTGTAAATTACTATGTTTTCACCCACATAAAAACTAAAGTTGGCAAAATAAGTGCCTTGATCAATGGATATTATATTTAGCTAATATTTAAGCAAGAAAGTCACAAGTAGTGATATAAGACAACCACTACTTAAATGCATAACTATAGAACACGAATTCAGTTCATTGTAAGAGCGATTTAGCTCACTCTAAAAGCGTTTTACTTTAACACAAATTTAAAAATACGAAGTGAACCAAAGTGTAATTATAGTGAACTCAATATTTCACGGAGTAAATACAATTCATTATCAAGTTATAGTGAACTAAATCGCTCTTATTATGAACTAAAATCGTTCTTATAGTGAGTTAAATTTGTGTTCTCTGATTATACACTTAAGGCTAGTCATATTTTGATCATCTCCCAGAAAGTCAATATATAAAAAAAGATAAGTTAGATTTATTACAACAAAATTTTCATATATAACAGATCTCTATTTTCAGCCTACATAGGTTCAGGTTCAGCGTTAGTTTTCTTCTACCATTTCTATTTCAATCACTTCATTTTTATGTGAGTTGATCAAAAAGAATATTAGATACATTTGAACGTATAAAACAAATCTCCAAATGAATTTTCAATTTTGTTAATTTTCAGCTTTGATAAATGAAATCAATGTTCAATTCCAACCTATTATTAGAAGCATGTACTCGAAATTCTAAAAATAGTAATGGTAATTATGAGTAAGAACAAGAATCTACTTTCAATTTGCTAAAGAAAAATAAATAAATAAATTGATGTTTGAGCTTTGAATTTGATATTCGAATTTGAAGATGGACTCTAGGTTGGAATATCAGTGTTGCCCAACTGTTTTGGGTGAGAGACAGAGAGGCGTGGTTGGAGGAAGCAATTGAATTGCTATTTTTTTCCTTCTTTACTCTCTCCGTCCCCGATTAAAAGTCACACTTTTCTATTTCGGTCCGTCTTCAATTAAGAGTCACACTTCATTTTTATCATAAATGGTAAGTAGGCACCACATTCCACTAACTCACTTCGCTCACATTTTATTATAAAACCAATATAAAAGTAGGTCTCACATTCCACTAACTTTTTCAACCAACTTTTCTTTACATTTTTAAAATCCGTGTCCGGTCAAAGTGTAACTCTTAATTGAGGACGGAAGGAGTATTTGTTATCTCCGGATTGCAATAGTCAACTGAAAACAGAAATGTGATATGATCTTCAAATATCATTTACTTTATGGCTCGTATATGATAGTATCTGTACCAGGAAATATTTACCCAATTTTACTAATACATTTCACCCATTTTTTTATATTTCTTAAAACTGACTCTTAATCGCAGAAACAGTATATGTCAGTGACTCTTCAAGCATTAACACAAAATTTCAGATTCCAGAAGATACAGAGATGCTGCATTTCAGTTTGTGTCAATCTACACAAGACTACGCACACAAATGTAAAAGTATGCCTTCTAATTTGTACACAACTAATCTAAGCTCATACACGAAAATTCACTAAGGCTCAGAATTATCCAAAGCACACTATATCATTTCACATGATATTCATCGAGGCATGTTAGCAAC
Source organism: Salvia splendens (assembly GCF_004379255.2). Taxonomy (NCBI): domain Eukaryota; kingdom Viridiplantae; phylum Streptophyta; class Magnoliopsida; order Lamiales; family Lamiaceae; genus Salvia; species Salvia splendens. The sequence goes on along the minus strand of NC_056033.1, from coordinate 42,199,856 downwards.
ATAGCAAACAAATTCACATGACACCATAAGAAATAATGGTACTTACAATTCCCTCGGCCATTTTTCAATAGCGCTTGTTGGACACCTTCCGGAGATACATCACTACTAATGTTTAGGCTCTCTGCCTGTGGAGTAAACAAAGAACAAGTTGGATATTCGGAAGCCATATAATCAGTAGCCTAAGAATATCATGATAATAACAAGGGTAGAAATGAGGCAAGAAAAAATAAGGAAAAAAAGGAGTATATAGATATAATAACAAGAATAAACGTTCACAAAAGTTGCACCCATTAATTCTATCAAGTAAAAACATTGATAAGGTTAGAAACCATTTTCAGCAAAAGAAATTCAAAAAACCAATGAATAGACAAAGAAAGATGCACACAAGATGCTTGACCTGATCTACTCATTGGTGCAAGGTACATTAGTTCAGAGCCTTAAACTGTAGAGTTTGATCATAGAAGTCCCTATCCGGAAAGCTCTTTTATGTACTGAACATTTTATGACTGCATATCTATTTTTTCATAAGGAACTATGGAAATTCAAAACCTCAAAGAGAAAGGCAGAGGCTACATATAGACACATGGAAATGGGAATTATACTTTAGTTTAGTGAATATGGTAAGGGCATTCATCAAAAGGATCAAAACAAAACTCAAAAGAAGTAAAGCACATGATTCAGATCATAAATTTACACATGTTAAGTGACAAATGAAAACCTGATAAAGCAGCAAAATAAGAGCACACCCTAATGTACCCTGATGAAAGTGCCACTAACATAATAAGCAGCCTCCCTACCCAAGTCCGTAGCTGCTTCAACTGAGGGCACACCAAATTGCACCATAACTGAATCGGTATCTCCAAATATGACCTGTGAATTTAAGGTTTCAATTATCAAAATACGAACATGACCTAAGAGACCTTGAAAACGAACTAGAGATTACAAGGAGTATATGATATAGAAAAAAAAAGGAATAGAGTGACAGCCAAAGTTAAACAGTGAGTAAATGACCAGGAAGACAAATTACTAAAGACATTAGTATTCTTCTACATAACATGTTTGTGCATATATATTGGTAATAAGACAAAGGGGGAGATGATATGTGGTTCCTCTGGGACTATGTATCATAAAATAAAAGGGTTCGCCTAACTAGCCCCTTCAGTATCATGTCTACACGACAGAAGAAATAAGGAACTATTTAATCAGCTCCCAAAGAAGTCAAGTCAGATACATTTCACTACTGTGAATTCCAAGGTTAGAAGTAATCTGCCAACTTCATGTTCAGTAAACCATATCCAATTTTCTAGCATAAAGAATGAACCTCACTGTATAGCACTATTACAGTTATGCATATCATCTCTGCTTCTTTCTTACTTCAAAATTTTCAAGGAGCAATGCTTCCCTTAGTTTGTACCAATGGTATTGCAATGAAGCAATTACCATTTAGGTGGCATGCGTCTTTTATGTTGTAAATGCAAAATTTAAGAAAGCAGCGTTGTAATTGCAACAATTGCAAAATAAATACCAAATAACTAAGGATACACAGGGAGTGCAGGGCAGGGAATGTACTCCGTCAGTGAGCGTTCCATCCATTAGTGCAGGGAAGTCCTCTATCAATTTATTACTCAGTGTATTTTGGTTTTGCACACGAACTTAATTGTAGTAACAATTTGATGGAAGTTGATGTGGCTTGTAACAATTAGACTGGAAATAACAATGAATTATGCAGCCCAAAAGTTGTCTTAAGATTACTTTTCCTGAACAGAAGAAAAGTCCCTAACAAACTTGAAAAGAAATTTTTTCTCAAATTTATCTGGAACAAGTATACATGTGGCATAGTAAAATATGAATATATCTATGAATAAAATATGTAACTGTAGTGAGTCTAAATTCACATTTGAAAGGTAAAACGTACAAGGTAGTAAAAAAAATAATTTACTTAAGTCCCTTCAAATCTGCCTTGGCCCTTCTACGAGCAGTCAAAATTGCAGGCATAATTCCCCCAGTTGAATGAATTTGACCCCACGATCCCATCACCGCCTCATATAAAGAGAATGCATTTCGTGTGAGTCACAAGAAAACAGAGAGAGATGTAAAAGTATTCCTTATGATGTGCACAACTAATCTAGCTCATACATGCAAATTTGTTAAGGCTCAGATTCATCCATAGCACATTATATCAAATTCGTTAAGGCTCAGATTCGTCAAGTTCTATCAACTGCATCCTTGTAAGGATCTTCATTCAAGGACTAAAATTACATAACAAAAACAAGGGGCGGAGCTAGGAATTAAACTCAAGAGGGGCAAAAATATACACAAGCAAATAATTGAAAATTTAAGAAGGAAATCAAATAAATATTTAAATTTAAAGAAAAATTAGTATAGAAGAACATTTTTGAACAGGGGCAATTGCCCCACTACATATACATGTGGATCCGCCCATGACAAAAGCCAAGGAATACCAGACAGACAGAATAAAAAGTTGCTAAGACCAAGATCCAATTGCTAGGAAAAATATGTTGTTCCATCTATCACCACCCATGTGAAAATCATTCACTCCAGAAGACCAAAACGTACACACACAACCAGAGCAAATGGATCTTTACCATTCTAAGGTTCATGAGATTTATTACAGAAAACACATCAAGAAACCATGCAGTTTGAGGTTCAATATATTCGACATCTGAAGAGAAGGGGTAGAAAAATAACAACAATAACAAAAAATAAAATTTACAGATTATGTTTACCTTTATGGTGCAGTTAAAAATAGATCTTCAAGCTCATTTTCCCGAAGAACTCCATCCTATAAAAGCAAAAAGGAAGAAACAGGCATAAAGAAAGCAGTATCGAATGTTCGATAGTCTATTGGATGGATCTGAATATCTTTAGATTAGTCAAGAAAACAGAAGTGTCTATGAAGCAAGAGAATAATATCACCCTAATAAAAAAAATGAATGTAATATAGTTTGTCTAGGCCCTGAAAGCCTGGAGCTGGTGAGAGTTTAAATCAAAACCAATTTTATGTTGGCGTCTAGCTTGCCATTTTAACCTCATGATTATGGATTAGAAATTTAATGAGCTATGTTCTTAAGAAATCATCAACTGATTTCTCAGTTATAACCTATTCAGTACATATTTTAAATTATGTATTACTGAATGTAGTCTGACATATAATTCATTTGAAAGTTCTTATGAATGCAAAAGGTCCAACTCCAAGAGCAATGCCCTAAAACTCCATAATATAATTCCATAGATCAACTTTTGGTGCATGCACTCAAAAGATTTGAGTGCGGAATATGGTAACTAACACAGTATAGTAGTTGTCATAAATTTCCAAATTACTTGCCATTTAGGAGGCATCATCGTTGCAGTAAGTAGTTTTCCGCTTTATAAAAAAAAGGAACAGAAATGAATTGGTTTTACAAAATTTTAACAGCATAACATATAGTACAATATGCCCACCAGGAGGTCAGTGATTGAAACACTTATAGCCAGTTTTTTGGCAAAGCACTTGTAGCTAGTTTTACTAGTGATTAAAAAGAAGTTGAGTTTCAAAAACACGCAAATAAAGGCCTTGATGTGGCAGAAGCAAAATTATCTACAAGAAATATACTGTTCAACTTGTTCTTTTGTGATTCTTCCTTTTCCTTTTTCGGTAGATAGGTACATTTGTTTGATAATGGTTCAAATATTCTTAAGCCAGCAACGCAATGATTAAGTGCAACATATCTCAAATAAATGGCATGAACATGACCCAAACATTGAAGCAAGACTAAACAAGCACATAAGTTATGGTAAATGACCTCTACTGAGGGGACTAAACAAGCACATCATAACGTATCTCGATTTAATAACTACTTAATTCATTACTGTGTTTGAACTTCATTGATATGAAGCTGAAGATAAAAGAAACATATATCATCCATTTATCTGGTTTTAACTTTAGGTTGTGCTCTACCTATATACCAGTACCACACATTGCTATGCCTCATAATACAGTTTAAATATTTATTCATGTCTTCAATCTGAAAAAACTTATTCAACACTCTGCAAGCTTATGAGCATAAAACAAGGATAAAGTAAATGCTTACAGAGGTCAACCATTAGAAAGATAATGGAATGATATACTTGTACTGTTGTACATCAACTCAAAACATATGCCACCATCAAATAATTTTAATTAATAACTACTTAATTCATTACTGTGTTTGGACTTCATTGATAAGAGACTGAAGATTATTTAATTTTTTTTTAACTTTTATGGGCTGTTCTCTACCTATATACCAGAACCACACATTACTATACGTCATCAAACAGTTTAAATATTTATTCATATCTTTAATCTGAAAAAACTCATTTTAAAAATGAAAAAACTAAGATTTGAGGATCATCCACCAACTCGGCATCCAGCTACAGACGCTTCATCCACTAAGATTTCTGTTAATTCAAATAAATATAATCACAGTCAATGCTCAATGAATAGAGACACACCTGGCAATCACCTGATCTGGGGATGTGGGAAAGGATAAACAATCATCCCCAAATTTTAGCACATCATTGTACCCGAACTTTTTCCAAAGAGTCCATGTGGTCTCAATTTGTCCTTTCCCTATTAAAAGAGAGTGAAGAAAAAAAAAAGCCTGCCAAGGTAAGACCAAGTTCCTTCACCCCTTCAGGCAACTTTTCTCGAACCAAACTCTTAATAGCCACTACTTCAGCAGGTTGTAAAGGAGAAATGAAGCACTTCACCTAAGTAAAAGAAATTAGATAGAGTTAACGAAATGTAAAGTAGAAACTTTATCATCAAGTTTTAGGTAAGAAGAAAAATAAAAATACCAGAAATTCATTTAGCTCGTCATCACTGAGAGCACCATCCATGTCAAGATCACAAAGAAAAATATCCTTTGCGCTCTCATGCATCATGGTCTTAAAGCTTGGGTTTCTTGATCAAACAGAGGTGCTGTAGGGTGAAGGATAGCCTTTTGAGCAAAGTAGAACACTTCTTGGATCTAAAACAATTTATGAAGACATCAGTTATCTGAAAAATCTAATTTATCTAGGGAATTTCAAATGGAAGTCATAAAGCAGGTTAAACATTGTCTTAAACCTGGAGCATATTAGCTGCAGTATATTCTGTGCAAGTCTCAATCTCCTGAAACTGATCCATAAGAGCATCATTTCAACACTCAAACTGTACTCTTCATCTCACCTGACGAGCTTGCAACCAGCCACAATTACCGGTGCTCTGATCTAAGCAAACCAAATCTACAAGTTCAAATAAAACAATGAAAAACACCAATACAACTCAACACAAAGATGATCAATTTCCTCAGCATATATCAGTTGCAAAAGGACAATAAACATCCATAGCTGCACATGCATCTCAGGTACCATATAAATGAATCTTTTAAGGGAGTGGAGTTGTGGGCAGTTAACAAAGAAAAGAGGCAGTTTCTATAATATTGGTTCAGGTCAAACTCAAATGGATTCTCTTATCAGCCAATTTCTGAATGGTGTACTACTAAGAAAAAAAAATCAGCATGATAATCGAGCTCACTCACTTTCCAGTTAGTTATGCAGCAGCAATCAGCTGTTCAATCCCCTGACCAGCTCATACAAAATACTAGGGTAGGTAACAATACATCTCGCCGAACAAACATTCAGTTATTCATACATCTTCAACGACGGAGGCCTTTGCATTACCAGCAAGATCAGCATATTTTCTTCACCTTCTAAATTAATTAATTAAGATGGAAAAAGGATGCAAGAAAAAATAACTCACATGTATTACAAAAGTTTAAACCAATTATTTCATCCAATAACAGCACAATACCAAACAATTCGAACCTCCAACCTTCGAAGCCCATGGAGCCAGACCGTACTGAGGCGATTCAGTGTCAGATGTTGATCGCATGCATAAGTCAACACTACAGCATTGACTGACGCGCTTCAATTCCTCAGCAATTCTTCCCTTTATACTCCAAACTGCATTGACGGATCAATGAATCAGAATCAATTATTATATGCAAGTGACAAAAATATGTGTGTTGCGTGCACCTGCTGGAGGTGTCAACAATGATGATGATGATGATGATGGGGACAACAAGAGTCATAGTAGCAGCTCCTTCTGCTTCGATTTTTTTTACAACAAGAGTCAAAAACATTAGCGCCCCTGGGTTGTACACGTAGACAGCCTTAGCAATTTCCACAAACTCATAAGTTTTGCTTTCCTGCAAACGATGTTTCAATCATAAACAAACAAACAAATTTGATCATCAACAAATATACATGTATGTACCATACCATGTCAACATTGATTTCTTCAATTGCAAACCTTGCTGCCCTATGCACATGATCATGATAGATGGGGTCAGACACATCAGCGGGGAGGAATTTCAGATAACTCAGCAGCCAAGAAGGAAGGCGCACATCCACATCAAAACCCTACCTCATATCATTATCAATCAATTACTCATAATCTCCAAATTAAATATGAATCAATCATAATATTCAGATTGGATTGTATTGAATCAGATGTACTTACAAAGCTATTGCGGACTTGACTGATGTATTTGAGAATGGTCTCGCGGTCGCAAGTATCTTTTTCAGTATCCTCCACCATTGCATCGTTTCCAATCCCCTCCCACATTTCCCCATCTTCCTCACTTGAGTAATCATCATTCCTTGTGGGATCATAAGTTTCATCTTCGAATGGCATCTTTCCGTTGTACCGCTGAAATAAATTATATATATCTTCGAATTTCAGTACCTTTCTCGTTTCTTTTTCCTCTTTCATGGCGGAACCACCACCGGAATCGATTTTCGCAATATCGCCACCACCGGAATCGACTTTCGCAATCTTGCCACCACAGCCACCGGAATCGATTTTCGAAATCTCGCCACAACAGCCATCGGAATCGATTTTCGCGTTCTCGCCACCACAGCCACCGGAATCGATTTCCTCTGTTTCCTGAATCTCTCCTCTTTTCCGTTTACCACACACAACGGAATCGACGGAATCGGTGTCGGATTCCCCCAAAGCCATTTCTCCAATCTGGATTTTAGGGTTTTCCGTATTATCAGAATCACAAGTAGTATTATTTTTTTCAGAGGTGATAAATTACTATTAATTAGTTTCCTATATTACATAATTACCCTTGTACGATACTTTAGTAAAGATTGATTTAAGTTTTTCACAATCAGCAGTATTAGAAAATGATTGACTGAATCTTCCGTAATAAATTGCATAACTTATAATTAGGTAAATAATACTAGTAGTACACATTAGTGGCATAATTTCTTTCAAGAGGATATTTCTTCATTCCTATTTCTCAATATTTAAAATCCACCATACAAACAAAATTAATAATAAACATCATTCTCACTATTTAAACTCTACCCAACAAACTAAATTATGTAGATAATATACATTAGTTGCATAATTTCTTCTTACATAATTTAAACTAAATTTAAACTCTTCCCTACAGATTAAATTCTCTTTTAAAATACTTTCGCACTAATTATTAATTAGTATTAAATAATCTTTACATTTCTAAGTTAGAAAACGACTATGTATATAATTAATATCTTAGTGTTATCACTAAATAAAATAAAAAATAATAGTAATAGTCATTCACATTCAATTATTTTAAAATTTTAAATTAAAAAAACTACTCTATGTGTATATTAATTTCTTTATAGTAATAATAATAATCGTAGTTCGCATCCAAATAAATAATAATAGTAGTTCGCATCCAAATAATCTTTAAAATTATACTCCCTCTGTCTCAGCTAAGATGACACATTTCTCTTTCGCACTTGTTTTACAAAAATTATAGTAGGAGTAATAAATAGTTAAAGTTAAGATAAAGTAAAATAAGAGAGAGAATAATGTAGAAGAGACTCTCCTTTATATTATTCTATCTCTTACTTTACTTTTCTCAATTTCTCAATTTTAACTATTTATTGTATTTTTTTAAAACACATGCGAAAAAACAGCGTGTCATCTTAGCTGAGACTGAGAAAGTAAGTTATAAAAACAACTTATGTGTGTATAATAATTTCTTAGTGCTGTCATCTAAAAAATAGATATAATCATTCACATTCAATTAGTTCATTATTAAATCATATTTAAATTTGTAAGTTATAAAACGTTTTCATGTGTATATAATTAATTTATAGTGTTATTATCCAACTAAACAATCGTAATTATTTGCATTCAATTATTTTATTAATAAATAATAATTGTCATCCAAAGAATAATCATACTTATTCATATTCAATTATTTTATTATTGTATCAAATAATTCTTAAAATTCAAAGTTATAAAAACGACTACATGCATATATAATAAATTCATATCGTTACATCAAATGAAATACAAAATAATAATAGTCATTCACATACAATTATAAGTTATAAAAATGATTACATACGTATATAATTAATTTCTTATTGTTATCATCCAACGATAATAGCCATTCACATTTAATTATTTTATTATTAACTCAAACAGGGGAGTAGTACTATATACACATCCCTTCACTACCACATACTAGAACAATGCAACATTTTATGACTTGTAAAAGGGAATTCAAATATTCTTGAATTGGTAGACGAGACAGCATAATCCAGATAACAACTTGAATTAGATTCTACCAGAGTTGTTCAAACATAACATATCTAATACTACTATTATAGTGCATAAATGGATAAACGCAGAGATGGAAGAATCAAGGGTTGGCATCTAGTTTAACCTTCCACTGATCGAGTTTGAAAGGTTTAGTAATGGGTTGATTGACAATTGCTTGGATAGTCATAGTAGCAGCTCCTTCTGCTTCGACTTTTTTTACAACAAGAGTCAAAAACATTAGCATCCCTGGGTTGAACACGTAGACAGCCTTAGCAATTTCCACAAACTCATAAGTTTTGCTTTCCTGCAAACAATGTTTCAATCATAAACAAACAAACAAATTTGATCATCAACAAATATAAATGTGTGTACCATACCATGTCAACATTGATTTCTTCAATTGCAAACCTTGCTGCCCTATGCATATGATCATGATAGATGGGGTCAGACACATCGGCGGGGAGGAATTTCAGATAACTCACCAGCCAAGAAGGAAGGCGCACATCCACATCAAAACCCTACATCATATCATTATCAATCAATTACTCATAATCCTCAAATTAAATATGAATCAATCATAATATTCAGATTGGATTGTATTGGATCAGATTTACTTACAAAGCTATTGCGGACTTGACTGATGTATTTGAGAATGGTCTCGCGGTCGCAAGTATCTTTTTCAGTATCCTCCACCATTGCATCGTTTCCAATCTCGTCCCCCATACCCTCATTTCCAATCCCCTCCCACATTTCCCCATCTTCCTCACTTGAGTAATCATTCCTTGCGGGAACATAAGTTTCATCTTCGAATGGCATCTTTCCTTTGTACAGCTCAAATAAACCATATCTATCATCGAATTGCGGTACCTGTCTCGTTTCCTTTTCCTCTTTCATGGCGGAACCACCACCGGAATCGATTTTCGCAATCTCGCCACCACCGGAATCGACTTTCGCAATCTCGCCACCACAGCCACCGGAATCGATTTTCGAAATCTCGCCACAACAGCCATCGGAATCGATTTTCGCGATCTCACCACCACAGCCACCGGAATCGATTTCCTCTGTTTCCTGAATCTCTCCTCTTTTCCGTTTACCACACACAACGGAATCGACGGAATCGGTGTCGGATTCCCCCAAACCTGTTTCTCCGATGTGGAAATTAGGGTTTGCCATGATTTTCAGAATCGTAATTTGGTTTACACAATAATTTTTCTTCAAAGCACACCACACTCGAATAATAATAATAATAATAATAATAATAATAATAATAATAATAATAATAATAATAATTAACAAAACTATATAGTGTACTAATTTTAATATTCATGACTAATTGATTGAATTATTTAGCACACATATAGATAGTATTAGATAATATGTGGAGTAGTTTATTTTAGAAAAAAATGAACTAGAACGATCTACAAATGAACTCCGTAATTTTTACAATCTGAATATTTTAAAACTATCTAAAAATCATAGTTTTGTTGTTCAACGCTAGAAATTATTTTGACATTGATCATATCCGAACCGAACAAAATCGAAATTTTAAAATTTGGTACGATTTTATAAATGCAAAATTTTCGGTTTTTTAGGTTCTGACGGAAAAAAAATTGAAAATTCAAATTATTTACAATATTATATTTCCTCCGTCCTAACTAAGTCGTGTTGTATTTTTTTGGGTTGTCCCAACTTAGTTGAGTCATTTCTTTTTTTTGACAAAAAACAAAACATCTAATCAATTTTACCTTTTTCCATCACTTACTTTACTCCCTTTATCTTTTCTACCTTATTAATCTCTCCTACTTTTCAACATGATTTCTTAATCTCCGTGCCCAAAAGTTATGACTCAACTTAGTTGGAACGAATGGGGTAGTATATATTATATATTCTATTATATTTAATACTAATACTTAAATGAATTCTAAACCATAAAAGAATACCATAACATTATATAATTTCCGTTTTCTCGGTTTTTTGAAATCTCATATAATTTCACTTTTTCGGTTTATTTCGATTTTTGTAGTTCGGTTTTTGGTTTTTTTGGTTTCTATTCGGTCATTTTAAACTAAATTAGGCTTTTCGATTTAGGCAAAAAACGGAACCGAAACTCGAATGCTCACCCCTATACATATTCCACAATTCTACAAATTAGGGATTAATTATAATTGTTAATTAATTTAGCTCTAACAAAGAATTTAAGAATAGATTAATCAAAGCATAAAATATAAGTTTTAGAAAAAATAAGGATTTAATGGTACTGAAATATTACATAAAAAAATATTTCTAATTTTTCTTTTTTGCTAATTATTAATGTACTTTTATTGTGTTTTTAAATAAATACATCAAACAAAAATAGAAATATGAAAAAAAGAGAAGGAAGAGAAAATAAGTAAAAACCGTGTATCCTAATTATCAAGGTGGCTCATTTTAATTCAGTAGTATTAAATAGACAAGGTTTTACTATTATTTAAAACCGATAAAATCTTCTATCCTATTCACGTCTTCTTCACTCATTCATGGAAGATGAGTGTTGCTTAATTGCTTAATTTGCACCATACAATCGTATGCTTCCTTCCTTTTGATTTTCAGTGGAGATTTTTTGGCTAGTAGTAAACGGGAATTCAAATATTCTTGAATCGGTAGAAGAGACAACATAATTCGGATAACAAGTTGAATCAGATTCTACAAGAGTTGTTACTACTTCATCCGTCCCACAAGAATATGCACTCTTTCCTTTTTAGTCTGTTTCACAATAACAGTAAAAAACATTAGAAAGCGTGGGTTGTACACGTAGACTGCCTTAGCAATTTCCACGAACTCATAAGTTTTGCTTTCCTGCAAACGATGTTTCAATCATAAACAAACTGTTGCAAACGTGAAGGAAATAGAGAAGCCTCAAGCTTTTCATTTCCTAAGCCTTTTGGCTTTTCACTCCCAAGGTAACCTCCAAAATGTTTATGAGGTGACTTAATGCCGAGACTCTTCATGTAGGTACTCCCATCCTATAAATAGGTGGAGCTTGGGAGAGTAGAACACAACACCAACACTACAACAAGCATTCTCACTTCTCTCTCTAGTTATCTACATCATAGTGTGCATTCTAGGAGCATTGCATAGCTCAATTCTCGGAACTCCATCAAGTTCGCCGGTGCCTAGCGGGTTTGAGGTGCTTCTACACGCTAGGAAGAAGTCGTTTTATCTTTGGGGGCAATACGTCATTCCGTGAGCACTAGCCGGGGCGTAATTTGTCTTGCGGAAAGAGGGTTTTCCTCGACTCGACTTATAAATTTGGTTTGCTTTATTTCCATGGTAATTTTCATTCATCTTTTTGTTGCAAGTGTGAAAATGTTATATTGACCAAGTATGGAAAGTTCATAGGTGAAGGTCACCTAGTGAATGAACTTTTTGAGCTGAATGTTACGGTCATTCACCGTGGAAAAAGGAATAAGCAATAAGGAAGATGACACTTCCTCTTATTTGCTTGAATGCTCTGATTTAAATTATGGCATAATAGATTGGGACATGTAAATCTAAATGCTATAAAAATATTAGTAAATCTTAATTTACTGAAAGTAGATAAGTTTAACTCACAAGAAAGATGTGAAGTGTGTGTTGAAGCCAAAATGGCTAAACTGCTGTTCCATTCGGTAGAGCGAAGCACAAAACCTCTTGAATTGGTCCATACAGACGTATATGATTTGAAATTTGTGCAAACAAGAGGAGGTAAAAAGTACTTCATCACATTTATAGATGATTGCACAAGGTATTGTTACATTTATTTATTAAGAAGTAAAGATGAGGCAATTGAAGCGTTTAAAGACTTCAAAAATGAAGCCGAAAATCAACTTAATTGTCGAATTAAGTGTGTTCGAAGTGATAGAGGTGGTGAGTATGTAGCGCCGTTTGTAGAATTATGCCATGCAAGTGGTATAATTCACCAAACCACAGCTCCATATTCTCCTCAATCAAATGGCGTTGCTGAACGCAAAAATCGAACACTAAAAGAGATGATGAATATAAGCCCGATGGTACTATAGATAAATCTCCAGACTTCATAACTTTTATGTTGGATGACGAACCAAAGTCAGTGACGGAAGCTTTGTCTGGCCCAGACGCAGCATGGTGGCAAGAAGCTATCAACAGTGAAATTGAATCCATCATGAGAAATAACACTTGGGTGTTAGTAGACTTGCCTGAAGGCTGTAAGGCTTTAGGGTGCAAGTGGATTCTGAAAAGGAAATATAAGCCCGATGGTACTATAGATAAGTACAAAGCTCGCCTAGTTGTCAAAGGCTTTAAGCAGAAAGAAGGGCATGACTTCTTTGATACATTTTCACCTGTTACGAGAATCACTTCCATTCGGGTGCTTCTTGCGATTGCTGCTTTGCACAATCTTGAGATTCACCAAATGGATGTGAAAACTGCGTTTCTGAATGGTGATCTGGAAAAAGAAATATATATGGAACAACCCGAAGGGTTTGTAGTGCCTGTACAAGAGCGTAAAGTATGCAAACTGGTAAAATCATTATATGGGTTGAAGCAGGCAACGTTACAATGGCACTTGAAATTTGACAATGTGATGTTGTCAAATGGGTTCACTATCAATGAGTGTGATAAGTGTGTTTACATTAAGAACACAGATAACGGTTTTGTTACTGTGTGTCTTTATGTAGATGATATGTTGATTATGGGCAGCAATAGTGCCATTATCAATGAAACCAAAAATATGTTGAAGAGAAATTTCGACATGAAAGATATGGGTTTAGCTGATGTGATTCTCGGAATCAAAATTAAAAGGAATCATGAGGGAATTGCTCTGACACAATCTCATTATATTGAGAAAATGCTAAAGAAATTTCACTCGTTCGATTGTGAGCCAGCTAAGACTCCATTGGAACCCAACGTGCATTTGAGTAAGCACACGGGTGAGCCTGTAGCTCAAGAAGAATATGCAAGGATCATAGGGAGTTTGATGTTTATCACAAACTGCACCCGACCAGATCTTGCGTGTACGGTGAATAAGCTGAGTCGATTTACGAGCAACCCAAGCAAGGAACATTGGAAAGCTCTGCGTAGGGTTTTAAGATACTTGAAGTATACTCTTAACTTTGAGCTGCAGCACACAAGATATCTCCAAGTACTTGAAGGGTATTGTGATGCAAATTGGATCTCTGATTCAAAAGACTCGTTCTCGACAAGTGGTTATGTGTTCACTGTGGGGGGTGGAGCTGTTTCGTGGAAGTCAACGAAACAGACGTGTATTGCTCGATCCACCATGGAATCTGAGTTTATCGCATTGGATAAAGCAGGGGAAGAAGCCGAGTGGCTCAGAAATTTCCTAGAATGTATTCCATGTTGGAAGAAGCCAGTGCCGACAGTAGTGATATACTGTGATAGCCAAGCAGCTATAGGGAGAGCACATAGTGGCTTATACAATGGTAAGTCTTGACATATTCGTCGACGACATAATACCGTCAGATAATTGATCACAAGTGGTGTTATCACAGTTGACTATGTAAGGTCAGTGGATAACTTAGCGGATCCGTTTACAAAAGGTTTAAACCGTGATCAAATGCATAAATTGCTAAAAGAAATGGGACTGAAAACCACATCTTAAAAGATGATTATAGTGGTAACCCAACCATACGATTGGAGATCCCATGGGCTTGGTTCAATGGGAAAACGAAGCTATATGAATCTAGTTGTAACACTCGGAAGATTTTTAATCTTCGCCCATTCTTTAGAAAGCATTGAGTGTTGTAACCTGCATGTGGTAAGAGGCTAAGTTTTGACTTTTAATGATTCTTAGAAACCTCGAGGAGGTGGGTATTGCAGAATACCTAGAAAAGAATTACCTATGTAAGTGAAGAAGTGTGGGCCGCTTCAACATGTGAATCACTTATGAATCCAAAGTGGTGTTCCATGGCCAGTAAAGGACACAAACGTGAGAACTGATGAGTTTGTAAATAATATTGTGTCAATATTATTGTCTCGGTATACACCAAGGAGCAATGGTTCAAGGCATCACGTCCACCAGGCCGCCGGTATGCCCGATAGTGTTGACTATGGAAAGTTCAAAGCCCCAAGCTACTATTCCAAATGCAATATTGTTTCTCGAGAATTGAACAAAAGAGTCTGCATACATGCATTTTGTGTCTGGTGTTGGTTTGAGCTTGCAGCGCTCTAACCAATGTGGGGGATTGTTGAAAACGTGAAGGAAATAGGAGAAGCCTCAAGCTTTTCATTTCCTAAGCCTTTTGGCTTTTCACTCCCAAGGTAACCTCCAAAATGTTTATGAGGTGGCTTAATGCCGAGACTCTTCATGTAGGTACTCCCATCCTATAAATAGGTGGAGCTTGGGAGAGTAGGACACAACACCAACACTACAACAAGCATTCTCACTTCTCTCTCTAGTTATCTACATCATAGTGTGCATTCTAGGAGCATTGCATAGCTCAATTCTCGGAACTCCATCAAGTTGCCAGTGCCTAGCGGGTTTGAGGTGCTTCTACACGCTAGGAGGAAGTCGTTTTATCTTTGGGGGCAATACGCCATTCCGTGAGCACTAGCCGGGGCGTAATTTGTCTTGCGGAAAGAGGGCTTTCCTCGACTCGACTTATAAATTTGGTTTGCTTTATTTCGATTGTAATTTTCATTCATCTTTTTGTTGCAAGTTTCCTTTCGATTGTAATAGTTAGAGTACCGCCTGTACACGGCTTGGGAATTTCTTCCCTTATTTCTAACACAAACAAACAAACAAATTTGATCATTAACAAAGTTCTGAATCTATTAGCTTGACTGATGTATTTGAGAACGGTCTCGCGGTCATAAGGATCGTTTTCAGTCTCGTCCAACATATATACTTTAGCTTCACCATCATCACTTGAGTAATCATCATCTTTCCTCAAAGGATCGTAATCTTCATCTTCGAAGGACATCTTTCCTTTATAGCGCTGAAATAAACCATATCTATCTTCGAATTTCATTACCTGTCTCGTTTTCTTTTCCTCTTCCGTGGCAGAACCACCATCGGAATTGATCTTCTCTGTTTCCTGAATCTCTCCTCTTTTCCGTTTACCACACACAACGGAATCGGTATCGGATTCCCCCGAAGTTGTTTCTCCAATCTGGAAATTAGGGGTTTCCATGATTTCCAGAATATCTATTTTTGTGTTTTAATGGAGAAAGGATAATAACTAATGATGAAAAGAAAACCTTGCATGAGATAAAATAGAAAATATTCCATTTACTATAAAATATTGACATTATGGCATAACTATCTATGTGGAGATGTCATGTAATTTGGTTAACACAATATTTTTTCTTCAAACCACACCACACTCAAAATATAATAATAATAATAATAATAATAATAATAATAATCCATAATGAAGGATTATGTGTCTTGATCAGCAGTACCTTCACGGCTTCACCACGGTTAACAACTACAGTACTACACCTTGAAATGAATTAACAAAATTATATAGTGTAATAATTTTGATATTCATGACTAATTGATTGAATATATTTATTTATCACACACATAGTAGTAGATAACATGTGGAATAGTTTATTTTAAAAAGAATTAAAACGATCTAAAAATAATTTTCATATATTTTTAAATGAACTAAAACAGACTAAAAATAAATTATATGTTATCTAAAAAATGACAGTTTGTGGTTCGACGCTAGCAATTATTTTGATATTGATCGTAATCCTATAAATGTATATATTCCACAATCCTATTAATTGTTATTGTTAATTAATTTATCTCCAACCAAGATATTTAAGATTAGATTAAGCAAAACATAAAATATAGAGTAATTTTTAGAAAAAATAAGGATATATTGGTATTGGAATATGACATAAAAGATCATTTCTTTATATATGGGACAATTGGTTTTGGCAGCAAGTTTCTTTGGTCACAAGTCACTCGGTCGGGTGCCATGTCAAGACACGGTCACCCAATCGGATGTGAGGTGCAGCTGGATCTGGAGATTTCCGCACGGCCTTGTGCAGGTGAGAAACCCATCGCACAGTCTGTTCGGATGGGTGGGGATGTTGTGCGAAGGCATCCCACGGGCCGTGCAGCCGGTGGGCAACGCACGTGGTTCGTGCATGGTTTCTTCTTTGAAACACAATAATAACTTGAAATTAAAAAAGAAAATGAATCATACTTAATTCACATTAAAGAAGCAACTTTTTAAAATTCCACATAACAAGTGAAACTAGTGATCTCATTTATGATTTATCTAAACATAATTTTATCTTGCGATAAAAAATGCAATAACAGAACAAAAGCATAATTATAAAAACTGAAATACACTTTTTTATTTATTTAATACCATCTCAGTTCTCACACAAGAAAAAGGGACAAGAAATTTCACCCAAAGAAAGAATGATGATTTATAAACTTTACGAACAACACACGATTTTCATCTTTACGCTTTTAGTTCACCCAAACACCACCAACCACGCTTTTCAGCTTCTGCTTTAGGCCATATCCCAAGCACGACTTCTAATTTAGTAATTAATTTTTAATCAGTCGCATTCTTATAAATTCTTTCACTATCAATCACTGTTAGAAGCCTTGTTTGGAATTTTCAAAGATATCTTTTTTTCTTACCAAACTGGTAAATTCCCTTCTCAACCTAATTTTATTTTCTTGGATACTAAATTCCAAAATTGAAAACGATAATTTTGTTAATCTTTATTAATGTGGAGTTTCGTATTCATAGAGAAGATAAAGTTTATGATTTGTTAGCCTCTTTCGGCACATAAGCCAAAACACCATCTTTCTTCATTGTCATCATAAAGATAGTGTTTAGTTTGTCAAAATTAAAATATGGTCAAAATTTGTGTATTTACCTTAGCTAAGCTTGTCATTGTTTTGTATTTCAAATTAAAAGAAGTGTTTGGTTTAGTTTTTTTTTTATAAAACAAAGAGCAGTTTGATACCAAGGACATAAACATCGTTCAAAACCTCACCTATGATAGTAATTATTAAGTACTACTAACTAGTTAAAAAAGAAAAGCCTTAAGTGAATACTAACCTTTAATCCAGATGCATATTAGAATAATTCATATCAATAAACTTGATTAAATGTAAAATTTAAAATATTTAAAAAGTTCCCACCACAAATAAATTTAAGGACAATTTATCATCGGAAAAAGAATTATTTGTGTTACATCACACAACAAAATTATAAGCCCGCAATCATTTCACACATGATTAACGTGGGCCCAACTTCAGGGCATCTATTTCGTGGACGGCCATTAAACGACACCGTCCAAGCAACCCAAACCCCACATTTAAAAGACGGTTTGTCAATAAGAGCAAAGCATCCATTGCAAAATTACTAATATAACCCCAAACCTACTTTTCCAAAGCTGGCAAATTACGGAATCTTTTCCTCTTTTACGTTAGATTTTCTCATAGGGATCAGATTTGCAGTCTAAAAAAAATACTACTGTTGCTCAACATGTTACTACTACTTGATTTTACTTATATATCATTTTAATTATATGTTGCTCAACATATTAGTGTTGCTCTTTCGTAGTTTTTGCTCAACTTATTACTACTGTCAATTCTTGATTGTTGCTCAACGTATACAGTAATTCGTGATATTAATGTGTTTTACGTAATGGAATTCAAAGATAAGTATCAACTCACAAGTCCATTCACACACATATAAATTTATATCGGTAATTTAATTTTTTTATACATGTAAATGATATAAATTAACTCTTTATGGCCGGCCACATTATGACCATTTAGCATCACTCTTTTGAAAATGATTTTAATAAAGAATCTTGCATTTTGTTTTCACACAACCCACGAGTAAAACTTAAAGCATAATCATAGAAATTTGCAAACACGAGGTACCACAATCCCAACTCCCAAGGATAACTATAAGAAAAAAGAAAACAATGTTTAAAAATCAACAAAAGGAATTGAGTGAAATTGCGGAATCGTTTTGGTTTCTAGCTAATCCGTCATGTCAAATGAGCTTCGAAATATGTAGGAGTATGATTTTTTTATCAACTAATCTTATATATCAATAATTCTATATACAGTATATAATAAATGAATATACAACAAGTCAACAAATAATAAGAATTCACTCATATTTGGCTAATTCTACAAGAATTGGGTTATTTTCGCTGACTATTTAATTTAGAGGTTTATACTCTGCTATTTTTTGCGAGCTATATGAACTTTGAGTCCCACCTAATTCAATAGTCAATTATTCGGGTCAAATTATGAATTTTGGATTGAAATCCATAACCACTACTTATTTATTTATAAATACTGTGATAGTACTAAAATAATTGATTATATTAAACATAATAATAATAATAATTAAAAGTACTACTCCATATTATTATAAGTATAAAAAACAATATTTTCACAGCGCAGCATATACATACAGAACATATTATACGTATATCCGCTGATAAACAGAAGCAAACAGAATTCATTTC
This sequence comes from Salvia splendens, assembly GCF_004379255.2. Classification (NCBI taxonomy): domain Eukaryota; kingdom Viridiplantae; phylum Streptophyta; class Magnoliopsida; order Lamiales; family Lamiaceae; genus Salvia; species Salvia splendens. The sequence goes on along the minus strand of NC_056033.1, from coordinate 42,180,739 downwards.
TAGCGTGATGGAGCTGTAGAGAGAGAAAGACAAGTGAAAGATCTGAAAACAAAAGTAAATGGGGAGAGTGAGATGTGGGAGAAGCTTAAAGCAATGTTTTCTTTTATGACCACCAATTTTTGTTTTCATTTTCCGTTTCCTTTTGCCTTATGCAGTAAGTTTTTCCTTATTTCCTTCTTTGTTTTCGATGCTAAAATTCTATGAGTTCTGGTTTGGTATATATTTGAACTCTTTTTTTTTATCTGGACGTTGATGGAGCATTTATTTTTGGTTGACTTAGTTTCATGTATTTTGAATTTTTCAGTGGTTTTAGAGAGATTTTTATTTTGTGATCGCGGCGGAGTCGCTTCGATGGTCCGATTTTTGCTTGATCAAAATCAGATCCTGTTTTAGCGAAATGTGTTTTTTTCGGTTGAATTTACCAAAATGTGCTTGTTGATTAAAATGATTCTGGTAGAATTGTTATTTTCACTAAATTTGTTCGTGAAATTTGACCAGGTCAAGATGCTTGTTGATGAATTTCTCAGTTGAAGGAGGCAGCTGTCTTTTCTGGAATTATTGGAGAGTTAAACTTCTGTAAGCCCCAAATTTGATACCTTTTGATACCTCAGTTAGTTCTCTGGTTTAGTTGTTAACAACTTCTTCAACTCATACTCTGATAATCTGATGATTCCTTTGTGTTCCTCTATGTGCAGAGGCTCAAGGGAAACTACACTCAATTCTGACTATTTACTCTTGAATTGAGTGCTCGCAGAATTTTTGTTGAGTTTTTTTTTCTTCCATACCGAATCTGTTTTATCTGAGCCTTGGATTGCTATTCGGTGGAAAATCTGCAACTAGGCAGCATCAAATTGAAGGATGGCCAAATTGTCGCATTCGGATTCCAGGCGAATGTATTCATGGTGGTGGGATAGCCATATCAGCCCCAAAAATTCAAAATGGCTCCAGGAGAATCTCACAGGTACATGATGGATGTGTGTGCTACGTTAAACATTGAAAATGATCCTTCTTCAGTTCTATCATTTTATGATCAATCTAATGATGATTTAATCTGATCTTGTTTGATGCACTTAAAACTGAAATTATCCTCAGCAGACTATTAGACAATTTGTGAACTCATAGCAGTGAAATGCATCACTGTGGAAGGATGCAATACTTGTGCATCTACTGAAAACCCCCTTGTGTGCTTTTGTAGATATGGATGTCAAAGTTAAATCAATGATAAAGCTTCTTGAAGCGGAAGAGGACTCCTTTGCGAGGAGAGCAGAGATGTACTACAAGAAAAGACCAGAGCTTATGAAAATGGTTGAGGAGTTTTACAGAGCCTATCGTGCATTGGCCGAAAGATATGATCATGCGACTGGTGTGATTAGACATGCCCATCGAACTATGACTGAAGCTCAAGTGCCTATGGTGTTTGCTGATGATTCACCTGCTAGTTCTCTTTCTGGAGCTGATCCTAGAACACCAGATTTGGTAAGTAATTATGTGGAATTGATTGGCTGACAATGTATTGCTGGATTCTGTTTTCGTCTGATTCTCGTTTCGCCAAACAGATTGGAGGGCTCACTGATGATTCTGATAATGGGACTAGAAAAAGGACTTCAAAACCGTTCATTGGTTCATTCAGGCCAATTGAGCGGGTGAGGAGAGGTCTGAATTTTGACGAGGCGGGTGATAAAGTTGAAGGCGTGTTTAGCAATGAGAACAACCATGTTGATGATAAAAGTTCATTAAACTTGGAACAGCAAAGTGATTCTAAGGAGATTATAGCATTGAAGGAAGCCATTGCCAAACTGGAAGCCGAAAAAGAAGCTAGCATTGTTCAGCACCAGCAAACTTTAGATAAACTGTCACAACTGGAGACTGAAATCTCCAGAACCAGGGAGGATTTTAGTATGCTTAACGATCATGCAAATAAGGCTGATACTGAAGTTGCTGTGCTAAACAGAGCTCTAGCGACATTAGAAGCTGAAAAGGAATCCAAGTTTCAAGACTACCAAAACTGCTTGGACAGGATATCTGAGCTACAGACTACAGTATCTACGACACAAGATGATGCCCAGAAACTTGGTGAAAGAGCTAAGAGTGCTGAAGTTGAAGCACAATCGTTGAAAAGTGATCTGGATATATTAGCTGTCGAGAAGGATGCTGCTCTCAATCAGTACATGGAATCGCTGAAGATAATATCAAACACGGAGAATAAATTACGGCTTGCTGAAGAAAATTCTTCTGGGTTTAAAGTGAGAGCTGAAAAAGCAGAAAGTGAAGTGGAAAGTCTTAGACAAGCGATCTCCAAATTGACCGAGGAAAAGGAAAGTACAGCTCTGCAGTACCAGCAGTGCTTGGAGACAATTTCAAGTCTGGAGCAGAAACTCACATTGGCCAACGAGGAGGCGAAGCGCCTCAATGGGGAGATAGAAAATGGAGTGTCCAAGTTAAAAGGTGCTGAGGAACAATGTCTGATCTTGGAAAAATCCAACCAGTCTCTTCAGTCTGAGTTGGAATCTTTGATGTTGAAGATGGGAACTCAATCTCAAGAGCTTACTGAGAAGCAGAAGGAACTGGGAAGACTTTGGGCTGCCGTACAAGAAGAACGATTGCGCTTTGTAGATGCTGAAACTGCGTTCCAGACTTTACAGCATTTGCATGCACAAACTCAGGAGGAGCTCCGAACTATGGCTTCTGAGCTGCAGAATCGGGCTCAACTCTTGAAGGTTGCCGAGACCCAAAATCACACTTTACAAGATGAAGTTCTAAAGGTTAAGCAGGAGAACAAGCATCTAGATGAGCTGAACTCATCTTCTGCATTATCAATACAGGATATGCGAAATGAGATTTCTAGCTTAACGGAATCAACAGAAAAACTTGAGGAGGAAGTTGAGCTAAGGCTAGACCAGAGAAACGCTCTGCAGCGAGAGATCTATTGCTTGAAAGAGGAACTAAATGATCTGAACATGAAGCACCTTTCAATTTTGAACCAGGTACATGAAGTAGGCTTGAATCCAGAATCCTTGGGATCGTCAGTGAAGGAATTGCAGGATGAGAATTCCAATCTGAAAGAAACTTGCCAGAGGGAATGTACTGATAAAGCAGATCTCCTGCTGAAATTGGAGATTATGGAACAGCTTCTCGAGAAAAACTCGCTCTTGGAGACCTCCCTTTCTGGTTTGAATGCTGAACTAAATGCTGTTAGAGGGAAGATAGAAGAGCTAGAACAATCTTGCCAATCTCTTACGCAAGAGAGATCTGGTCTTCTCGATGAGAAGGAGACTCTCACGACACAATTGCTGGAAACAAACAAGAATCTAGAGAAACTCACAGAGAACAACACAGTTCTAGAACTCTCCCTGTCTGATGCACACCATCAGCTTGAAGCTTTAAAGGCTAAATCAAAAATCTTGGAAGATTCATGCCAGTTGCTTGTAAACGAGAAAGCTGATTTGATGAGTGAAAATGACAGTTTAACTTCTCAGCTGGAACAGACTCAGAGAAGACTGGTAGATCTGGAGAAACTTCATGGAGAACTTGAAGGAAGATGTGAGAATCTAGAAAATGAGAAAGAATCAACTCTTCGGAAAGTTGAAGAGTTGCAAGTGTCATTGGAGGCAGAGAAGCAAGAACATTCAAGCAGTATCGAGATGAACAAAGCTCGACTGACTGGGTTCCAATCTGACATGCATGTTCTGCAAGAAGAACACAGAAGAAGTAAGAGAGAACTCGATCATGTGCATGATAGTGCCATAGCTAGTGAAATTGAGATATTTGTGTTACGCACGACTGCCCAGGTGATGAAAGAAAACTATTGCTCCCTGGTCACAAAGAATCGCAGACTTATTGAGCAGTCTAGTTTATCGGAAAAGGAGATCTCACGGCTAGAGCATGACAATCTCTGGCATCAGTCTGAAATTAGATTGATGTCAGATCATGTTAGTACTCTAAGATCAGGGACTCGTCAGTTATTGAAGGTTCTCAGCATTGCTGAGGATTGTGTCTCTGCGGATAATGTGGAACTAGATCAGGTTTACATCAGCCAGCTATCAAGTACACTCCGCCATTTGAAGAAATCATTCTGTGACGCTGATGAAGAAAATCTGGAGTGGTCTGTTGCATTCTCGGTTCTTGTCACATGGATTAAGGAACTGGGATTACATTCAAAGAATGTCGAGGTTGAAAAGGGCAAACTAGAGCATGAGTTCAAGCTGAAGACTGAGCAGGTGTTACAGTTGCAGAGTGACTCTTCTACACTCCTTGAGATAAATGAAGAATTAAAGTCAAAACTGAGGGAGGAAGACCGCCATAAGGAAGCTCTGATGGTCCAGATTGAGAATTTGAACTCAAAGCTAACAGACATGCAAGTAACTTGCCAGGACTTACAAAGTGAAAAACTACAGAGTTCTGAGGAGAAAAGATCTTTAATGGATAGTATCATGCACTCCGAGGAAAAACATAATCTTCTGGAAGAGGAATATTATGTCTTATGTGATAAAGTGTTAGCTCTTGAGAACCTATCCTTCATTTTCCAAAGCTTCGCTGAAGAGAAACTTAGGGTGCTAAGAGATCTTGGTGATGATCACAATAAACTTAACGTGGTGAACACTGCCCTTATCGGAAAGTTGAGTGTGGCTGAGGGCAGGCTTGAAGAGTCAAAACTCGAGAATCTTCATCTCAAGGAGCGGCTGCAGAAGACTGATAATGAGCTCAAGGCTGTAGCAACAGACAAAGAGCAGTTGAGTGTTGAGATTGAAAATGGAAAGAAAATTTTGCATCAGATGGCACAAGAACTCCAGGAAGCAGAAGAGAAGATAATTCTAGCAGAGAAAAAGAAACTAGAGTTGAGTAAAAGTGTTGAAGATCTTAGAATGGAATACAATCAGATCAAAATGGCTCGAGATGAGCAAGAGAGTCAGATTCTCAAACTCTCCACAGACAGTGACAATTTGAGTAAGGAGAATAATTTCTTAAAGGATAGTATCATGCACTACGAGGAAAAACATAATGTCCTGGAAGAGGAAAATTATGTCTTATGTGATAAAGTGTTCGCTCTTGAGAACCTATCCTTGATTTTCCAAAGCTTCGCTGAGGAGAAACTTAGGGTGCTAAGAGATCTTGGTGATGATCACAACAAACTTAATGTGATGAACACTGCTCTTATTGGAAAGTTGAGCGTGACTGAGGGCATGCTTGGAGAGTCAAAACTCGAGAATCTTCATCTCAAGGAGAGGCTGCAGAAGACAGATAATGAGCTCAAGGCTGTAGCAACAGACAAAGATCATTTGAGTGTTGAGATAGAAATTGGAAAGGAAGTTTTGCATCAGATGACACAAGAACTTCAGGAAGCAGGAGAGAAGATAATTCTAGCAGAGAAAAAGAAACTAGAGTTGATTAAAAGTGTTGAAGATCTTAGAATGGAATACAATGAGATCAAAATGGCTCGAGAGCAGCAAGAGAGTCAGATTCTCCAACTCTCCATAGACAGTGAAAATTTGAGCAAGAAGAATAATTTCTTAATGGATAGTATCATGCAGTACGAGGAAAAACATAATGTCCTGGAAGAGGAAAATTATGTCTTATGTGATAAAGTGCTTGCTCTTGAGAACCTATCCTTGATTTTCCAATGCTTTGCCGATGAGAAACTTAGGGTGCTAAGAGATGTTGGTGATGATCACAGCAAACTTAATGTAATGAACACTGCTCTTATTGGAAATTTGAGTGTGGCTGAGGGCAAGTTTGAAGAATCAAAACTCAAGAATCTTCATCTCACGGAGAGGCTGCAGAAGACAGATAGCGAGCTCAAGGCTGTAGCAACAGACAAAGATCTGTTGAGTCTTGAGATCGAAATCGGAAAGGAAGTTTTGCATCAGATGGCACAAGAACTTCAGGAGGCTGGAGAGAAGATAATTCTAGCAGAGAAAAAGAAAAAAGAGTTAAGTAAATGTGTTGAAAATCTCAGGATGGAAAACAATGAGGTCAAAATAGCTCGAGATAAGCAAGAGAATCAGATTCTCAAACTCTCCACAGATGGTGACAATTTGAGAAAGGAGAATAATTTCTTAATGGATAGTATCATGCACTACGAGGAAAAACATAATGTCCTGGAAGAGGAAAATTATGTCTTATGTGATAAAGTGTTAGCTCTTGAGAACCTGTCCTTGATTTTCCAAAGCTTCGCTGATGAGAAACTTAGGGTGCTAAGAGATCTTGGTGATGATCACAATAAACTTAATGTGATGAACACTGCTCTTATTGGAAAGTTGAGCGCGGCTGAGGGCAGGCTTGAAGAATCAAAACTGGAGAATCTTCAACTCAAGGAGAGGCTGCAGAAGACAGATAATGAGCTCAAGGCTGTAGTAACAGACAAAGATCAGTTGAGTGTTGAGATTGAAATCGGGAAGGAAATTTTACATCAGATGGCACAAGAATTTCAGGAAGCAGGAGAGAGGATAATTCTAGCAGAGAAAAAGACACTAGAGTTAAGTAACAGTTCTGAAGATCTCAGAATGGAATACAATGAGGTCAAAATAGCTCGAGATGAGCAAGAGAATCTGATTCTCAAACTCTCCACAGACAGTGGCAATTTGAGCAAGGAGAATAATTTCTTGCGTGATGCAACTCAGAAACTGGAATCTAGTCTGCAGGTATTGCAAGATAATCATGATAAGAGTAAACTCCAAGAAGAGAATCTGCATTTGCAGCTGGACAAGAAAATCAACGAGATCAATGAGTTGGGGGCTCAAACTGTTTCACTTTTTGGTCAACTGCAACATTCCATGATCAGTCAGGTTCTCTACGAGCAGAAGTTTTATGAGCTCTATGATGCATGCCTTGGATACATTGATCAAAATGAAGTCCTCAAAAATCAACTGGATGCATTTCGGCCAGAGATTGTATCATTTAAGGAATGTATTTCATCCTTGGAGGACCAAACTGATATACACATAAAGTTTCAAAATCCCGAAGACGGGGATTTGCAGGTAATTCTAAACACTGGAAATATTTTGCAACTGATTGTTATGATTTTCAGAAACTAGTCAAATCTGATAGTGCTGCCTTTCACTTCAACTAGACAACGTTTGAAATGCTGGTGCAGCCTTAAGATTTTTATGTACCATTTTTCATAGATTTCTTGTACTCCACTAGATTAGCTTGTTTTCTGCTTTTCTTTCCCGGAAAGGTTTATTTATTTCTAAGAGTAGAACGAAGTATTTATTTATTTTCCACCTAACAAATTTAGTACAGGACTCGTCTCTGGAGGTCCATTGAGTAGTAATGGGTTTATCTTTATTCTATTTTGTACATTTCTATTTTTCACTCTTTTTTGGCTAATTCTTTATCCTGCTATATGATCCATTTCAGGATGGTCAGGGCACAGGCATTTCACCTGAAAGCATTCGAAGTGAAGACAAGAAAGTGTTGTCGCCGGTTTCTGATTTGCATGATCTCCGGGTTAGGCTTGAAGCTGTTGTGAAGGCAGCAGTCGAGATAAAGGATCTAATGGTACAGGAGAACATTGTTCTGCACTCCAAGCTTGATCAATCATTGAGGCAAATCGAGTTGCTGCAATCTGAAAGTGGGAAGCACCATAGAAACAGGAGGCCTACTTCCGAAATCACTGTGGAAGACAGTGCACTTTTGACAAAAGATATCGTTCTTGATCAGGTCTCCGACGGTTCGTACCACTACAGCAAGAAAGAAGCCGCTGACGTGGACAGCCAAATCGTCGAGTTATGGGAAACCGCAGAACCAGATGGCACCGTGGGTCTCACCATTGGCAAGTCAAACAGAACCATTCCTCCTTCCACCACCGCGACCTCTGATATCCGTCGTTCTAAATCGACGAGGAAACAGAAAGGCAGTTTTGCAGCCTCGTCCGATGCAATCGATGAGGACTTGAGCGTGGACAAATTAGAGATCTCCAAAAGATCCACCAATTCCTTTCAAGAAGGGAACAAGAGGAAGGTCTTGGAGAGGCTCGATTCGGACGTCCAGAAACTGGCGAATCTCCAGATCACGGTCCATGACTTGAAGAGGAAACTCGAGGTCACTGAGAAGGGCAAGCGGGGCAAAGCTGTTATCGAATGTGAGACGTTGAAGAGACAGCTGGACGAAGCTGACAGGTCCGTGATGCAACTGTTTGATCTGAATGGCAGGTTGATGAAGAGCATCGATGACAGGTCGTTCTCAGATTCAAAGTCCTCGTTCGACTTTGAAGGTGAGGATGGCGCCCGGAGGAGGAGAGTGTCGGAGCAAGCACGACGAATGTCTGAGAAAATTGGGAGGATACAGTTGGAAGTACAGAAGTTGCAGTTCATTCTGCTGAAACTAGACGAGAAGGACGGTGTGTCGAAGATGTCGGACCGGAGAATCTTGTTGAGGGATTACCTCTACGGAGGAGGCAGAGGGGGCCAGAGGCGTAAGAAAGGGCATTTTTGTGCTTGTGTTAAGCCTTCAACACTTGAAGATTGAGAGATTGTTGATTGCATAATAATTGGAAATTTTCATAAAACTATGCCAAAAATTATTCCTTTTTATTTACCTTAATTGCTTCTTCTATTAGATATTTTGTGTCTCAATATATATAGGATTGTATTCATCTCCGAACCATTCTTATATCAAAACTAAGATAAAGTCTCAGCCATTGGATTGAGGTTTTGGACGAACCATTCTTATATCAAAACTAAGATAAAGTCTCAGCCATTGGATTGAGGTTTTGGACGGACGAGATTCGCGACACAAATACCCTTCTCAAAAGAGCTTAAACCAAACCTGGTCATACAATCAAGAACATAATATCTGTCAATCAAATCAAGAACACAAAACATTTCCATTTCTACACAACAAATGCTTAACCAACCTGTCCCTAACATCTCTCCCCACATCATCAATTTGCTTACAAACATGCCCTCTATAGTCGGAGTCGTGATGCGCGGACAAGGCAACGCTGGGATCCAAGTTATCCCCGCAATCGATAATGATATTATGAAGTAAACAACATACCAAGATGATGCTCGGTAGCTTCCTCTTGTCAGGCCGCCACATCACCTTGTTGAGGATTCTCCAGCCGCCCTTCAGCTGCGCGAAGGCCTTCACAGCAGCGGACCTTGCAGTCTCGAGAACCGGATTGAACTCTGACAATGAGGTTGGTTCGCCTCCTTCAAATGGAGTCACGAGCCACGGGAGAAGAGGGTAACTAGCACCACCAACAATGTACTCTCTAATATCTTCTCCCGCAGATAGTTTTTTCACGTTACCATTCAGGCGCGCGCCACTTTCACAGAGTTTGTAGAAGCCAGAGCATTTGAGAAGTCGGGAAATAGGCATGCCGCCAGGCCATCCAGTAACTATGTCGAGAAACCGCATCTCAAAGTCGAAAACGCCCTGCACAAACATGCTGTAATTGTTCTCCTGATCGCACCAATCGTTTGAGGTTTGAACAGCAGGAAGGGTCATAACAATGTGAGTGGAATCTATCGCTCCGCAGCAATTAGGCAACCCACACAACGCTTCGAAGCCAGATTTGATTCGCCCGATTTGGCTCGAGTCAGGCCACTTGAGGTGATGCCTCGCACGCTCCTCCATGGCCTCAATAAATCTCCAAGTAACCTGGGAAACCGTCGACTGCCCCACCCCAAAGGAAGCTCCTACCGAAACCTGAGACTCGCCAGAAGCCAATCTCCGTAATGCAATAGCAACCTGCTTCTCGACACTGAGGAGTCTTCCCTCGATGTTGATGAGCCCCGAAGGAGGCCTGGAGATGAGATCTTCCCTTACGAGAGAACAAATGTACTCGAAAGTTCTCTTCGAAACCCGAAAGAAATGCTTGAATCCTTCATCCTCATCAAGTGGAACATCTGAAAATGCACAACAAGAATCCTCATTCAAACCAACACATTTACAAGACAAACTAAGGTCCAAATTTCCACTCAATTTCTCACATTTTGCATCATTAGCTGCATTACTATAAAACAACACTCAAAACCCATTGCAAGCACATGAAATTCTACCAACACCAAGTGAAATAAACAATAAAAAAAAATTCAGTTCTTGCAATTCCAAGAATTCAAGAAAAGGGCTATTTAACTAGACCATCCATTACCCTTGGCCTTAACATATAAAATTATGACTTCACTCAAAGCTTAACCTCATAAACCGACATATGAGTAAACAACAAAATTCATGTCAACAATTTGCAGCATTAAACCAAGAAATTTCAAGAAAAGGGTCAGAGATAGGAAAAACCCCAAAATGCAATCTTTGATATGCAGAATTGTTAACCGAAGTAGAATTCCTCTTCCAGAAAATATCCCACCATTCGGAATCAATAGCTTTACTGTCTACTGCAGCTGTCTTATTGATGATCTTGATCTTCTTTTTCTTCTTCTTTTTCTTCCCTTTCTGGATTTTCTTCGAATCTTTGTTCATTTTGTTGGGTTTTTTCGGTGGAGGCATGCTTGATTTCTCGGGATTTTTCTTTTTTTTTTTGTTGTAGACTACTGTTATCATTTCTCGAGTGTACTAGGCTTTTTTTAAATTCCGGCTTTGGGAGAGACGCATGATCCTCATGCGTCACCCGTTAATGAAACGCATGAGCATATAAGACGCATGAGGGTCATGCGTTTTTCATTTTTTTTATTTTAATTGAAAGACGCATGAGGGTCATGCGTCTTAGGGTAAAACGCATGACACTCATGTTTGTAGGAGAGACGCATGAGTGTCATGCGTTTTACCCTAAGACGCATGACCCTCATGCGTCTTTCAATTAAAATAAAAAAAATTGAAAAACGCATGACGGCTTATCCATAGACGAATCACGGTCATGCGTTTAATTAACGGGTGACGCATGAGGGTCATGCGTCTCTCCCAAAGCCGGAATTTAAAAAAAACCTAGATTTCCCCGGGTAGAGTTGAAAAGGTTTTACAGTTGAATTTATTTGAATCGGTCGAAGCTTTTTCTGTGAGCTAAAATTGTGCGGCATTAAACGCGATCTCAATTTTTATAGGCCCATATGATTTCGGGCCTATATTATAATGGGCTAAGTGGTAAATAGGCCCAAATAAAGAGAGTGGATCGAAACGCATCTACTTTAGCATAAGTCAAACATTCATATTGATGAATTACTACTATCTTACATTAATTGTTATCATGATCTCAGAATGATTTATATTTGAATGTCTATACATGTAGATTAATATAAACACACATCTTATATAACATGAGAGCACTTCACATATATAATTATTATACTTGTCATTAGTATAGTACTAGTATGACATAATATTAGGTATCGAGTTTATATGTTCCCGACTTGATGCCAGCTGGTATTTTGTAACCGATATCCAATTTTACGTTATATTGTATAAGATTAGATAATACTCCCTTTGTCTAAATAAATATGAAACTTATGGGTTTTGGCATGGAAAATTATATAGGGTTATTTTGTGAATTAACAAAGAGATGGCATATCAAGAGATGTGAAAGAGTAAAGTTGATGTTATTTCTATTTTAGAAAACGTTTCATTTTTAATAGGACAACCCAGAAGGAATCGTTTCACTTTTAATGGGACAGGGGGAGTATGAATTAGGATATGTCGTGTGTCTGTTATACTGGTTACCCGATTAATATATGATTATCTGTTTATAGTGTTTTTTAATTAGAAATTAATCACTATAAGCCTAGTAGTTTAGTATCCCACACAAGCATTTAATCCTCAATAATCTGTATTGATAATATATCGGCACCATTTCAAATATTCGGGTACCCAATTAGTCAAGTTAAGATACCCGTATCAGATATTCAACTACCCGAAAAAATAGATCAGACTGGAGACCAAATGGGGTGCCAAGGCTAATTTCGGGTGCGGGTACTTGTTTCGCCACTCCTGGTTTTCACAGTCCAAGAATTGAAATAATTCTCACATTAAAAAAGATTCTCATCGAACATATGGTTTTCATAATTATACTAGGACCATAGCATACTAATTTCCTATGAACTACTACAATCGATACTAGAAAAAGTCAATGAGAGAAACAATGGGAAATCAACCCGATTTCTTGTTAATTAATTTAGGAAGCAATCGAATACACACATGATACAAGCAGGGGAAGAATTTGCCTTCTCACATACAACCTCTTCGTCATACATACATTGTCTCAAACATTATTGCTATATTTCTCAGAATCTTGTGGCTTGCACGTGTGAAGCATGTAATTACAGGCTCCCACAGCTTCTCCGATCGTCAAGAAGATCCATTCTTGTCCCAATGTTTCTAGAAACTTCGATTTATCGAGCTTCTTCATCACCTCCGCCACCGGATTCACCACTACCAACTGTTTATTCAAATTGGATTAGTTCACCTTAATTTAATTTATTCACTAATTAAATTATAGTATGTAGATATTACTTACCTTGAGCCCTCTCCGATCAATAATCTTCTTAATCTCATCCATCATGCTAATCCCACTTGTATCAATGTTTCCCACCGCTGAAAAGGTTACATTTTTATCAATCAATCAAATCAAATCAATTTAAATCACAAATAAGTTCCCTAAAATTGAATTTTGCTCAAATTTCATTATATATACTTACCACTCATGTCGAGCACAACGTACTGCAATCCAGCCTCACCGGAGGCTTTGATCCTCTCTTCTTCCTCGTCGATCCATCTTATAATCCTGAAAAAAACAACGTAGTGTTGAGTATCGAGTCTGAAAGCTAGTTAATCAATACACGACCGCTTCTTAGTTCGTTTTTTTGTCTATATGTATTCACTTTGTCATTGTAAATTATATAATAAAATCTCTAGTTTGGCATCGCCTCAGACACATCGTATCAAGCTGTATAAATAATTCGTACTCTTTTCGTTAATGTCCATGATTATCTACGTTTATTTCCTAACCATAAGGAAACATGCTCATTTTCCTAAATTTGTTTAGTTTTTTACCTCTCTCTCAAGTAGTTGGAATTAGCAAAGTAAATGGGAGCGTCGATTTCAAGAATTAGAACTCCGGGGATACTTTGAGCTTTCTCATAATGATCGATGTTTCTATACTCCTTAGAGCCAGGAAGATTCCCAAGAACTAATGTTCTTGGTCTTGCCACAAAAAGCAAAACCCTAATTATGGAAAGTCCAATCTGCAGTCATTATCAAAGTATAATTAATCATTATTAATCGAAATAAATTATTAAAAATTTTTAAAAAAAAACAAAAGTGTTGTGTGGTTAATTACCGCGAGCATGAGTCCGATCTGAATGCTGCCGAAGACGACGCCGACGTAGGCGGCCATGCACACGAGAAAGTCGAATTTGTCCACGTGCCACAAATGCATCGCTGCCTCGTAGTCGATGAGGCCAAGCATCGCCGCCACAATGATCGCCGCTAGCACCACTAGTGGCGTGTAATGGAACAACGGCGTTAGGAACAACAATGTCGCCATCACCGCCACCGCCATCACTATGTTCGACACCGCCGTCTTGCAACCCGCGTTGAAGTTCACCGCCGACCTCGAAAACGGCCCTGTTTTCAAATTCCACAACAATAAACCACAAATTAAAATCAACATAGAAATTTCTCGGGTTTGGGTGGGCTCGAGCCCACCTTAATAAAAATCGTAATCATTGTAGAATTCGGGTTTGTTAATTTTCATGTTATGTCTCGTATTTAATTAATCCAAATTGGTATAATTAATTTACCTGTGGTAAGATAGCAAGAGGTGCAAGAACCAACAATGTTCATCATTCCAAAAGCAATCATTTCTTTGTTTCCATCAATGTGATAGTTCTTGAACATGGCAAAGCTTCTCCCCACTGCCATACCCTCCTGTCAAACATAAACATAAATAATTTATTAGTATTTCATTAAAATAGAAAGTGATAATTAAATTCAATTTAGAATTTACAATCGAAATATGTACTTATAATGTCAAGTTGCTATAGAAGAATAGGGAACTTTAAGTCAGTCAAGTTGCTATCTTGATGCACTATTTTACTAGGCCATTTTAAAGTCACATCAATAACAAGTGATCCAAAGGGTTTCAAAATTGGGTACCCGCACCCGACATTGTGGGCACCCGCACCCCGATATTCGACAAATTTATGTATGTATACTTACCGCCATCGAAATGATGCCCGTGATGATGCCAGTCTTGATTGCTGTGGGTAGATATCTTGAATCAAAGTTGAGATCCATAAATGAAGGTGGATTTATCCCCTTCTTCAAATGTCCTATCTGCATTATTTAAAAAAATCCATGTAAAAACAATCAATATATTAATTTTGTCCTAGACATGTCCTCGCACATTGCCAAATTTCAACTTCAACATCCTTTTGTTCTTACATATACCTTCCTAATTAAATTAATCAAGTTGTCATCATGTGACATAAAACTATAGTAAATGCCCAACGCTCGATGCAAGAATCATTGTTGGTATATATATTTATGAAAATATCATTTTCGAAATACAAGATGTTTCACGAAGACTATTATTAGACATAATTTGGCATCAACCCGGATAAATAATTCCTTTATTTATTTCATTTATATTCATGATTACTTTTGCGTTTATTTTGTAATAAGAGGAATGACTCACCACTTGGACCCCGTGCTTTTCAGCATGGGTCAAGTACACAAGAATGCTTCCCAATATCACTGATGTTAATGGAGCCATTGCCGATACCCAGAATAGATTTGGCCTCTTCTTGCTCTGCATTAATTAGTAAACAAAATAAATAATTGTTACTACTAATTTCCCTTTTAAAAAGTAATGGAAAAGTGGGATCATGACAAGGCTAATTGACTAGTTTCTCGGAAGAAGACTGAAAATAGCAATTGTTTGACATTTCTACCAAAAAAAAGGTTAAAGTTAATCTTGATCAACCTTTAATTAGTTGGGTTTGAACATGAGGGAATTTGTTAGGACTAATTAAACAAACTTTTAGTGTAGAAATAATTGAAGAGTTCTTGGTGTGTGGGCCCCCTTACGAGGTCACGTGATTCTTTTTTTTCTTGACTTTGTTGTCAATTTAGTTTTGGTAGAACATCCTATCAATAATTTATTTTGGGCATGATATAATCATATAAGTACTGCATATAATAGTAGAAATTAAGTTGAGAGATGAACTTACAAAGTATTTCGAAATTAGGAGATAGAATAGGAAAACAAATCCCAATAGAGCACTTTCCCATCTCCACTGCAAATTACCATAGTCATAGTGAGAAAAAAAATGATATAAAACTAGGTAAAATTATTATGAAATAAAAAACAAATCACAAATACCACGAATGACCTCGACATTCCCAATTCATGGACTCATCTAAATCATCAATACTGTAGGGCCAATTTTTTGTATAATGATAAATAAAATAAAATAAAATAAAATAAAATAAAATAAAAACATCATTGAATTTTCCAGAATTGAAAAGTCATTTTCTAGAGCCGTGACGTGCACAAAGTGAATATTCATTTTAACACAAATTGATAAATATATGGTGAGATATACCGGACAAATGGTCGGATTTTAAAGTTGAGATAAGGAGAGATATCTAATTTGATTTTCAAGAATAAATTCATTAAGCCTAATTGAATAAAATCCCTCGATTAATCTCTCAAATCGGCCAAGAATATATCAAAGATAATCCTAATTAAGTGATTCTGTAGACAAGAGTATATTCACTCGACCCATTAATGAGAAAAGATTTGTGCCATAACTTATCACTATCCAATATTAATAGTCATTGACGCTTTTTTTTAAAGAATATGTTAAGTTTATCCAAAATCATTTAATCATTTAATGAAAATTAATGAATAATCCTAACTAAGCAACATCTAATAATTAATAATTCCTTTTGCTAAGGTTCCTCTTTATCCACCAACCCAATAGAAAAGGGAAAAAGGAAGAAAAGGCAAAGACTAATTTAACTAGACAAACATTTACTAGCAAACAATTTTTTTTCTTTTCCAATGACAAATTCCATCCACACACAGAAGAAATATGGGCATACTACTAGTACATAATTGAGGAGAGAGAAAATAAAATGGAGTATAAAATTAGAATTATACCTCGTGAGTTTGTGTGAAAATAGAATGCAATACATCGATGACGTCAGTCTTGTGAGTAAAATGTTCAAGCCCTAAAACACCTTTCAATTGTTGCAAAATCACAACCGTTGCTGCTCCTGCCATGAATCCTACTATTGTTGCATGTGATAGAAAATCCACAATGAACCCTAGCCTGTCACAAATTAAAGTTTTAAAAACGATGAAATTTGATCAAATTATAGTCCGCGTGATGGTTTTAGAAATAAAGTGAAAAACTATATACTTAAAATTTGTTTGCAATTATGGCACGATGAAAAAATCTAGTGAAATTATACCAAATACGATAATAAAAAAATCTTACACGGACTTATGTGTCCAAATTTTTCAATGTGAAATAATTACGAATAAATCCAAATTCTTTTTTTTTTTCTGTTGTACTTGTATCAAATCACATGGCATATAATATATTATGATTTGAGATGTAACATGCAAATACATACCTGAAAATGCCCATGGCCGCCTCGAAGAGGCCGGCGAAGAAAGTTGCCGTGAAGGCGAGATGGAGATAGAGCTGGGGGTCTTGCTGCGGGTCGACGACTTCCCCGAGCATGGCGGCCGTCAGGAGCGACGCGACAGCCACTGTCCCGACGGCCAAGTCCCGCGAGCTCCCCATTATTGCGTAGATCAACGGCGGAACAAAGCTTGAATCTACACATTAATTACACCACAAATACAGACCAAACATAAGAACTCATCTAAAAAAAATTACTAGTACGTGGTCCCTCACACGTCAGGTGTGTCTTTAAGACACAGCTGACGTGGGACATTAGAGTCTGTAACAGAATCCCCAAAAAAAGACAAAAGTATAACACTCACAAAGGCCAAGAATTGGAGGCAAATTGGCAAGCTTGGCATAGCTGATTCCCTGAGGAATGGCGAGGCTGGCGATGGTGATTCCGGCGATGAGGTCGGCTTTAAAGAAGCCGAGAGTGTAATGGCGGCCCCACTCGATGATCGGGAAGACGTACTGCAGCCCGAGGAGGAGCCGCCGCCGCGGAGGCTGGTTCTTGAACTGGCGGAGGGGGTCGTCCGGGAAGAATGTCTCCTTCAGGGTGTTCTTCAGCGACGTCGAGAACGGCTGTCGAGGCGGGATCTCCACGCGGTGCCCCGCGGTGGCGCCGCTGTAGTAAGGGTCTACGTGATCGGCGGTGCCCATTTTTTTTTGTGTGCGTGTGAGTTTTTTTTCTTGGCTTTGGAAGGTTTTTTCTTTTTTCTCTTGATTTGGATTAGTTTTGTGTGTTTGAGTGAAGAATGGTGTTTATATAGGCATGAAATTGAGTGCTTTGTGGGGCCCCACACACGCACATACTGAAATTTTATTTTGAAAGAAATTTTTTTGTCAAAGAGTGGTTATTTTAATCTTCAATTTATAAGTATATATTTGAAGGGGTGTTTTTGAATTAATTGTTAGAGTTAATTATTTATAAAACTATGAATTTTATAAAATTCTGATTTTATTATATTTTTTAAAGTGTGAATGATACATTATGAGGTTTTACTAAATTCTAAATTTTATAATATTTTTTAAATTTTCATTTTATATAGGTATAAAATTGAGTGCTTTGTGGGGCCCACGTGATAAAATTTGAAATTTAAAGAAAATGTGTGTTAAAGAGTGGTTATTTTTACGGATAACTGCCTTAAAAGTCATCAACTTTGCCCGAATTTCGGTTTTTTCTACTACCTATAAAATTGGCGTATAAAGTCACCAACTTTGACGGGTCGCTGGTATCTCCCAAATTGACCCAACCAGGTGTTTTCCGGCAACTAAGTATCCTATGTGGCATGCCTGAATGTTGACGTGGAATGCGAGAAACAGTTGCACAATTTTGACCCTTTTAATGTCTTCATTTCCACTAATTAAATAATCCAATCCTTCTTAAAAGTTAAAACCCCTCTAATTAAAATATTTTTTAATCTCTCTCTCTCTAAAGCTTAATCTCTCTTGTTTTGCCAACTTCCTAAATTAGGTTTTTCAGTTCTGCAGCAACAGCATACTTCAATCGAAAACTGCACGTTCTAATTTGTTGCAATCAAATTGAAGGAGCCAAATGAGACAGCAGCGATTATGTGCAGCCGCGACTTGCCAAAGAGGATGGAGAATTACAATCAAGGAGATCTAACCGACATAATCAGAGCCACTGGAGGCGCCAATCCGCCAGCTGAACCCCCCCTGCCGCAACGGAGTGGCAGTTTCCGACCAACTGCAATCTCATGTCAATAATTTTGTTTTTTAATTCCCCGTTATTTTTGCGGTGGCGAGATCCGGATCTAGGGTTCGGCAATTGTGCCTGAGGATGTGGTGGCAGAAGAGGAGATCGGCGGGGAGAATTGATTGGTGTGGTACCAGGATTTGTGGAGATCGGCGGGGAGGGTGCGGCGGAACTCAGAGGCGGCGCGGCCGTAGCTGTGGTTGGAGATGATGTCGCATTCCCAATTCCAGAAGTCGAGTTCGGTGCAATTGGGGACGACGAGGTCGCGATTGAAGGATGGGGGAGGTCGTAGGAGAAGACGCCGCCGGAGGGGCAATCGTCGGTGTATAGGGCGGGGGGAGGCTTCGGGAGGGTGGTGGTATTGGAGTGAATCGGGACGTAGCGGACGGAGGGGGAGGGGAGGAGGAGCGGTCGGTGAAGCAGAGGGGGGAGTGCGGGCGATGGAGATGATGAGGGCTTGGGCCCAAAGGAAGGCGATGAAGAGCCAAAAACGGGGGTGGGAGGAAGACGATGAAGGCTTGGGGGTGGGAGGAAGAAGATGAAGGCTTGGGCCCTAATTGTTTTTTTAATTTTGTTTTTTAAGTTTATTTTTTTTATTGCACAGTCAATAATTGTTGCACATGTCAGCCGCCACGAGACGCCACATCAATTAAGTACGACACGTCAGCGCACTCTTTCGCCGGAAAAACCATCATGGGAAATCGGCGACTGAATGCAAAGTTGGTGACTTTATACGCCAATTTTATAGGTCGTGGGAAAAACCAGAATTCGGACAAAGTTGGTGACTTTTAAGGCAGTTATCCCTTATTTTTATCTTCGATTTTTGTACATAAAAATTTGAAGGGGTGTTCTTCAATTATTTATTTTTAATTTTGTTTTATGGAGTTTATCATATATGGAAGGAAAGTTCTTATCGCTATCCAATAACTAATTATAAGGATATTGTTTCTAGCCATTTTCACTAAATCCCACATTTTCAAAATGCGAAAAGGAAGGTTGACAAAATTTGACCGAATCACTCTGATAAGTCGTCTTGTTTTTGGATTCTACTATCATGTATGATAAAATGGCCGGAAGGGATCAATCACCTTATACTTGTATAAGTATACTACATTTCTTAATACACTATTAAAAATTTGATAAATGGATCTCATTTTATGGAAATAAAAGTTATTGCATTCCATGTGGATTTTCTTTATAATAAAAAAGTAAGGACTTCAATTCCAACTTTCCTAATATATCTTCTACTACACTAATACAAAAATAATAAAATTCAACTTTTCCAAATTTCATTAATTTTTAAAATTAAAATATAATAGAAATAAAATAAATAATGATAAAAAATTATCGCCAAGTCGTATAAGATAGGATGTGCCTAGTATTTAGCATTTAAAGTTATTTTCTACTTATTACAATATGTGCATTTTATAAATTAAGTTTGTATAAGTATCAATTTTATTATAACTAATCATCAAAATATTAGTAATTTAGTATTATTAATTTACGCAAAAATTGTATCAATTTTATTAAAATGAATCATCAAAATATTAGTGCTATTAATTTACACAAAACTTGTGTCATCGTGCATATGGCCTTTTCTATTGTTTTCAATTTTTATTATATTATTTAAAAAATAATATAATATTTTTTCCCCATTTTCTGTATAGCTCATAAGTATAAACAATTTTATTAGTATTCATTTTATTCAACGAATATTATTATTTCAGTTAATTATTAATACTTTTTAAATAATTTTTTTAAATATGGTAATTGCTCACAATTTTTATTACTACAATAGTATAAAATAGACATATGAGCAGTTTTTATAAAAATAAAAGGACTAAAATTTCAATATTCTTATACTAATAAAATATGTTTAGTTATTTATTTTCAATATAAAAAACAATGAAATTTGGAAAAATTGAAATTTTATTTTAGATTAGTGTAGTAGATGATGTATTAGGAAAGTTAGAATTGAAATGTTATTGTTTATTGATAAAGAATATCCACGTGGAATGCAATAACTTTTATTTCTATAAAATGAGATGCATTTGTCAATTTTTTAATAGTGTATTAAGAAATGTAGTATACTATGTATGAGGTGATCCCTTATGTAAAACGGCATGCGGGTCGAATAGATAATTAGAAATGATTAATACAAATTTATAAATTTTGGTGGTAATGAAAATCATGCCAATTTAGGGAAATATAATACGTACCTAACAGTTGGATTCGATGCAGATATTTAATTCATAGCATATACAAAAATTTAAAATTAAATTTGAAGTTGACATCCAATCATACATTTCCAATTGTTGCAATATTGTCTATCATTCAAGCTTATGATTTAATGAAGAAACTGATATGTACTGGCAATTCAGTTACAACTTATAAGAGTTTGATTCAATTTTTAATTTGTGCCTAGCTTTTTAAAAGTGTTTGGCTCAGAGATATCCCCTAATTTTTGCTCTTTCGTTACTGCATTTTTTCATTATAATTACAATCGATATCTAATATACGACTTTTATCCCCTGCCGATTTACTAATTAATAAAAAATAATGCTACAACATGTGCTACTTTTTTTTTATATAGAATACTTACTTTTTGTACAAGTTAATTTGGCTACTTAGCCATTTTTTGGCTTACATAAAAAAAATGATCGTCCAAGTCGATGGTTAGGAAATTACGTTGTCGAAATTATAAATGAAATTATATATACATTATTTGATATGAGAGCTTGATTATGTAACTATCTATGTCTTTTATTTGTTACTTTTAGCTATTTATTTATTCGTTCTGGACTAATTCTTTTAGAAAGAACCAAAAATAGGGTGTGTAGGGTACGTAAGGTGTTTATGGAATACAATTTATCTCACAAATTTTCAATTTTGTCTACAATAGGGTGTGTATATCAATAGAATTAGCTATCAAAGTATAAAAGAGTCGACTACAAAACTGAATTTTTAAGGTTGAATCTTTGCGGTACCTAAAAGAAGTTATTGTGGAAGTTCTTTGAACTTGCACTTTGCACGTTTGAGATGCTTTTGCACTTTTATAACCAGTTATCGGATAAAAATGCCCCTAAATCTATAATGGTCATTTTTATAAATATCAAATCAATTCATATTTTCAATTGATAGTTTGATCATTGTTTCTTCTTTGTTCTTTTTAAAATATGCAATTTTGCATAGGAGAACTAAATGTAAGAGATAAAGGAATTAAAAAAAAGAGGAAAAATCAGATTTTTTTAAAAAAAAAAGAGAAAGAAACATCGGTCAAACCATTAATTGAAAAGATGAATTATTTGACGTTTAATGAAAACAGCACTCAGTGGGAAAGAGATATACGGAAATGTCTCTTATAGGTCTGGGAGCATTTTAGTCCGAAAATTTGTTGAAAAATACAAAAATCACTAAATGTACAAAGTCGAAAATTCAGAGACCTTTCGCGATATATTCTTTAAGGGCCGAAAAGATTCAACCTAAAATGTTCAAATCTTTATTAAGTAGTTCACTATATATAAAAAGGTTTGTAAATAGATACTAAAATGCTCACAAATTGTGGTTGGATGCAGATCCGCCGTGTTTGAGATCAAGGGAAGAGCACTTAGGAGGTGTTCAGTTGGCAAGATTAAATCTCATGATTAAATATGTATCATGTTTGGTTCATAAGATTGAACCATTCAACTTAATCCTAGATGGATAGTCTCATGATAATTAGTCATAGCATCCCCTCCAACTAAAATAATCTCACAACTTAATCTTAGATGGATAGTCTCATGATATTAGTTATGGCAACCGAACGCCACCTTAGTGTACATGTTATGTAAATTGAATTTTAAATAGAAAAGTTACAAATTCAATTAACAAACAACATAACGTACTACACATTTTTTTCTACATGTTTGTTAATTGAAATTTAAATAGTTACTACGTATGTATACCACCATTAAATTCATTGCACTACTATCAAGAAATTCTATGAGTAGCCGTATATAACTTTATAGTGTGTGTGACTTTTTTCTGGTCAATTGTTTACACACATGGTGATACGGGAATGGATCCCCTGCTGTGGCAAATTGCACAGTAGGGGCTGCTGTCTATAAAAAGCAGAATTTTGAACACAAAACGCATGTCATTGATTTCATATGGATAATTTGTTTTCTTACGTTTTTTTATTGCTACTAAAAAGCACAGTATTGCATCCATTTTCACAATTATATAATTTAATATGCATGCCATCTTTATTTTTTCTTTCATGGTTAATAATTTATATAAGTAATGTTTTTAAGACAGCTAATTAATACTAATATCTTTCATGTTAATTTCATTTCAGTAATTATTTTATTTTAGAATGATAGTTGAGTTCATTTATTTGTGATTGGATTTTGTAGTAGTGTGTTTCAAGGACTAAAACTATTTAAGATAAGAATAAAGATTAATGAATGTTTAAAAGAATAAAATATTATTTTCTGAATGACAAATGTTTTTTCTGTACAGCAGGATATGATAATCATATTTCGGAATGATAATCATAACTATATTATTTTTAGTTTTGTTGTATTCAAAACATGAAAAATGTAAGAAAAAAATAAAATGATGAAAAAGAAAGAAAGAAAACGACATACGTTTAATACTTAAAATAATTATCAAAATGAAAGATATTAGAACTAATTAGCCGTAAAAAAATAACCTATAAAAATAATTAACAAAGAAAGTAAAATTAAAGCTGACAAAGTGATATAACAATAAATAAATGCAAGGATAATAAAATAATGCATATAAACATATGAAAAATCAACTACCTGCGTTTTATAGTCAAAATTCTGCGTTTTGTATACACAGCAACCCCTGCTGTGCAATTTACCACAGCAGGGGATCCATTCCCGCTTGCTACTTAGATGGAAATGCATGTGTTTTACCTTTTAAATGTTCAAAAATAATTCGTGGATGCCTACATAGATGACATAGTTTATATGATTTTATTTCTTATTTAGTTATGTTGAAGTTTTGGAGATGAATTTTTATGAGATTTTGTACATATTATATTCTCGTGAGAGATATCAAAATCTAAAGACAAATAAATATGAATAAGGATAAAATTACAAATTTGTAGACTTAGGCTGCACCTCACGTCAACCACCTCTTGCCTCTTATACAGTTATACTCACTAAATTGACGACTCAATTCCAGTTTTCGGCAAATCGTAACTAGTCTGACAGTGTCGAGAGCATGAATCGGACTAGACGATTCCAGATTGAATCGAACCTTCGATTCAATTAAAATCGGACATCATTCATGATTTCGGTTCTGGACCGAACCGTAGACCCAATGAAAACCGGGCATCACGATTAACTTAATAAAAAAACATATGATCGCAATTTGATGGGGCTTTTTTTCTAATTCAGAGAATGCTTTCAATACGCACTTCATTTTTTGGCTTGAAAACGACTATAAGTACTTATGTAGTTATTTTCAGTTGCACATTCCACATGTTACTATATTTCCTCCATAAACACATTATTTGTACATTTATAATTTTATTATAGTAGTATATCATTATTCAGGTAACCTATCCCTCTCGGATCTATTATTGTGGGTCAGGTTTGGATCCACACCTGACCCGAGTCCACATATGCGTTCCATGTCATCTTATTTTTTTAACACCAATTAATAATAATACTAATGATTAATAATAAGTGATCAAGTATTTTTATGCGTGGGACCTTTGCATTATTAATTGGAAAAATAATTAATCATTGAAGAAAACTCCAATTTCGTCACTCTGATTTAGAACGATTAACAAAGGGCCACATGATTTGAAATCATTCGACAATCTTCTCACGATCGATTTAATATCACTTCTTAGCAATATGTCTACTAGGGTCTAGGTCTATAATCGTTCTAAAATAATACGACCTTCTTTCCATATTAATTACTCCGTTTCTATGGGCACAAGAAAAATAAGAAAAACATATTTTATAATATAAATTTAAAAAGAATAAAGTAAATATACATAATAACGTAAGAAAAATAATAGAGAATATAGTGGAAACTAGTATAGTAAATAGGAGTGAGAGGATAGAAAAATTTTGTATCAAAGAGAAAATGAGTCAATTAACTTCGGATGTTCTAAATAGAAATATGAGTCAACTAACTTGAGCTTAGCGAATAACTGGATCATTTAGAAGAGAATATATGTTTGTATCGAGGTTAAATCTATCTTTACCAAATCAATGATAATCAATATAGATTTAATCAATTTAAAATAATTTTACAAGTCAATATAATTCCTTACATTAGATCGACCTTGTCGAATGTCAATATTCACATTGCTCACTAGTCACTATTGACATCTTTCTTGGACCACCACTCCACGGGCTATTATTTCAAGTTGTCAAATCTCTAAATAAAAGCATCATTATTATAGATCAAATATAAAAACTTATTCCAAAAGATTGATATATATATATATATATATATATATATATATATATATATATATATATATATATATATATATATGAAGGAACTCATTTGAAATTAACCTCATATCTTGACTATAATTTTTTACTCGACTTTCGATTTCTATGATCCATAAATTAATCTCTAAGTAGTAAAACAACTTTAAAATAATTTAGTCCTAATATCTTATAGTACTACTAAAAAGAGTATTAAAATATTGTCAACATATTCGTCGTAGTCAAAGGTATACATCTGCGAAATGTCACGGGCGCAAGTTTGTTTCCCACTAGATGACACGACGCCGTTTAATTAAACAATACCTTAATCTGCCTAAACCCTACTAATTATCTTGTCTTTGTGCTTCATTATTTTAATAATTATACCTAATTACCTAGCACAACTATAATACATCACGAATCATTTCTGTTTTTGAAAAAATAACATTTTCTCTCTTCATCTCTCTTATTTTATTAACTATCTCCACCTAACACACAATTTTTAATTTTCATGCTGAAAGCAATTTCTCAATTAACAAGGAACGAATGAAGTATTTCTAAATTTCTTCATCTTA
Source organism: Salvia splendens (assembly GCF_004379255.2). Lineage (NCBI taxonomy): Eukaryota > Viridiplantae > Streptophyta > Magnoliopsida > Lamiales > Lamiaceae > Salvia > Salvia splendens. Next base: position 42,155,394 of record NC_056033.1, on the reverse strand, counting down.
TCATCTTACAATTCGATTATCGTGATATTCTAGCAAAAGTTATCGTATCTTGTACTCCTATAATATTATGGAGTCAATTGTTAAGTATTGCATGTTTATCAATATCCTAGTAGAAGTTTTTGTAGATTGCATGTGTTTTTCATCGAATTAAATGGTTAATTGGTGAACAAAAGTTCAGGACAACGATCAAGAATTAACAAAGTTATTGAGACGAACACTGAGAAGTTAAAATGGTGAGGCACCCGATTTCACTAGCAAACTATTACAAGGACATAAAAAATATGTGGACATGTAGCGGGAAATACAAAAGACCTTATTTTAACAGGGTGGGATCCTCTGCTGTGCTGAAAGCCCCTGCTGCTCCATGCAAACTATTAAAATAGTGAGTATCTAATAACAAAGACAGAAAAAAAACTACCTATAAATTTGTTTTTTAGTGAGTATGGCTTGTTCATGCCCCTTTATACACTATTATTCTAGTATTCATTCTTAAATCATTTTTTTTCTTATCTTGATTTTATTACATATGATGAACACAAATGGAACCAATATGTTTTCTCCTTGTGAGCAATCACGGGCGAAGAACAGTAGAAAAAAAAGAAAACGCTGCCGAAAGTGGAAAAGAAGAAGAAAAATTAGTGGAATAATTCATACTTAATTATCACTAATAAGTAAAATTTGACTTTTTAGTGGAATTTAGCAAATTAATCGAATTGGAGATTAACTACTTTCTGATCTCATGCATCACGAGGAATCGAGGATTGCCGGATAATGACTTGAACTGTTCATTTATCTATGTTTTCTTATTTACGTATCAGTTTTAGATAGATATTTTATTTTATTATTTTTATAATTGTTTATTTTATGCACCGTTTGCTAGTTGGTCGTTTTTTGGCTTAAGCATTTAGTATCATCAACAAAAAAATTACACTGGCGATGAATTTTTACCCTATTTGTATATATATATACTCTTCCTATATAAATGCACACACATTTTAATGGTGTCAATAAGAATTTATATAAAACTTTTCTAAATATATTGGTCTTCTATATCTGGTCAACTAATTAGCTAAAATTGGAGTTGAAAAGTAAATCACTTAATTGAAAATTGAATCAAGCCAATTCCTAATTTTTTTCATAATTAAAGGAAAGAAAACAAAATGACAGTCTATATTTAAACAAGATTCCTTTGTGGTAAGATTTAAAACTCATTCCCTTTTAAAAAAAATAAAAATAATGAGATTGAGCATATAATATTTTTTTTAAAAGGGCGACACATATATGTATTGAGTTTAGCTCAGCTGAAATGTGTATTTTAAGGTGGAATTTAATTAAATAATTTTTTGGTTATGGACTAGGAATTATTACCATACACGTGTTGGCACCAACTAATGAATTACATATCTATAACTTTGCTGTCTGGATAAAACCTTCTCAAGTTAAAAAGTTCCTAGTTAGTACCTAGTTATTGAGTATCATTAACTAATTTATCTCTAAATATTCATATCATGCGTCAATTATTGGGTATTTTGTAGATGAATAATTGCGTATAAAATCAACAATTTCATCATTTAGCTTTTTAGCATCTAATGATTACTCTATAGAGATGAACCAAATACGACTACGATTTTACAACGGTAGTCATATTTTTACATTTTATATTATAATGTAAGCCAAAATCGATCTATCTGTCACTTTTTTAAAAGTTTTTTGTCCTAATAGGGTGAAACATATTTTTCATTATTAATAATTTTAATCAATTTTTTCTTACTTCTCTTATATTTAACTACTTATTTTATACTAAACGTTTATTATTTACTATCAAAATTATTAGTAGTGGAGGGAGGATTACAATATGTAGATTGGAAAATAATTTTGACATAAATTTAGTTAGTACTCCCATGATAATTAACTGTATATGTCGTTCATATATATAATAAGAATTATTATAAGATTGTGAAATCATTGTGAAAATTAATAAATTCGTTATGAAAAAATAATGGACCAATTAATCGTAATACTAGTGCTCTGCATGATATTCAAATGCACCAAGTGATAGAGAGGCAATGCTTGAAGTTAAAGATCTCGTGGTCGAGTTCTTCGTGGCGTGATCTTTAAATTCAAATTATTTATCCATAAAAAAAAGTGTATTTTGATTGAAATAAATATGGTAAAATGATGAATTTGTTTAGAAAAGAAGAGGTTAATGGCAAAAAAATAGTATCAATTATAGTGTGGTGGAAAAAATACATGAAATTTTAGTTTGTAATCAATTTTCCACGATAAAGTATTATAGCAAAATTAAATCTTATGTGGTGGTGGAAATTTTAAACACCTTGGAGTCGGCGTGATAAAGTTTGTGTCAAAATGGTAAATTAACACATCTAAATGATATTGTTTTGGTGATTAATTAGGTGTATCTTAATATACATACTCTCTAGTTCTATACAAATATAATGAATTTTTTTCTTATTTATCTCATAGAATAGTTCATATTCATTTATGGAAAATTTTCCCTCTTTTCATTTATAGGTCTCATCATGCACAATAGTATTTCAACTACTTTTTCACCTTCTCTTTTACTTTATTAATTACGAATTAAAATCCATATTACTCAAATGATTTAGTTCTATTTAATGTATTTTTTAACGAAGCAACATAATATTAGTCTAGTTAACAATTCAAATAACTAGCTCAGACCAAGACGATTTCGTTTTGAACATTTCAACATGTCATATTGGATTCAATTTGATCGATTTCTACCTTTTTATATCTATTAATAATTTCTTTTTTCTTCTACCAGATTAAAGTGCAGATTGCTATTGAGACCTTTGAGCATAAAAAAGGCAATCTTATTTCCATGTGCTTGCGAATGAAAATCCACTTAGTGGTCTATAATATATAGTTAATTGAGCCTATATTTTGCTCCCTTTTCTCAAGCATTGAATTTTATATTCAACTATGTAACAATTTAACTTTGGATCTTATACCCGCCACGAATATAAAAATGAACTTTTCTTGATTTTTATCCAAGTGTGCGTTTTCCATCACACCCTCACAGCACTAAGGTGAAAATTGTATAATCAATTTAAAATAAATTGAGATTAATCAAGATAGATGATCTTTTTCATGTCGACATGATACACTTGTATAATTTCAACTCGTTTTGTTTTATCCAAGTTTTGTAGCAGGTATTATCAAGGTAGTGATAAAATATAAATTCTATATATAGTATAAACTCTATACTTTTTAATACAGTGTCAATACAACATTAATATAATGTCTAACGCATTATAAAATTTCAAGACTTTGATGTAAATACAATGTCAACACGATGTCAATCGTTAGACATTGTGTTGACATTTTCTGTTGTCGTTATTTTGTCATCTGTTGTCATTTTCTAACAGTCCAGATCATAGTTCAAATTCGTACAATACTTAGAGTTTGTATTTGATTACATCCCGATATTATTATTATAAAGTATTAGATTCAATTAAATAAAATATTCAATTAAAAAAGAATGACATCAAGTTGAGAAATAATGATTTACAAAGTTGAAATGAGAAACATAATCTAAAATTTATTAACCCAATCAAATGGAAAGGTAATTATACATAACAGAATAAATCCCACAAAGATAATGACTTTCCGAGTGTTGGAAACATCACTAAAACATGAGACAAAGATAGCCACTTGATTTAATTATACATATAAACGTTAAGTGTGATATATATTGCAAACGAGTTGTTTTGAAATTCTAAACTTATTATAATTGAGTTACTACAACACTCCTTATTCGTTTATTTCAGTTTACATTCCGAGAAATTATTGAGGCTCGAAACAATATTGTGAGAAATATAAATATTAACATCGACTCCACTATAAACGAGTCAACCTTGATCTAATTCTCAACACATGTTGATATTACAACATTAAATTAAGCCATATTATTATGAGAAATTGGACTTGGAACGTGTTTTGTCACTCTCATTATCATTCTTTATGCGCAATGCGTCACAAATAAAAAACCAAAATTATTGAGTCTAAGTCAATGCAGATTAATGATTGGCGTTGATGATAAAAAGAGTAAAATGATAGCAACCTAGTCGTCGTGTATTATCCACAAAACCACTTCATTGATTAAAAATATAGGATTAATTAATGATATTGTAAGCTTATTTTAGTTAGGGTTTCAATATTGTAGATATAATCATTTTTTATGATGCTCTTATTTGGTCCTTAGTAGTAATCATGGTCAAGGCAATATATATAATGTGATTATTAAATGTTTAAATGTTGGGGAATTTTTGTTAATTAATTGTACAATTACCCATGCATCATATGCTAGTGTATTCTATTAATTTGAGTAACTAAAAAGGACTTGAACAAATAATATTAGGGTGAATGCCTGAATGATAAAGTTGAAGGCTTTTCCAACAAGGCCAACAAACTATCATACTAAAAATAGATTCGATTCGATTTGCTCGATCCAAGCTTAAATATTTCTTAGTCCCCTCCAACAAAATTCTAGCTCCGTCATTGCACCTATTAATCCAAAAAATTAACCAATCATCAATTTAAAACTTTTGAACTCATACCCGTGTCAAAACGGAATCTATATATACCAGATTCAGTTTTGACACGAGTATAGCCATTAATCCAAAAATCAACAAAAAAATTGAATCCATACGTACCAGTTGACTTCTTGAATTTGTGTATCAAATCTCATTTTGTAAATTTGGAATTGGAAGGCACAATGAGTAAGTTCCCCATTACTGCACTAATTATACAACATTATTGTACTCCAAAAAAACTGTTTATGCAATTGTGTTGTTGTTAACACTATTTCATGATATCCATTTTTGTGGTAATAAATGATTTGATTCATAACATGACATGTGATATTTCATGGCCCTCCATCACCAACTGTTACACCATATATTAACCACTGTTGACTTCCATCATCAATCACCAAATGAGCATATATTTTTCTAGTAGAAATGAATTCTTGCTTTTTAATTATGGCTTCTTGATTTTTCTTACAATTATGGGTGGAATTTTCAGTTTAAATGAGCACATTCTTTTCTACAACCTTATATTTGAGATCCACTTATCCTACTTTTTGGCAATCCATGTGTGACATACATCCACTTTTTTTTAGTTTAATTTTTACTATAAATTAAGATTGATGTATTCAACTAGGGTGTATATATACTTATTTTTATTTTTTTAACTGTCAGTTAATAATTTGTTGTTAATATATGTACTTCAAAATTAGGACTTATTCGTTCTTAAAATTTTAATGAATAATAATTTGGGATTATTAGACCATAATTAATGGATTTTATTTGTCTCTCCTAAAATATTTGTCTCATGTGGAGTTGTTGTGTGATCAACCTCTCTCCGGTGGAAATCATTGACAGATAAGGTCATGTTGCGTTATTTACGTTTTCGTGTTTTATGTATGTTATTTTTCTTTTCTAATGGTTTTGGTTTGAGTAATTTTATTTATACGTTAATTTTTTTTAGCATTTTGTTAATGTCTATGAACTGTTAATTTTATGTACCACTGGTAACCATGTTATTGGTTTAGTTCATGTCACTTAATTAGTGGATCAAGATGATTGTTCACTTTTTAAAAAATTTAGATTGTTTTGCAGTATAATTTGACAATTACGATTACCAAATTTACTAATACTTAACAAATAACAATAAATCCGTCTTTAAACGTTTATCCAAATAAGGCCAAACATGGAAAATATTATTTAATTACATTTATGACACTTGTCCATTGGATACTAATTGGCCAATATCAATTTAAGGGCAAAACTAGGGCCGAGTAAATATACCGAAAAAACGGTATAGCCATCGTATCGTACTGAAAACATCAAATTTTTGGTATACCAAAATTTTCGGTACGATACAATACCCTATCATAAATTTTTGATACGATAACGATATGAATTTTCTTATACCGCGGTATACTGTTTTATATCGAATTTTTGATATATGTCGATATTATCGGTATACCGAAATATATCGAAAAACAATACGTATTGAATTATCGATACATACCGTTTATACTTATTATAATAATAATATAATTTATTTTTTAAAGATTAAAAGTTTAAAATCATATATAGATATCCATTTAATTTATTTATATATTCACAAAATATTTATTGAAAACCCTAAAATCATAAATATATATCCGTTTAATATTGATATACCGTTCAGAACGGTATACCGAAGTTCGGTACGATATACCGAAATTTCGATACGGTGACGGTATAGATATTATCCATACCGAAATTTCAGTATACCGAAACTTTCGATACAGTAACGATATGAAATTCTTTCATATCGATATTTTTGATACGATAACGATACAAAATTTTCGATACGATATATCGTATCGACCCACCCCTAGGCAAAACCACTTTAGTCACACCGTGAGAGTGGTCCGGCTGCAAATGTAAACGATTTTGTTTGTCTCTTTTTTTATTATTATTGTGAAATTCATCTATGTAATTAACCGATTGATTTCATGTAGTACGATAAATTACTTCTATTTGGTAAAGCCCAATTCAAATTTAGGAGGTTGACTTGTGAAATTGACAGCCCTTATGTACATGTGTGCCCATTGCCCATCAAAATTAATATCCATGGATTTACTAGGGACATGGGCAAATATTTGGTACATCTATATTTTATAGGAGTATCATCTCATAGTATATTTTGGAAAATAAATAATGAAGTCATAATATTCAAAGATTATCAACCCAACTCGGAGATGAAACAAGAAGAATTTTTTAGAATTAATATGTGGATTAACGAATGATGCCCATAATTTCCTTTTTCGTTGAGATAGATTAATGAAGACTTCACGGATTTTAGACATTGGCATTGAGGTTTGAAACTTCAAAGAGCTTGTTCCTTGATTCCAAGTTCGTGCCCCGGTCCTTGGTTGTTTGGTTTTGGTATTGTTCGGGTTTGGTGTCTCTATTGTTAGTGTCAATTGAGATTGATAGTTTCTTGTTAGTTTTGAGAGTTTTGTTTTTTGGTCTCAAAAGGCAAGTTTGTATAGGTCTATAATGCCCTACAAACTGCTAGTTAGTTCGCTTGTTGGTCCATGATATACATCGGTTATAACCATTCTATCACTCAATAAAATAACAAAAAAAGAATTAATTGTTCGTTATTAGTCTCAACACTAAGTGAAACTACTAGGTTCAAGATTTCACATAGAATGAAATCATTTTCTAACAAATATATATGTCACGGTTTTGACATATTTTTTAGGTAGGTTCTTGTCTTGAATTTCAACGTGAAATATAGGTAGTCTATCCATATATATATATTCATCGATTTGTTTCATGCTTGTCGATAATATTATTCCTTCGATCAATAATCCATATAGAAAATGCCAATAGATGCATGGATATTCTAGTTGCTTTTTAGTTGTCTAGTCTTTGCCATTTCGTCATATAATTTCTTCAAAAGTTTTCTCTTCACATTAAAATAATCATCATTTCAAGCCTCATTATGTGGTAAACTCCATCCAACATGTCAATTTTGTGTTTTGTGCTCTCTATTATTGCACCCCTTTATTCTATCAAGTCTATGTCTCAAATATATGGTATTCAATATCTTGCTTTTTCTTTATCACTTCTTCCCCATCTCGAATATTTGTGTAAACATCAATATATGTCTATATTAAACTAACCCTTTCTATGAAAGCACGCTACTACCTTTGTATGTAAAAAATACAGACTTAATTAGTAGTAGATTTTACAAATTTTAATGTAAAATTAGAAAAGCAATAAAGAGAATAAGAGAAAGAGAGACTAGAGAGTCCAGAGCCTTTGTCCTAGCGGCAAAGAGCTTAGATATTATTATATGATGTGCCGAGTTCGAGTAAAAAAGAAAAAGAAAAGAAAAGAAAGAGATACTTGAAATTTATTACTACCTCCATGAGAGAAGAATTGGTAAAGTATGAAAGATAAAGAGAAAATTGGGTAAAGTAAGAAAGAAGAATAAAAAAAAGAAGTGAAGGTAGTATTAGTGGAGTGTGGAGTCCACTTTCTAAAATCAAAAGTTTTCATTTTGAAGGGACAGGCCAACATGGAAATTGTTTCTATTTTTAAGGAACTTGATATAGTATAAATAAGTAGAGATTAATTTTTGTTGAACATTTAAATAAAAAATATGAATATTTTTTTGTTGACTTAATTAAGTTTAGTCAAAAAGGGCTGGTCAAAAAAATTTACTAATATAGAAAACCAATAAAGTTATTTTAAGCTTTTTTGAGTGACAATAAGATATTCCACGATCAAGTATGGGTTGGGCCTGCCGTCTATATTTAGCAGAAACAAATTTTGAAGTTATCTTTTTATTTCGATATTGCATTACGATGTGTATTCAATTAATTGGATTGGACTCCGAAAATAAATAAAAGTTTTCAGTAATATGCAATATCATGCGCTTGTTAATATGGAATAATATAACGTCAGTTTTGGGCCTCAAACATGGGCTCTGAAAATATCGGGGGCCCATAACCAATACATGTTGACATACATTATGGGTTGTTATAGTGCAATTGTTGGTGTGGTTGTAGGCCTATTAGCTAAAAATAGTTTCCAGCCTGAATGAACAAATGGAAAAATGATAAAAAAAAGTTTTATATTAGTATTATTTTTAATACTATTGACTTTTTCCTAATTGATTGACAGGCACCTCAGAGAATTTATACTAAAATATATAATGCACCGGAATAAAGTAAACTAGAGAAAATAAATTGGGTAACAAGATGGAAATGAGTACAGCTAGGCTTATAATTCGGTCATCGGTTAGTCGGTTAACCGATGACCGAACCGATCACCTCGGTTCTCGGTTAACTGAGAACCGCCCCATTCGGTTATCGGTTATATTCGGTTCCAAATTCTGCATGTCTTGATCGGTTCTCGGTATCGGTTTAACCGATTATTAAATTAAAGAACCGATTAACGGATTAAACACTAAAACTACAATGCAGTGCAAGTGGTGGCCAAGGTGGGAATTTTTCGTGTGCAACGTCCAAGGATCAATACTTGTAAACTACATAATTTTTTTTTAATTCGGTTCCGGTTCAGTTAACCGGAACTGAACCGACACTATTCGGTTAGGAACCGAACCGAACCGAGGCCAATTCGGTTTCGGTTCCGGTGCTTCAGTCTCGATTAGGCTTGGGCTCGGTTAACCGTGTTCTCGGTTCGGTTCTAACCAAACCGACCGAATTACCTGCCCGGCAAATGAAAGTGTTTATTAGTAGTATAATACAGTATTGTTCTGTTGCCTATAAATTAATATGATATTGTTTGGTTTAATATTTGATAGTATCATGTAAGTCATCAAAGTTAGGTCAAACACTAAATTTCGTTTATGCATTAATTACATTCATAAGATAAAAGTCTCCATTAAGAAAATGTAGTAAGTACTAAATTTCAGTACAATAATTTAAATTCTGATTACAAAATTATTGCCAACCGTGTGCACCGACTAAAGTCTTTGCCATTGTCAAATTTCATTTCATTTATGGTATATAGATATTTTAAAGTAGACATGCCCCATAAAATATTCGGTGACGAAATTACAAATCACCATAATTATCTATTTCTTGTCAAATGTCAAAACCTCGAGATATGTTTATATCAAATTATATACCACCACATTATTTAACAGGTTGGAAAATCAAAATTTCATCTAAATAATTTGGAACACTTTTTTTTGTGAACCTCTTGTTTCTCATTAGTTAGGTGATCAGTCAATTAGATGAAGATTGTAAAGGTAATACTGAATCATTGATTTAGATTTTTATGATTACCATCAACCAATAATATTATGATATGATACAATTGTTTTGTGACTATTTCGAGGTTAATACAATATTTTAAGTTTGATAAATCGAGTATGTGAATGATTTTTAGAGTCAATGATTCCAGTTCTCATATAGATAACTATATATTAGGTAAATTCTCGGAAAAATAATCAAATTTTGGTCAATTTTAAATAAACCTAGCGTAGCTTGAAAAAAATACCAATTATCTCATTTTTAAAGTTACAAAATATTGATCAAATTTAATGTTTTTTTCAGGGAATTTGCCTTTTAGGCTGAAAGGGATATATGAACATTTTATGTTACACACAATTATCTCCAGTTGCCAATTAGGCATTTGTAAGTCAGAAATTACTTCAAGAGTAAAATAGGCATAAAATTAATTTTGAAACTAGAATAATAAAAAATTTAACCGATGAAAACTACATAATAAAATTAATTAAGTGACACTATATAAAATGAATGACACTTTTAATTTTTCAATTTTTAATAGTTCAACAATTTTAATTTTTCAATTTTTAATCATCTTCCACTATATAAAATTAAATGACACTATAAAAAACAATATTATTCCATTACAAATAATAAAATTTATAAAGTTGAGCGTGTTGATATTTTTAGAATTTAAAATCGCAAATTAAATACAAAAAATTATATTATTAAATTTCCTAAAAATTATACTCCCTATACTCCAAAAAATATAGTTTCATGTATATCATAATTTTGAATTAAAATTTTTTGAAAAAATGGCATGCAGTTCGTTGAGGGTACCCAAACCCAATGCCCCACCTCTCCCACGGTGCCATGCCGGTGGCCTCTCTTCCTCCAGCAACGCAGGGTATCTGAGATCATACCCCTCCGAGCGGTCCGACACCCATCCTCCGATTAAAAATACCAATGCTAGTAATAAGTGTGTAATTATGATGCTTACAATTATGCACGGGAGTGTGCACGGATTTGATGGGTAGAGAACCAAATTGCAAAATCTTTTTATGATAGGTGGTTGGCATTGGTATACTACGGTTGGCACATTAATTATTTCTCTATGTTTCTTCGACAAATTTTTAAAATAACCCACACTACTTTCTTGTAATCTAGGCCCACGCATGTTCATGTACGTCGTCAAGTACATTTTTGTCCACTTCGAGCAAATAAAAGAAAAAAAAAGAGAGAGAGATAGAATGATAATCATACACTAATTATGCTTATCATAAGTGTAGCCTTAAAGTGGTTAACAAACATTCATCATTTGATTTTGTTGGTGAATATGAAAAGTGGAAAGTATGATAGGATACAAATTACATTATAGTAGTACTATACTTGCTTAGTTACTATAAATCCTAAATATGTTAGAAATCTAAAATTTTATGGAAAATAATCAGTCCAAATGGTTCGAAAATCCGAATTAAAAAATTCTGAATTTGAACTATGAAATTTGATCTGATCCAAATAATCAGAAATTTCAATACCGAAGTCTGATTTCAAATCCCATTAATAAATTGTTGCAATTAAGAGTTCAGGTTAATTGGTTCTTAGTTGATTAACCGATTACGTTTATTACAAAAAAAAATTTGAAGAATAATTAAATGATACAATGAAGAATAATTAAAAATGCAATTAAGAGTAATTAAAGATGGAAAAACCCTCACCACCTACCTTGTCTAAGTCACACCTTTCTGAAATCGAAATCGGAAATCGAAATCGAACAATAATTCGAGAGAATCGCACAAAGAAAGGGCGATTCTTGAAATCCGAGTGCCCCACCACCACCATTCTTAAAATACTAGCATTGGTCTACTGTCCTTTTCCATATTTTACCATTTTCTGCTGTTTCTTTGACTCTTTAAATCACTCACGATCACGCGGTGTGAGTGAGTGAGTGAGTGCTCATCCATAAACGGCGATTCAATGCGGCATTAATTGGTGGATAGATTTATTAAGGTCGAATTGATGCGATTAAGCGTTACCTTTCAGCTCGCCTCCGTGAAGAAGAAGTGGGTAGCATTTCCTTTTCTTTCTTTCTGGATTGTGGTTAGGGAATCGCATTTTCGAGTTTGAAAATCCCTTTCTTTTTTGTGTGTGGGGTTTATCGATTGACATTGGCTTTTGTCTTCTTTTGCCGCTGCGAACCAAATCATCAAATACTATAAAATATTTTATGTTTATTGTTTCCTAAATTCACTCATTGTGCTTGAGTTTAGACATCTGCATTTTATCTGGCCGCCTTTGATATTTAATTGCATATCTTCTGTGTTTTGTTCTGAGCTAGTTTGAAGTTGCCCTTGTTTGCAAAACCCCTTTAGGGGTTTATTGATTTTGGGTTGATTGTGAAATGCAGTACAAATGTAAGTCCTTTTGAAGTAAACCAATTAGGTAGTTTGTGATTTTTCAACCATGTACCGAATAATTTGTTTCGTCGAAAATATCAAGGGAAATACTTATGTTAACTGGTTGTTCTTGGGTTTAATCATATGATGTAGTAGTACTTCTTTTTCGCTCAAAGCAAAAATTGCATTTAATTTCCTTTTTTGGCCTTTTTGTTTCTTGAAAGTTTTTGAGAAAATGTTATATCTCAAATGAGGATGGTTCTTTCTTGCTTTTCTGCCGTTTCTTTGTTTATTAGAAAGAGGGGTTATAATTTTCAGTTATTGGAAGAGAGAGTTTTTGCTGAGGTTTCTGTGTTGTGGTAAATTTCCAATGCTTGAACCAAATTTCATTGTCGGTTGTGGTTCATAGTTTTTTTGGCCATGTAAGTTCTGCTGTGGTTTTGCAAATGTTTTGGTGTGGTCTTAACTAGATCTGTAAGTTGTGTGCGATACAGTTATGTCCTATTTCTGGCATCTAAGACGATTCACTCTATCAAGAACTTGGTGTGTAAATTTTATGCATTTGGCAGCTTATTTGGTAGTCTGATTACTGATAATTTTCTTTGTGATACTGAAAGGTGTTGCGTTTTGTGATGTTATTTTGGGAGATATAAGTCGTCGCTGAAACTGTTTAAAATGGAGAACTATGATATACTGGAGCAGATTGGTAAAGGGTCATTTGGCTCCGCGCTGCTTGTTAAGCATAGACAAGAGAAGAAGAAGTAAGGGGACATTGTAACTAGAATCTATCGTTTTTGTTGGAGTTTATACTTTTCTTTTAGCTGATTTCTGTTTCTGTTTCTTTTGAAGGTATGTTATGAAAAAAATCCGTCTTGCTCGGCAGACTGATCGGACCCGCAGATCTGCCCACCAGGAGGTGATACTTTGTTTAAATTGTCTGAAATATTAAAAAAGTATCTATGCGATATGTGTTTTGCTTGGCACTTGCCCGATTTTATATACTTATGGTTTAGATCTTATTTCTCCATTGTGCAGATGGAGCTCATTTCCAGAGTGAAGAATCCATTTATTGTGGAGTACAAAGATTCCTGGGTGGAAAGGGTATGTGAGTCGTATCAAACTTACAAATGAAAGGATATGAATAATTTTCATGTTTATTCATTTACATAAGAAATGTATAACCTTGGAACTGTTTTACGGTTACCTTGTTGCTTGTGGTCGGGGACATGGAGTTAGGCTAGGTCACAAGTATTAAAAATAATCACAGCTTGCTACAAATACACTCTTTTTCTTGCTTAATATTTGTTTTGTATCATTATATTATCCTATAGCAAGTAAAACTTTTGTTATTTTCAGGGGTGTTATGTGTGCATCGTGATTGGTTACTGTGAGGGAGGAGACGTGTAAGTTGCTAGTTTCTAGAATTGTATTCGCAGATTTTTAGTCGTACTTTATTCTGCTCAACTCTGATTATGTTGCCGTCTATTATGTATTAGGGCCGAAGCTATTAAAAAAAGAAATGGAATTCATTTCCCTGAGGAGGTTGTACAAAAACTCATTTTTTTCTGTTCTTTTAGTTTTTTCATGAAACTTAGTTGTTAATAATTACATTTGTTTGTTGAAACTTGAATTACGAGCAGAAGCTTTGCAAATGGTTGGTTCAACTGTTGATGGCACTGGATTACTTGCACTCTAACCACATCCTTCATCGTGACGTCAAGGTATTAATCACCCATCATTTAACATATTTGTATACGATAAACAAAACAGCACATATTAAAGACTCTTCGCCAATTCCTCCTCAGTGCTCGAATATATTTCTGACGAAAGATCAAGACATACGTTTAGGTACCTAACTGCAGCTGCTATTTTGACGCCTTCATGAAATTTTTTAATACGCAACGGCATCCATTTTTTGACATTCTGTTGTAATGCTTCAGGGGACTTTGGCCTTGCGAAAGTATTGGTTTCTGACGATCTAGCTTCTTCTGTGAGTATAACGACGAACTAGATTCAGATTTCTTCATGATCTCCTTAGTTCACATGTTTAAATACGCTATCAAATTGCAGGTAGTGGGTACGCCTAGTTACATGTGCCCTGAGCTTCTTGCGGATATACCTTATGGTTCCAAGTCAGATATCTGGTCCTTGGGTAACATTCTTGTGATCTCGTGATTCTTGAATGTGCTACACTGTTTTGGTTCGTTTTGTCGACCATTTATGAATTTTAACGTCTTAAACAGGGTGCTGTCTTTATGAAATGGCTGCTTACAGGCCTGCATTTAAAGCCTTTGTAAGTCTTACTTCTATTTTGTCTAAACATGTTATGATTGATGACATTGTAATACATTCGTTCACTAAACAACTCGTCGTCTTGCTTTCTTAATATTGTCGTTGCTTTTCATGAACAGGATATACAAGGTCTCATCCACAAGATAAATAAATCGATTGTCTCCCCACTTCCAACCATGTATACCGCTCCATTGTAAGTCCGTTAACTAGAATAATTTATACACCGGGTTTTCTGCAACGACAATTTCTCTTTTTGCTAACTCGCATCTTTGACCGTCTCCCTTTCTGCTAGCCGTGGGCTAATCAAGAGTATGCTTCGGAAAAATCCAGAGCTCAGACCAAGCGTATGTTCCATTTCTATGCTTTTCCTTCCTTGTCAGGTGCATGAATATTTCCGATGATATGGTTCAATTTCCTTGTGCAGGCTGCAGAGTTGCTCCGACATCCACATCTCCGGCCCTATATCCTCGATATGCATCTCATGTTGAACAACCCCAGGAGGCATACTTTCCCAGCTCGGCACTCTGATGCCAATTTTGCCAAGAAAACGGGATTCGTTGAAGCTGATACTGTCAAACAAGAAAAAAGGCTGTCAGTCGGCAACAACAGGGCGTTGAATCCTAGCATATCTGGAAACGAACTCGACAGTCCGTTCTCTTCTGGAAGAGCTCAAAAAACGTTCAGCCATTTGAATGATAAACTGTCCGACTTATCGGTTGGTAGCGCGGGCGATGATATTGGAGTGCAGAAGTTGGCGAATGCCACCAAGTTCAGTGCTGTCAAAGCTTCGAGAACGGCTTCAGCAAAGGCTTATTCGAATAATAGAAGGCAGTCCACGACCCCGTCAAGAATATCAAACCCTGGCTCGACTCGCGAATTGGTGCGTTCGAAGTTTAATTCGATCTAATTCTCGATAGTTCAGCTATTGATTCATTGTTTTGCATATATGCCAGCTTCCTGTGTCGCACACTCTGGTGAGAAAACCATCCCAGGCGGCACGCAGAGCGTCTCTTCCGCTGTCCACACGAGCTAAACCTAGCGTCGTCGGTCCACTCGGTAGTATCAATTCCTCCGACGTCTCCGTCAACGCGCCGCATATCGACAAGATGGTCGACTTTCCGTTGGCGTCCGCAGACGAGCCTCCACGAAGCCGCCGCAGCTCATTCTCCTCAGCTCAGTGCTCGTACACCCCGCCGTACAGCGTCGACCGTTCCATCACGAAAGACAAATGCACGGTCCAGATTCTCGACAGGCCGATCTCCGCTCAAGGTGCGCAGTACAACGGGAGCGAGTGCTCGGACCACAACCCAGTCGTCGTCAGCGGCGGAGGAGGAGGGTGTTCGAGCCGCTCGTCGTCGGATTCCCGACAGCGGAGGTTCGACACGACGTCGTACCAGCAGCGCGCGGAGGCTCTGGAGGGGCTGCTGGAGTTCAGTGCGACGCTGCTGCAGCAGGAGCGGTTTGACGAGCTGCAGGTGCTGCTGAAGCCGTTCGGGCCGGAGAAGGTGTCGCCTCGCGAGACTGCGATATGGCTGACGAAGAGCTTCAAGGAGAACTCGGCGTGATCACATCTCTCAGACTAACAGCAGCTAACCGCAGGTACGAAGGAATTTAGCACGTGGTGGTTTGGCATAAAAATGTAGTAGGTTTTTGTTTTTGGATTTTCATAAATGGCTAATACTAATACTACTATGATATATGATGATGTTACAATTTGTTGTTTGTTTCTTTTTCCATTATTAGTTTACCATGTTTATAACTCAGTGCTCAAGCACGAATAGACGCGTTAGCGTCGCAGTGCTCAAGCACGCCCCCGCGGATGCTTAAAAGAAGACCAAATGCAAGAGATCTCTGAAATGAATTAAAAAGGAATCTTTCCAAGAATTTTGAATCTCTGGTAAATTATGACAGCAGACATAACTCAGTAAAAAAGAAAACTGGGGAGCCACAACAATCTGCTTAAAAGCTCTGAATAATTTTGCATGCGGTTTATTTGTGAAACTCGAGGGACATTACATTGCTCCCCCCTCTCTCTCTCTCTGCATATTTAACTCTGTTTCGATTTACTTTTGCGCAGTAAAAAGTTAAACAGATTATTACATTGTGAGAAAGTTGTGACAACTGATACTTGATCGAGTATAAAACAGGTTGAATTTCAATTGCTCATTTAGCAAATAATTTTATCTGTAATAAGTATGATTTACATGTGTTCCACAACGAGTATCTCTCCCCATATCTCTAGTCTCTCACACCATTATTCTCCTCAATTTCTTTGTCATATCACAACTCTAGCTGCATAATTGAACCGTCGACTTTCACCCAAAATCCGCCGGTAATTTGCTGGTATTTTTTTAGCGGACATTTCGCTAGTTTGAGTAATCCGCCGATATATAGGCGAAAAATGTCTGCCCTGGAAAAAGGAGTATTTTTTGTAGCACTACAACAAATACTCCATAGAAGATAAAATTTTATAAAGGCTCGGTTCTAGTACAACCACATATCTTAAGTACTACTATCTTTTATCGAAGGTCGTCTGTGTTCAAGTGAAGAGACACAAGTCTCTGTCTTTCTCTACAAACAAACCCGAAAATAAACTAAGTCAGAAAAGTACACAATTCCAACAATGGTTCAACGGGAATAATTGGCAAGATCTCACTCAAACGTTCAAGTTCCTCGAATCTCATGGCACAATGACAAAACTCACGGCCTTATCGGATAGTTGAATCCGATCACCGGGCAACTCAATTTAGGTAGGTTGCCACATATTATTATGTAAGTTGGTATGTTAAATATGTTGATTATGAAATTGATTTGAGGCAATGATCATGTGGGTGTGAGGCAAAGGGAATAAAGCAGTGTGTGTATAGTAGGAAGCAGTTGCTGCTGCCATGGTCCCAATCTCTATGAATTGCTGAAAAGCTTCAAATATTTTGGTATGTGTTTTCAAAAGCAATGGATCATTTCATCTATAGCCATTGTTGAGAAGGCACGCCTTTTTCCTTACACAATTTGGCAGTTTGGAGTTTGGAGCATCCAAACAAATAACAATCTTGGTCGGCTCTTGATGTTGCCAACACAATACTCATCTTTTTCAACTTACAAACATTTCCCTCTCTCATTTTCTATATTATCATTCTTTCTTCATCCCAATACTTGGATTCAAATTAAATAATTGCTTACAATTTTGTTAATATTGTATTATGTGTTTGATAACTTACCATATTACAAAGACTATGGATAGATTAGGATAATGATCTAGTAATTAATTATTGTTAGCTATAAATTAATCAAACCAGATAAGGAAAATAAGCTCATTGGCCTATGGCCCACAACCTAAAATTTTCAAGAATTTCTTCTGTAGAACTATTGCACTGGGAATTGTTCTTTCATCAGATATATTAGGTAACAAATATGTTATCTAATTGTCCCGTTTGAAAGTTCAAACATGCAATATTTGTTATCAATTCAGATTTGATTTTTGTCCTCAAATTTCCATTGCACACTATTAAATGAAGACAAGAATTTCTAACAAAACATATGCAAGGAGGTCGAAATAGTGTAATCCTTTCCATGGCATCAAAAGAGGTGAGATTAGTAGCTAGTATATGAAATCATGGAAAAATAGAGGGATTAAACTCAACCTAGGAAATTGTGATTTGAAATTATGTACTTAAATGTTTTCTACACTTCTTTAGTCAGACTAATTACATAACTCAACAAATTCTCCATTAATTTTCTTTATGTGTTTCACTTTTTACCCATTGCCTCCCTATGAATACAGTACTTAGTTACAAAACTAAGATACTAGTACTATTATTTTATTGATGAAGTAATAATTTTCCAAGTCTCTGGAAATCTTGATGTCAGGATCCAAATTTGCATCATCTGTAAACATATAGTCCCTCCATCCTATTCTTTTTTAGCATAGAATTTTATATAGTGTTATTTAGTGAATTAAGTATAAAAGATAAAATATGAGAGAGAAAAAATATAAATAATAATATTTTTATTTTAAGAAAATAAATTATAAGATAAAATATGAGAGAAAAAATATAAATAATAATATTTTTATTTTAAGAAAATAAATTATTTAGAATGTAACATTCCAAAAAGAAAAATATGTCACTTGGAGCCTTAGGAGTGGGCAACATATTCGATAAATAAGAATGATGTTGGATTCCTCATTAATAAGAAAAATACAATGATATGAGATGTACTAGTACTACTATACAAATAATAATAATGGAAAAACAAATTGTTGATGACGAGCATGTGTAGAAAATAGTGTATCAATCAGAAAAAGAAGATGCCAAGTGATGATAAAACTATACAAGCAGCAATCCCAATGAGGAAAAAGAAAAGTTATAACTAAGTAGAAGAGTAAATGAATCATGTTTTCACAAATAATTGTTGTCACACACCTTTTGCCTTGAATAACCAAAACCAAGAAAAGAAATTTACCCACTTTCGAAAAAATAAAGAAAAAGAAAAAAAGAGCAACGCACTTATCTCTTTTATTTCCCACCGTCCGTTCTTTTCAATGTCTACAGTGCACGCCGTTGTACCTCTTCAACGTACAACACAATATGAAGGTGGAAACGGACGAACCGCAAAATACCCCACTGCAGACAAAGTCCCCATTGACCCGAATTTTGTTGACTGAGTGGGACCCGGCTGTGGGGCCGACTAGTCACCATCCTAGGCACTCTCAAATCCCCCCTACTCTATAATTAATCCCCCTACTCTATTTTAGAAAATGTTTCCTTTTTGTAATGAGACAACCAAAAAAGGAAAACGTTTTATTTTTAATAGGACAGAGGGAATATTAAATTATTAATAGTAAGGAGTAGAATAATTTGTGTATGAAATCCTAAATTTTCTAAACTTTTGTCATCATGTAAATAATGAATTAATTTATTCCGAGGTAATAATAAAACTATTGATTTGTTTATTTTTCGCAATCAATCGATATTTCGAAGACGACCTAGCTTTTTGAATAATGTTGTGTTATCGAAATATCAACTAAAATGACATGTGCATCACATCAAATTATACAAAATTAAAAAAATTACATTTGTTAGAAATATAATTTATATAAAGAAAATAAGGAAATGGAGGGAGGAAACGAGATATGAAAAATAAGCAACGAGATAGAATGAAATACAACACATGAAATTACACAATTTAGTACGACACTGTGTCATTAGTTACAATACGGCGTCATTTAGGTTTGTCATCCATACCAACACCAAAATCTTACTACATCCGTCCCTGAAAATTTGTCTCATTTTTCCATTTTCGTTCATCCTTCAAATTTTGTCTCATTTCACTTTTTACCATTTTTTGTAGTGGACCCTATATTCCACTAACTCATTCCTACTCACATTTTATTATAAAACTAATATATAAAAGTAGGACCAACCATCCACTAACTTTTTCAACTCACTTTCCATTACACTTCTTAAAACTCGTGCCGGGTCAAAGTAGGACAAATTTTTGGGGACGGAGTTAGTAATTGATTACAAAATCAAAATAAATAATCCATTAATAAAATAGTAGTAAGTCTATATAAACTCAGACCAACACACACTATTCATGCAACCATTCCCCCAAAGCAAACACAATAGCCATAAAGCCACCATACTCTCACACCATGTACAACACTAGCGGTAAAATGGACATGTTGTGGGCCGAGAAGGGCCCGAACGACGAGCTCCCATTGCCGGAAAGCCCAAGAGGGCCCATCGAGTTTCTCTCCCGGTCATGGAGCGCCTCCGCCCTCCAACTCTCCAAAGCCATCACTCCCTCCAATCCCACCGCAATGCTCGTCAAAACCACCTCCGCCGCCGCCTCCATACCGGAAAACCACGCCGCCGAAGAAGAGGAGAATTCTAAGCTTTCCGGCAACACCTTTTCCTTCGCTTCCACCGCCACTTCTCAGCTCATTCTCGAGCGCATCATGTCTCAATCTGTAAGCTTTTTTTTTTAATTTAGATTATTAAATTGTTTATGTGATAAAATTAATTTAATTTTGAAATGAAAATGTAGGAGATTTCACCACTCACGTCGGGAAGGCTCTCTCATAGTAGCGGCCCTCTCAATTGCCTCACCGAGGAAACCGAGTCGCCTCCGATTTCGCCCTCCGACGAATACGAGGACGTCGTTAAGGTACGGGGACAAGACTCTATCGAGCCTATTTTATCGATTAAGTCTTCAAATTTATCCAAATTTTATTTAAATTATTATGCAAAATTCGTAGCTGGCTTTTTTATTTTTCTGCGTCCGCACCTAATGTGACTTTCTTTACTACGAATTCATAATTGATCGCTAATTTTTCGCACATTATGTAATTGAATAATTTTATACATTTGTGATATACATGTTGATGATTAGTCAATGATTTGGTGTTAAGAGTAAAAAGTTTATTACTATTAGAACACAAGGCCGCCATTATTTTTCAGATTTCACAACGTATTACTGCAAAAAGTGAAGAAACAAAGATTGCTTTTGTCACTTTCGTTATTTACTTTTGTTTCTTTGTAAGAATGCTTTAGCCGTCTCAAAACTTGCCTTTTGACTTTTCCATACACACAAGCAAATGGATTCCTTTGAAATAGTACTACTACTTTAATCAAAGCTACTGCTAAATGGGATTAATTAAACAATATCTTAAATTAGATAAAGTTCATTTATGGCAGTATTTTAATCAAGGAATCTTAATTTTTGTACAACCCTCAATAAACTTCGAAGAAATTATGCCCTTTTTTTTCAAAATCTAGATGTTTATAATATCCTTATATGAGAATTGATCTGCTAGGCGTCAATATGTGAGCGATTTATGACGTGGCAACATCACCGTCAATTTTCTCTCTCCCTGTTTCTCTCTCGCCTCTTATCGTCACTAATTCTCACTCCCTCTTCCTCCTATAGAGTAAAATACTCTCGCTTCCATTCTTCTCCTGTGGCCATTTACTATTTTTGGATCTGCATCAACTCTCTCGCTCTAACCTATCTCCTCTCTCACGCCATTCTCTATCTTTTCTGTCTCAATTCTTTCTTCCCCAAATCACCTCACTTCTCTTTTCCAATTCGTCACCCCTAAATTGGAACTGCCATAGCCGATTTCTCCTCCAGTTGCTGCATGTTCATCGCCGGGGCGAGATAGCCAGCGCTCGTACGTCGCTGTTCCGTCCTCTACCTCTTTATTTATCTATCTATCTATCTATCTATCTATCTATCTATCTATCTATCTATCTATCTATCTCTTTCGTTCAACACAAAATCTCTAAATCGAGGACTCGAGCCTCCCCTGTGCGCAGGCATCGACTATCCTCCAGATCCGCCGCGCCGGTGAGCGGCAGCCAATGCCATTCGCCTGCCGAAACGGGAACACCGGTACCGTCGGGTTCACCGCCACCGTTTGAAGGCGTGCATCCGTCGTTACCTTGGCGGCATTTCTCAAATTTACAGTCCAAATTGTTCCAAGAGTTTTCTGAGAAAATTGTACTCCTATAACAAAATTGATGCAGATTAGAAAGTAAATGTCTACGGGAGGAGACACTAGAGATGTCAATGTAGCCCGTAACCTGTGGACTGGCCCGAATAGCCTGCCAAATTTATTGAGTTAGGACTGGAAATTTATAACTAGATAAAATCAAAACCCGATTAACCCGTAACCCGTTAGGACCAGACCTGAAAACCCGATGGGCTGGTCCGAAAACCCGATAAAGTTTCTATTATTCTATTTTTTACTCCTAATTCGACACTTCATTGATTAATTTTAACTAAAAAATAACTTTTAATTTTATATTAAATATACAAATTATATATTAAAATTTTATTAATATAATAATTGATAAATAAATTAAAAACTTCAAATTCACTAAAAAAATATTTAAATTTCTAAAACATGCATTGAATTCCATGAAATATCTCAAATATTAGTATTTGATCATGTTTATGATTGAGTTTAAGCATATATCTCAAGTATATCATAATTAAATGTTTTACATTGTATGAATATTAGTAATTTTAATCATTATTTATTGGATTGATCGCATGTTAATATTATCGGTAGTAATCCGCTAGGCTAGTCCGAAACCCGAGCTTTTAGGACTAGGGTTGAACTTTTATAACCCGAAAGGAACCACAACCCGATTATCCCCCACATTGACACGCAACCAGGGTAGGGTTGGCCCGAAACCCAACGGATCGGCCCGATTAACATCCCTAAGTGAAAGTATTACTAGGAGGAGAGAGAAGGAAAGACGGAATTACAGAGGACGAGAGAAATTAGTGACAATGAGAGAGGAGAGAGAAAATACGAGAGAAATTGACGATGACGTTGCCACGTCCCCTTTCCCTCACCAAACGCTCCCATAGTGACGCCTAGGAGATCAATTCTCATACTTATATAGTGGAAAAATATCACAATTTAAAGAATCCTACGGTAGAAATTTAAACACACAATTGCAAACAAATTATAGAAAAAAACAACTGGTTGAGTGCATAAATGGTCATACTATTGGTGCAGATTTCCTAGGAAAATAAATGAAGTATACTGCTTTAAGATTTGAAACTACTGCCACTGATTTGCCAGAATTGCTCTACCATTTTGATGCAAACTGATTTTTTTTTGCTCAACATTTACTTCACATCACACCATACTTCCATATACATAAGATACAAGTCTCCTCATCCAAATAATTTTTTTTAACCTATTCCTATTTTCCTCCAATATTTTCACTTTTCCCAACCTCGGAATGCGTTGTATATCTCTGCAATTCATCAAGCGGTAATTATTGACAGTACTTACAATATGTAACAAAATAATTTCATCAAAATATTATTCAAAAATCATTTGAAAAGTAATGGACATTGTTATTTCTATCAAATTAATCTTTAATCTTTTTATGCATGTCATGTAAAGACTCTTACTTTCTTAATCAAGTGCTTAACAGTGATTAAAAAATCATTTATTATTAGGATTATTACTCATAAAATCACGAAAATTAGTTAAATTCTGATTAATTTAATTGCACAAAATGAAAATTGCAGTATTTACGAGCAAACAACACGCTGCAACCGCTCTTCACCGGCACGCCGCGGGCCGGCTTCGCGGCGGCCGCGGCCGTCGGCGGCCCGACCACGCCGGGCGGAAAGACGGTGGGGAGGTGGCTGAAGGAGCGGAGGGAGAAGAAGAAAGAGGAGACACGGGCACACAACGCGCAGCTCCACGCCGCCGTCTCCGTCGCCGGCGTGGCCGCCGCCATCGCGGCCATAGCGGCCGCCACCGCCGCCTCGTCGTCGAACGGCAAGGACGGGGAGATGGCGAAGACGGACATGGCTGTCGCCTCGGCCGCGACCTTAGTCGCGGCCCAGTGCGTGGAGGCCGCGGAGGCGATGGGCGCCGACCGCGACCACCTCATCTCCGCCGTGAGCTCAGCCGTCAACGTCCGGTCCCACGGTGACATATCGACCCTCACCGCGGCCGCCGCCACCGGTGAGTTCCTAATTTAATTTGATCAATTTAATTTTGAATGAATTAAGTACTAATTTATATGATCAATCGTGTTTTCAGCTCTACGAGGGGTGGCGACGTTGAAGGCGAGGGCTCTGAAAGAAGTGTGGAACGTGGCGGCGGCGGTGCCGGTGGCGCCGGTGGAGAGAGGGGTGAGTTCCGGCAACGGGAATAACAGCTCCAGCAGCAACAACTCCGGCAGCTACTGCGAGGAGCTCTTGCCGGAGGAGAATTTCCTTGCTTCTTGCAATCAAGAGATGCTTGCTCGCGGCACCGAGCTTCTCAAACGAACTCGCAAAGGTTCGTTATCCCGTAAAATTATAAATTTTGGTCAAATTATTGAAACTTTAAAATCAACTGGACAAAATCATAAATTTGGATTTGCGAGTTAAGCGATATCTTCTATTCACGGAAGAGGTCTGTTTAGTTGAAATATTACTAATAACTTATTATATGACCGGAATTAAATTCAAATTTCATGAATTTTCTAATAATATCAAAATTTGACTAAACTTCATTTTCCCCCGATAATTTGCACTAAATTGATGCCATGATGATATGGTTGCAGGCGATCTTCACTGGAAAGTTATATCTGTATACATTCATAGGAGTGGGAATGTAAGTTTGGCTTATATAAATTTATATATATATACACACAAAGATGGTTTTTTTTGCACGTGTGATGATGTGAGTGTATTGGTGCAGGTGATGCTTAAGATGAAGAGTAGGCACGTGGGAAATACCTTCACCAAGAAGAAAAAGAGTAAAGACACATTAGCCTATAATCTTATGTGATTTGGGTTAGACTAGAGTTGTTTAATTAATTAAAGATGATTTGGTGCAGATGTGGTGGTGGATGTTCTGAAAGACATGGCGGCGTGGCCGGGGAGGCACCTGTTCGAGGACGGGGAGCAGAGGCGGTACTTCGGGCTGAAGACGGAAGGGCGCGGGGTGGTGGAGTTCGAGTGCAGGAATGCACGAGAGTACGAGATGTGGACGCAAGGCGTGTCGAGACTCCTCTCCATGGTTGCCCATAGGAAAAGGAGCCATTATAAATAGTTTTTTAGTAGACGATTAGTAATGCATTCATATTTATTTTCGTAATTATGTTGACTTGAACATTCGACCTATTAGTTAAATTATTATAAATAACTCTGTTTTTTTTCTTATGTCGAATTTGTCGAAATATTCTTCATATTCAAACGAAAAGCCCAATGGACTTCAAACGAATGGCAAGCCCATACTTATTTCACAATAATATGTCCACGATTTGGTTGGGGACCAAACAAAAATATCTAGAATATTAATAATCCAAGGTAGTCACTGGCTGCCGGTGGATATTTTGATAATTACCAAAAAAAAATCCAAGTAGTTTTATTTTTTCATTTGATTATTTCATCAAAATTAGTAAAACCTTACTGATTTTGCATTAATATATATATATATATATATATCACTATCATAACTATTTTTTATAGATGAAGATAATATGTATTATAGATATTTCACTATAGTTAATCCATCACTATATTCAGTTGTGTATCAAATTTAAATCACAAATTATTTTTTGCATATCCTACTATTGACATAAAACACTAAACAACACAACCGCCGTCTCTAATAAACATGTGTTTATTGGACGATGAAGAGCAACTTTACATCTATATCCAATTAATAAGTACTCCCTCTGTCAATAAAAAAATATGGATTTTGAGTTCAACACGAGTTTTAATGCAAAACTGATAAGTGAGAGAGATGTTGAGAGAAAAAAATAATTAAAATATTATTAGTAGAGCATGAGTTCTAATAGTTTTTAAAATTAGAAATAGATGGGATGGACTAAAAAGAAAAGATTTATATTTTTGTTGTAGGGATGGAATACAAAATTCCAGTTATTTCAAAAATAAATAAATAAAAATTATTGATATTTTTATAATTAAAAAAAATCGCGCCCACGTGGCACTCTAGGGATGCACCTACATGGCACCCGGGCGGCCGGGCCCCACCACCAAACCCATAAAGAAAAAGGGAAAATTAAAAAAGTAAAAAAGAAATAACGCACTAAGACAAAGCTGCGACGCCGCGGCCATATTTCCCGCAACCACCAGTCCACCACACTCACTCGCTCCACACCCTCAAATTTACCAAAATAGCCTCAAATTCCGCTCAAATTCCCCTCTTTAGCCCTCGATCTGCCGCCTCGCTTTCGCCGGAGAGCTAATCGTCCACTTCATCGGAATAGATGCCGGAATCTAGCCCCGCGCGGCCGGAGGAGACCGCCGCTAAGTCGCCGCTCGCCAAGCCGCTCCACCTGCTCACGGAGGATGACATTGCTCAGGTCACTCGCGAAGACTGCCGCCGTTACCTCAAGGAGAAAGGTACGGAGCTGGACCGAACAATCAGGGCTATTATTTGTTTTGGCGTTAATTTTGGTTTGGTGCAGGAATGAGGAGGCCTTCGTGGAACAAGTCTCAGGCGATTCAGCAGGTGATAATGCTCAAGACGCTCCTCGAATCGACGCCGGATTCGGACGCTGCTGGTGAGCGCAAGCGCCTCCGCATTTCGCGCCCTAACAATACCGATAGCAGCAGCAATGTTGCTATGGAGAGCGTGCGTAGTTCTTCTTCTGTGTTGGTTCATCTCATTATTTAATTGTTTGATGGAATTTGGGGATGGATGGATAAATAATAGTACTAGTAGAATATGCGCATGTTCTGCCTTGAATTGAGTGATTGCAACAAAATCTGTTTAATTTATTAATTAATATATGTAGGTTCCCAGAGGAACAACTGCTGAGGAGGAGAATTCTTTATCCGCTGAGGAAACGACGCCGCATTCTGTGAAAGATCTCGACAAACCTGATTCTTCGGGTGGTTTGTCTAGCCGTTTTGCCGCCGCAAATGATGAATCTGCTCAGCTTAGGTTATTACTAATTTTGATCAATTCTACACCGTGAAATTGTTGTTTTTCGAATTAAGTATTTTACTTCCTAAATAAGTACTAGAGCTGAGCGACATGTTCAATAAATCAGTGAATTAGCTGAGTTGTGAGTTATGTACTCTTTGTTTTTATGTTGTTCTTTAAATGCAGTATATTACTCTGCCTTTCTGATGAAGAGAGCATTTTCTTTCTTCCAGAACCCCAGGTTCGAGAAATATGCCTATCGGCCAAATGACGATATTCTATTGTGGGAAAGTAAATGTGTATGATGATGTCCCTGCAGATAAGGTATTGAGGCTTTTGTTCCCTACTTAGATGTTATTGTCACTCTTTTCTTGCTTGATTTGATGCAGTTATGCCCGTGGATACTATATTGGTCTTTACTATAACAAACTGCTGTATTTCTCAGGTACGGGCATTAATGCATATTGCTGCAAGTCCTCTACAGGTTCCGGATGAACAGCCAGTTGAGGGTTTTGTAGGACTGCAACCTTTACCATGCATCCCGAAAACTGTTAGCTCTGCTCGTCAGGATTCAGCTGTTCTTATCTTGCCAACTCTCCCAGCAGGTATGGAGGCCTTTGTCTTGGGACTATCACTTAAACAGTTTAATTCATTTTCACAAGGCTTCCTCATTTTCTGCATTGATCAGAAATTTGTGTGATCGCATGCTTGTATGGTGTGTGTATGTTCATGTACAACGTCATACTTTAACACTTGAAGAATGCTAGTTCTGATGCTGACTATTCTTACCCTTTTTAGCCGTCTATATTGATTGTGATTGATTCCAGGAATTCCTGGAAGAGTTTGGTGATCTTTTTCTTTTTATATACTACTATATAAATATATTTAAATTACTCTTCATTAACTATTAACTTTATTGGATTTTTTAATTTGTTTTGCAGAGAAAATGAATGAAAGCTCCTCACTGCCTGGAGAAGAAACGAAAAAGCTACGAGAAGAAACCCCTGGTAAGCATTTTGACACTTGTCTTAAGTTCTTCTGGTATTGGATAGCTAGTTATATATAGCCACTCTTTTATTTCAATTTATATTTATTGTATAATTGCTTTGGGAATACATCAGTTTGCTTTATTTATTTGTGGCAAGATACATAAAGAGATTACTCTCAACCCAAACGGCCAACGATGATCAACTACTCAATAATTAGTGCAAGTTACCTCTCCTAAGCGAAATGATGCTGATGGGCATTGAATCTTCGATCTCCTTCCCAGTTTTACAGATATGGCCTTCTTGTAACTGCTTCAGATAATGCTCTTTGGAGGGATGAATGTCTAGTTTTCAGTTATCCTGATAAAATGGTTGATGCGAATTAGATAGATAGGGTGAGCATGATATCATGTCGAATGTCGATAAGATAAGACCAAAGAGTTAGAGCAAGCGTAGCTGTAAATGTTTTGTCTTTACTAGTTGTATTGGTCCCTTGTCATTTTTGGTCTGAGTTCAACTATGTTTTCCTTTGAGCAAAATGATCTTATCATGTATTAAGTGAAATAGTATTTGTTTCTTTTTGGGAAAGAAAATTTATTGAGATTTTGTACACATCAAATGCTTTCATTTTGGTTCACCATTACAACTGTTGCTCCTGTGTCCATATCTAAACACATCTCCACTGTGCTTCGTATGGCATTGTTGATATAAATTAGCCTCATCGCTCTGAAACTTCTGCATAATATGGCTTTATTTTACACCACTTGTGTAATAAATGTGGTCTAGTGTGTGTATAATGCCTTGATTTTCATACAATCTGCATTTGTGCTTGCTCTGATGCAATATTAAATTGTATGTCTACAAACTATCTAGCGAAACTAAAGCTATGAGCTGTGAAAGAACTTAATGGCATATTTCAGAAAATTTCATTCTAATGTAAATTCTCGTCTTCAAATCAGTGGAAGGACCGTCAACCAGAAAAGCATCTGTACAAAGATACCTTGAGAAGAGAAAAGACAGGTACCCCAAATAATTTGACAAGAATTAAAAAAACCTAGAAAGTGTTTCGGGTTCTTGTTTGCTGTTTCCTCATATCTCTGTTAGGTGAAGGTTTAAGAGCAAGGGAAAGGCTGGAATGACCTCGTGTGCGAGATTGGATGTTTATATTAACCATCAAATGGGTAATCGACTGCCAAGAATTGACACTACCATAACCCGAATCAGAAATCCTTCTAACCCTACACGATGCAGTTCAATGGAAAATGATTCAGTGAAGAAAGTTTGCCTTTCTACTGGTCTGAGTCACAAAGGTGAGATTATTCCTTTTAAAGGTCTTTTACCTATTTGATTGCTGGCCACAATAATTGACATAATGATTATTTATAGTGGCCAAGATTTTATTTCCTTAATATATCCATCTACACTTGATATGAATAGGTAAAGAATGAAAGACCTTGAAACCCTTATACTCCCTCCGTCCCTCTGCAGTAGAGGCGTTTCATTTTGAGCACTCGTTTTTAAAAAATGATAATAAATAGTTAAAGTGGAGAGAAAAAATAAAGTAAGAGAGAATAATATAGAGAAGAGTCTTCTCTATATTATTATCTCACTTGTTTTACTTTTTCTCTACTTTAATTATTTATTATCATTTTTCCAAAACAAGTGCTGAAAATGAAACGTCTCTACTGCAGAGGGACGGAGGGAGTAATATTCAATCCAGTTTTCTGTCACCTAATTAAATGTTAAATATGCTGATTGTTTAAGGAATTGTATCACAGTAAATTGTGGGTAAAGAATCCAGAATGATCATCTCATTGGATTACTTTTTGTTAGCAACATCCTCATTGGGCAATTTGTAGGAAAAACTGATAGTTCATGCTCATCGCTCATCTGATTACATTATTCATAATGTTAATCAAAGGTTGCACGAGTGCTTGTGCAAGCCCCGGAAATTAATCAATTAGATTATATAATCAATATATTCGTATGGATAAGCTTGGTCACATTATTATGGACCTTAAATCTGTTCCCCAGTTGTGAGATCTGTCTGAAATTTATTCATAGTGATACCAAAGGTTGCAGTGACTTTGCTATCACATAGCTGTTCCATTTAGATGTTAAATTTTGCATATAGCTTTACTTCACCTTCTTTGTTGTGTTCGTTTCTTGGGAACGGGAAAGAACTAAGAGAATGAAACTGTAAGGTTGGAGTTCTAACGAACTACTACGTTGCAGGTGTATAGGTGGAGGCACGCGCCTTGTTGCCACGCGAGTCTGTAGGGCTGAGTTTGTTCTTCGTCGGTTGACTATCTCATCCCTCCCATGTATGCTCTTTGCTATCTTGTGTCAATTAGGTTCAACCATCCCTTAGTTTTAATGGACACCTAAACAGTAGTACCTGTCAAATTCATCGGATGTTGACAATCTTTCAAAATGGAGCTGTTGATTTCCTCAGTTTCTAGTCAATCCATTCCCTATCCAAATATAATTGATGTTATAATGATTAAATTTATAGAAACATCACAAGATTCTTGGCAACAATAAACAGGAACAAGTGCATCAACTTGGCACCAGGTATAAAATTATATTAACAATATATTCCAAGTATACAAAATTCAGGTAAGTTGGGAGGGATAATCCAATTGACCCAAAATCCTCAAGGTTCTTGGCTGTTCACACGGCTATGAAGCTCAAGCATCTCTTGATGATTCGGGTCGACGGAGAGTGCAGCTCAACAGTCACGCAGCGCGCCCATAACATCGCCAATGTGCTCGTGGAACGCAGCCCGGAGGTGAAAAAGATGAACATCCGCCTTGAACGCTATTGCCCTCGAGAGTTCAGCGATGGTTTCCTTATCCTTATGGCTGTCCATCAGAACTGCAAGTCGAAAAGGGTGTTTACTTTGAGAGATAGTAAGATTTTAGAAAAATCAAACAAGTTCATTTTTTTTCTAACCTGCCGCTCTGTAACGATATGGGTAGACCCGAAGAGGATCGAGGCGGGTGACCATCTCGAGGTCCGCCTTCGTGAGGTCGCGGTCGCAGTACTCTGACCGTTTTTCATACGCGGACGCGTTGTTCATTGCCTTCTCGATCAGGTTGGTCATCTCTGCATATGCGGCATTCTTGTCGTTCCTAAGGTGATGGACACGGGCGAGGCCATGGTGAGCCCGAGTATGCCGGATCTTGAGGGCATTGATGTAGCAGTCGGCTGCAGCGTCGAGCTTCCTGCAGTCAATGTACACGCTTCCGAGGTTGTTCAGCGCCTGGGATCAGGATAGAAAATTAGTCGAACATTACATATGATCGAGTGTTTGAAGGATAAGATGATCAAACGAACTCAAAAAATTAATCAGCTTGTCCTATATTTTATCTATCTAAGCCATGACACAAAGTAAACACCACATCAAGAAACAGATAAGGAGAAACAATAATAAAGAGTCGAACGCCAAAATCCGTGTAGACGAGCCATCTAATATACGGATGCAAGGACTGTTTCTCAAGATGAAGCAACCTTCGTGGCCAGGGGCGGATCTACATGCACTAATAGAACCTCATATTTTTACATTCATGTAGATATTATATACATTTTTTAATTTATTTCTTTCAATTTCTTACTAAATGCTCTTCCTCAAATTCTTGAAATTTTTTCGTAAGTAATTTTGCCCCTCTCCTTACAAATTCCTGGCTTTGCCCTTGTTCGTGGCTACAAATCAAAATTCGAAATTCCAAAGGGGGAAGAAAGCATCATACCTGACCCTTGCGAAGTCGATCTGACGGACACTTCAGAGCTTCTTCAAGAAGCAATACAACAGTGGACGAGCAAGAAGGATCTTGATAGGAGTCGGCTAAAGCATAAGCTTTCAAGAAAAAAGCTTCAAAAGATCTCTGGAGCTTAATGGACTCCTCAGCTTTTCGGTAGCCCTTCTTCGCAATGACCTGTATCGTATAAGATCCATCCCTCGTATACTAATCTTTCGGGTTCACTTGATGCATGCTCACGAGCTAGCTGCAAACTCCTCATCGCTGCTTCGGGACAGTTTAATCTGATCACATATAGTATTATTCATCAGAATTATATAAAAAATTAAAGATGAATGATTTGAGTATTAGTTACCTGAAGAGAAGTAGAGACAGTCTAAAGTATAGAACGCCCTTTGGTGCATCAGACTCGAGCATCTGATAGATCACAGACAGTGATCCAATATCATCGACTAAGGACCGTGTATCATAGAGCTGTAGCCAGCAATCCGCAGTTGTCCAGCTCTCGACATGTTCCCGCACAAGAATGCGGAGTTGGGAAGCCCCAACTCGCCCGCCAAACATCCTATAATCTGGAGAGAGTGTGAGAATCGCTTGCACATCGCACAAAGCTGATTGGTAATCCTCGAGAGCAAGATAGAAACAGAAACGCAGCTCCAAGCACTCCAATGCCAGTTTGAAGCCAAGAACCCTGTTTATCTCTGCAAGGGCAGCTTGAACGTCCTGCTTTCTCATCAAGGAGGCAGCTCGATACATGAAGGGGTAAGTCAAGGAGGGATCTAGCTCAGTAGCTTTCTCGAGTTCTTCCCATCGTTTATCACCATCACAGTATAATGATCTCTCTTGATATATCCATCCAAGAGGTGTATAAGAGGATATGACAGAACTGATCTTTTCGTACGACTGTTTGCTATGCCCTCTCATATGACATAACCTCGCTAACCCGAGAATGGAATAAACATGCCCTTCACTCAAAGCAGCTTCAAACAGCGTCTCTGCTTCGGCACATTCTTTTCTGAGGAGTCTAATGCATCCCAACTGATGAAGTGCAATCATTTTCTGCCGTCTATTTCCAGCGCCGTCTACCAACTGCTTACCGAAAAGAACTGCTCTGTCTGAGGAGGGATTAAAATTCATGGAAACTTCCGCCAACAAGGAATATAGAGAGAACGAGGCAGGTCCAGCCATTATTGACTGCTGTTGCCTATCCAAACTGCACAACAATTCAACTACCTGATCGTCATTCAGTGAGTCAGGAAGCTCGTGCAGAAATACTTGCAAACAAGAGGCAGCTAGTACAGGAGAATTCTGCTCGAGAGCGAATTCAATAAGTTCTACTGCATCCTGTCTGCACAAAACCAAAGAAGCAAGTTTCCGATCACAAGCATCCTTCAGACCTTCACAGCAAAATCTGTTTCCAAATACCAAAATTTCCATCAAAAGACTAGGAGCTAGTTCACTTAAACTTCCTGTTTTACTGAAATCGCTAATTGCTCTCATCCCTGAAGCAGAAATGTCGTTTTCTGAAAGATCTATGTCAACACAAACCGATTCTGTGAAGCATCCATTGAGCATTGCTTGAAATGGAGCAGAAAGTACAGCAATCTTACGCCTCTCACATGTTATTCTCTCATCACCGATTTGAAAAGAAACAACACGTGGGAGATTAGTGTCGTTCACCATTCCAAGCGTGCTTGAAGTTTTAACAACAGGGAATTCAGATGCAATATCTATAGATCCGAACTCCTTAGCACATTTACCACAAGAGGACAGCAAGTCGGATATTCTATCATCACCATGCTTCTCATACTTCAACCAAGCTCCAAAGACAAGTTTTTCGTGAACTGTACTTGCCTTCGACCAAGCAGAGCGAAGGCTTCTCTGCATCAACTTTGATTGCCCAAGTCCTTTAAAGACCTGATATTGCAGCAAGTAAAGACTCGACCTTTCTGTAGGGTGACACGACTCAAGTTCTTCATGAATTTCAGCTAGCACTTTTACGTAATCAACAGGCTTATAGAATGGAAGAATTGAGGGTTCGGGAACCTTGATAAGGGATTCTCTACAAACAATGTTAAAATCTCGTTCAATATTCAATCACATCAAACACGAAGCAGCCTGCCTAATACACAATGAATTATTCACACGAAACACAGTCACACACACATGTTATTCTCTACAAACAATGCTAAATCTCGGTCAATATGGAATCACATCAAACATGAAGCAGCCTGCCTAATACAGAAGTAATTAGTCACATGAAACACACATGTTATTCTCTACAAACAATGCTAAATTTTGTTTAATATTCAATCGCATCAAACATGAAGAAGCCTGCCTAATACACAGTTAATTAGCCACAGAAAAACACACATGTTATTCTCTACAAGCAATGTTAAATCTTGTTTAAAATTCAATCACATGATCACATCAAGCAGGAGGTAGCTCAATACACAATCAATCAGTCCCACAAAACACACACATAGATTACACTCTACACACATGATGAGTGGAAAGGGAGCTCACATCGAAGAAGGAGACTGCGGCACAAATTTAGTGAGTTTGCCTCTTTCCACTTGGAGCCATGACTGAGGATTGATAGCACTAACAAATGGCTCATTACATGACTCCCTCATAGAACAAAAAACACTAAGAAGCTCCCAAATATCCACAGTAGCAATAAATTATGTACCCCCAAAATCTTCAAGTGTAAAGAGAAATGTTGAAATATACATATATACAGAAAGAAGAAAACAACCCCTTCACATATCAGTCTCTATCTCTCCTGAAAAAGCAATCAAAAGATCAAAATAATTCAAACAACTTCAACAGTAGCTACAGTTAAGCTTTCCTGCAATTCTAATCAATTCAAAAACCAGCATAAATAGACAAATGGAATCTGAAAAGATCAAAAGGAGTGACGCAAGATCTCTACCGGAAAAGTGACCAAAAACCACATTTTGCGCCTGAAATTATCGGGAAATTGACCAATCGGCGACTAAAACCGAAATCAAGAGCGGAATCGTGACTCCATTGGTCTCCATTTCAGAAAATCGAGGATCGGGAGGTGAGCTGCCGCGTGGATCAAAGTGATGGGAGTGGAATTGAATGAGGAGAAAAACTACAGTCTTTCATTTTCTTTCTTTTCTCTCGTATTGGTAAAACAAGTCTTAATTTTATTTTGTGTTATAAAATTTTGTCACTTAAATTTATGGGCAGAAAGCCTACAAATCTTATTGTGAAAAACTTGAATAATTAGAAAA
The DNA here is from genome assembly GCF_004379255.2 of Salvia splendens. NCBI lineage: Eukaryota > Viridiplantae > Streptophyta > Magnoliopsida > Lamiales > Lamiaceae > Salvia > Salvia splendens. Next base: position 42,120,467 of record NC_056033.1, on the reverse strand, counting down.
ATAAATAAATGTATAGAGAGAAGAAATCTTTTTGTATGTACCCAAACATGATAGCCTAAATAAAAATTAAATTGATCGCCAACTATAGTTAGGTAAAAATTGGGCAACCACATGTAGTTAGGAAAAAAATTAGCATTTTACAAAAATATAAAATTTCCTCTTATAATAAAATTGGAATGTAATCTAGACTCATTAGAAATGTTTTTGGAAAATGGTAATCATAGAGCCGTTTATTTAATACTAATAAATAAATAGTCCCCCCTCAGTGTGCTGATTTAAATTGTGAGGATATGTATATTTAATTAATCGAGTCATATTTGAATTTAATTACCATCTCCAACCGTAAAATGCAAAATGGAGTGAAGAATCTCTTCCAATCATTCACCAAAATTCACAGTAAAACCTTAACCTTTTGCGTTTTTGAACCATAACCCAACAATATAATTTAGTACTACTTGCATACACGAAAATCATATGCAGACTTATCATTTCTTCAATTTGAGATCAGTCTTGGGCTTAAGTTATCCAACTACTACTAATTAAGTTCAAATGCAATTGTTAATTTTGTAATGGTATCAAATACGCGACTCAATCTTGCTATCACAACAAGATCGATTCCGGAACAAGAAGAACAAACACTCGATATGAAAATGAATAAAGCTAAGAACAACTCTCGGAGAATTAATGGAAATCTTGTATTCAATTTCTTGTGGAAGATTACAAACTGATGGATGAAAAATCTTTCTCTCACTCTCTTGCACAGCTCGGTTATTCACTCTATATAACACTAATCTAACAACCAAAACAAATCCAACGGCTGTCATTTAAGCTAACTAACTAATCGCATCCGACGGCTCACGTTTGTCTATGCATCAGTTAATAACAACGGCCAACACCGAACTCGACTAAGTTCGGCCAACACCGAACTCGACTAAGTTCGGCTAATACCGAACTCGACTAAGTTCGGCCAAAACCGAGCACCAGCAAGCTCGGCTAATCACCGAGCACGATTAAGCTCGGCTAATCACCGAGCACGATTAAGCTCGGCTAACACCGAGCTGCAATCAATCACCTAACAGTATATCAGTCCCTGCCGCGCACGATTAAGCTCGGCTAACACCGAGCTTGACTGATTGTGCAGTTTTGCCCCAATCCTCATAACAAATTTATTACTCAATCAATCTCCTGTATAATTATCCAAAACGCTTCGAAGCTTTTCAACTAAGTATTTCTCTGAGCCACTAATTAACTTGCCAACGTTAAAACATATTTTGAAAATTTTGGGTGTGACTGAAATGATGGGTTAGATTATTCAGCAAGCATTATTTAGTTGAAAATGTTGTTGCTTCTCACATTCGAACCCAATAGATGTTTTCATCAAAGAGATGCATGTGTTATAATAGAACTATAAAGATTTAACTTTAAATTCGTTCATCAACCCAAATAAAAAAAAAACATTGAAAATAATTTCTGCACTAGTAAATATTCTCATTTGAACCTATACGGGTATAGTCGTATAGGATAGGGTTGGGTTGATTAAAATATTAGGAACATATAGAATCATTGTAAGTATTTATAATGAAATCAATAGCATTGAGTGAAATTTCAAGCACATGTTGGTGCTTGAAATTGTGTGTTAGGTAAATAGTAGTAATTTTTTTGTGTGTGTGAAATTAAGGAAAAAAATCACTCTTAATACGTTTCGAACCATAATAGTGTAGATCATCGGGGAACACACTTGACCAAGATATTTTTTCTATCTTATTCTTATAATGATGTTAAGGATTTAATATTTTGAGTTAATTATTGTGCAAAAGGTCTAATTATCACAAAAACATATCTAGGAAAATTATATTTTAGACGTTTCGAATAAGAAATTAGAATATACAGCCTCCTATCCACCGAAATTTTTTTTCTTCCATCCCTAGTGTTTCGCAATTGAAGTAATACTAAAAATTATTCTTCGTACTCACAATAAAAATGAATATATATTTACATGAATATATATATCTGAATCCTTCTAATTATTTAGAGTGGTATTAAAAATAGAGTAATGTTATGCGGCCATAATGTGGCCAGCCACACAATGGCATTTTTGTAAATAATTATAAAAGTCAATGCAATAAATTAATAGTAATAATTAGTGCTAAGATAATTTTACTTAATTACCATTTTCTTAATTTTTTACTTCAAATTTAAATTTACAACATTCTCTCTCCATAATAATTTATGCACAATTTACGAGCCCTATCAATAATTTATGTATTAAACACTAAGGTGTATTATAATCTAATAATAATATATTATATTGTACTATGATATACGATTATTAGATTGTGAAATATTATGACAACATAGTATTGAAACTTAATATTAAGTTATAACTAAATTATGAATTTATGATAGCTTTTTTCGTTATACTTAATTTATAAAAATAAAAATAATAATAGTAATGATAAAAATATTTCTTAAGATTACAATATATGTCGAGTAATATTATTTTAAACAAAAATCTGAATAAAAAGCAAAAGGACATAAAGTACTCTAATGAAACGTAAATATCATCTAAAAATAATAAAAACATTGTTGGATGGACGAATATAAAGTACTTAGTTTATAAACTAAGGCAGGGGTAGAGTTGTCTTAAGAGTTTTGATACTTTTAAGGTGAGTTAATTATTAAGTGAACTCATTTATTTTTAGCTATAAACAAATTATGACTGACCACATGACCATTTAGCACCACTCTTAAAAATATTAGTATATGATAGAGTCCACATCCGGTGGGCGACAAAATTAATTGCGGTTTATACCCCACACCCATTTGCTGGACTTTTATTACATGCTTTCATTTCTTTCAATATAAAATTAGCAATACTGATTTTTATATTATTATTTTCTCTTTCCGAGGCCTAAATTATTAAAATCTACGCTCATAGAGATTCTACAAATGAATTACTAGTAAGTTCCAGAACAAAAAATTTTTATACCGAAAGTTCGAGAGAAGTATTTAGGGAAAGTTGGAGAACAAGTATGGGCGACTGACATGGGAAGCACAGATGCATAAATTTAGCAATACACAATGATCTTTGGATTGCGTTATGCCTATTGTCGCATGTTCTTATTTTATTTTTATATCCCAAAATAGCTTTAGTTGCTAATGACACTTGTCTCCACACGCCAGCGCCACATGCTATCATGTAGTTGTAATTTATTTACCAATTTTAAGGTTTGCTCGGAAATGTACAATGATATCTCTATTTTATTTTTTTTATTTTTTTTATTTGATATGAAACTATTAGTTCATGTCCGTAATCTATAAGAACGTGAAACACAGGGAATGCATTGTGAAGGCGTTAATTAACTAAGTCAAGTGTAAAAAATTGGATATATTCTATGCATATTTGTGTTGATTTCATGACAATTTCACTTGTTTTCATTTTTTTATGTTTTTTTCTTTTTCTTTTTCTAATGTTATATTCAAATTAGTTTGTGAATTTAACTAGGATATAATTTTTTAAGTTTCCATTGAGTTTATTGGATTTAGTTTTTCATGAATTTTATATTTAAAATTGTCATGATTTTTTTTTAACATTCAATAATTTGTAATTTTAGGGTTTTAATTATGTATATTTCGACTGTAATTTTATACTAGTACTAATTTTTAATTATATATTTTTACTAAATTTTAGTAAATTTTTATTAAGGAATTCTCTTCCAATAATTAAAATGTCCCATCGTGCTGTTTAGCATCTTCTTGTGTGTGTGGAACAAGAATTTGGGTTATACTATTGAGTTTGAGAGGTAGCAAATGTCTCTGTCCTTGATAAATCATGAGATTTGTCCTTTAAATACTCTAACTTTTATTTATTGTGCATCTCACAATGAATAAATCATTTAGACAAGGATAAAAATCAACACATAAAAACAAAAGTGAAAATAACAGTGTCAAAATCATGAACCTTGTCCTATACTATTTGCAAAATTATATACGCCAACATTAATTTCGTTTTCGTGTTTTTGTTTTTTACCTAAATACTTTAAACTTGTTTTTGAGTGAATTGAAAATTTATATTTTACCAAAATTATATACTATTTGTTTTTTTAATTTGTTAGTGAATTGAAAAATTAAATACACTTTAAACTTAAACAATTGTCTCTGTCTTCTCTTTTTTATTATTCCGTTTTTCAGAGTTTCTTTGTCTTATCGAACATGAATCATTTCTGCAACGCCAACACCAAACCTTTTTTCCCTTGCCTATTTCTCTATGTCTCTAAACACTCACTCACTTACCATATTGTGTAGAATTACATCCAATGGTATTAATTGCATGATTGGATTGATTGTTTGAAATTTTATATACTAGTATATATTAATGATTGTATATGGTGGCCGCCGAAAATAAAAGTGTAAGAGAAAATGTGCTTTACTTTTGTATTTATTCCAAGTTGATTTTTTTATCACATGCATTATCGTTTATCATATCACTATCCAAAGTGAGTTTTTAATAGTTATAGGCCGTTGACTTTGTGAAATGCCATAAAAATGATTTTGAATTTTCTTTGATGATTTGAGGAAATTAAGGGGACAACTCGACAGTAAGCTCAGTTGTTCATGAGAATTAGCAATTTTATTTGGATAGCTTTAACAAACATTATTAGAAAGGAAAATATTAAAATATCAATAGTTATACAAATAATAGAATTTCAACTATTCAAAGTCTTAATCCATGATGTTTTTCACTTTTATTTGCATTATGTACCTTTACAAAAGCATGTAAGTACTATAAATAGAGTGAAGGAAAGAATAAGTGTTTGGAAGTTGACCTTAATTCTTAAAAACTTCCATGACAAACATGTACTAACAAACTTTTATGATTTTGCTTAATTAGTCAACAAATATATTTGTCGTTTTTTCCTGATCTGCTAATAATTTTGCTTTGCAGCTATTTTGGTCAATTCATATGGAGTACTAGTATAAACTATAATCAACTACTACAAAAATAAATAATTTAAGATTTCCAATAGTAGAAAATGTCTAGTTCAAAACAAGACCGTTTGATAAAATCAGAATCAGACCGCATTTTTTTTTTGAAATAAAAACCATCTCTCATATGTTGAATGAAAACTAGCTTGCATACCCATTTTTACCGGTCAGAATCATAAACAATGATTTACCACTGATTTCAACAAGAAAATCACATAAAACAAAAAAAAAATTTATTAAAACCACCAAAAATCAAAACTAGTTACTACATTTTTAATTTCTTTAAAACCAAAATCGACAGTTCCACGCCCATAATTCCAAATTACCACCCTTGGATGTTGCGAAAAGATAATCTCGAAAGACTAACATGGCCCTTAAAGTAATAATCAATCAATTATATTAGTACTCTACTATTATACATTATCATTAAAGCACCTTACATCATATTTAAACACATAACTCCCAACACCCATTTATATATTCGAAAACGAAATATATTTATATAATAGAAAGTGAGGTGGAGGTTATCCTGATGTCAAAGTGGTCCCCACCCAATCCACCAATCACAGCCCCCCAATCCATTACTCTAAATCCATGCCACCTCATCTCCCCTACCCCTCAATTCCCTCCAGAAGTTTCCACTCCACCAATCCTAGAACCTTCTAATTAAAATAAAAAAAACAACACTAAAATATTGCAAGTTGCAATGGAAGGTTCAATCCAAAACCTCCATTTCTAGAACTTTCCAAGATAAATATCTACCCTCCCTTCCTATATAAACAAGGAAAATCCCCAATCACTAGCGAAGCATCTTCTTCCTGTTCACACTCACTCCCATCTTCTTTAACCGTTTTCTTTCCAAAACAGAACACAACTGAAAAAAAAAATCAAATCTCACAGCTGTCTGATTTTCTTTCCCTAATCGGAAATTCATGTTTTCCTCTGCTTTTCGGTTAAATCGCGTAAGTGAAATAGATGTTTCCGGTGAAGGAGGAGTATCGAGGAGACTCTTCGTCGAGCGATGCGGCGCCGATGCCGATGGAAGGGCTGCACGAAATGGGGCCGCCGCCGTTCCTGACGAAGACGTTCGACATGGTCGACGATCCGGCCACGGACGGCGTCGTTTCGTGGAGCAGAGGAGGCCACAGCTTCGTCGTGTGGGACCCGCACGCCTTCTCCTCCTCTCTGCTCCCTCGCTATTTCAAGCACTCCAACTTCTCCAGCTTCGTCAGACAGCTCAATACTTATGTAAGTAAAATCCCCCTTTTTCTTCTCCTGTTTTCGATTTGATTTTGATGAGAAGGAAGAAAGAGATAATGTGTCTGGTCAATCAGAATTGCATAAATCCATCTTTTCTGCAATTGCGATTAGTGTCGAATCAAAATTGCATAAATATGTCATTTTCTGCAATTGTGATAAGCTGGACACATCTGCATTGTATCCGAACCATCAAATGAATCGGATGTGTGTCTAGTCAATCAGAATTGCAGAAGTCTATCTTTTTCTGCAATTATGATAAGCTGAACACGCTGCATAAGCTTCAAATTTATACTCAGGAATATATGTTTTTAAATAAAGTTTGTTGTTCTTGTTCCTCTTCATAAAGGTGTTGATAGAAGATGATGAGAAGCTTCAAAATCCAATTCAAGAAAAAAGGTACTAACAATTTCACCAAACTCAAGAAAAAACTAAGGGGGAAATGTGATTGATTGGTGCAGGGGTTTAGAAAGATCGACACAGACAAGTGGGAATTCGCCAACGACGCATTTCTGAGAGGCCAAAAGCATCTGTTGAGGCACATAACTCGAAGGAAGACGAGCCCCCCAAAGGCCCAGTCCGCCGACCCAGAGGTGGACGGGCTGCGCCGCGACCGGGTGCTGCTGGTGATGGAGCTTGTGAAGCTCCGTCAGCAGCAGCAGGCGACGCGGGCTCACCTCCAGCAGATGGAGCTGAGGCTGCAGAGCACGGAGAAGAGGCAGCAGCAGATGATGAGCTTCTTGGCGAGGGCGATGCAGAATCCCGAGTTCATCCATCAGTTGGCTAATTACAGGGAGAGGAGGAAGCGGGAGGTGGAGGAGGACGCCGGGAAGAAGCGGAGGAGGGCGGTCGAGGGGTCGTCAGGGTGGGGGGCGGTGAAGGCGGAGCCGGTGGAGTATTGGGGGGGCTTGGCCCCCTCGGAGCTGGAGGTGCTAGCGATGGAGATGCAGGGGATTGGGAAGGGGAAGGGGGAGGAGGTGGAGGCGGACGAGGTCGGTAACGAGCTCGACGACGGGTTTTGGGAGGAGCTACTTAGTGAGGGGTTTGATGAGGAAGTAGGTTTGGGTGATGGTGGTGAAGATGTGGAGTGTGGAGGGGAAGATGTGAATGCTTTGGCTCATAGGTTAGGCTTCTTGGCTTCACCTCCTTGGAGATAGTGTCTGACTGACAAGGTAATTTCGGACAAGTTTAGTTTCGAGCAATGATTTAATCTTCAGCAACCAAATATCCAAAAAATTAGATGCCACAGGTTTAGATCTAAAATGGCCGTTTTTTTTTGTTTTATGGTAAAATATCATATCGTTTGTTTGATTATGTTTGTTATGTTTACAATTTTATTCACATTTTATATCCCTTAAGTTCTATGCCATTTTGCCTGATTATATAAAGTTAAGTAACTTTTTCAGTTTTTATATTTTAATCAGAGTCTTTCAAAACTGAAACTAAATAACTGAGTGAGTCTTAGCTTATTTTACTCGTTCATGGAAACAAATGTTCCATTAATGGTACATACAAAGAAATATTACGAAATACGGAGTATATGATTTCTATAAAAGTGTCTGTCATGTGATATTATCATTGGTTCACTACTAATTATGAGTAATCCGATTTAGGACAAGATTCCACATTTTACAAGTGTCGAATAAATTGTACTCATCAATCATCAATCATATGATACTTCAATTTGGCTCCATTTTGCATTTTCAAAGTAGGTAGGTGGTATTTTGTGTTTGACACGACACGTGTAGTGCTGCAAATTGCAACAACCTTAACTATCAACATAGTACTTTTGAATTCTAATATAGTTTAAACTTTAAACGTTTCATTTTTACACATTCATTTCTAACTAGTCAAACAGAAGAAGTTGACTAACAAATGCAATTCTGTCTGCAAAATGGTAGCATCTTGATACTTCGTACTCAAAATCAATGATCGAAATCACATTATCTAGTTCCTGACTCCTTCATTAAAATATTAAAATCATGATATCAGAGCATCCGCAATGGGCGGACGATGGCACGCCCGATGGCGCGCATCGTCCGCGCCATCCATCGTCCGCACCCATTGCGGGTGCGTGCCATAGGGCGCGGACGATAGCGGCGCCCTATACTTCGGTCGCGGAGGATAGCGCGGACGATGGCCATCGTCCGTGCCATCGTCCGCCCCATTGCGGCTGTCGCGGACGATGGCCGCGGACGATGGTCATCGTCCGCCCCATTGTGGAGGTTGCGGACGATCGACGCGGACGATGACACGCGGTTTTAAATAGAACATCGTCCGCGCCATCGTCCGCCCCATTGTGGAGGTTGCGGACGATCGACGCGGACGATGACACGCGGTTTTGATTTCCTATTTAAATCTCGTTTCTCATTCAGTTGTGCATACGAACATATCGACTATCTCTTTACATATTCTCTCTCTACATCCAACCAAAATGAATCTCGGTGACACCAATAGTTCTAGTTCGTCTGAATCCGGTGGTTCGCTTGACGAAGCATTAGATGCAGCCGTTGAAGAGGCCAGGCGGCATGCTATGCGCGGGCTCGTAACCGCCGTCGCTGAGTTTGCGTTTTTTTTTAATTCGCATTGTAATGTATTAATTTTTATTAAATGAAATGAAGTTTTTGAAATTCGTATTTTAATGTATTAATTTTTTTAAAATTCGTATGGATTTTGTAAATATTAAAAAAATGATGACGTGGCGCGCCATAGGGCGCGCCTTAGGGCGCCCCACTGTAGGTGGGGAGGTAGGAGGATAAAACTGCTGACGTGACGCGCCTTAGGGCGCCCCATTGCTAATGCCCTCAAGTGAGTATCTAAACGTCTTAAAATCTCGATACTTTATACTTGAAGTCAATTATCAAGATCACAATATCTAATAATTTGATCTCCCTCGCTAAAGAATCGAAAGCACAATATCAAAATTTGAGACTTTTCCATGTTTGAAAGTAAAAATTCTAAGAATAGTAGCTACAAGGATGGAATAACTGGTCTTAAAAAAAGGAATCAAACATGCTCAAAATCAAGGAGCAAATCTCTTACCGTACATTTTATTAAAAATGAAGAGTAAGTTTTAAGAATAACACGTGCAACCTTGAATTAGTAGTAGTATCGATAAAGGAAGTGAGGCATGATTGTATTTGTATGAATTCTAATTTGGGGACTGACACGTGGAGTGATGCAAACTGCGACAAGAATCAAGATAACCTTAAATAGTTTAACATAGTACACTTACTAGATTACACGCGTTGCCAAAATACAGGAAGAGAACTAACCAAAGAAATTTTTGTTTGCAAAATGAGAGCACATATATGATATATCGCGCATGTGGCGAGTTAGGAAATGATATATTTCCTCGAATTCCCAATTTTTTTTATTTCCCAATATTTCCTTCATACCGACAGTTAAAGTACTAATCTTCATTCCAACTGTCAGCGCACTAAGCGGTAATAGACTAACCAAATGGTTACCAACAACTAGAGGAATAGCCCACGTCCCAATGATCAGCTAGCACACTAAGCGGTAGGGACTAGTCAAATAGTTTGTTCCATTCACATGATCAAGTGATGAGGTACTGAGCCACCATAACAACCATATTGATTCGAATTCCGAATTTTAGTATATGATGAGAATCCTGAGATTGTTGTTATGAGCATGAATTCTTATAAAGTGCCAAAAAATTAAATAGATAACATAAATTTTAATTTCGCCCAAGTTGAAAATGTCGCGTAGTGTCTGCATGTGCTCATATGTTTTGCATTAACGTCGTCATTTAGTTACAAATTTTGAGGTGTCAAATAATATGCGAACATTGTTCGTGAACAAAAAAATTTAGGGTTCGAATTTCTCCATTCATCTATGGGCCCGGAATGTCTTGCTAGTAAAACTGAGAATGGCTTTATTTTATTTTCGGCCCAGCCCATTTATAGTCAGGTTTTAAAATAATTAATTGTTTAGAATTTTTAATCATGGATAATTCAGAATGGGCCTCTTCAGTTGGGCCCATATTATTGATCCCTCATCAATCCATGTAGGCCCATATCCAACTATCACATATAGAAATGTTGTACTGCAACGTAAAATTATCTTCTGCAGGTTTAAGCAATGCAGACTTCAGTTTGTAAGTAACAAGAAATTGAGTTTAAATTTTACTATCACTTAACTAACTTTTCAATAAAAATGGCTAGATATACTTAGCCAGTTAGCCTTGGCACAATTGCATAGAGAATTGGAATTTAATTTCGAATTCGACCCAATCCAATTTTATTATGTATTTATAAATTGTACTCATTAAAATGCTTGTACTATATATTAAGAACAATAATCATTTTTAATCATGAAAAGATGTCATCTTCTATTATGATACTACATTTTGATTTTTATTTAGTAAAACTTTCACTTTTATCCATAATAAGAACCAATTGTAATTTATTCACAATAATAGTCATTTTTATCACAATCAACATCCATCATAGAACTAGCCATTCTTATTAAAATTTACTTTTATAAATAAATAAAATGTAGAGTAAGTCTCAATTGCAAGAAAGAATCTGAGAATAGAAGACCCGTGAACAAAAGCATCATTCAAAGCACGACTCTTCTTTTGCTTATTCTTTCCCACTAATTATCAAATATTCCCTTCTCTCTACTCATCACCATTCACATCCAAACATTATTGCTACATTTTCTAAATAAATAAATCAATTAATTCGACCCAAAATTTACTTCGTATAACTAATTAGCAAAATTTAGTTTAATCACGTACTGATAATCCAAACTGTCTATTTTCACTAGATTTTAAGTTCTTATTTTCCATCTACAAAAAAAACATTGGATTCTTCGAAACATGAATAAAAATTGAAATGGGAAAAATAATAGTAATTGACTAAAGTTACATGATAAATTAGTGGAGTATTAGTTTAGATGTCAATGGCGTACAACAACAATATTTTCTTTAGGGTTTCAAAAGATTGATATATCATATATGTGTGAGGTACATAAACCTAATCTTATCTCATGAAAAAGGAAGAAGCAAAAAAGAAGAAGAAATCAATCTCTAATCAAAGATAAACACATGATCCTAGAAAACATAGGATTCTCACCAGTGTTTAATTTCAAGAATCTTGATATAAGCATTCATCATGGGTCCTATTATTAGTACATTGCAAAGCTCAATTAACACTCCCATGTTGCAATTTTTATTTTATTTATTTTTAAAATTTAAATTTTAAAGGGTAAATTTGTGTGTACATGATGATTTTAAAAGTCATATATATTAAAGAAAAATATTCATGAATTATTGTGAGATGGTTTTAGTGACAAGTTGTCTAATTTGCATGCTTTTCTGTGACTATAATGATAATAATTTTGAAACTTGTGAAATGATTAATATCAAGAATTTAATAGTTTTTAATGGATAAAAGGTTGACAAGTTTGGCAAATATATAGTGTATATGATATATGGCTTTGGATACAGGTTTGGAATATGAAAAAGTTACAAAGGATATTTGGGAGGAAAATAAAGAGACTTCTAAATTCCTTTTGGTGGGGTTTTGAATTTAAGAAATTAAATAGTGCACTCAAGGGATGGGATAAGAAGAAAAAAAGAAATAGATAAGCATATAATTAATTAATTGAGATAAGAAGATAGCACCACAATAAATTCAATTTTCATGGAAAAGAGAAATGGCAAAACATATTAAATCAGATATTCAACATAAGATTAGGTCTATGTGCAGAAACTCAGCATTTAACCACTGTTATTTGGAGTATTATTCAAATTTTTTCTTCAAATAGTTTTATTTTACATTTATAAATGAGATCAATTACAATTTAAATCCCAAAATTTGGAACTTGTCGCAATTAGATTCAATTTTTATTTTAGTGTTTCAATATAATGTCACAACTTTTAAATTTTTCTAATTTGAGACATTAATTATTGAAACACTTATATTAAGTCTTAACTTTCAATAAAGTCAAAAGTTTGAGAATTAAATTCCTAGAATTATCTATTTACCAATTAGTAGGATTTATAATAGGATGAACATTAACTTTTTATGTTGTTATTTTCAAATTTTAGTTAATTATATAGTATTATGGATGGTTGTTTAATAACCTATATTATTCTATTTTATTCTTTGTTCCATTAGATTATAGGAGTATATGTCAATCAATTATTATCTGGTTACATTTATAAATCATTTTTTTCTACAAATATGATGGTGGCACCAAAAAGTATGAAACAGATGATCTTATCTCTCGTTGTTTATATGTTTTTTTTAAGAGAGATTTCGTTGTTTATATGCTTTAATTTATGAAATTTCTAATGATGTATATATGAATAAGGTCAATTGGGCTCCATACAATATTTACATATATTTCTTTGTGTACAATAATGAATCAACTTTCCTACATAGAAGACTAATTGAAATTATCACAAGGAAAAGTCTAGTACTAATTAATATAATCACGCAATTATGGCAAAATCATTCTAGCTTTTATCCCAACAAGACTAATAATGGAAAACATATCACAATTACAACTTTAAGAGTAAGAATTAATAATTACTCATCAATGTTATATCCTTTGATAAATTACAAGAGCTTTCTGTCTCCCATTGACATACACTTATATACTAGTAGTACATGATACATAAATTTTAGTGTGTGTAAATCATAAAAAACATGAGCTTATGATAATTTAATTATGAAAGCATGGCCATAGGCTACAAAAAAGTGGGCATATATATCAACTATTACACTTTCCCTTTAGCCTTTAAGCTTTAGCCTTTTGGCTTTGCCACCATTTTCCATAATACTTATCTTTTTAAGCTTCTCAATTTTCTTTCTTATAAACAATCCCTCCTTTTAATACATTGAATTTCATTTCAATAAAACTTTTAGGAGTTTGGGTGTTTTATAACAGGAAGAGTGACAAAAAAAGTACCCATGTCAGACCTCTAATTTTACGTAAAACAATTAATTAAAAAGAATATATGTTGATTCAATAATATTCATATTCACCACTGTCACTCTCTCAAACACACACACATACTTTACTTTGCAGAATTCTTGCCTTTTCTGGTTTTTTGTGCCATTAAATATCTGGGATTTGTGTTATATTTTTTTTTAGTTGGCCGTTTTTTTCTTGTCCAAATCTGCCACTGTAATAATAAAAACACACATTCTTGTATACTATTTCTACCTACTGACAACTTTACAAAATACTACTACTATTATACAAGCTTACTTTATCACTTATATATATATATATATATATATATTCTTCGATACCTTCCAAAGAGAGGAGATATCAATTGATACAATTTCAAGAGAGAGAGAGAGAGATAGGGAGATATTTGAATTGTGCAGAAGAAAAATACAGTACTAGGAGAAGAAGGAACCAAAATTAGATAGTTTAAGACAGTGATTCAGAGTGTTAGATTCTACTATTAGTTTTTGTTTTCAATTTTGTTTGTCTTCTTTCCATACTTAACAAAATATTTATGTGAATTCATCGATAATATATGACTCCTCAGCTGCATTAAATTTCCAGGTGGGATTTAGCTCTTTCATGACTAGGGCTTTAATGAGGGTTTGTTAGAGGAGCTTATCTCCACTCACAAAATAACAAAAAAAATTTCTTTAAATCTCAATATTTTTCTTCTTTTTTTGTCACAATTCAACTAAATTATTCGTCTCCCTCCGCCCACCAAAAATAGCAATGTTTCCGATGGCGATTCCGAGTTCAAGCGAAAACGGCAGCTGTTCTAGGGTTAATCGCGATATCGGCACCTTAAATTCAATGCTGCCTAATTCCACCACCATCGCCGCCGCCGCCACCACCACCCCTCCAATCAAGCCCAAGAAGAAGAGAAACCTACCCGGAAACCCCGGTAAGTAACTCGCACACGCGCGCGCACACACACGTGTATCTGTGTGTTTTTCTCATTTGTAAATAATCGGCCGTTCAGTTGTCATGTTTACTATTTTAGCCTATCGCATATAGTATTTCCTAAAACTATTTTTTTAGTGTTTTTTTATAAATTTTTTATATTCGTCCAAATTTAACATAAATTACTATGTAACGCCCCCATTAATAATCTAAATTATTTAAAAATATAGTTTTAAATAAAATGTAGCAAACATAGCCCTACCAATACTATTTTTTGCGTCCGCCTCCGATCTTATCTAACGAACTGAACGCCCGTGCGTGCAGATCCCGACGCAGAGGTGATCGCGCTGTCGCCCAAAACCCTAATGACGGCGAACAGGTTCGTGTGCGAGATCTGCAACAAGGGTTTCCAGAGGGATCAGAATCTTCAGCTGCACAGGAGGGGCCACAATCTGCCGTGGAAGCTGAAGCAGAGGAGCACGAAGGAGGCTCGCAAGAGGGCGTATGTCTGCCCGGAGCCATCGTGCCTCCACCACCACCCGTCCCGTGCGCTGGGGGACCTCACGGGGATCAAGAAGCACTACTGCCGGAAGCACGGCGAGAAGAAATGGAAATGCGAGAAATGCTCGAAGATCTACGCCGTGCAGTCGGATTGGAAAGCTCACTCGAAGACCTGCGGGACTCGAGAGTATCGATGTGACTGTGGAACCCTCTTCTCCAGGTAAATTCATTTGTCTCTAGTAGAAAAATCATGAAGTTTGATTAAATTCTTGTTATTTATGCAAATCTGTGCAATTTGGATTCGTATCTGCTAGAAAAATCATGAAGTTTGATTAAATTCTTGTTATTTGTGCAAATTTGTGTGGTTTGGATTTGTTCATGCAAAAAAAACTTTTGGTTAAATTTAAAACAATAGTAGCGTTACCGTCACTGAATTAAATGATGTCGTCTATTTATTCAGAAAAATGTGTCATTTGGTGAAAATTATCATCAGATGTAGACGGACAGATCTAAACTTCATGATTTTTTTATTGATCTTTAAAGTTGCCGGACAGATCATAATTTAATCATATTCAATGGTTTTTCCGATGAATTTTTTCCCCAAAATGATGATTAATTAATCCCATTTTCATTTCTTTGAAAGATTCGATTTTTTAAAGTGGGTTTTGTTGTTTTAGTTATACTATAAGCATATGATGGCCAATGTGTATGATTGTGTTCTAAATAAATCGATGCTAATTTGCAAGAAATTTGTTTTTGGGAGTTTTGAAATGTGGGACAGTGGAAAACCTGCATTTGCATGCAAATGTCTGTTTCTTCTTTCTCAACTTTTGCTAATTGAGTGTACTATAAAAAGGAGTCTAAAAAACAATGATGGCTGTCTCAGCAATTGTTCTAAAAGAAAGTTATGGAAGATTGAATACTTTTGTTGATACAATCCCTGCAAAATTTCTCACTATTTACTGACAGAAGCTGTAATAATTTTGTAGACTATGATCATAAAAAACCTTGTGTTGTGTTATTTTTGAAATTTTATGAGCTGCACATGCACTGGCTACTGTGTATGTGCGTGTGTGTGCATGAACAAGCTCTATTTTCAAGAACCTTTAGTGCATGCACATCCATCTCTCTCTCACACTCACTTTGGGGCTCACAAGCTCAGAAAAAACCATCTACATTTTCTTGTATGCTTTTGTTTTGAAAGTTTGTAATGACCCACAAGACTAATTGGTCCCATATAGTCATTATTAAAGTGGTTTGTGCCTTTCTACACTCACCCCCACATTTCACATGTTTAATTTCATTTAATTGTATATGATTTAATACCCTCTTTCAATTGATATTTTAGCCTTGTTTTGTGTTTAATCAATTGGGTGAAAGAATTTATCACTACCCAATTTGATTATTTCATTACTTTCTTGTTTGTGCAAGTAATTGGAAATGATCATGCCATACTATTTCTCTTTTTACTAAATTTATGTACTAATATATTTCTTTTTTTTTACTTTGGTGTAGGAAGGATAGCTTCATCACCCACAGGGCATTTTGTGATGCATTGGCTGAAGAAAGTGCAAGGCTCTCAGCTGTCACAAACTCAATCTTGGACCCAGACTCAATCTTGGCACCAAACCCTAACTTCGCCCCGGCCCCCGCCCCCGTCCCTGCCCCTGCCGCCACCCAACCCTACCTCTTCACCACCCCAAACATCCTCTCCTTCTCCCCCGGCCACCACCGCCAATTCGGCCAGTCGTGGGGGCCTCAGCCCCCCCAAATCCCCATGGACCTCTCCCATGCTGAGCAAACCCTAGCCCCACTCTACCAAGGCATGGGGAGTGCCGCGATGTCTGCCACCGCGCTCCTCCAGAGGGCGGCCGCGGTGGGGCCAGCCCACGTGGGGTCCTCCAGCATGGCAGGACTGGACATGGCGTGGCAGAGGGGGGGCGGCGGCGGCGACGTATTGACCAGGGACTTCCTCGGCCTCACCGGCGGCGGAAGCAGCAGCGGCGGCGGAGGGGGCGGAGGTAGGGAGGAGCTGCTGCCGCTGGTGAAGCTGTCGGCGTTTGAGAGGGATCACAGCTATGTGAATGTGATGAAGCAGCATGGATATGGGTTCAGCGGGTGGGGAAACTGCTAGAGAGAGAGAGGGGAAAGTGCTTTATTTAGTACAACCCAATAAAGAGGGAGGCAAAAGGGCCTAATGGTTTTTGAACAATGTTTTATTTGGTTTTTGTTTTTTGCTTGGACGTTTTTGGATTATCTATTACTGAGACTAATCAATCAAATGCGGGTTTCATAAGTTGATTACTTTCTTACTCCTATTTTTGAAAGTTGAAGTTGTTTGATGTGAAAACATGCACTAGAGTAGCACTACTATTTTTTTATTTTTGTGGTTTACATCTACCGTCTAAAATGGTAAATTAATTAGAGGTATTAACACTTAATTTTGGTTTATGTTAAGAAATGTTATAGTACTCCTATAGATGTTAGTGGGACTTTTGAAGTCACTAATTAATTAAGGACACGTAGTAAAATTGAAATTTTGTGATGGGTATGTTGCACGTAACTGCACAGTCTGCACTTGAGATTTTGTATCCCACTTTTGGTGACGTTTAATTTGAATTTAACAGTTGTTGATAAACCGAACTAGCGGGGTTGATTAAATCATGATTCGAACTTTGGGCTTCTTGCCATAAAATAATTACTACCCTCTATGTCCAATAATAATATGGGTATATGATATTGCACGGGAATTAAGAGAGATGAGGAGAATGATGGTTAAGATAGTGTTAGTGGATAGTGGAACTCACCTTATTACTAGTATTTTGGTGGTAGTATATATTGTAAATAACTTAGAGGTAATTAATTGGGATAAGTTTTCATAAATAGAAATGCCTATATTTTTATAGGACGGATGAAAATGAAAAGTGCATATATTTTTAGGAAACGAAGAGAGCATAATAGAGTATTAAATTTGAGTTATTTTAAACGAAATGCGGCACTCTATATCGGTATTTTGAATAATAAATTTACTTGAGTAGCTTCATTTTGTGTGAGTATTAAGTAGTAGGCTTCAATTTCAAGGTACTGCTCGTCTGCTCCCTTTATCCGATGTAGTTGAGTTATATTCATTTTGGGATTGTCCCAAGTTTAGTAACTCATTTCTTTTTTTAATAAAAAAGTCTTATCTTCTCTCATATTTTACTTTCTCTCCCTCTCTCTTACGTTATTCTCTCATACCTTAATTTCTTTAACCTTTAACCTTTAAAACCTTAATTTCTTAATTTCCATGTCCAGAATAAATATCTCAACTAACTTGGAACAGAGGAAGTACTACTATACTTGGAGTAGCTTCCTCTTGTGATAGAGAAAAAAATGATTGGAGTATTATTAAAAGAGAACATAAATTTAAGAAAGAGATGGACTAAATGAATAAAAAACAGAGCTATCAGTTGTGGACAGAGGTAACATTATTTTGAAATCACTCGACATTAACATCCATGAACAAAAATACACCATAGAACAAAATTGGTTTAAAAAAAGAAATTAACATTTAAATATGATTTTAAAGATGTAGAAAAGTGTTAGAGACCATGAGAGAAAAAAAAGCAGGAAAAGTATTTTTAAAGAAGAGGCAGTAGTAAAACCTGGTGTAAGCGTGAAGGCAAAAAAGCAACTATGTTGATGCTGGTGGTGGTGTATGTGTTTCTGTGCTGGGCTCTAGTGGTGGTCCGGCAATTAAAAAAGATAACATCATTCATTCATTAATGTCAACGCTTACCAAAAAGATACATCATTCATTCATCAATTTTAAAACTTTGGATTATCTCTTTTCCCTCTGTTTCTGTGCTTATGCATCTTCTTTTCCCTCTACTGTTGAAAATGATATAAAACAAAAGAGATTAGCATAAAAATACAATGCAATTCAATAGACAGTTTTAATGTCAAACTAACAAGACAGTTTTTTCACATCATTTCACTTATTTTACTGAGTATTTCTCTCTCTTATGTGCACACCTCACACGCACTCTGACATGGGACATTTCAAATTGCTTCCGTATTTTTGTACCAACTTCTTCATCTTCAAGTTCGATGAAGAAGTTGGTACACAGATATGAAAGCAATTTGAAAGGTCATGTGCCACAGAGTGCATGTGCACATGGGAGTGAAAGAAATAGTCGCTTTTACCCTTTCTAGGGCTCAGGTGCAAAATTGGAAAATAAGGACTTATTTTTAGTATTTTTCATTTTCCAATACTTGTGGCGATATTTTCATTTTTCCACGGACTAATTTCGAAGTTCACTCTTATCTTTTATCACTATTTTGAGAAGCTAAAGGAATCATAAATAAAGTAAATGATAAAATAGAATAAACATGCATCTTTTATTAGTGTAATTTGAGGGCATACCAGAAGAATAAACTTTTCTCACAAAGAAAGCACAAGGTGTCATGTTTTGGGCAAGGATAAGGACATGAGCTTTATAGAGGTATATTCAAAACCCAAGTGTTGAGAAAAAGATGATGAATTTAAGTAAAAGTTCACAGTAACAATAATTCCTTTAGCTTTAAGAGGAATATACAAAGTAATTAAGAAAAGATAAGCAGTAAGCATATGGAATGGACCCAAAGAATATATATTTATATGTGTGTGTATCAAAGATATACTAAGCTACTTTGGTATATCCAAAGCTTTTAGAAAGTAGGGTGAAATAAGTTGCAGGTTAAGGTACCAATACATATCGGTTGCCTCAGTAGAGAAAGGATACATTCTCTTTCTATCTTGCTATGTTATGTTATGCAGCAGAACAGGACAAAAACTAAAGCTTCTATTCCATTCTCTCTCTAGAAGTTGCATATGTCATGTTTCATAAGGGAATCTCATCTCCACAGGCCTACCTTTTATTCCTTTTCTTCTTTCTTCCAAAGCAAATAATTACTAAACCTTCTTTCATTTTGTTTTATTATCTTTTCCCATCTACTGCAAATCCCCATGCAGAATCCTCCACACAACATTTGAGTGTCACCGCGGCAATGAATAAAGAGTAAGGCAAAGATATCTCAGCCCAACTTCAAAATTATGTTACTATCAGTTTTTGGCTCCACACATAACGGTTTCAAGATATTCATATTCTCATAGCTTTCAGGATTCACATAAGTCGATAAAGTGTAAAGCGAACGATTCTTGAGCTAATAAGCTGATCACCTAGCTAGCAAATTCCCAAGAGAACTAAAAATATCTAGCACCTATTGTATAAAATACTTAGCACATGAATACTAGATGGACATGTCAATAAGATGTGAATAGGCCTTAAGAGGTTGGTCAAGAGGTAATAGGCATAGTTAAGCGAGGCCAGTAATTACATTCAAATGCAAACACAAATGCAATCATCACAACTTTCAAAAATAAGTGCAGTTGTCTATTTTTACTACAGTGAAGACATTATTGACCTAATTATTAGTTAATCTTTAAACCCTCTTTAGCTTTTTACTTCCACTTCATGCTTTAGTCTTTATAGTATGTCATTGATCGTCATTGATAGCTTTTAATTATGGAGTCCACTTAACTTTTTTTTGTCTTCACAGAATAATCTCATTACTTGGTCAAAGAACTTGAGGTGTCACTTGGTGAGTGCAGAAAAATATAAGTTAGAACCACAGTACATACATGTGAATTTTCTTAGACAAGACATGCTAATTTGTTCTACAACTAACTCATTGCACCAAATATTATATTAGCTATCATTACATAGGCTGAGCTGAATATACTAGTAATAGGTAAAACATGGTGTAAATTGACTCACATGTATAATCTGAAACCAAGATGGCACTCTTTCGTCTTTCCAATTTGGCATGTTTCGCAAGTCAAGACTATAAATAATCAACAGTGTCTGAACATTATCGGTCAGTCATTCCTACTGCAGCGATGGTTTTGGCCCATCAAGATTAACTCCCAGATATTGGACCAGCACATTATTGAATGCCTGTTAGAAGAAAGAACCCAATAAGGACAGTGTCTGATGCCACTCATAGAAATACCTTACTCGGACTAAATGTCCTTTAAACAATAAATAATTGACATTTGCAGCTAAATATGTGAACATGCAAGCATTTTTGCTATATCGGCGTGCTTATGCATCAATGTAAGCAAAAAAGTGAAAGGCGGTAGGGGGGAAAAGGTATGCAAGATAAGGTGCCTGAATGAGACATTTGATCTGAGTGAAATATGTGTGCCCAAAATTATAATCAAAGCAAGGATTAAAATTTTAGGGCCTTAGGTCACATGGACCATGATATATCATATACATAAGACAAATTAAAATATGGAAAGCTTATCCTCAATGGTGGTATTTTAAGATTCTATCATCATAAACATTATAGGGACCACTGCCAGAAACTCCTTCATTGCATTTGGCATAACAAATTTGCAAGCATCCAATCTACATTTTCTTCATTAAATCAGTGATCAGCATTTTGAGATAAAAATATAAAATAAAACATGATCTAACAGAGAAGTCAATTCATCCAATAAGTGATCTTGCCTTAATACGCGAGAGCAACATAAAATTGTTATGATGCATGAAGCAAGACGTCATGTAGTGACAGAAGTAGAATAGCTTCCTTCGAGGCAAAAAATAATTGTTATCTGAATTCTTTTTTCGGAAGAGGTTGACCAAAATACAATGATTTCTGAGTGTATCAGGCAAACTGCTAGTCCAATCTTTACATGACTTAGGAAAGCTTTAGAAGGACGAAGAATGATGGGATATACATATATATAATGAAAAACGAACTTCTTAAACTTCTTCGATGGTTCAACCCCTTCAAAGATGGCAACAGAGTAACTATTACACAAACTTAAAGATTAATAAGGTACCTGGCATGCAAAAGACTCTTTCCCATTCAAAAGAGCATCCATGGCAGAGAACTGGTTATCAAACACGCTATAGAACTTTTGGTAAAACTGACTCCTAAAATTATAAAAATGTAAATAATTAAGACTCAATTAGATATCCTAGATTTCATGAAGCACATGAAGCCACCATACGAATTAAGAAAAGAGATCAATACGCACCGCTCATCCGGAGCAATCCTTTGATCCATCTGCTCGAATTTCCTGGTAAGGACTTCAACTCCTACAGGGGAGAGCGCATGCAATACAAAAGCCTCCAATGTCCTTGGAAAATTGTGCTGAAAATGCAAAGTTGGTAGCTTAGAACCAGAAAGATGAAAGGGAAAAAATGTAGAGAATAAGGTATTGATCGGCAAAAGAATGACCATAGCGGGTTAGGAAGCAGAACATTTCTGAAGTGGAAAGAGCGTGAGCAACGCAAACATTATATCAACAAAACTAAATGTC
The DNA here is from genome assembly GCF_004379255.2 of Salvia splendens. Classification (NCBI taxonomy): domain Eukaryota; kingdom Viridiplantae; phylum Streptophyta; class Magnoliopsida; order Lamiales; family Lamiaceae; genus Salvia; species Salvia splendens. The sequence goes on along the minus strand of NC_056033.1, from coordinate 42,098,476 downwards.
CAGTAAATACAGCAAGAGTGAATAAACAAACAAACAAAATGGTTCTGGGACAAAACTAAAATTGACAAATACAGCATCAATCAGCAAAAAGAATTAATATAATATGGTGATTGGTGACAAATTCTGCGTAAAAAACGACATAGAGCAACCCATACAACAGCTTACATATAAATGCTCAATAAAACAGCAACTCTTGACAAGCAAACAAAATGGTTCTGGGCCAAAAAGTGAGAATAATAAATACAGAACAGAAGAAAACAAAAGAGCCAACACATCCAGTTTTGCCTAACAATCCTGAAATGAAGCACTTAATTGCCTGGAGGTATATTTTTACTCAATAGCATATATTGCCAAAGAAAAGGTTCCAGCTACTGAAAATTTGATATTGACTGCTGTTTCTGAAAGCCACAATCCACACATCACCACCAGACACATGAGTCATACAGTATCATTACCTGGATATCATCGTCATAAAGAACATATCTCAAGCTATCGATGTCATTTGCCTTATGATGACAATGATTTAAACAACTTTAAAAAATTATCTGTGGACACAATTGGTTGGTTTCAATGCAAAACCCACATTATTTATTTATTTCAACTTAAGATTCCACTGTTAAGCATTTGATGTTGAGGCATGGGTAAAATTCAAATGCATCTCCAATCTCATTGGAAATAAAGAAGAGGGAAAGCAGATATAGTAAAGAAAATCTTATCGGGTAATGAGTATTCATTTGCTTTAGTTTGTTATATCTCTAGAAGGAGGAAATGTACGATTTGAATTGGAATAGAAACTTACTGCCATGGTGAGAAAGACAATTTGAAAGACATGTGGTTCTAGGTTCCAAACGGTATTAGCAATTGGATCATCTTCTAAGTTATGTAAATTTGCTTTATCCAATTTCTTCACGACTTCCTCTCTACAGGCAGACTGGTCTGCCGCGATGTTGTCTGCTGGCTGGCAGTTGATTTGCTCATGGACTAAGGAAATGAGTTCATGAAGAGATCTAAGTTCATGTGGTTCCAGTTCCCGCAATGAAAACCCTGGCTCCAGCTTTTCTTCTCCACCTACTTCTTGATGGTTCAAATTCAAATCTGCATGATTTTCACAGTTTGTTCCCAAAATAAATAACCCATATGTATCTAAATTTGCTTGTCAAGTTAAAATAACTGAATAAAAATGAGATCACAATCTGCAAGGAGTAAGCAGAATTATAATTGTAACCTGCATTTTCATTACTAGACTGGCCACTTGCACTAATCATATGGTTCACCTTCGAAGTTGAAGGCATAGAGAGCATTCGATCCTGTCCTTATCAAAATTGAAAATACAAATTAGGGTACATTTATGCCAAATCCTTCAATTGCGCAGGAAGCACAACTGAACTAGGGGAAATTGGTAAAGAAGATATTTAATGTGGCATTTCTTTCCCCATAATAGAATGGCAGTAATCAAGTAAGTGAATTGAGATTCGAGTTCGGCATCTAAATTCCAAGTAGTGATTATCATATGGCTAGATATGATTTTGTAAAATCTGACTTAACTTAATTACATGAGATAATAAATATACTTGTGATAACATGTGATCTCTATGTAAAATTCATCTTACAAGATCCAAAGCGGAGAAAGACCAACAATTGCTATCAGTTATGCTAAACATATCTCTAGATTCTCTACATGATTCTTTACATGTCACCTGTAAGGTGGAATGAAAAAGGAGCTAGACCTTTCCTGTGACATTCCAAGTTCATAAAGGAAATGTATATTCTCCAGATTAAGTCAAGGCAGTAGCAAAGAGTGCAGATAACGTGGATGGTCATTGTTCACACATTATGTTGGTCCTTTTGGTGGAATATATGAGAATGTTTGAAGAAGTTGAAGAATCACAGCATAATGTATAGACTTATTTAAGCTCAAAGTAGACAATGGAGATTAATGTATTAGAATTGATCCTTTTTCTGTTCCAAGATAACAAATTGAGGATTTTTCTAGTGGGCTACATTATTGGATCTTAATGTTTTAATATTAATAATTTATGTTTTGTCTTTGAAGTAACTAAGAAGTCCAAAGTGTGGGGGCTTGTAACTGCATCAGAACTATGTCAAAAACAAGAAGGACGATGTTATCCATGGAAGTTTTTAAATCTTATTTACAATTGAACTCTGGAAATTAGATAATATCCGTTTTGGCCAGATTCAATTTCCTATACGAACAGGTATTTAGTGGTAGGCCATGAGTTTGATATGGGATGAATGTATGCAATTCTTGGCTACCAAAATGGGAAAAAATGGAAGAAAGTCCAACTCTTCTTATCTGGGCTACCAAACAGGTACATAGAGGATCAATTCTCCTTGCAAGAATTAAGTTCATCTATAAGATAAGATTTGAACCTCAAAAGATGCCATTAACAAAATTTTCATAAATTCTCATCTTAAAAAAACTGCACTTTCCAGTGTTCCCTAAACATTCTCCAAGAATTCCTTTTGTTGCTAAAATATTTTATTCTACTCCAGCCATGTGTGCCAGCAGAAAAAAAAAGACACTGCCTAGGACAAGTTAATTCCCATGACAAATTGACAATGCCCATACATTTCTCAAATGTTGTACATATGGTCTTGAATTGAGTGTTTTAGAAACGCTATATGATGATATCTCAACCTAACTTGCAATATTTCTAGACCTTTAAGATATGTTCACCAGATTCTCCCCATGTGACATTTATTCAGACTATGCTATCTATATACAGGAGTTGGTAGGTCTTCTGTTTTAGTAGCATTTCACTTACAAAGACAGTGTTATTATAACAAATATTCCCATCACGTAATGTGCCTCAGAAATTATGCATTTGATGTTTAATAGATACTCATTAGAAGTTTGGTGATGTTTGAAATGATTTTCTATATGAATATATACTGACCCAATAAAGAGAGCCGGATATTTTCACAGATTTATGAACCTAAAAACGGCCAGCACACAGAGAGATTGCATTCTAACAAAACAATCTCTTACGCGGTATAGTAGAAAATATATACGATTATCAATATTACTTCACGAGCAACAGATCAGGATGACGCGTTGCTTACCATTTCTTTGTCAGTTAATCTTGGAATTAAGATTCAATAGCAGCCAAACATGCAAAGGAGAGAAAAGTAAGCTTGTTTCTGATAAATGGAAGCACACCCAAAACAGATGTGGACAAGACATCATACCTTTTTAATATTCTACGTAGATAGTAAGCATCCATGTGTTCTGGCATGCCAGACATCATGTCAGACTGCCACCAGAAATTGACAGCTATAGTTAAATCTTCACTGTCCACTTGGTGGAACCTAGAATACGAATTAGAAAGCACCTTTGAATTGCTAGTAAAGTAATTATTCATTCATATGTCGACACATGATTCCTAGCACTACTTGCCTGGTTATATGTAACTGAGGCACGTACGACATGTGAACGTAAGAAAATCCAGTTCAATAATTTATTGTACAACTAATTTTCTTACAAATCGATATTTCCCCACAGAAATCAACCAAAAATGCTCCATTTAACATGCTATTTTCAATTTTTGATACGCTATGTTAACCTCTTTAAAATTCATTAATTCAACCCAATTGGGAATATGTTAACGTACATACTAAGTACTTCCTCAGCCTACAATTAAGTCTTATTAAGACCTTGGTATGCACCCAAGATGGACTCACTCCACGTCAGCAAGCTCAAGTTTCAAGAAGAAACACTTTTTTTCCGGAGACAAAAATTATAAGACGGCGGTCTCTAAATCCAAATTTCAGAGAAAACTTAGCAACAGAGTAAAATATACCATCCTTCAGGAATGAACAATGCATCCCCTGCATGAAGGGTAACCTTCCGAGAGTACTCAGCAATTGACTTTGCCCTTGGATAGAGACTAAAATTGATGTTTTCCAATGGAATGGCGCTGGAAAATTTAAAATTGTTATTGACCATCAAAATTCAGCTGAAATTAATTTACAGGGAAACATTATAAGGTGATAGATTATCAATAATTTGACAGAAAATGTAGTCTCTTAAATGAAAATCAATACCTGTGGTTTGAGGATTCTCCATACACAGGCAATGGATATAAGAAGGGGCATGCGGAAGGGGGCCATAAAACAACTGACAAACATATTGTGAACAGGTCACCTTCATCACAAAAGAGAGTTCAAAATACGTAATCACTCAAGAAAAAACATGCTGATGAATACCGAACAAACAATTACGACAAATTTCAATGTATAAGTGGCAGAAAATATACAGTAGTTCATTTTTATACTCAAATGCAGGGTACAAAAGCATGTACAAGTGTAGATAAATGATATGATACATTACAAAGCACTGACGCTGGATATTAAGTCTCCATCAAACAACTGTGGCCAATTTTTTCTAGTACCCTCCCAATGCCCACATTCCCCAAACAACATAAAACCCAAAATGACATATTAACACACAAGAGGCACAAGACAGTTAAGGACTAAAGTGTACCCTAAGCAAACTCACTAGTTGCTTTGCATTATGCAATTCCTTAGTTCAACGTTAATCTTTTCTTTACCAGTAGAAACAAGGACCATTAGAAACAATTTGATATCATGGACCTCTAAAAGATATCATCTCATATTTGCAATTGGCTATCTAATATTTTACAACCCTAGATGGCAGAAAAACAATGGAAATACATCAAACATAAATGAAGAACACAAAGATGGTCACCCAAAAAAAATCATTAATATACAGCCCATCGATCCCATAAAAGGACAAAAATAAAAGATGGGAAGAAAAGTACTAACAGCCTCAGTGACAGTAGTCAGCAGTACAATCAATAGAAGCTCAATATTGCTAGAATGTTCACTCCATGATGAATGATAGCTTTTATCCTTAAAAGGTCAATACCACCGGCAGTCATTTTTCATAAAGTAGCATGCATGATTAATGACACTGATAAATTTGCTTCTAGACTTCCATACCTTGTTTACATCCTGAAATTATGCATAGAAGATTATGGTGCGGATCATAGTGAGTACTAGATCTACTCTTGGCATTGTTCATCCACAAATTGATAGAAGCCAGAATTTTGTTTTCCAGAAACGCAGGCTGTTGAGATAGGGCATTTACGTTTAACATCCAATCCTTGAAAAGTTATACATGAATTCATACTGAACACAGAAATTCGGAAACGCGACATGCATACCATTTCAATATCATCTTTAAGGCATTCCAGCTGACTCTTTTCTTCATTTTCAGTATTTACAATGGAAACCTGAATCATGAGAAGAATGCTATTATGACTCCCAAAATTTAAATCTTTAGGTGTTGAAAATATAACAAAACAAAGGGACGCTTATCCAATATGGAGCACTAAGAATGCACAAACTCCAAAATTATAGGGAAAAATGTTCTTGTTACAAAGGCATCAATATGTACTAGTAGTTACTTTACCGTATCTAACTGCAGTTTGTGCATGAAAGGCAAGTATTGCGTGTGTTGGAAATTTGAATTTTACAGACAAGATATACAGAGATCCATCAGAAACACCTATCAGTTCACTAAAACCATATATTAGTAATCATAAAACATAATCATATAGGTTATCATTTCACGATTATGTTTTCTACTCAACAAAATTTAATAAATTAAGATGTTCCTTTGATAGTCCACTAGTCATTAAATGTTCCATGTCATGTAACTCATGTTTGAGAATCAAAACTAACCACAGAGGAAGAACCTGAATCACATCATTAGCAGGGATATCAAAATGGCCAAGCTTGTCTAAGTATGTCCCTACATTGCTGATAGAAGGCTAGAGAAAAGTCGCCAAGACCTGAGGTTTCTTCACACAAGCTTTTTCAAAATCCAGTTAATGATATGATTTCCACCAAACATTTTCAGCCAATATAAATTAATATGTCCTTATTCCATACCTTCAATTCCCTACAAAGTGCCAACACATTTAGGACTAAAATATATACATTGTACTATAAGTCAGCTGCCACATTTATAGGTCATTTTGATATCATTCTCTTAATCTATGACATCTATCTTACATATTGTCAAGTTTTTTTCAGCCAAGTTCCTTGGCAAACAAGTTTCTACCCAGTTAATTAACAATCATTGGCATAACTTAGAACTATTATGCAAACCTGGGCTAAATAGATTTGCTTTGGACATTCTTCTCCCGTTGCAAAATCACCTTGTTGGGTAGCAACTTCCGTTGGTTCATGCTTTCTTAATTGAGAAATGGGGTCTTCGCCATCATCCTCACATTGTAGAAGATCTTTGCAGTAACCAACAAAGGTAGAAAACGGCAAAGGAACCTATTGAGAACAGAACTCTTCCATCAACTCAACCATATCACTTAGGTTCACATAGACCTTTAATTAGGGTGTCCACTATAAGGTGGACACGCCCAATAGCCTCGCCCCAGTTTTTTGTCCATAGCCCCAGTTTTTTGTCCATAGCCCCAAAATTCTATTTCCGCCACTATAGTGGACACCTCCAATAGCCCCCAAATTCCAAATACAAAATGCTATTTTTCCATAGCCGCGTCCTCGCCCCGAACGCGGCTATCCCGTGTCCGCCGCCCCCATCGCCCCAAAAAGTTGTCCGCCCACCTTTCCCACTATAGCCGCCCGCCCACCGCCGCCCACCCGCCCCAGACGCGGCTATAGCCGCGTCCACCCCCATAGTGGACGCTCTTAGTAGATCAGGTTTTTACCCTCTCATGGGCTCGAATATCTCCATAAAATACAGGTGCAGATCTGGATAGCATAGCTTCCACAATGGACGATCCCACCAAATCCTATTTTGAGTGTCAACAGTTGTCTCAGATTAAACATACGAAGAAAATAATGTCAAGAACACAAAGCATTCAGCAGTGTAAAGTTAGAGTTCTGAAACTAAAATCTACAAAACTCTCATGTTATCACGGTAATTCATATAACACGTTTGTGAAAACACTCCGCGCAGAGGACACACTCTGAGCTCACAAACAACAGAAAAAGTGTCATTCAAGTAATCAGTGATTGTTTCACTAACATTACCTTCCTCCAATTTACTAAAAATACTGGTGCGCAGGTTTTGATACGCATAATCATTATTATTAGCAAACATTTTGAGTAAAATCCGATTCCAGTCCTATCAGTCTCGATATCATCATACAATCGGAACAGCGCTCTATTATTTAAATTCAAGTAATTCTTATCACAGTCACGTTCTTCGTGCATTTCAACTCACGTTGTGATTCAAACTCGTCCATACGATTACCTGCAAGTAGTCGAGGCCGCCATTCGACACATTCCATCTCGAAAATGCTTTCCACTCCTTGGCACATCCACTGAAGACCTTCCAATTCAAAATACTATCGTCAAAAACGCAAACTAGGAAAGAAGAAAGATCCCTAGAAATACGAGGTATCAATTGTAGTTGCGTGCGCGCGCGCAGGAACTCAGAGCGAGAATAATGAAGTAATTACTGCAGGGACATTTTTCTGTTCAATCTGAGAGGCGAATTCCTCCGGCGACGGAATTTCGTTAATTCGGCGAATTTGCAGAGACTCCTCCATTTATGCAGGCCTGTAGCTGAAGCAGAGAGTGATGACAGAGGTTTTATTATGACATCCAATATAGGCGGCCTCCCCAATAGGCCCGCCCTTTTTTTTTCACGGCCCCAATTTTTTATTCATTGCCCCAAATTTTTGTTTCCGTCATTATAGGCGGACATTTTCAATAGCCTCAAAATTAGATTTATCGGACTAGATGTAATTATAAAAAAACGGTTATAAGTGAAGAAATTAAAATTAAACACTACATTTTCGTCGTATTAAAGTGGGGTAAAATTATACAACGAATATTAATATATTAAACATCATAATAGTGTTCAAACTGCTCCGACACCTCCCCTGCGTGCCCAAACTTCTTCAACCAAATCGGCCTGGAGTGTGGTATGTGTTGTGGTCCTGCGCATATCACTGAAACGTTGGATCAAATATTCATTGCTCCGTGGTACGCCCATCTGGATCGGCGCGGAGGCGAAACCGTTACTTGTACTTGCGCCCTCTTCCGGTGCCCAGCGCTTTGCCGCAAATCCTTCATCTTCTATTATCATATTATGCAATATGATACATGCTAACATAATATTTGCGACATCATCTTCGTGTCAAACTCATACCGGGCACCGTATAATGGCCCATCGCGCTTGGAGGACACCAAAAGCTCGCTCAACATCCTTCCTAGCACCCTCTTGTTTTCCCGCAAAGTATTGTTTCTTCGGTCCTACCGGGTGGCGAATTGTCTTCACGAATACGGGCCACCGAGGTCCGAGGATATATCTCATCGGCCAAATAGTATCCCCTACTGTACTGCGTGTCGTTGGCTAGGAAGTTGATTTCTGGACCCTCGCCCCAGCACTCGTCATTGAAGAGCGACGATGACTGAAGAGCATTGATGTCATTGTTCGAGCCGGCAACACCGAAATACGCATGCCATATGCGCAAGCGGTAGTCAGCAACGGCTTCCAGAATCATCGATGGATGTTTGCTTTTGAATCCAGTTGTGAACTGGTCTTTCCACGCCACCGGGCAGTTCTTCCACTCTCAATGCATGCAATCAATGCTTCCTAACATTCCTGGGAAACCGTGAACCGAACCATGCATATCCAGCAGACTCTGACACTCTGCAAGGGTGGGCTTTCGTAGGAACTCTCCACCAAATATTTCCCGAATCCCCTTACAAAACTGTCTAAGCATCATGAGGCTAGTCGTCTCACCCATCTGTAGGTATTCGTCGAACATATCAGCTGGTCCGGCGTACGCAAGCTGCCGGATTGCAGCGGTGCACTTCTGAAGCGTAGACAGCCCGATCCGGCCAGTACAATCACTCCGGAGGGTGAAGCACCGGTAACGCTCCGCCAATTTCGTCGCTATATGGTTGAAGAGGGGTTGCGACATTCTGAATCGCCGGCGAAAAATCTCAGGTGGATAACGGGGGTTATCCACAAAGTAGTCCGCCATTAGACGCTGGTGTGCTCCGCTATGGTCTCGTCGGATGGTCCGCCGACGAGGAATCGCGCCCTCCGCCGTTCGCGCAGCTTCCTCCTCCTAGGCCTCGTACTGCACCTCTTGGACCAGAGAATTCCTCGCGTCGTTCAATAAATCGTCCATTTCAGATCACAAATTATAGTGAGAGAAAATATGTGTGAGGGAGAGGTGGAATGGTGTGAAAATAATGAGAGGAATGAGGTGTATTTATAGGTAAATTAATTTGAATTAAAAAATAATAATTCGGATGTCCGCCCCGCTATAGGCGCGTCGGGCACCGCCCCGCTATAGGCCGGCGCGCCTGTCGCCCAACCGCCCCTCCATCGCCCCGTTTCCGCCGATGGTGCTTCTGCCCCACTTTTTTCGTCCGCCCCGGGGCGGACGTGCCTCCCACTATAGATAGCCCCGGAATCGCCCCCTCCGAGCCGTCCGCCCCTTTTGCCTATAGTGGATGCTCTTAGTATATGCTTTTGCCCCAAAACAACTTAAAATTTTAAAAAAATACTCCGTACTAATATTAAATAATTGACGTTAAGTTAATTACTCCATAAAACTATTCCACATATTACAGCTATCAGGATGAAGGAAATAAATTTTGAGCATGGCATAAAATTTAATCCTACATTAAAACCGAGTTACACGAATATTGGTGTTGCGGCAAATTAGGTTGAGTGAAGTGGCATATTGTCGTCGGAGGCATTCCAACTGGAGCCATATCTCCATGTCTCACGTATAGTCCACGAGGATCCTGGCTATATGCGTCCTAGTAGTAGTGGGTGATGGCAAATAAGGTGGGAACTGTTGTGCCATATATGTGGCTCAACCAGCGCCGGTCCTGAGGTTCCAAAGACCCGGGGCGAGACTAAAAGTTGAGGCCCTATTTATATATTTTTTCCTTCCATTTTATAATAAGTTTCATCCAACAAATAACTAATAGCATATCAAAAGAAATTCACTTCAAATAATTATTACATATTACCTTCAAAAATTTCTTCTAACATTTCTTGATGCGAAGTCATTGATGATGGTGTTGCTGTCAACCTCGTCTAATAATTTCTTCTCAATACATAAAGTGGCAAGCCCGTTCAGCTGTTGTTGAGACATCGTAGATCTTAAATAATTCTTCAACAGTTTCAACTTTGAAAAGCTTCTTTCTGCCGATGCCACAGTCACAGGCACAGTAAATAATATGCGATAAGCAATTGAGATATTTGGATAAGAATCCATTTTTCTAACATACTCAAAAATGTCCATAGAAGACATTGGCCTTTCCGGCAAACTTAGCTTCAAAACCTTCAACTCAGATATTAGATCATTTACCTCCACATCAGATGTGTCATGCGAAGAGAATGTTTTCGCAAATTTGGTGCAACAATCTTCTAATTCAGTATCATTTAGTGACTTCAAAGTTGTTGAGCTAAGTAAAAACCCAAATATACTTTTGAATGTTTGTAGTTCTTCAAATCTACTTTTCAATGAGGTGTTTGCCATATCAACCACGACCAAGAAGTAATTGACCTCAAAAGCCTTCTCAGCTTGTAGAATTTCTTCATTGGTGTCAATTTCATCAAAATGTTTCTTCCTTTGAGCCTTGCGCTTCACTGAAAATGATGGCTCTACACCCATTTCAGATGCAATACTTTTGGCAATGGTCATACTAGAAGCAAATCCTTCATTCTTGTAATTGTTGAAATAATTCCTCGTGTCTTCAATTTGCTGCAAGGTAGTATCAATGCACATAGATGGTGATTGCAACCTCTTGCTTACAGTATTTACAGCAAATAAAATGTCATACCATATAACCATGCCAAGTATAAACTCAAAGCTACCAAGAGCCTTCAATAAGTTGTTTGCATCAGTCTTATCACTTAGTTCTATATCACTAGCTTGTTGTAACTGAGACAAAGCTGACCTGAGCTGAGGTGCTTGATATCTAATTGCTTGAACACTTTTTATCCTGCTCTCCCAACGAGTATTGGATAATGATTTCACTGTTAAACCTAGAATATGATCAAGCAAAACATTCCATCTTTTAGTAGAACCAGAAAATAATATATATATCCGTTGCACAATTCCAAAAAAGCTAGCTGCTTTAGCACAAGATTTAGCCATATCACAAAGTGTAAGGTTAAGACTATGACAAGCACATGGCATGTATAAAGCTCTTGGATTAATATCAAGCAATCTCCTTTGTACTCCCTGATGTTTTCCTTTCATATTAGAGCCATTGTCATATCCTTGACCCCTAATATCATCAATATCAAAACCAAAGAGCTTGATGGAATCAACCAATACTTTAAACAGCCCTAAACCAGATGTGTCATCCACCTTCATGAAACCCAAAAAGTACTCTTGAATTTTTATTTTGTCATCACACATCTCAACACATCGAACCAATAAAGTCATTTGCTCTTGATGACTCACATCTGGGGTACAATCAAGGATAATAGAGAAATATTTGGCATCTTTAACAACCTTTATGATAGAGTCCGTAATGCTAGAAGTCATAAGATAAATCAGCTCATCTTGAATATTATGACTCAAATAATGATAACGAGTCTCTTTGTTTTGAATACGTCTAAGGTGGTCCTGCATGCCAGGATCAAATTCTGCAATCATCTCAACACAAGCGTAGAAATTACCATTTTGATCATTATAAAGCTGCTCATTAGATCCTCTAAAAGCCAAGCTGCGTTTACCAAGAAACTTCACAATGGCAACTAGTCTTAATAAAACTTGCCTTATGCGTTCTTGCTCCCTCTTGATTTCTTTTTGTATCTCTTTGTCAATTGTTTCATCTTTGCCCATTCTAGCTCTCAGTTCATTCCAAGTATTCATATTGGTGATATGCTCCACACTAGTTTCATGATCTTTCAGTCTGTCAATGATATGCTTCCAATCTCCAAACCCATCATGTGCCAAATAACTTTTGCAACTTCTTGAGTTGAAAATCATACAGCAAAAACAGAACATTTTATCAACATGCTTGGAATAAACTAACCATTTTCTGTCACGCACCTCTCCATTTTTCATTTTCCTAAAGTAGTGGGCATATGAAAAATGTCTTGCGTTGCCATCCTTGGGGAACACAATATTTTCTTCTCTAATAGGACCCTTCTCCACTAATATGTCTCTAGCTTTGTTATCAAGACTATTCCAATTTCTTGGATCATAAATATCCGTGGTATAAACAAATTGTTCATGACTACTAGCAGGTTCTGTAGCAGGCTGGTCATGATCACTTACATAGTTGTCATCATTATCCTGCATCGGGACCTCATCTTCTAAATTAGGATTAGCTTGCTCCTCCACAACAATAAGCGCCAACTCATCTGGGTTTCTGGACGTGCCTGTACTTGTTCTGTTTGAAAAAAATCTGTCCATAGCTCCTCTTTGCGATTCTATCAATTCATCTACTTGCTTCCTCTTTTTCCTTTTTTCACTACCTGATGCATACTTCCTTGTTGACATGATCTTGCTAAAATTTAGAAGAAAAAAAGAACTGATCAAGATCAATTAATCAATCAATCTGTGTTGAAGCCAAAAGACATGAACGTACTAGTACTACATGTCTACTGTCTACATACCTTCTTGACTTCTTGTGTTCCTTGCTGCTTGGTGACTTCTTGTGTTCCTTGCTGCTTGATCGTCCCTCGTCGGAGATGGAGGCGGTGAAGACGGCGTGGCTGGAGATCGAGCGAGAGGGATAGTTGAGGGAGGTGGATGCACCGTATCCTAGGATTTGGGGATATAGGGATTCTATTTTTCAAATTGGGGTTCTTGTGTGAATTTGATGGAAAGTGAGGAATGATTTGAGAGAGGAGAAGCCGACAGTGGGGAGGGAGTACATTGAATTTGGGCCTTCCTCTTTTAAAATTTGAAACGGGCCACAATTTAATTGAATAAGGGCCACCTCAATTAAAATACGTGGGCCATGGCTCAAAAATTTACATATATATATAATATATATATATATATATATATATATATATATATATATATATATATATATATATATACCTGAGGCTGAGGCTAGGGAGGGGCCCTGCAAATTTGGGGGCCCAGGGCGGCCGCTCCACTTGCCCCCCTCAGGTCCGGCCCTGGGCTCAACCTTCCTAATCCATAGCCCGCAAGTAATATTCTGATTAGACACTCTATTATGTTTAGTCGTCGTGATCATGTTGGTAAGCGTCACTCTATAAACGAAAAAAAATGAGAGAAAATTCCCTGAGGCAACCTCCTATAAGGGGTGCACGTTTGGTACTCTCATGTAATATTCATTGGGCTCGATCTTGTTGACTTTCACTTTCTATTGATGCATAGAGTGTGTGCAGTACTTCATCCACTTTCTATAAATAGAGACTTTAAATTACACGAATTTTAATATAAAATTAATAAAATAGGAGTATGGAAAGAAAAAAGTATATTAAAGAAAAATATGTTAAGAGAATGAAGTTTCATATTTCAATTTTTAAGAAAAATATCTAAAATGTAAAAGAGTTTCTATTTTTAAAAGAGGGAGTTAGTTAAACGATCATTTATCAAAGCAATAGAATTAGTGAACTAAAAAAAGGGTAATAATTTTATCAAGTTGGAAACGTTCATTTTACTAATTCCAAAATAAAATACTATCTCAGTAAGAATTATTCTCATTTGTTTGATAGTGAAACATTAAACTACGAATTTCCTACACATTCAATGAAGTCATTATATGACCATATCACACGTTGTTTGAGTCAACATAATTGTGGCATGCATTTTCGCATAAAATAATTACTACTAATTTTGTATTGATACTAGTTTGCACAAATATTGTAATCGATTTGAATCTTTGGATCTAAGATCTAATCAAGCTCCAATTAAATAATAATAATAATAATAATAATAATAATAATAATAATACATGACCTACATTAAATAATATTGTACTCTTATCGATCTATAATCTCCGTCTGACGAGAGTTTTTAAAACGTGGGATAAGTTTTTTTTGCATTGAGCAATTAAGTTTAATAACTATGGGCATATGACCTTTTTCTAAAATAATAGTATAAATAAAGATGATAAATAATGATTTTCTATTTATAAAGTAACCTCTAATTTATTGATTGATTGAATGACTTTTTGTCAATTTAATTGGGTATGCCTAAATTTTGTTGTGACGCTCGATTTAATAATTGCAAAAACGAAAATATGTGCCACAATCAAATTGACTATATTGTTCTAGGTTTTGCTTTGAATAAGACTATTTCTCTATGAGTGTATGTGTATTAAATTGACTTGATCACACCATATTTTCGATTTGTTTATTCCCAACATTATTAAAAGGAAACTTATTCCTTAGTGAATCCTTGGATTTGATGTTGGGTCGTGCTCATATATTCTTACGTAACCAATCTAGGTTGTGCGTTGTATATACGGACATCGATTGACTTTTGAGGGTTGAGGCTATTTCTTCTATAACAAGCCCTGTTGTTTTTTTAATAAGATATTTAGTAGACATTGCTTAGTGGAGAAAATATTATATCAAGGGTAAATAAATCATAGGACGTACCTACTACTCTCAAAGTCCGTCGTTATGAGTCTCATTCTTTGCCGGTACAGATTTTAAGAAATGTTAAAAAAAATTGGGCAGAAAAAAGTTAGTATAATATGGATCTCACTTGTATATATTAGTTTTAAATGAAATGTGGGTTGAATGAGCTATAGCATCCCCATCGGTGCTCGTCAGTAAGGACGGCGTCCGTGCCGTCGGCGCGGCATACAGGTGTCCGCCGTTGTGCTCTTGCCGACGGCACGGCCCTGCTCGATGCATAGAGCACGTCCATGCAAACGGCAAGAGCACGAGCAGCCGACGTAGCAATAACAGCATGCTTTGGTGGGCCGTTGGTTTATCATTTTTTATTTTTATTTTTTGAAAAAATTGAAAAATCTAAAAAATTCAGGTTTAATAAAAAAATATTTTCCCACTTCCTAATAAAATATATCCGCTTTTTCCACATTTTTAATTTATTTTTTTATTATTTTTACCCTAAAATTCATATTTTCATCTATAAATACTCCAATTTCAAACACAAAAAATGACACTATACCAAACAACTCTCTCAATCTCAATTTTTAGGATTTTAATTATGTAATTTTTAATTTTTAGGATTTTAATTATGTAATTTTTAATGTATTAGTAATTTGTAATGGTATCGGGTATTTTTAATGTATTTTAATATTGTGGAAATGTTTTTAGTAATTGAAGTATTTAAATTGAATAATGGAATGGTGAGACCCTTGAACATGCTCTTGCGCAAGATCATGGATGTGGATGTTGTGCTCTTGCGGAATAGCATGTAGTAAGAAATTAATAAATGTTGGTCCAGACCCACATCCATGATCTTTGGCAAGAGCATGGATGAGGATGCTCTTAGTGGAAGGTGTGACCCTATTAAAATTTATGGTAAAAGTGAATCGTGACTCCTATTCGCGGACGGACTAAAATGAAAAACATGACTCTTATTCGCTGATAGAGGGAGTATTTGTTTGCCAATACTTTATCTGGCAAAGTCATTTGATTATTCATTTTTACATATTCAGATATTTGTATAATTGTAATTATTTTATACTATTGCAGTAACTGAAAATTAATATTAATATTATTTAATTATTATGTTATAAATCAATAATTATTAAGAAAATTAATGTCATTTTAAAATTACGAATTACACTTACTATTAAAAATTTTAAAAATAATAATACTAATATTCGCAACCACATACACACTGTATTTTCATTTTTTCTTACGTTGAAACATTTGCTCTTTGCTGACCTCTCGGCAGGGGTTTGAGCATTTTGGTGCATGTGCATATATCGGGAAAAAAAACCTTTGTATTGAAATTTATGTGAGTTGAAATTGTTTGGAAACCTTAACAATGTTTTAATGGCTAGTTGAGTAAAAAGTTGATTTGCTTAAAAATGCTTCTATGAATGTGATGGGAATGTCATTGGAGTTTGATGTTTTAGCCATAAACTTGTAAGATTACGACCTTGTAAACTTGTAACATTAAATTAAATATGAGTTTCCTACACAAAATAAACTTTACTATGTAAGCACTAATTGTATTTGTAAAAGCATGTTATAATGAAACCCCCCCAAAAATGAAATCGAAAAGGACTTACTAATTATTTATATGGATGGAGTAAAGAATAACAAATAAGTTAAAGATTTATTTATTGCAGTTAGCCTCTTAGTCTTAATGAAATTAAGATTGACACTTTTTTGTTTTATCACTTTATGTAATTAAAAGAGTTACGTTAATACTTACTATAAGTTTGTTTCTTTCACAGTCCACTAATTAAAGCTTATCTAAAAACCTAAGAAAATAGACAACGGACAATAATCAATTTCCTGTATTAATCAGCTGTAAGAAATCTAAACACGAGACACATATAATATATATGATTCATTAATTAATTAAAATGACTTATTCCTAAAATCAAATTCACATGTTCAAGAAAACAAACCTTTCTTTATGTTATTTTAACAATAAGTAAGGAATGTTAAAATAACATAAATTTTCTTTATCACGTGAATTTGATTTTAGGAATAACAAAGACCACGAAAAGTAGTAGTAGTAAAATTAATTAATGTTTATTTGATAAACAGTGCTTTTTTCCTCTAATACTCGAAGAAAAGTAAAAGTTTGATAAAGTATCAATATTCAATTGTTTGATAAAGTATCAATATTCAATTAACACTATTGTTAGCGTAAAGTAAAACAATCAAGATTTAAATACCACCGACAATTATAAATTGCACAAGTTTTAATTTATAGTGGAGATACGAAAAATCTACATTCAAATGCTAGAGTAATTTATGAAAGGAAAAATCCACATAGTTCACACGAAAGAAGTCAAATTTCGACTTAGAAGAATACAAACAAAAAGGTTCATCCAAATTGATCAAACCAAGAAATTATGAATAATGTTATTAAATAAAATCAAACAAAAATAACTACCATTTATCCGGTTTCGTATTTTCTAAGATGCCAACACAACAATTGAATATGGAGTATATGAATTATGAAGGTTGGTTAGTTTTAATTAATTCTATATTATTTGAAAATAGAATATTAAATTATAGTACAAAAACTTACTGTATTTTTTTCTGAATGGTCTCACGTATTAAAAGCGATGCCTTTTGTAATGATCGAATTTCGTTAGTCAATTTTAATCAATTCCACATTATTTTGTTTATTTTGAATTCATTTTTCTAAAAAAAATTACATTATACAAGAGTATTATTTAATCATATCATTCTCAATGCATTCCTATTAGAGTATCAAGAAACAATAAAAGAACATATTAGTTGAATATCGCAATATTATGACCAATCAACACATTTTCGTATCACGGATTATTCATGGCAAATATTTGAAAATATATATGATTTTAATTTTTAGAAAATGTATTTCATGATTAGGAATATGGAGAAAAGGCAAGTAAATCCACACATAATATCATCGAACTATACAAAATAAAATGCAATAATAACAATACGCAAATGCAAGTACGCTTTCCATCATATAGTACTATAATTGATTATCGATAATAAGATTCATCACGTCCAATAAAATATATTGGATATTTTTCATATTTGTTCAACAAACTCGTTATTATAATACCTATCAATAAATATGATTTTTTTCTTTCTAAATTAGAGTATTGATTACAATTTAGAATGATAAATCTAAAAAATTTAGAATGATAAAATAAAGTAAATGGATTGCAGGAAAAAGGTAGAGCTCAGGTTGAGAGCAACAGAAGTTGCGGACGTCACCGCAGAATTCCGACCGGCGTGCGGGAATTCTGTGGCGGACGTCCGCCATTGTGCGTGGCTTGCACGGATACGGAATTCCGTCGAGGAATTCGCAATTCCGCGGCGTTCCGCGGGGAATTCCGTGCGGACGTCCGCCATTGCGTTGATTCCCGCGGAATTCCCGTTTATTGCATTATTGTGAGAAGTCCGTCAGGAATTTCGCGGGGAATTTCACCAATGTGCAGTGGGAAGTCCGTATGACGTGACAGGAGGTGTTTTTGGGAATTCCGCAGAGAATTCTGCCAGGAGCTCCGCGGCACTGTTGATGCTCTGAGGATGTCGATCCCCGTAAGCCACGTGGCAGATTTATGGACGTTGATGTGAGCTGCCTACGTGGAATATCAAGAGTTTTAGAGGGAGGGTTTATGTTTAAGCCTAGAACTAGAATTGAAAAAGAAAAGGAAGATAAAAAGAGTTGTATTTTATTATTTATATATATTTTAGAGAGAGAAAGAAACATGTCAGAGATATAGAGCGAGAAACAAGGCGCGAGAGGCCGTCCGAAACAACAGAGAAAACACGCTGCATTTCCTTTCTTCTTCTCTTTTGCTCTAAGCCTTTTCTTTTCAACTCCCAATTTATAGGGCAAAATCTAAGATTCAAGACCGCCTCGATCATCTATAAGAAAATTGTTTGACTGGCATTTTCGATTGTCCACAGATTAATCCAGCATACACATAATTAGATTTGTTCCTCTGAATTAGAAGGAGGCGATTGAATATATCCACACCTCGGATCCTGCCGCTCTTAATCCCTAATTTGTCACCAGTTGATCGCATTTTATTTTGGTTTTGGATTTTGGCCGTGTCGAATCTTTTATTTCGGGTAAATAAATCCGGGGGATGAGCTGGGAGATCCTTCTAGATTATGTCTAGAAGGGTTCGTGTTTGAGATCTGATTGTTGATGTTTGGTAAAATTGAAATATTGGCTCTCGGATGAGAGAGCTGCCTTGTTTGACATATTTTTATCATCTGTTCCAATTAGCTGAGACATCTGCTCATATATGTTCGGAAATTCAAGTGGAAACAAAACGATGAAATGGGTAACATTGCTTAAAGAATTCAAGGAAAAAGTCGGTCTTTCATCGCCTCCGGAATCGGCACCAACAACTCCGTCCCCGCCGCCCCCGAGGGATAGAATCAGCAGCAGCAGCAATGCTAACGATTTTTTGTCGCCAACCAGCCCAGAATATTTGTCATTTGCATCGCCTTTAAGGTTCGATTTTTATTCCACCGAGGAACTTTGACCGAGTCTCTCACTTTTTATCTTTTTTTTTTCTCCTTGTTTTATGTTATCGTAATTTTGATTAATCAACTGCAGTATTGTGAGCTCAAGGAGCTACCAACAATAGTTTAGGTGGTTAGATATTGAATATGTTGTGATCAGCTGATTCCTCTTTAAAATTTCTTCTATGCGAATTTGGAGTAGAGGTTTTAGTTATTTTTATTGGAGTCTGTGTGTTATTGACGAGGATAACCCGCTTAATCAGTGTACTGAGTACGATTACTTTAAGTGCATAAATATTGGTGATATATGTTGAGTTGTTACACTTCCTCTATACATCTAGGTTACATTGGAGAAAGAGGTCCGTGCACCATATCATTTTGATGAAAGTGATGGTGAATTTGAACTGCCGTACTTTGGCCACTATTTTGCTTTGTTGTGCTTTCATTTAGGAAATATGTATGCTCTTTAGTGGTGGTGTCAAATGTCAAAGTGGAAAACCCTTTGATATTAAACATGTCTAGGATATGTTATGCACTAGAGGTCTTTGTTAGTTTCCATTGTAAAGTAAATTCCCACAGAGAACTGCATTGCAGGATCGACAGTGTTATGGATGCAAGCCTATGCATTGAACTTTTAAATTGCAGCATATTGCTCTGAAAAAACATACTATATAACCATTTCCCATGTTGTCATATTCAGGATTTTTTGTATTATACTTTATGGTACTTATGGTCGGACATTTTATAACCTTTGCTCAGAATAAGAAGGTTATAGATTCTTAAGGAATATGTGACTAAAGTGTAATAACGCATTAGAGGATCAAGACCACACATTTAGACTCTATTTGGAGGTAGAGTGTGTAAGGAGCTAGCAATGGTATTGGAATTTCTGAACAGTATTAGCAAGAGTGGCGGATTATTACGGAATCACTGTCATACAATTTTTGGTCCGGAATGGGTACAAAGAAATAGGAGATTGGCAGAGTGTAAGAATCATGGGATGATGTATGATAGAGATTGAAGATATAGTTAACAATTCATGAATGACACTAAATGTTTAATGAATACAATATTTGTTAATCTTAATTGGGCCTTTAGTTGATTTTTTGAGGTACTAGATGAAAGAATAGTGGTAGATTGAGAACTGGAAATACTGAGATTAGTAATTATTAGTACATTTTTCTTTTCCTCAGGTGGCTTTTCTTCGTACTATATTTTTCTTATACAATATGCAACTAAAATATGGCAGATTATCATACTATTTATGTTACTCTTTTAGAGCCTCCACATTTACTTTTTTTTTTTGGATTTTCTGATTGCGTATGTGAATTTTTGACTAGAGAAAGTGATAAATTTGTTTAATTTTTTTGTCCCTCATAGCAGAGACAAAGATGAGCTGGAATTGGATTTCAAGAGATGCTGGGAAGTGTTTCGTTCCTCCAATTCCGAAAAGGTGCTGATACATGCCATAAGAATGTGTCTAGCTTTATTTATTGTTGTATTTTTGTTGTGAGTTACTACTGAACTTACCAATACTATCATCACTGTTGATATATTCATCATTTAATTTTCTGTCTCAGGAAAAGGAGAGGGCCTTGACATGGACTGTAGAATTTTTTTGTAGATTAGAGAGGGAACACAATGATGTTGCCCAATTAATTTCCATGTAAGAGAGACTTTCCTTCATTTAATTTTCATGTAGATATAACTCAAAGTACATTTGACTAGATGGACATTTCTACTGCCTGAGATGTTGAAAATATTGCTTTGCTGCCAATTTATTAGGTGTATGAAGATCCAACTTTAAAATAAGATTTGTTTATATGTTTTATAAAGCTTAAATGTCACACTCTGCGAATGTTACTATAGTAAAATGCAATCAACACATCATGGAAACTAGTCCTGAGATCTTTCAGTAAGTTTTGCTATATTGCGTGAAACTGTTCGTTATCTTCTCCAGCTGTATACAGAATTCCTGGTGATGCACTATTAGAAAAAAATTAATATGGTTAATCATTATGGAGCATATCCACAACAATTTCTCTTGCTCTTAGAGTTTTACTTGTGAGCTCAAGAGGATGCTAATATTTTATATCCTGACTGCAATAAATGCAGATTGGTAGAGACGCACATTTTTTCGTTTGTTGTGGGAAGGGCTTTTGTAACCGATGTAGACAAGCTGAAGCTTAGCAGTAAAACGAGAGCTCTTGAAGCTGAGAAAGTTTTATTATTTTTCTCAGAAATTACAAAGGTATTTTCAGATGTACAAGTACAAGGTATTCCTATTTTGGTGGAGTCATGTTCTTCAGTCACTTATGCTCATAATTCACTGCAGGATGGCATTGCACCTGGTGCAAATCTGTTACATGCAGTGGAAGTCCTTGTTTCCGGGGTTTGTTAACTGATCCATATGAAGATTCCAATAGAATAGTTTGGCTTTTACTTTCTTTCTTGATTTCTTGATGCTACATTTTTTAATATCTAGGAAGTCAAATTGGTTATTTCTATGTCCTAAGTTGACACAACATTGGTATTAAAATTTGAAAGTTCCCATGTTTTGGCACCCCAGACAGTCTAATACATATGCTTTACGTTCCATTCGTGACTTTGATGCTAAAAAGCCAATGTGAATTTTTTGGATTTTGTATGTGGCAAATTAGGCTGTTATATTTGTTAGTGGAGTGCAACTTTTACACATGTTGCGCTGCTGAACATGTTACCGGGGATAAACTTTGAGTTATAATTACTAGTGCAAGTGGACCTTATTCTTCTTATTATCTGTATCAGTTGATTCAGTTCACTTTTTTGTTGCTTATGCTTTTGATGACTTTCTGATTGCAGCCAGTTGATAAACAATCATTTCTTGATTCTGGGATCTTTTGCTGTCTTATTCATGTCCTAAATACTCTTCTTGCTCCTGATGGTAGCAGTCATTTAAAAAAGTCAAATCACAATGAAGACTTGTCTACATTTGATGAAAATGATGACAGAACCAGACCTGCTCGCAAGCTTGAGGTTGTATTTTCCGACATTTCATTTTTGTATTTTTTAGTTTATTGTATTTCGTTGTAGTATTTGAAGTGCAAAGCTACTCCATTACATTTTTCTGGTATTGGTATGTGCTAGTGATAGTGTTTTTTAATGTTAATTTAATAGCTGTTCAACAGGTTCCAAGAATTTTTTTCAATAAGGGTTTGTAGTCTTCTTCATTTAATAGATTGATTATATTGAAATTCTCATCTATCTCCTGCATGTTGAATATTTGACTTTCCTGCATTTTATGCCATGTTAGTCGACCTATTTCATTCTTTGTATATACTGCAGCGTTGTAGCTTGTTTTTGTTCTGTTATGTTTGTAACAGTAAAACAAATTGTGTCCCCCCCTCTTTTCCTGCATGTTTATTTGTTGCTTTGAATTGTTGGAGATTGTTGCTGACCAAATCAATATTATATGCTTTGGTGTCTCTCTACTGTACTTATTTGGTTGTAATTTAATTTGATGCCCATGATTCAAATATTATATTTTTCATTTCTGTGTCACCTTATGATCGGAATATATCCACTAACTGGGGAGGTATTTTCCTGGTTATTTTAGTTGCTTAATAAACACGGGCCTTATTTATGATCTTGAGAATACTTACCCTGCCAACGTTTATGTCAGGTTGAAGGCAGTGTTGTACATATTATGAAAGCATTGGCTAGCCATCCTTTAGCTGCTCAAAGTCTGATAGAAGATAACTCACTTCAATTACTGTTTAACATGGTTGCCAATGGTTCTTTGGTGGTTTTCTCTCAATTCAAAGAAGGTCTAGTTCCTCTGCATGCCATTCAGCTTCATAGACATGCTATGCAGGTAACAGAAAAGTTCATCTGGTGTTGGAATAGTGACGAGTTATTTGCACATAAAAGTGGACAACTGATGACTAACTGGTTTATTATTGCAGATCCTCAGTCTTCTTTTGGTTAACGACAATGGTTGCACTGCCAAGTACATACGCAGGCATCATCTGGTATGTATATGTGCCCATAATTTATTTTTAGCATGCATCTTCATTTTTTTGTTGCCAATCATATTATGTCTTTGGGTTTGTTGAATTAAGAAGACTTAAGAACGTGTAATAATTGTATTCCTCTTGAAATGATATTTGTTGTGTATTTGTTAAATCTCTTCAATCACTGAAAGATGGCAGTCTTCGGGATTAGTTTCTGTGAATTAACTAATTAATTATTACTTATTTTTTTGGAGGCAGTTTGATATGAACTCTGAATGTCAGTCATAGATGCATTGCTCCCATTTACTATCACACAATGGAACCTTGAATACCTATATTCTCTCTTGTCCATCTACTATAATAAATACTTGGCATACACCTTTCTCTCTATTAAAAATGACAGCAATTACAATCAATTACTCCCTCTGTCCCACCATAAGCGAGGCGCTTCTTTTAAGCACTCGTTTTGGGAAAATGGTATTTAATAGTTAGAGTGGAGAGAGAGTAAATTAAGAGAGAGAATAATGTAGAGAAGAGTCTTATGGTGTCACTTATAGAATGAATCTTTTCTCTGTATGTCATATCATTATGCTATTCCATTAAAGATTGTGAGAATTATGGCTTCATATTTCGATAGGAAAATGCTACCACCCAGAACTTTGTATTATCCAACTCCCTTTACCAAGTATTTTTCAAATGTCTGCACTAGATTTTTAATATTTTCATATGACACCTAAATTGCCATGACAAGCTCATAGCTGTTGCCAAATAATAATGACTACAGAGCATCTTGTTTATGGCAGAGTTGGTATACATGATTACATGTGAAAGGCAAATGTTACTAAATTTCATTCAAATACCGTTCTCTGCTCCTTTGCTTCCTTTTGGTCACTTCTTTTATTGATTCCCTTAATAATATATAATATAATCTAGCTTTTAATAATAAAGCTGCTTGTTCTCTTTCTGTTTGGCAGATTAAAGTTCTCCTAATGGCCGTGAAGGATTTCAACCCAGATTGCGGGGATCCAGCCTACACTATGGGCATTGTAGACTTGCTTCTTGAATGTGTGGACTTATCTTACAGACCTGGTAAGATTGTACTGTATATATTTTCTTATAAACTGACATGAACATAGAATATTCGTTTCTTCTTAACTGAATGGGTGAGATTGCAGCGATTCTTGAATTGTCCAAAATTTGGCTTTCTTTATTACTAAAGATGGATAGTAGTATAGCTTGAGTGAGTAGTGTGGTGTGATCTAACTAGACACCATGGATTCTCACACAGATACTGAACTGCTCAAATAGATTTGGCATACTCTTCTTTAATCTTTTTTCATTTTCGTGTAGAGGCTGGTGGTATCAGGCTCAGAGAGGATATTCACAATGCTCATGGCTATCAGTTCCTGGTTCATTTTGCCTTGACTCTGTCAAAAAATCGATCTGGCCAAACTTTCTATTCCATTACATCTGAAGATTCTTCTTCAGGCAGTTTACATGAAGATGAGGGGGTGGAGGGAAGGAGCTCAATCGAAGAAGTAGTATTAAAGAACTCGCCACACAGTCTCTCACCAACACTTTGTAGGCTCCTTGATGTCATTATTAATTTCTCCCAGATAGGTCCCTCAGAAGCTTCAAAAAGTTCTAAACTGCATGGAAAAGGCCATACATCATCTAGTGATGGAGCAGTGGGGGAAACTTGGGAGAAGGATGACAGCCAAGTAAGAGATTTAGAAGCCGTACAAATGCTGCAGGACATTTTAATTAAAGCAGAAAGTACTGAACTGCAGACCAAAGTGTTGAATAGAATTTTTAAGATATTCTCAGGTCATCCTGAAAACTACCAAATGTGTCAGCAATTGAGAACTGTTCCCCTCTTGATCCAAAACATGGCTGGTTTTCCTTTGTCTTTACAAGAGATAATCTTGAAAATTCTTGAATACGCAGTTACTGTAGTTAATATCATCCCTGAACAAGAGTTGCTATCTCTTTGCTGCTTATTGCAGCAAAAACGATCTGCTGAACTGAATCAGACAATTCTCTCCTTTCTTGTGAAACTCCTATCATTTGACCAACAGTACAAGAAAATCCTAAGAGAACTTGGTATGTTGGAGTTTCTATTGGATGATCTAAAGCAGCATAATTTTTTCCTAGGGACTGAGCAGCTAATTGGTGTCCATGGTCAACTGGAGAGAAAAACTAGCCCTAGCAGCTTCAACAAGCACCTGGACATAGAGGGTGCAATTCTTTCTTCACCAAGACTCTTAGAATCCGATTCTGGGAAATTCCCTCTTTTTGAGGTAGAGGGGACGATCTCTGCTGCTTGGGATTGTTTAGTCTCGTTATTAAAGAAATCAGAAGCTAATCAAGCATCATTTCGTTCTGCTAATGGTGTCTCTGTTGTACTTCCTCTTTTGGCTTCTGACGTACACCGCCCTGGTACCCTGAGGGTTTTGTCATGTTTGATAATCGAGGATGTCAAACAAGTAAGAAAGTTCTTTATGCATTTTTCAAAGATATTTTAGTACCTTAGTGCTTTAGTTTTAAACTTTGATGAAGTTCCTGTCTCTATTGTTAAAATAAGAATTATGCATGTCCTCTTCACATGTTAAATTTGATATGTCGGTGTTAACTATGTCGTATAATTATTTTTGTATGTCCTCAGGATCAATCATCAGGTATAACATAGACTATGCCTTAAAGTTTCCTTTTTTTAATTGGCCGTGTAAGATGGTTAATGGGACACATCTCTTGTATCTCTGAGCCCGTTTACTATTTTGCACTGGTGGTTTTAGCCTTAGGGAGTGCAGAGAAAATTGGCATGTATGGTAACCACTCATATTAGTCTAGTTAGAGTTCTCTTCAAAGTTAGCATATCCATGGCTGCATTCATACGTTCTTAAATCACTGTCTTCCATTTTCTTATGATGAGTTAGGTTTGAAATCATTCATTGAGATTAAATGCTGCTTGTGGATGGTGTTCTGGAAGTTCATTGGTGTCAAGGCCTAATGTCTTAGTCATGTTGGAACAAATCATCTAAGGCTTGCAGTAATGTGTTTTCGTATGCTATGACCCAAGTGAAACATATTTTAGTTGTATAATTTCTGATGTTTCAAGAAACCAATGTGCTCTTTCTTTTAATTAACTAAACCTACTGTATTAATTTGCCTTACCCCCATATGCTATCAGGCTCATTCGGAAGAATTGGGTACTGTGGTTGAAATTTTGAAAAGTGGAATGGTCACAAGTGATTCTGGATCTCAATACGCACTTAGAGATGATGCAAAATGTGATGCTTTTGGAACATTATGGCGCATATTAGGAGTTAATGGCTCAGCTCAGAGAGTTTTTGGCGAAGCAACTGGGTTTTCTCTTTTATTATCCACACTTCACGCTTTTCAGAATGACAGTGAACAGAAAATCCAGCCATTGATGTCTACAAGGGCCAAGGTGTTTACATATGTGATGCGTGCGATGACAGCAGGGGTTTCTGGTAATGCAGTGAATCGGATGAAACTGCACACAATATTGGCATCACATACCTTTTCTGATCTTTTATGTGATTCTGGACTCATTTGTGTTGACTATGAACGCCAAGTCATACAATTGTTTCTGGAACTTGCTGTAGAGTTAGTTCTTCCACCATTTTTAACATCTGATGCAGCAACAGTAACTAGTGAGATGCAAAATGAAACAACTAGTTTTCCTTTGATTACACCATCAGGTTCCTTCATTCCTGAAAAGGAACGTGTGTACAATGCTGCTGCTATCAGAGTGCTCATACGTGGCTTATTGCGGTGCACTCCAAAGGTGCAACTTGAATTGCTTAACCTTATCGAAAAACTTGCTTGTGGTAGCTCCTTCAATAAAGAAAACCTCACATCTGTAGGTGCGCATCTTCGAAGTCAACTGTAAATTTGTTTATTAGGCTGATTGTAGTGATCACATATAATAATTTTTTGTTCCTCTGCTGCTAGGTTGTGTACAACTTCTTTTGGAGACTATTTATCCCTTCATTTCTAGTGCTTCTCTTTTGGTTTCCCATTCTTTGAAGATTGTTGAAGTCCTTGGTGCCTACAGGTAATTACACTGACTAATTTGGGCAGGGATGCATCTGAATTTCTGTTAGGCCATTCATTGAATAGCAAACTAAAATAATCTATGGTTGCAAAATTTTGACAGGCTATCAGTTCCAGAACTTAGAATTCTTATCAGATATATATTTCAAATGAGAGTAAAAAGTTCTGGTCGCTGTCTTGTTGAAATGATGGAGAGATTGATCCTTCTAGAAGATATGGGCTCAGACGATGTATCTCTTGCGCCTTTTGTAGAGTTGGACATGAGCAAGACTGGACATGCTTCCATACAAGTGCCATTAGGGGAAAGGTCATGGCCTCCAGCTGCTGGTTATTCTTTTGTGTGCTGGTTTCAATTCCGAAATTTTCTAAAGCCATCAGCAAGGGAGACTGATCCTAAAGCTAATTATTCTAGAAGGCGCGGCTCATCAATAGGACAGCAACTTGGATCCCAAGTTCTTCGAATATTCTCTGTTGGGTCTGTTGAAAACGGAAATACTTTTTATGCAGAACTACTTTTGCAGGATGATGGACTTATAACCCTTGCAACAAGTAACACTTCCTCCTTGACCTTTTCTGGGCTAGAAATGGAGGAGGGTAGGTGGCATCACCTAGCAGTTGTGCACAGCAAACCAAATGCTTTGGCTGGGCTATTCCAAGCTAGTGTAGCTTATGTATATGTTAATGGAAAACTGAGGCACACTGGGAAACTTGGATACTCTCCCTCTCCTGCGGGTAAGTCTCTACAGGTAAATATTGGGACACCAGTCGCCTGTGCAAAGGTTAATGATTTGTCATGGAAACTCAGATCTTGCTACCTATTTGAAGAGGTACTTTCACCAGGTTCCATATGTTTTATGTACATTCTTGGAAGGGGATATAGAGGGCTTTTCCAGGATAGCAACCTGTTGCAATTTGTTCCAAATCAGGCATGTGGAGGGGGCAGTATGGCTATTTTAGATTCTCTAGATACAGAGTTACCTTTGACTGCTAACAAGCAAAAGCCTGAGAGTGCTGGCAAACAAGGCGTCACTAAAGTGGATCAAAGTGGAATTGTTTGGGATTCTGATAAATTAGGAAACCTATCACTGCATTTGTGGGGCAAGAGACTGATATTTGCATTTGATGGGACGAGTACAGAAATGTTCAGAGCATCTGGAACCTTATCCATGCTCAATCTAGTCGATCCTCTTTCAGTTGCCGCTTCTCCTATAGGGGGTGAGTGAGTTAATATTGGTCATTTCATTCGTAAGATGACGCAATTTGTCTAATCATTTCTAATATACACATATAATACCATAATACTGCTCTGCTAATTGTTTGATTATTACATTTTATGCCATGGGCAGATCTACATGTATTGTTGGAGGGGCATTTGCCCCTCCTCAAAAGTTTATACCAATAGTATTTTTCTTCAAATTTAAAAATTTATTTTAAATTCTCCATTAAATGCCCCTTCTCATTACTACAAAATTTGCTTATAAATATATTTTTGCCCCTCCCCACGTCAAATCCTCCCTGTCTTATGCTAAAGTTTTTAAACATTTATATGGATTTCTTCCAGGGATACCACGCTTTGGCAGACTTGTTGGAGATATATATGTTTGTAAGCAATGTGTCATTGGTGATACTATACGCCCCATTGGTGGCATGTCTGTTGTACTTGCACTTGTTGAAGCCGCTGAAACAAGGGACATGCTTCACATGTCGTTGACAATGCTTGCATGTGCGCTTCATCAGAATCCTCAGAACATCAGAGACATGCAGAAGTACCGAGGCTACCACTTGCTAGCTCTTTTTCTTCAGCGCAAAATGTCATTGTTCGACATGCATTCACTTGAGATCTTTTTCCAAATTGCCGCATGTGAGGCTTCATTCTCTGAACCAAGAAAAATTGAAATGGTGCATAACAACCTCTCACCAGCAGGCACCATTAATGAGTCCAGCTTTAATGATATTACTTTGTCGAAGTTCCGTGATGAATTTTCGTCAGTTGGGTCTCCAGGGGATATTGATGACTTTTCTGCAAAAGATTCATTCAGTCATATATCAGAGTTGGAAAATACAGACATGCAGACAGTTACATCTAATTGCATTGTTCTGTCTAATGCTGATATGGTTGAGCATGTGTTGCTGGATTGGACCCTTTGGGTGAAAGCTCCAGTCCCAATCCAAATTTCTTTACTTGGATTTCTCGAGCATCTTGTCTCCATGCATTGGTACAGAAATCACAATCTGACAATTCTTCGTAGAATTAATCTTGTTCAGCATTTGCTTGTTACCCTGCAGAGGGGCGATGTTGAAGTGCCAGTGCTAGAAAAGTTGGTTGTTCTGCTGGGTGTCATTTTGGAGGATGGGTTTCTTCCTTCTGAACTGGAGCTAGTTGTGAGGTTCGTGATTATGACATTCGATCCTCCTGAGCTAACATCTTGTGTTCATATTATTCGAGAATCAATGGGGAAGCATATCATTGTAAGAAATATGTTACTTGAGATGCTAATTGATCTTCAGGTGACAATTCACTCAGAGGAGTTACTTGAGCAGTGGCATAAATTGGTTTCGTCAAAATTAATCACATATTTTCTTGATGAGGCTGTTCATCCTACCAGCATGAGGTGGATCATGACTCTTTTGGGTGTGTGTCTGACGTCATCTCCTACATTTGCACTTAAATTTCGGGCAAGTGGAGGCTATCAAGGTTTGGCAAGGGTGCTCCCAAGTTTCTACGATTCTCCTGATATATATTACATTTTGTTTTGTCTGATATTTGGTAAGCCTGTATATCCGAGATTGCCAGAAGTGCGCATGCTTGACTTTCATGCACTCATGCCAAGTGACAGTAGCTATATAGAGTTGAAATTTGTAGAACTTCTCGAATCTGTTATTGCCATGGCAAAATCAACATTTGATAGGTTATGCAAGCAATCAACACTTGCCTATCAAACCGGAAATATTTCTCATGTTGGTGCTAGCCTTGTAGCAGAACTCACGGATGAACATGTGGACGTGTCTGGGGAGCTCCAAGGTGAAGCTCTCATGCACAAAACTTATGCTGCTCGCTTGATGGGTGGAGAGGCATCAGCTCCTGCTGCTGCTACTTCAGTTCTCAGATTCATGGTTGATCTTGCAAAAATGTGTCTTCCCTTTTCTGCTGTCTGCAGACGTGTGGAGTTTCTTGAAATCTGCATCGACCTCTATTTTTCCTGTGTCAGGTCTCAGACATATTTTCACACCTAGCCTCATTCGTAATCCATAATATGCAGATATATGTTACATTTGATGCATGTAGCATATGATTTCATCAACTTATCGTGCCGTTGCATGTGCCTGTTTTATTTTTGGCTAACTAAGTTTCTGTTTGTTAATCCAGGGCTGCACATGCTGTGAGGATGGCCAAGAAACTTTCTGTAAAAACAGAAGACAAGAATCTGAATGATGGTGAAGAAGATGGCAGTAGCTCCCACAATACCTTTTCTAGCTTGCCTCAAGAACATGAGATTTCAGCAAAGACCTCTATTAGCATAGGGAGCTTTGCCCATGGGAATGTTAGTACTAGTTCAGAGGATATTCCTGTTTTCCCAAATAATGTGGCTAGTGAAAAACCAGATATTGGTACTGTGGAAACACAATACCAGCCACTGAAAGAAGATGGACAAGCAGTGAGGAACATTGATGTTGAAGCAGTTGAGCAGGCATCCCTTGCCACTTCTGGCAGCAATGAGTTCAGTTTTCATGATACAAAAAGTACATCAGATCCTAGTCATCAAAAGGATTTGCATAGTACTTTGTCTACCACTATGCTGGAATCTCCCATTATGTCTGAAAAAGCTAATTCCATGATCTCGCCAACCTCTTCTTCTCCAGTTTTAGCTTTGACATCTTGGCTGGGGAGTTCCAGTCGAAATGATCGAAGATCCCAGTCAACTCGATCCATGGATTCTTATGTATCATTGAATGATACCAATTACACTCCAGATTTCAAGCCTTCTGATCAGACTAAACCTGATACAAGCATGTTAGCAATCAGTCCGATGCTTCTGCTGGAAGTTGATGATTGTGGTTATGGAGGTGGTCCATGTTCCGCTGGTGCCACTGCAGTATTAGATTTTGTAGCAGAAGTTCTTGCTGATTTTCTCACTGAGCAAATGAAAGCTGCATCAGTTGTTGAGATTGTGCTGGAAAGTGTACCTCAGTATGCTGATGCTGAATCTGTTTTAGTTTTTCAGGGCTTATGCCTTGCTAAAGTAATGAACTTTCTTGAGAGACGTCTCTTGCGTGATGATGAGGAAGATGAGAAGAAGTTAGATAAGACCAGGTGGTCCTTAAATCTGGATGCACTGTCCTGGATGATAGTTGATCGTGTATACATGGGAGCTTTTCCTCAGCCATCTAGTGTATTGAAGACTCTGGAGTTTCTGTTATCCATGTTGCAGTTGGCAAATAAAGATGGACGGATTGAAGAAACAATTCCAACTGGCAGGCTCCTTTCTATTGGGAGAGGAAGCAGACAACTTGATACTTACATACAGGCTCTCTTTAAGAATACAAATCGCATGATACTGTTCTGTTTCCTTCCATCGTTCTTACTCACCATAGGGGAAGATGATCTTCTTTCGCGCCTGGGCCTGCTGAATGAGCCCAAGAAAAGATTGTTTGTGTACCCATCACCAGAGGAAGAAGGGGTTGACATTTTCACTGTGTTGCAGTTACTGGTTGCTCACAGGAGAATAATATTTTGTCCCAGTAATCTTGAGACGGATCTGAACTGCTGTCTTTGCATAAATTTAATATCCCTTATCCACGATCATAGGCAGAATGTCCAAAATGCAGCTGTTGATATTCTCAAGTATCTTTTGATACATCGAAGGGCCGCACTTGAAGAGTTTTTTGTTTCTAAACATAACCAAGGATCTTCATTGGATGTTTTGCATGGTGGTTTTGATAAGCTTTTGACTGGAAACTTACCTGGATTTTTTGATTGGTTTCATAATTCTCAGTCGGTTGTTAATAAAGTGTTGGAACAGTGTGCTGCCATTATGTGGGTGCAATATATTACAGGGTCAGCAAAGTTTCCTGGAGTTAGGATAAAGGGCATGGATAGTCGCCGTAAAAGAGATATGGCAAAAAAAACAAGGGATACATCAAAAGTGGAGCATAAACATTGGGAGCAGGTGAATGAACGGAGAATTGCACTTGAACTGGTTCGTGATGCCATGGCTACTGAGCTGCGTGTTATTCGTCAGGATAAGTATGGATGGGTGCTTCACGCCGAAAGTGAGTGGCAAACTCACCTCCAACAACTTGTGCATGAGCGAGGAATATTTCCGATCAGCAGATCTTCTATGAGTGAGGAGGAGCCTGAGTGGTATCTTTGCCCCATTGAAGGCCCATATAGGATGCGGAAAAAGCTTGAACGGTGTAAACTAAAGATTGATACAATTGAAAATGTTCTGAATGCACAATTTCTGTTAGAGGAAGGAGAACTGTCCAAGGAGAAAACTGAAGATGGAGATCATGCCTCTAATACTCAATCAGATTCTTTTTTACGTCTATTAACTGCGAAGCCAAATGATGAATCTTTTAGTTCTGAATTATATGATGCATCAACTTTCAGAGAATCAGAAGATGCTAGGGATATAGCCTTTTCTGGGGTCGGATGGAACGATGATCGTGATAGTAGCATAAATGAAGCAAGTCTGCATTCAGCTACAGAATTTGGTGTCAAGTCAAGTTCTGGATCAACTCTAAGAGCTGAAAGTGTTCTAGGAAAGTCTGAGTTAGGCTCTCCAAGGCAATCTTCTTCTGCAAGAATTGATGAAGGCAGAGTGGCAGAGGATAAATCAGATAAAGAACTAAATGATAATGGTGAACACTTGATCAGACCATATCTCGAACCATTTGAAAGGATCAAGTATAAATACAATTGTGAAAGGGTTGTGGGCCTTGACAAACATGATGGCATATTTTTGATAGGGGAATTGTCCCTGTATGTCATTGAGAACTTTTACATTGATGATTCTGGGTGTATATGCGAAAAAGAGAGCGAAGATGACCTCTCTGTCATTGATCAGGCTTTGGGTGTAAAGAAAGATTTTTCCATTTGCATGGATTCTCAATCCAAATCAACTCTGTCGTGGAGTTCTACAGTGAAAGCTTATGCTGGGGCTAGGGCCTGGGCATACAATGGTGGTGTCTGGGGGAAGGAAAAAGAGGGGAGTAGTGGTAATGTGCCTCATCTTTGGCATATGTGGAAGCTTGACAGTGTCCATGAGCTTCTAAAGCGTGATTATCAGCTTCGGCCAGTTGCCATTGAGATTTTCAGCATGGATGGTTGCAATGACCTATTGGTTTTCCACAAAAAAGAACGAGAAGAAGTTTTCAGAAATCTGGTAGCCATGAATCTACCTAGGAACAGCATGTAAGTTATTAACTTTTTCTGTCTCAGTGGCTCCTTACTTTACTTTTTTTACCTGGCTTCATTATTGCTTCTATGGGCAGCCTGTTGATTTTGTTACTATAACTAATTTGGCTAGCTATGGGTCCATTATGTTTGTATACAATGATGTTTTTCTGAAGATCTTACAGGCAAAAATTAAGAAAAATAATGTAAACAGTTCTTTAACTTTTCGATATAACTTTTATTTCTGGAGATGTCAATATTTGTTGTGACCATATACTCTTAGCTACTAGAGAATGTCTGGAGAGATATTTCATTTTAGGTTGGATCATGAGTACTGTCACTGCCTTACAAGTATGTTTAAAAAGTTCTGAGTTTTATTTATGTCAGCTCCTGATTATTCTTTGCTGAATCGGTGGCTGTCGGGATAGAAACACAATTTGGATTTGATTTCCTTTAGAAAATCTTGCTGGATATGTTTTTTTTTTACAAATCAGTGCTCCGATGCCCACTTGATGCTACAAAAGTATAGGGTGATGCTTGTTTATATGGCTGTCTGAAACTATCCTGGTATATATTGGCTAATATGATTTTGCTTCTACTTTGTGGAGATTTTGGTCATTGTAACTTTTTCCTTTTGTTACTTTCCCAAGCTTTTCTGTAACAACGTTTATGTAGTGTTTTTTGTTGGTGTTTTTTTATGCAAATAGGTATTTACTAATCTGTTCTTTATGGTTCTGTTATGTTTACAATTTGCTCAATAACAGAGTTTGAGCTAACATTCATGATATATAATTTACAGGTTAGATTCCACAATCTCTGGTTCAACCAAACAAGATAGCAATGAAGGTAGCCGTCTATTCAAGGTTATGGCAAAGTCCTTCTCCAAGAGATGGCAAAATGGAGAAATTAGCAATTTTCAGTACATCATGCATCTCAACACACTAGCTGGCCGTGGATACAGTGATCTTACGCAGTATCCTGTGTTTCCTTGGGTGCTGGAAGATTATGACAGTGAAACCCTTAATTTCTCAGATCCAAAAACCTTCCGGAAACTTGATAAACCAATGGGATGCCAATCATTAGAAGGAGAGGAGGAGTTCAGGAAGAGGTTGGCAGTGCTTTTATTTATTCTTTACTCCCTGATCTTGTTGTCATCCTATATCTTCATTTCTCACTCCTCGTCTCCATTCTTGAAACATAAATATGTTTTCTCTAACATACTCTCTCTCTATCTCTCTCATGTCACAAACAGATACGATAGCTGGGATGATCCAGAGGTCCCCAAGTTCCATTATGGTTCTCATTATTCTAGCGCTGGGATAGTTCTCTTCTACCTCCTCCGCTTGCCTCCCTTCAGTTCAGAGAACCAAAAGTTGCAGGGTGGGCAATTTGATCACGCTGATCGTCTTTTCAACAGTATACGGGATACGTGGTTGAGTGCTGCTGGGAAAGGCAACACTTCCGATGTCAAGGAACTAATTCCAGAGTTCTTCTACATGCCTGAATTTCTGGAGAACAGATTCGAGCTTGACTTGGGTGAGAAACAATCAGGAGAGAAGGTGCGTGGATATATTTCTAAAAGTTGAAGAAGTTTGTCCTCAATTTGACCTTTCTCCTGCATTAGGTGCATTAGTTCATATCTGAGTTTACTGACAGACCATAATCTTCTACAGGTTGGTGATGTTGTCTTGCCACCATGGGCCAATGGCAGTGCTAGGGAGTTTATCAAGAAGCACAGGGAAGCTTTGGAGTCTGATTATGTTTCAGCGCATCTGCATCACTGGATAGATCTTATTTTTGGATATAAACAAAGAGGGAAGGTTAGTGTGCTAGAACATATTTTCCCATGATAATGTTGAATAAAAATTTAAACTTATTCTGTCAGTGCCAGTTGCTTCTTAACTTGTTATGTTTATTATGACCGTATTTTTGGGATAGTCCTACTCCTACATTTCTTTCCACTTTTTTTGTCGGGTTGGTGTCATTATGATCTCTTGAGCATAACGAGCTCTTGCAATATATGTGATCAATGTCACCTTTTGTCTACTGGGGTTATATTTATTCTTCGATTAAATTATTGTCGCGTATTTCGTATTATCCATACTCCCTATTTATGGATTTGGGTTCTGGAATAGAAGAATAGGATAGTGAGTTTCATATTGAGTCGGCCTGAATTTTTTTTGGTCCTAGATGGCTTTCGGATTCTTTGCATTATACTGGCTTTAATTTGCACTCCTCACATTTTGCTATATGCATCACGTGTCTTCATGCCTAAAACTTCAGCTGTTAGCTCATTCACGCTCTATTCATATATATATTATGGTATTAACTGATGATGCGTGTAACGTGTTTTCCAGGCTGCTGAGGAAGCTGTTAACGTCTTCTACCATTATACTTATGAAGGCAGTGTTGACATTGATTCAGTTGCAGATCCGGCTATGAAAGCTTCAATACTAGCACAGATTAATCACTTTGGACAAACACCAAAACAACTCTTCCAGAAGCCCCACGTCAAGAGACGAACAGATAGAATGCATCTCCCTCATCCACTTCGGCATTCTCCGCTGCTTGTTCCTCATGAGATTCGCAAGAGCTCGTCTCCTATATCTCAAATTGTGAATTTTGGCGACAAGATTCTTATTGCTGGTGCAAATAATTTGCTAAAACCTAGAACGTATTCTAAAAATGTTGCATGGGGTTTTCCTGATCGGAGCTTGAGATTCGTGACATATGATCAAGAAAGGCTTATTTCTACTCACGAAGATCTTCACGTGGGCAGCCAGATCCAGTGTGTTGGTGCGACCCATGATGGTCAGAGTTTGGTTACTGGGGCTGACGATGGCTTGGTCTGTGTTTGGAGACTTGGCAAAGACGGACCTCGTGGAGTTCAACACCTGCAGTTGGAGAAGGCTCTTTGTGGTCATACTGGTAAAATCACCTGCCTTCATGTTAGCCAACCCTACATGATGATTGTGAGTGGTTCTGAGGACTGCTCAGTGATCATATGGGATCTGAGCTCGTTGGTTTTCGTGAGGCAGCTGCCCGAGTTCCCTTCACCGATATCAGCAATCTACGTGAATGACCTGACAGGAGAAATTTTGACTGCAGCAGGCGTGATACTCGCTGTTTGGAGCATCAACGGTGATTGCCTCGCAGTGGTGAACACATCACAACTCCCGTCGGATTCGATCCTCTCCCTCACAGCTAGTACTTTCTCAGACTGTCAAGATACACAGTGGTATGTATCCGGTCACCAAAGTGGCGCAGTCAAAGTGTGGAAGATGGTTCACTCTTCGAGCGAGGAGTCGAGCAAAGCCAAACAAAACACCAGCCCCAGAGCTGGCCTGGGACTCGGAACTAAACTTCCCGAGTATCGGTTGATCCTACACAAGGTGCTGAAGTCCCACAAATTACCAGTCACGGCCCTTCACCTGTCAAACGACCTAAAACAGTTACTGAGCGGGGATTCGGGAGGCCACCTTCTTTCGTGGACGATACCAGACGATCGCTTGAGATCCTTAATGAACCATGGCTGATGAGAGCAAGTGCGAATGGTGGTCGAATCCTCCTTTCGTTTACAGGCAGATCGGGTCTCTTGGAATGACTTTGACAGAGGAAGAAACTAACCAAGATGACAATGCCAGCTGCGCCTGTGTTCTGCAAGGATGAACGAGAGGTCAACCTCAGATACGTGGCGGAATACGCGTGGTCGGGGCTCGGGGTTGCTGCAGGTGGATTGCAACAGCAAGAGTGTGGAAGGCGTGGTTTTTGACACTGTAAAATTATCTTGTACAGATATATGTGTGTGTTTGCACGGATTGTAAGTCTCTGCTAATCTTATTAACAACGGAGAGACCCCACCATCTTAGCCATGCTCCATTTTTTTGTTGTGAAATGAGTGTAAATGAACAGTGCATATATATATCTTAACTTGTGAGGGTGTTATTTTCCCCCCCTTTTTTTGTCATTTCTATCTGCCCTGCTCAATACAAAGGGTAAGAAAAATCACAATTCTGATCAAGTTCTGGCACGTTCGCAATTATTTTCACAAATTTACTATGGTGGTGTTCGGTTTCCAAGATAAAATAATACTAAAATAAAACCTAGGATTGAGTTGTGAGTTGCAAACCGAACGCCCCATGGAGTCTAATATGGATGAAATTGTATTTATGTGAATATATGCACCAAATCAATAACAATAACATATTAACGAAACAACTTTGTCTCTTCAATCTATACATTAAACCACTTTTTTCTCGTGAAAGTTGTAAAATCCAAACAAAAATTCCGTTGCCGGGAATCGAACCCGGGTCTCCTGGGTGAAAGCCAGATATCCTAACCGCTGGACGACAACGGATAGTTGAATATACAAACTACATTTCTTTATCAATACTAATCCTAATTCATGCACATGGAAAACACTCTCATTAATCTCCTACACACTTCATCCATTTTACAACTTGATATGTGATGATTCCGCGAATTTTTGATGATGATAAATGCTCGTAAAAATAAATCACGACACAGAGAATTTAACGTGGTTCGATTTACTGAGGTAAATCTACGTCCACGGGGAGAAATGGGGGCAGGTTTGTATTGCTTGATCTGCCAAATACAGCTTACAACACAGACTTGCTATATGATTGTTTCTCTAGAGAGATTCTAACCTCTTCTATCAGATCTAAGTTCTATTTATATAATGAACTCAGATCATGGCTTGCGTCACCACCCTAAGTCGTGGATGTCGTGTAGGTTATGGCCTAAGATCGTGGGTGAAGCGTAGGTCATGGCCTACGATCGTGGCCTGAACTGACATCACGTGGTAGTGGGTGTGTTGGACATCCGGTATGGGTCCACTAACTCCTTGTTCGGTCGAATACCGAGACCGAACTGCTTTGGTTGCCGATCTGAGAGTAGAGCTTGATGCCGACCTGAGAGCAGAGCTTGATTGGTTGGCTTTTACCGAGCTGTAGGCTGAGGCCGAACTCTTTGGTAATGCCGAACTGAACTCTTGGGCTTTGGGCTGGCCGAGCTGTCACTGCTATTGGGCTTGTTTAGTACGTACCCCATCACTACCCCCCCCGAAAAGCGAAGTGATTCATTTCGGCGAAGCGAGTCACTTCGGCATTCTGGAAAAGGGTACGGGGGAGGCTGAAGTCAGGGGACGTGCCCTGCGCGTGACTGCATTAAATGCGGCATTAAATGCGACAGTAAAATCCGGCCGTTGAATCCTGAAAAGGTGGGATATGAAACGGTGCGATGATTTGAAATCTTTTCCAAATCTGATAAATACCGTCTTTCTTCATCATTTGAACACCTTTGCTATTGGCTTCTTCTGCACTCTCTATCTTCTGCGTGAAAAATTTCCTTCCGCTTTCAAAAATTTCTTCAGACTACCTTCACCTTCAAAAAGTAAGAAAAATGTCTTCTTCTTCTTCTTCGGAGTCGGGTAGCGTTAGGAAAGGGGGTAAGGGGTCTTCTAGCCGGAAAGAATCCGGGGAGAAGACCGTAGAGTATTTTCACAGTATCTTGAGTAAGGATACTGTGATATCCCTTTACGAAAAATACTCTTTTCCTGGGGGGAAGGCGGTGGTACCTGACGGTGATCACAGGGCTGACTCCCCGCCGGAGGGTTACGTCACCGTGTACGAGGCCTGCTTAGAATGCGGGCTTCGTTTCCCCCTCCCTTCTGCCTTTATAGATTTACTAGATTTTTTTCAGCTTCCTTTAGGCCAGGTGACTCCGAACTCTTGGAGGCACTTGTCGGCCTTCGCTGCCGAACTCCGTAGGTTAGGAAGGGATTTGTCTTTGAAGGCGATCCTTAAATTCTTTCAATTTAAGAGGAAGGGGTCTTGGTTTTACTTGATCCCTTTACAGCCCTTTAGGGCCTTTTGTAAAACGAAGTGGCCGAAGTGGCAAAATCGCTTCTTCTACTATAATAGGACCGCGGCTCCTAGTTTTCCCTGGAGAGGGCCGGAGTCCGTTATCCGTCACCCTCGGCCTGAACCGTTGGACGAGCTCGATGGCGAGCTCAACAAGATTCCCATAGTTAGGAAACAATACACGGAGTCTGAGCTCGTCAAGGGCGACGTCGTGTTCGACATCTCGTCTTCGGACGAAGAGGCCGAGGGTGAGGATTTCTCTTTATCTTTATGCTCTACTGCTTTAACGAAGAAAATCTGACTTTGCTTTCTTGCTTTTTGGCAGTGTTCATGTTGAATAAGGCTATCAGAAAGTCCTCCGAGCTTGTGGAGCCGGAGAGAGAGAAGGCTACCAGCTCGGCGCCTGATGCCGAGAAGAATCCGAAGAGGCAAAAGACCTCTTCGGGTCCAAAGAAGCCGGAGTCGACTTCGGCAAGCAAGAAGGGGAAGACCCAGAAGCCCCCAAGGGCGCCAGAGAAAGACGTGGTCTTGGCGCCTCCTTCGGAGCATATCTGTGAGCCATTTTTATGGCCCACGGACTTCGCCGAGGTGAATTGTCTTCTTGATTCCTTGGCTTGGCTTGTCTTGTATTTTTGGTGCCCTCTGTTAACTTTTTTCCTTATCCATTTTCAGAGGAATGATATGCTCTCCAAGCTCGTCGCCGTCGAACTCTCCAAAGCGTCCAACGACTATGCCGAGATGCAGAGGAAATTGGCGGCTGCTTGTCACCGGGCCGAGCAGGCTGAGGCAAACTTTGAGAAAGCCAGGGCTGCTAGGATTTCGGCCCAGGATGAAGCTCAGTTTGCCAAAAACCAGCTCGTCATCCAGCGAGAGCAGACGAAACGGAGGGATGCTGCCGCCGTGGTTGCCCAAGGAGAGGGTCTCCGTGCCTACACGGAGAGACTCTTTTTGAGCAGCCAGTTCTCGGCCTTTGTCGGTAGTCTGGTAAGGCTAATTGCCGATAAGGGCGAGCAGGGGCCCGACGTCGTGCTGCCTCTGTACAGCCGAGAGATAGCTGCTCGGCTTCAGAATCTGCCGCTCCTTGAGGAGCTCGCTTCATCCTCGGTCCTGCTTTCTGCAGACCGAGTCCGGAGTTGTCGAGCTGATCGGGACGAGAACCTGGAGGCTATCTTTGCCTCCGTGGGACCCGTTTCACCCGCTTCGACTTACAACGGAGAGGGTGAGGCCGAGCCGCTGGAGCGGGAGGCCGAAGTCGATCAGGCCGGGCATCCGGAGAAGGAGGCCGATCAGGAGGCGGAGGCGAGGCCGGCAGGAGGCGAGGCCGAGGCTGAGGTAGCCCAGGAGAAGGAAGCTGTACCAGACCGAGGAGCCGGAGACGAAGCAGGCGGAGTATGATTTCGTCTCCCTTCTCTTAGTCTAGTTTCTTCCTTGTAAAATGGCCTTGAAGCCCTAGTGTAAAAAATTTTCCTTGTGAATGAAAAATTCTCTACATTTGTCTTCGTATAGCTTTTCGTACTCGCCTTTACTCCTGTTGTATTTTACTATCTGCTCGGTACAGCTGCCGAACTAATATAGCTGCTTTGTACTCAAGGAGATGGAGATACTTCACTGGAAACGGCTGTACTCTTCGGCTTTAGACGAAGCTGAGAGAAGAGCTATAGCCGATCAGACGAAGAATGACGAGCTTCTGGCTCGTTTAGTGAAGCTGGAGGCCGATAATAAGGACTTAGAGTCCGATAAGAAGGATCTGGAGGCCGAGCTGAATACGACCATTGCTGAGAGGACTGCGTACGAGGATTACATCCGTGTGCGCGGGGGATTGACCATCTCAGATGTTCAGAGTCGAGTTGACGAACTGTGGGAGGAATATCTTGTACTCCGGAGGAACAATGCGCTGGAGAGCTCGGCTTGCCAACAAGTTGTGAAATCATTACGGCGCTGGGCTTCTCGGTACGACATTGTTCTTTCTCGGCGCCCCTCCATAGAAAGATTCCTTCGGCATATCGTGCCAACAGATGCTCGCACTCCAGATCAAACCTCTGGTTCCCTTGTTCAAAATCCTACTCCCAGCCAACAACGAACTCCGGAACAGCCGGAGACGTCAAGACGAGAACGGGCTCAGGAGCAACCGGAATCGTCAAGACGGGGACGGACTGAAATTCGCCGAGGAGTTGTGACTATGAGCGAGCAAGATCAGCAGATGCTTATTGCAGAGACTCTTCATCGCCGAGGTGTTAGGACTTCTCGGGCTCGGGGAAGAGGCGTTGGGTCGAGGATAGCATCTCGTCGACCTGCTTATTCTTCATCTGCTCGGAACAACCGAACTCGGCTTCCAGAGGATTTTGCAGATAGGTGGCTTAACTTCAGCAACCCTGGACGGTAGAATAGTCCTTTGTAATAGCGTAACGCCATTTTGTAGGGTAGCGGAGTTGTATGCCGAACAAGATTTGATAAATGAAATTTTGTTTTCGCTTCTAACACTGTATTTACAGCTTAGCGAAAAAATTTCATCGTACTTGTCCTCGGTCTTATGAAGTAAACTTCTTTGACCGGACTTGGTCCTTGGTCTGATGAAATAAACATCTTTGACCGGACTCGTCTTTGGTCTGATGAAATAAACACCTTTGACCGAACTCGTCTTTGGTCTGATGAAATAAACATCTTCGACCGGACTCGTCTTTGGTCTGATGAAATAAACATCTTTGACCGGACTTGGTTTGTGTTCTAATTTTGCGATTTTTGTCGCCGGGATCGAACTTTCCCTTGTCCTAATTCGGCGAGTTTTATCGCGTGGATCGGACTTTCCCAGTTAACCGAAGTGGTCTTATGCAGTAAACCTCTTTGACTAGACATGGTCGTCCTCGGTCTTATGAGGTAAACTGCTTTGACCGAACTTGGTCGTCCTAATTCGGCGAGTTTTATCGCGTGGATTGGACTTTCCCTTGTCCTAATTCAGGCAAGTTTTATCGCGAGAATCGGACTTTTGTTGCAGTTCGTTTCAGACGAAGTGCTTGATTCTTAAGCAGAATTGTGGTCTTGTATCCTCTTTAGAAGCTTTGACACACAATCGTGGGCTTGTTGCAGCTCGTTTCAGACGAACTGCTTGTTTAAGCTGAATTGTGGTCTTATATCCTCCTTAGAAGCTTGGACTCACAATAGTCTTTAATAATCGATCTAAAAAGGGGATCAGTCTTTAAAGAACGATATACCTTGGTACCATTTGTAAGAGACGACAAGCACATAGGGACAAAACACAGAGAAAAAATGAAAAAGACGAAAGAAAAAAACTTTAAACTTTTTATAAAACGACAAGTAAAAGGTGCAAGTAAAAAACAAACAAATAAAAACACATACCCCTATGACCGAACTAGACACGAGACGGACTGACCGGACTTGTCTCTTACAAGTGGAACTTCTTGAGGTTGGAGACGTGCCATGTTCGGGGTACTTGTTCTCCTGACATGTGAGTCAATTTATAAGACCCTTTGCCGAGGACTTCTGACACCCGATATGGACCCTCCCATGTGGGTTCGAGTTTGCCCAGCTTTTCTGCTCGGCTTACTTCGTTGTTTCTCAAGACGAGATCTCCCACTTGAAATTGAAGCTTTTTCACCCTTTGGTTATAATACCGGGCTACTTGCTCCTTATACTTGGCTGCTTTTATGCACGCCAATTCTCTTCTTTCTTCGGCGAGATCTAGTTCTGCTCTCAGTCCGTCGTCATTCATTTCTGAGGAGAAATTTAGAGTTCGGGGACTGGGTACGCCGATCTCCACCGGAATTACGGCTTCAGTGCCGTACACCAGACTATACGGAGTTTCACCGTTGGAGGTTTTGGGTGTAGTTCGGTAGGACCATAGGACTTGAGGGAGATTTTCTACCCATTGTCCTTTGGCTTGTTCTAACCGAGCTTTCAACCCTTTCACCAGAATCCGGTTCGTTACTTCCGTTTGTCCGTTTGCTTGGGGATGGGAGACCGAAGTGAACCGCTGTTGTATGTTCAGCTCTTGGCACCAATTCTT
This sequence comes from Salvia splendens, assembly GCF_004379255.2. NCBI lineage: Eukaryota > Viridiplantae > Streptophyta > Magnoliopsida > Lamiales > Lamiaceae > Salvia > Salvia splendens. The sequence goes on along the minus strand of NC_056033.1, from coordinate 42,054,963 downwards.
GAACGTCTTGTCGGTGAACTGAGTCCCATTATCCGAGATGAGGATGTGGGGTATGCCAAATCGGCACACTATGTTCTTCCAGACGAAGTCCAATGCCTTTGAGCTCGTTATCGTAGCTAATGGTTCAGCCTCCACCCACTTCGTGAAGTAGTCCACGGCAACGATAAGGAATTTCATTTGCCGAGGAGCTTGAGGAAGTGGTCCCACTATGTCTATGCCCCATTGCATGAAAGGCCAAGGGCTTTGCATAGTGTATAGATCGGTCTGCGGCATCCTTGGGACATTTGCATGAATTTGGCACTTCGTACACTTCTTGACGAGCTGCACTGCCTCTTGTACCATGGTTGGCCAATAATATCCCCATCTCAGAACTTTTTTAGCTAAAGCTCTGGCTCCGATGTGGCTACCGCACGATCCTTCATGAACTTCTCTGAGGATGTAGTCCGTCTCTTCTGGTCCTACGCACCGCAATAACGGCTGGAGGTAAGACTTTCTAAAGAGGACTCCTTCATGAAGTTCGTACCGAAGAGCTCGGCACGTGATCTTCCGAGCTTCTCTCTTATCCTCGGGCAATTGTCCTTGATCCAGATACTGCAAGATCGGCGTCATCCAGTTCGGCGAGCTGGATACAGAATGTACCTCGGCTTCATCAATGCTTCGATGCATTAATTCTTCCGCCTTTGAGCTCGGATCTGAGGCCAACTTACTTAAGGTATCTGCTCGGCTATTTTCCGCTCTGGGAATGCGGATTATCCGAAAATAGGAGAAACTTCGGCTGATGCTTTGCGCTTTGTCCAAATACTTCTTCATTCTCTCGTCACGGGCTTCACTTGTACCCAACATGTGATTTACTATGACTTGTGAATCACAATGGACTTTGAGAGATTTGACGAGTAGACTTTGCGCTAACTGGAGTCCGGCCAGGAGGGCTTCGTACTCGGCTTCATTATTAGTAGTGGGGAATAGGAAACGAAGTGAGTAGGTTACCTCGTGTCCGTCGGGAGCGACAAGTAAAATACCAGCTCCACTTCCCATCTTGTTTGAAGCTCCATCTACGAATCCGCTCCAGCAGTCCGGCGGCTCTACTTCGGATTCCAAGGGTTGTGCTAGTTCGGCATTGGCAGAATTCTTCTGTTCGGCAATAATAGGAATTGCTTGATCGAACTTCGCTTCTGCAAGAAAATCTGCCAAGGCTTGTCCCTTGATGGCTTTCCGAGGTAGATATTCAATTGTGTGCTCTCCCAACTCTATAGCCCACTTGGCGATTCTGCCCGATGCTTCTGGCTTGGTCAAAACTTGCCGAAGAGGTAGATCGGTTAAGACGCATACCTTGTGAGCATAGAAGTATGGCCGCAGTCTCCTTGCTGCATTTACTAACGCCAGAGCAATTTTTTCCAGAGGTTGATACCTTGTTTCTGGACCTCTTAATGCTCGGCTTGTAAAGTAGATGGGAAACTGCTTTAGGCCTTCTTCTCGTACAAGCACCGCGCTGATGGTTTGATCCGATGCCGCTAAGTATAAGAATAGTACTTCGGCTTCGGCTGGAGCAGAGAGAATAGGAAGCTCGGCTAGATAACTTTTGAGCTCGTCAAAAGCCTTTTTCTGCTCGGCTCCCCACTCGAACTTTGGTGCCTTTTTCAACACCTTGAAGAACGGCAGTTGCTTTTCGGCTGCTTGGGAAAGGAATCGACTCAGTGCGGCTAGACATCCGGTTAGCCTTTGCACGTCATGTATGGACTTCGGCATTGCCATGTTCTGAACGACTTGAACTTTTGAGGGGTTTGCCTTGAGTCCGTCTTTTGAAACCCAACAACCCAGAAACTTTCCCGAATCTACCAAAAAGGTACACTTTTGGGGATTAAGTTTGAGGTTGGCTTTCTTGAGCACGTTGAGAGTGGACTTGAGGTTGTGCTCGTACTCCGAGGTGCTTTTGCTCTTGACGACTATATCGTCAACATATACTTCGACTTCCTTTCCAATCAGGTGCCGAAAAAGCTTGTCTACCATCCTTTGATAAGTGGCTCCGGCATTCTTTAAACCGAATGGCATCTTTTTATAAGCGAAAATGCCGAAATCAGTAATGAAGGCCGTTTTTGAAGCGTCAATCTCATCCATTAAAACCTGATGGTATCCTTTGTATAGATCAAGAAAACAAAAAATTTCAAAGCCTATCAGAGCTTCTACTTTTTTATCTATGTTCGGAAGGGGATAGCAATCTTTGGGACAGTGCTTATTTAGATCGGTGAAATCTATGCACATCCGCCATCCTCCTTCCTTTTTCTTGATCATGACAGGATTGGCCACCCACGAAGGATACTTCACTTCGAATAACACATCCGCCTTCAATAATTGACGGACTTCGTCATGGATGACTTGACTTCGTTCTGCCGCAAAGAGTCTTTGCTTCTGTTTTATCGGCCGGACCGAAGGATCAATATTTAAACGATGAGTGATTACCTCGGGGGGCACTCCGGTCATGTCCAACGGAGACCATGCAAAGACGTCTTTGTACTCCTTGAGGAGCTGGATGGTTTTTTCCCGAAGTAGAGGCGTTCCCGCGAAGCCGATCTTAACCGTTCTGGATGGATCGTCTTCGTACAGCTGAACTGTCATCGAGTTCGGCTCCGGTATGACTTCGGTCATCGCCTCTGACTCCGGCTGCTGTGATTGCTATGCTTGGTGGTGCCGATCTGACTGCTCGGCACTTCTAAGCGCAATTTGCAGGCATTCCTTTGCTCTTTTTTGGTCACCTCGGATGACCGCTATCCCTCCTTTAGTAGGGATCTTGATGGTGAGGTGATAGGTGGAGCAAACGGCCCGAACTGTGTTGAGCCAGTCTCTTCCCAGGATGACGTTGTACGGGGACCGAGCTTTTACCACGAAAAACTCAATCATCGTACTGGAGCTAGTAGGCGCTTTCCCCACCGTGATCGGAAGGCTGATAATACCTTCAGGGCGGGTGTCCTCCTGGGCGAAGCTCTTCAGGGGAAGCGGAGCCGGGCTGAGCCGAGCTGGGTCCACTTCTAGTTTGTCGAAGCACTCTTTAAAAAGAATGCTGACTGACGCTCCTGTATCCACAAACACCCTGTGGATCAGTTTGTTTGCCACTCCGGCTTGGATGACAATGGCGTCTTGGTGAGGAGAGATGGCCGGGACGGGATCAGCATCCGAGAACGTAATCACTTCGTCCTGCTTCAGCCTTTTATGCGTTGGCTCCTCTCGATTGGAGCCCCTGCGCTCTGACTTCAGGGACGACTTGGTCTTCCCGGCAGGGAGAGCGTCAATAGTCAGGATTACTCCATCATATTGCGGCTCGTCATCGTCTTCGGGATCCGGCTGCCTTTTCGGATCCTGAGGAGCGCAGTTCGCACCTCTCTGCTTCTTATTCTTCTTTGACTGCTTGCTTTGGTATTTTTTCAATGTCCCTGCCCTCACAAGAACATCGATACCTGCAGCCAAGTTTCTGCACTCCTCGGTATCGTGACCGTGGTCTTGATGGTAGGAGCAGTAGTTATCCTGGGGTCGGCGCGCGGCAGATTTCGTCATCCGCTTTGGCTTTTCGAACAGGTCGGAGTGTAGTTCGAAAATTTCCGCTCTCGGCTTGTTCAGCGGTACGAACTGAGCGGGCGGCTTCTCGGGATTGAGACGGGGTCCCAATCTGTCTTGCACCGGAGTCCTTTGAATCCTTTCAAAAGGAGTTCGGCGAGGATGTCCCTGATCGCCAAAAGGAGTTCGGCGAGGATGTCCCTGATCGCTATGATCGGGCTTCCTCCTGTCTCCTCGGGACGATGAGCTGTCTAACGACCGTTTGCGACGGTCTGCCTCATCGGCTCGGGAGTACTGGTCCGCAATGTCCCACATTTCCTGAGCTGTCTGCGGACCGCACTCAACGAGCTTCCTGTAGAGAGCTCCGGGCAGGATTCCATTTTGGAATGCCGAGATGACAAGCAGATCGTTGAGATCGTCCACTTGCAGGCATTCCTTGTGGAATCTTGTCATAAAGTCGCTGATTTTTTCGTCGCGACCTTGACGAATGGAAAGCAGCTGAGCCGAAGTGATTCGGGCTTCCGCTTTCTGAAAGAACCTCCTGTGGAAGGCATCCATTAGATCTCGGTAAGATCTGATGCTGCCCTGGGGGAGGCTATCGAACCACCTTCTCGCGTTCCCGATGAGCAGCTCGGGAAATAGCTTGCACATGTGGACCTCGTTGAGACCCTGGTTCGCCATGTTATATTGATAGCGCCCCAGGAAATCGTGAGGGTCCACGAGCCCGTCGTAAGTCATCGACGGAGTTCGGTAGTTCTGTGGTAGGGGAGTTCGGGTGATGTCGTCCGAGAACGGAGTCTTCAGTGCTCCGTACACGGCGAATCCGATATCTCGTCGGTATGGAGGAGATTGAGTTCTCCTGTGATTCCGGTACCGAGGAAGATCAGGAATATGTCGGGGTTGAGGATTCTTCTTCCTGGAAGACACGGCACTACTGCGGTAGTGACTTTCATGTCTGGATGAGGAAGGAGAATCCTCCGTTTTCGTCTTCGGCTCTTGGCTCTTTTGCAGGAAGGCTAAGAACTCATCCTGCTTCTCAGCCAAGAACAGCTTGACAGCCTCATTCAGATCAGGCTGCTGGGAAGACTCAGTGGGACGATTTTTGGAGCGGCCTGTTCCTTCGCCATGAGAACTGGTGGTGGATTTATCCCTAGGCTGTTTTCCAGACCTATGGGATGGATTGGCTTCCTCCGGGTTCTCACGGGCAGGAATGCGGGTATTCTGCGATCTGGTATGCATTTTTTGGGTGGAAAAAATGGATCAAAAATTCGCTTTATCACAAATTTTGTTCTTCGTTTCCCACAGACGGCGCCAGTGATGATTCCGCGAATTTTTGATGATGATAAATGCTCGTAAAAATAAATCACGACACAGAGAATTTAACGTGGTTCGATTTACTGAGGTAAATCTACGTCCACGGGGAGAAATGGGGGCAGGTTTGTATTGCTTGATCTGCCAAATACAGCTTACAACACAGACTTGCTATATGATTGTTTCTCTAGAGAGATTCTAACCTCTTCTATCAGATCTAAGTTCTATTTATATAATGAACTCAGATCATGGCTTGCGTCACCACCCTAAGTCGTGGATGTCGTGTAGGTTATGGCCTAAGATCGTGGGTGAAGCGTAGGTCATGGCCTACGATCGTGGCCTGAACTGACATCACGTGGTAGTGGGTGTGTTGGACATCCGGTATGGGTCCACTAACTCCTTGTTCGGTCGAATACCGAGACCGAACTGCTTTGGTTGCCGATCTGAGAGTAGAGCTTGATGCCGACCTGAGAGCAGAGCTTGATTGGTTGGCTTTTACCGAGCTGTAGGCTGAGGCCGAACTCTTTGGTAATGCCGAACTGAACTCTTGGGCTTTGGGCTGGCCGAGCTGTCACTGCTATTGGGCTTGTTTAGTACGTACCCCATCAATATGGAAGTCTATCTTTATAAGTAAAAAAACATTGTAAAAGAAAAGAAAATCTATGATTATTGAAAAAATAATATTACTCATCTTTGCAAAGAATCATACTATGCATTTCATTCCTATCATGTATCAAGTGGTATTTATTAGATTTGCAGATGGTGACTACTTTCTTGAATGCTTGAATTCCTCTTTCTCCAATTTAGTATTTTTAGGTAGTCCTATTTTCTGATTTTTGTTTAATTGAAGTCTCTTCATTCACTGTCAAAACGTGTGAGAATCAAACTTAGCTGGCAATGTCAATAAAATAAATGAGGCATGTAGCAGAACACCAAGACAAGAAGAAACTAAAAAAAAGAATTATTTTGTAAATAAAAAGCATTTATTCTTTCTGCTTCATCTTCATCAGTCTTCCTCTTTTCAATTCCATTTCATGTGTAGGTTTGTTAGGCATTGGACCACTCTATACTATGCTGGTATTATATAGGGTTACTATTTGCTACACTACTACTACTACTACTATCTATTCTTTTTTTTAAATAGGAATAGTCCAACAATTATTCAGGATAAAAAGAACTTCTCCTCCTTAATAAACACAAAACAAATCAGAATAAAACACACATTGTAGAATCAAAACTGTATCATATTTGAACAGGAGTATAATTCCAATATTTCATGCTTGAAAGTTGAATCTCTAGTTAAGCATATTTTAATTTTTTTTATTGAACTAAGAAGTGGTGACAAATCAGTCTAGGCATAGGGCCATCTGTGCACAAGACTGCAGCTATAAATATATGGTAGTAGTAGTAACATTTTAATTAAGACTATAGCTGAAGTATTTTGTCATGTAGTACTCTTTTTTTTTTTGAGCTTGGTTGTGTCACGTTCATGTAGTACTCTTTACATCATGACATTCTATTGATTTTACAACAGTTGCTATACAAGTGTCTTTGACCATTTATCTCTCTCTTATCATGTCATGTTAGAAGCCTCTCAAATTTCTTCTCTCTGTTTTTTTTTTCTTGTTTTTATTTTCTTCCTGTTTATAAACAATGATCTATACTAGCTAGCCCCTTTATGCTTTATTTTCAAATATTCTCCATTTTCATAGTACTAGAATATAGTTTTGTAAAACACTTTTTGATGTGCAACACTTGTAGATGTGTAAAACATTTTTGTAGAATATAATATTATTTGTATAACATCTTGATGAATAAATACATCTTGATGAATAAATACAACTGTATCATGTTATGCCAATAGTATGAAATACTATATAGTAGTGCTCAAGCCTGACATGCATCTTGATTTCAACTTTTAACCATGAAACAAGAAAAATACTCACTAGTCAGATTTATCACTCCATGAAAAAGAAATACTACACATACATTATGTGTCAAAAATGAATTGATTAGAGTTTATCCTGCCCTGCTCTTTAACAGACCTGAAGTGTCATAGAGTTGACCAAAACTCTACCTTTGCATTCTATTTTTATTATTCTGATGATTACACAACAGAAGCCCTCTCTCTCAAGACATATATATAGGCATATAGGTAGTTAGCTGTAAATATTTCCTTTTCATTATTATTATATAGATTCCCACATGACAAGACCTTAAATTTACTGTTGAAGAAATGTGAGTTTGTCTTCTTCATCATTTCTCCCTATAAATACCCTTACCTCTCTCAATATTAAACACATTCTTCTTCTGTCATCCTCTTATAATTAGCTAATTTCTTCTTGATTTGAACTTGGAGATCTAGGAGAGGAACAAGTGAAGCTGCCAGCATGATCTATGTTGGGATGGTTTGATAATTTCTTCTAGCAAGAAGAAATTGTTCTTGTCCCAAACTAGGTCATGCTCTGACAGCATCACTCCTTCCTCTCCAGAGACACACACACACACACACACATATATATATATATATATATAGACAGAGATATTTCCTTTTATTTTGTTTCTGTACATCAACAAACATTACTATATTCTTTTTACTACTTTTAGAATATTATTATTGTTGGATCTCTGTCTCATGTTAGATTCTTGTTTTTTTTCTTCTTTTCATCATCAATTATTAATTTGGATGATATGTCGACCCATTTTTATATGATAAATATTGCATTCCTCTTATTCAGGTGGAAGGCTTTGAATTCTTGAGGCTGCTGAGAGAGAAAAAGAATCACTAATTTAATTTAAATACATTTAGGTAGCTAGGACAAATAATACCAGTGCAACATTTTGATGACATTTCGTTGCAAAAAAATCAACCCTAAAAAACTTCCAAATCAATTTCAAGTGAAGTGTGAGAATATGTGAACATAATATAAAACCATGATTAAGTCATTAAACACAAATTCTTGACAACTTACAAGTTACTACAACTACAGATTATACCTCCAAATTTTTAGTTCATTATTAAAAAGATGAACTAAAAATGATGGAGTATTGTATTTTTGAAATCCAAAATTTATAAAATAAACCAAAAACGAACTAAAAGATACCTTAAAACGATGGTTCAGCATTCTGCAATAACAGTAACACACTTAACTTCATTCAGAAATGGTGGGTTACTTGCATTGTCATATATGCCCCTCATCAATATATCTATGAGAGAGAGGAGAGAGGGGCATATATGAGAACGCAAGCAACTCTCCATTTTTGGAAGCTTTGGATACTAAGAGACTGCCGTCGTAAAAAGCAAACACTTGATATATTGCAGAGAGATAGAAAATAGGTTTATTATAACGTTATTACATAGATAGCTACATAAAGTCAATGCAGGTGTGAAACAAGAAATTTTCTACCAAGGTTCGTTCACACTAATTTCAGTAAAGAAAGTCGTCGGAAATTTCAGGCAGCCGCCACTTAATTTTCCCAATAATATTGTATACTCATCTGTTTCACTACACACTTTAAGAATGTTAAAGTGTGTTTTAAGAAAAATGATTATATTCTACTTGTAGAGTTTTTTTGAATGCGATATTAGACACAGTTGAATACAATTATGTGGCAGAATTTTAAAGCTATTAGACAAATCAAAATTTAGAGATGAATTCTACTTGGGGTGTGAATGTATTTATTGTATAGAGATTTGAGAATGACACATCAAGAATATTTATCACTCTTTGTGGTCCATGTAAATATATGCAGATGATAATATAGAGAGAATTTCGTTGGTATAGAATTGATTAGTCAGCAAAATGAAAATTGTCTCAACTCTAGTACTACACATACAACATTAAAGAAAAGGCAAAAGATTGCATAATCCCAAATACAACCAAAAATCTTAAAAGAATACTGTTGAATACATATATTTATAATCTAAATACACATCCCTAAATCCGGTATTGCAAAAATAAATTGGCATAAAATTACACCATAAAAGTAAAAATCTATAAACCCAAAAAACCAGTTCCAACCAAACAGAGGATGAATATAGAATAACTAATGGATTATCTCTTGCATTTTCCACAACTATAAACACCACGAGCAAAGGCCGATCCACTAGCCAGCTGCCTACTTCTGAATATTTCATCTGAAAATCTAAATCTCCTCTTCTTTTTATTCGCCGTCATGAATTTGACCGTCTGGAATCTGAGGGGCGAGCTGCTGTCTGCTTCGAAACTCTCACATGCCCGTAATATCAAATTTCCTGGACAGTCACGACATCAGAGAGAGCAAGAGAGAGAGTATTTCTCTTAGCCATTGTGGGTATTTTGGAGTTTCATTATAAGATCATTACCCGATTATTATGCATTTTGTTGGACTTGCCGAAAAAGCAGCACCATCCAGTCAGCATAACCATTGGCACCACCAATCTGGTCCTCGACAAGACTTGTAAGTAGGAAGAAACCTTCTCTAGGTTGATCACCCTGCCTCACAAGATGGCATAGCTGAAAATATGACGGATCGCTCTTCCTACTTTGATTAAGAATCTCCATGATTTTTCTAGACATGGGGTTGTCTCTTTGGGAGAGGCTAACCTGGATCCACAGATTAAGAGGAAAACATCTTATGACAGGATACAAAGGCAAAACAAGAGTTACCTCAAAGAAAATACCGAAAGACTAGTATGGTTTAACATAGAAAAAATACAAAGACAAAACAAGAGTTATTTCAAAGTAAATACAGAAAGACTAGTAAAGTATGATTTAACATACAAAAAGATTATAACCAGCTACAGAGATATGAAACAATAAACTAACATCTGAATTGATGCATTGTCAATGTAGTCAAAGAAAATTGCATTATTAAAACGTAAAACAATTGTGAGTGATGGTCAAACCATCAGCAAGAAATACTTCAGGTATATTGTCGCACCCAATAAAAATTTAAAGAAATATTACATATCTGCTGTTAAGGTAAATATAACATACAAGTAAATTTAGTCCTTCGGCGTAAAACTAAAATAAACTAATAAAAATTAAACCAATTTTAAACTAAATTATACTATATGCCCCCAGAGTTTGAAAAGTGTACTGATGGGAAAACTAAACACAAAGACAATGCATAGTGTGTGCATGCTTATATGATACGTACATTATTTATTCATGTTTAATCATTTTTATTTAAAAGACAAACTGACTGTAAGGAACATGATTATCTTATTACTTAGCGTATAAAGTAGTTGCAGAATGAAAGTTATGAGAAGTTATATAAAATGGTCAAATGAAGTTCACCTTTGAGAAGTCCGTGGCAAAATCTTCCCCGACCAAATTCTTAGTTATGTCAGGTGAAAGTGCTTTACCAAACCATACGACAAATTGGAAACCATCATCAAAGATATAGAGACCTCTGGTGTCTAAGCTCTCTACGGTTAGTGGAAGCCTCTTTCTGGTGTCAAATTCTTCAGTCTGAGGAGACATAGGGAATAGGTAAGATGCACACCAAATCATACTCCAACAAAAGAAACAAGAATGCAATAAACTTACTTTTACAAGACACTCATCCACACGAACTAGGTTAGGATACAGAAGTTTCAGCAAACTTTTTACAGGTAAAGCCATCATGGTGTATGCAGCTGCACTGCGCTCATCAAGCTGCACATCGGAATACCCACCACGGAGGGGTAGTGATTTACACAATGCTAGTCCATACAACGGTAAGAATTTTAGTGACTCAGGGTAGATCATCCTTCCTGACAAGCGATGTTGAACAGCATAAAGATTCCGGTATTCCCTTAGAGCTTTGACAATACGATGTTGAACACCATTCCGAGCTTCTTCTAGCTTGGATGACAAAGTCTTTTCAATTGCTGCAGATTAATCATGTTAAAATGGGACCAATGTTGGAAGGGCATTATAAAAGAACATAATTATACAATTATATCTTCTCTACTTTGTTTCCTTCCGATTGAGGGGAAAGAGGTTGAGAGTGGGGCAGGCTCGCGAATTTATCGATATCAGATTCGTAAAAGAACAAAAATTTTGTTGTCAATTTTATATGATAAAAAAATCATCCTTACCTAGCCTGGAGAACAGAGAAATAATTGCTCCAGTGTCAGCTAGGCGGTACATCTCTCCTAGATCTGCAACAACTGGAGCAGCTGCAGTGTGTACTCTGATACGCCGCTCGCCAGAAGATGATGTATATCTTATAAATGGTTAAGGCTTTTAGTTTTCTAACATCTCCAGTTGATTGTCATGAGGATGGCCCTAAAGATTCCTATAACCTAGATGGCTGATTAATGACATGAAAAAACAAAAGACGTGATAATAGAATGTCAGTAGTTCTCCCAAAAGAAGAGGAATTTGCCTTTCATGTTATTAGAACAAAGAATCTGAAAGTTATATGTACTAACTCGCAAGATATGATCAAATAGATAGTTACACAAAAAATGGTTAGATAAGGATACAATAGTGCAACTTGAAAGTACACAGTCTGAGTAGTCAACAGTGTCTCTTCAAGAGACAATTGTGCTGCATAAGCCTTATCACAGTCAACAGCAGGGAGTGCGAGTAAGTCTGTGGATCTTAGCATAAAATTTCCATGATAAGATGTAAACCGTACTCCTACAGACAGAGAACAAAAAAACACAAGCTTCCAGCATCAGAAGCGCATCCAACAATACTTAAATTATCTGCAGGTGAGTGTGAGTGTGTGTGTACGTGAGAGAGAGAGAGAGAGAGAGAGAGAGAGAGAGAGAGACAGAGACTTCCTAACAACTAAGTTTCATCAACCTGTGACTTAAAAGTATCTACCTTTTCCACATCTTATCCTCATGACCGCTTCCCACGCAGTTTCTCTGGTAAGATCTCTGGTTAGCTCATGTTTCAACTTTTCTTTATGGATACTAGCCTGGAAATTTGGATAATAATACACCTGACCGCCAGTATACTTTGCCAGTGTTCCTAGGAAGCATCAACGATGGCAGAATTAAAGTGAAATATAATTATCATTTAACAAGTCAAGGCATCAGTTATGTCAAGGCCTACAAGTCAAAAACCATTGAAGGTTCCAACTAAAACAAAAGGTTGAAGGACAGTATAACATACCTAAAGTTGCTATATCCGTGTACTTATCACTGAATGCATATACATTTACAGCTATCTGATACTTAGTAAAATCAGCAGCCATCTGTTTATAAAATGGATCTTCAGGTAATCGTAAAGTATGCTCTTTATCAGTGCCATAAACTCGAATATCATCCCCACGCAGCTTCAGGAGGCCAGCACCAAGAGATGGTAGACTATTCTGGAAGATTAACAATTTACCACCAAGTTGGCTCTGACAATTGAAAGAAAAGCTTGTTAGTCTAAGCTAAAGGAGAACAGTTTCCGTTAGTACAACCCTTATCAGAAAACTTAAGATTAGCAACATGAATGGCAAATAAGAGAAAGCATTAGCCTTAATATTATTTCAAAATCAAGTTCATACTCATAGTTACTAATCAATGTTTAAATGGTGCAAGTCACAGAGGGAGACACACCATAACCAAGAATGCAGCTTTGAGAGCTGGACCAAATGCGGATTCAACATTCATGTTCTCCTGGAACATGGAGGGCAAGCTATCAAGGAATGCCTCCACCACACTCCTAGATTCTGACAAGTTGACTAGAAGATCATCTGGTAATGGAACAAATATATCATCCAAATCCGAGACAACCATCATCTGAGGCTGAGCCAATGATGACTGATGCAAGAGAAAGCCACCAACATTATGTTAAGTAAGATAAAACTTCATAAATAACTTTTATGTGTAACAATTTACCTTCATGTTATAGAAATGTATGGTGCTATCATAAGTTATAAAGCCAATCTGTGTTCGTGTTGAACCAGGTAAGCTGTCCAGGCAAGACTTAATAGTCTGTGACATAACCTGAAATTTATTATTAGCATTAATTTAGTTAATAGAAGAACTGACAAATAATTGGGATATAGTAGTAGTCAATGCCTTATTGTTCCTGGAAGAAAGTAAATATTTCTTCAACCAGTTTGCACGAGAAAACATAAGATGACAGGATGACTCGGAAATTACATGATATGGAAATAATATAGGTATTAAAACCGAATAAGTACTCTAAAAAGGAAAACAGAATAAGCTTCCAAATAAATTGTGTCATATCACCCATTAAACTGTTTAGCTCATAGCACCCATTAAAGAACCACCCTATTAACTACACAATAGGATAATTGAACCCCTACAATATTATTATGAGAGAATTCAGACATTAGTATTGGAACAGTATATTCAATAGATAACTCGCACATGCAGAGTAGCTGAATCTCAAACCAGAAATTTACGTTGAGAATACAGTCAGATCCAGGTCTACTTACTACTACCAAATGCATTAATTATGGATAAAAGACAAACATGGCATAGAATCTGTCTTGAGTTCCAATGCAGGATTACAGGAAATTGATACTCCCTCCGTCCGTGAAATGTTGTCCACTTTGCTTTTTTCCATTTTTGGTAAATGGATCCCACTTTCCACTAAATCATTACACTCACATTCTATTATAAAACTAATATATAAATGTGGGGTCTACATTCACTAACTTTTTCCACCCACTTTTTTTCACATTTCTTAAAACACGTGCCGAGTCAAACATGGACAACATTTTGCGGATGGAGGGAGTATTACGTCTTACATAAAAGTAACATATTAGTAGTCCTGTTAACTATACAGTGAGTTGTACTTCAATTACAAACAACATTTTAGTGGATTACAGATCAGTATAAAAAAAGTTACCTCAAGCATTCCGCTTTTAACAGCAGATATTGATACATCGATGAGGAAAAAATAGAGTGGTGGCATTGGAGGGCGGACCATGTACTCAGCTGGAGCGATAAACTCAACACTACCCTTTATAAGTTCAGGCCTTTGATCTAAATCAACTCTTCTGCCACTAGCATCCACATGGGCAAAATAATCACTTGGAACTGCATAAGAAGCTACTGGTAAACAGTGCAGAACCTTTTGAAATGATAAAAATTAAAAGAACCCAAATAAATTCCCCTGAGTTGCTTCTAAGTTTTTCAGACTTTTTAGTAATCCTAGATTAACAAGGCAGATATGGCATTAAATCAACAATTGATTCCTCCAGATTGACTGTTAAATCATGTCATAGTTACAATCATGTCATAGTTGTAAACCCACTTCAAATAGATTAAGTAAAAATAGAAACTGTTTGAATTTGTTAATTTTAAGTTTACATCCCATCATCGAGGAAAAAATGAACCTTTGAAAAGCATCAAGAGAAAGGTTTACCAAATCATTGTCTATTTAGCAAGGTGTTCTTATACAAAAGGGATAGTTTTAAGAACCTAGTAACAGAAAACTAATAGTCAGTGAATACAATAGCAAAACACTAGCAACTAGCTATAGCAGAAATCTTCTCAATTTTCGTGATTAAAAGAAAACATAAAAATTAGATACGGATATACATATATGTTTGTGTTAAAATGACAACACCTCTTAAAGTGACACCATACCACCATTTCTAGCCAATCATTTGTACACGTGGACGAATAATCAGCTGCCATGTGGCAATCATAAAAAACGCTCAAGGGTAAATTTTCTCCGTCTGCAATATCCAATACGCTAGACTGCAATTTTTCCCCGTCTGCATTATCCAATACGCTAGACTGCAATCTATAGATTGCAGTGTAGCGTTTATACTATTGCAAGCTACATATATAATTATACATACAATTTAAGACTAAGTAAAGTTTGGGAACGATTTACCATCATTTAGCAATGAGCATATATTGCATCTCCACTTTCTTCCATTGTCAGTGAACGCGACATATGGGTTCACATAAGTACGGCACCTTCTACATCTAATGATTCCTGTTGTGGCAAAATTAACAATTGGAACTTCCTCCTGGAAGTAAATTAAAGTTACAATTAAAACAAATAGATTGTAGAGGGCGTATCTACATATGTGTGAAATCATCTTCTTAACCAAGACTAACCCCGGGAGGAGTTTCTGCTAGAGGGCAAACAACAGCCCCAATAGACAAATGCCATCGTGATGCCAATGATTGAGAATTTGGTATGCCACTTGTTGTCAGTCGCAAGAATCTAGAATCACAATTCATTGGGTACATATCAGCATAAGACTTAGGTTCCACATCACCGTCTAATGGCCTTGGTAAGGCTGTGATATCAAGTCCTGCATCATAAGATCCTGGTACTGATCCAAGAGAGAGTGAACTAAAATCTTCAGCCAAACTCTGTTGAGCAGGTGCAATGCCATGTTGCTGGAACTGGTTCCCTGAATAGAGGCCAGATGAAGTTGAAACAGGTGGAACAGGAGCATAACCTCTTTGTTGAGCTAGAAGAGATGTTGGAGGTGCTTGTGGAGCATAGCCCCGTTGTAAAGGAAAGGATGACTGCATAGGTGGACCATAACCTCCTTGTTGCATTTGAAAGGAGGCAGGCAGCATAGGTGGAGCTTGGGAATCAGAATTTGGTTGCATGTTGGGATACCCTGGATAGGTACCCCTGCCAGCTGGATAAGATGTCCCAGTTGGTGGAGAAGAAGGCTGGGAACTTGGCCTGGGAATGGGAGTTGAGAAGCGTTGATCTGCAGGAGGCGGGATATTTGGGTTAGGTTGTCCAGTTTTTATGATTTGAGGTGGAGATCCCATGGATACCAAAGGTGGCTGGGGATGTGAAAAAGGAGACGCATGACCTGGAGGAGGTCTGGTTGGTGGAGCTATAACAGGCTGACCTGTAAGAGAGATGTGAGGAGGTGGTACTTGACCAGCTGACGACACTGGGGGGTTTGGGAATCTCTGAAATCCTGAGGTAGGTGGGCCATAAGATGGTGGAGGAGGTGGGCCGACCACTTCACCAGATCTAATTGATGGAGGGGGTCTAAAGGCAGGGACCTCCGTTCCAACCAAAGGTCCCCCAGCAAAGGGAGGTGCTTGAAAGTTCGAGGCTGCAGGAGGCCCAGGCCTAAAGGCGGGTGCTTCTGATCCAACAGCAGGACCAGACGATGAGAAAGGTGTTGAAGATTGCTGAGAAGCAAAGGGAGTTGCAGCTGGTCTTAATGGATAGTTTGGACGATTAGGATTTTCGGGCCCCATAAAGATTTAGCTTTGAACACTAAGAAAATGGCTGAATTTCTGCAAACAAGGAGGCACAAGTCACAAAATGCGTAAGAAATAGAATATAATATATGTGTACATATATATATATATATATATATATATATATATATATATATATATATATTGAATGATGAGAGAAGCTGGAATAGCAGATTCGGTTTTTCTATGATTCCCTTGAAAATAAAGTCACATAAAAAGACCTATAAAGTTGGATAAGAACAAAATGATTTGTTACGTGAGTTAAAAGGGAAATACAAGGGGTCCTATATGGGCAAGAGGTTATACTGCAGCATGATGCTCCAATCATTAACAATGTCAGAAACATGCAAGGTTTACAATTCTATGCATTGAGACTGGAAAAGCAACCTTAAGACCTAAGGCCATTCTAAACCACCTAGATGGATTTCTTAGAATATTCGAATCAAGACCTATTGCCTGAACATAAAAACCAAAAGTAAGTGCATATTTACTTTTATCAAATAGATGCAAAAATTCAACATTGTCCAAAGAAACTGAGATATTTAAGACAGGCATCCATTGTATTGATCAATTTTCGAGAGATAGATCTCTGTTTTTCAGTAATTGTACATAGACTCGCTAGCTGTCTGGGCCACTCTCACCAAACTCATAACTAGAACTATATAAGTAAGACTTTCTAGCCTGTCCGGCATGCCCATTCTGCAACTTGGAAGGTGAGGAACGAATGTGCTCTCTTTTCCACAAAATTACAGGCAAAAACGACTAAGTCATGTTGCAGTTATGGCAAATTTTAGCTTAAAACAATTATCAAAAACATGCCAAATGTAGATTTTTGATGCTATCAAGTACAAATTGATTGTGTGGCGATGCAAGTGAATTCAATGGAACACTATTCGAAACAAAAGAATCTCGTGAGCTAAAAGAAGTGCATCAACAAGAACAATGTACATCTGTATTTTCCTAGGACAACCTCTCACTAGTAACCTAACAACTAAAACACAATTATACACGACCCAATTCTGTAAAAGCTGCATCCTTTTCTCTCCGCAAATCTAAATTCGTCAAACCCTCCGTAGCCTAAACTAAATTAGTTCACAGACAGACAGCAGATGATAACTGAAATTCTAAAATCCAAAATTTAGTGTTGACTGCGCGAACTCGCACATGCACTCGATCTTAGTTTGCAAAAAATGACATAAACAATCAAGATCCGCCTATCGGAAAGGTAGAATCACAGTGATTCAGCATAAATCAATCTCGCGAGTGAACACATAAAACCCAAACTTGAATCAACGGAAAAGGAAGATTCGCTACTCCAATAATCCAACAACAAAATTTTAATCAGGAAATCCTGATTCCGTATACCTGATCGGAGATCTCGCCGGCGGAGAGCGCGGTGGAGGAATCGAGAGCCGGCGATCAGAGAGAGAGATGAGAGATGAAAACACAGCGAAAGGAGAGTCCGATAGCTTTCGCTCTATTAAGTGAAAACGCAGTCAAAAAAATAAAAATATAGTTCTACTAATATAAAAAAAGTCGTGTGCAGTTTTATTGTTATGAGATTGATTCCATTCTTATTTCAAATTGGAGAGATGGAGTATTAAAGTTGCAACGATTCTATTTATATATAATAATTTTCAAATTCGTTTATAAATTACTGCATTTTTAATTTATTTTAAAATAACATTGGGGCATTAGTATTGAAACAACGTACTAAATTAAGTAATTTCAGTTCTTGCATTGGGATTATGCTATTAAGAAAGAATGAAATAGAAGGGGGAAATTAGTACTAGAAACGATAGAAAACGAAGTACTTCATCCATCCCTGAAAATTTATCACTTATTTTTATTTTTATCCATATCCCTAAAAATTTATCAATTCTCACTTTTACAGTTTTTAAGTAGTGGACATCTCATTCCGCTAACTCGTTCTCACTCATATTTTATTATAAAACTAATAGTTTGGTGATTATTTATTCTATGCTAAGAAATTCCGCTTGTGACAATTTATAAATTAGGAGCAAAATAAGGACTAAATGATAATTAAGTAATTTTTTTTCATATAAGATTCATATGGTGCGAAATGTGTAACAAATAAAAGAGTGGAATAAAACTTGTATACTATAGTTAGAAAATTCATTAATGACATTTTTTTTATTATAAACAAAATAAGAAATAAATGAGGGGTTGCTAAAAATTTGTAATCAAATCAGACTTGCATGACATTTTGATTTTTGAATTCCTTAGGTGGGATGTTTTAAAAAAATACTATTAGGAAAGAAAATAGAGTACACTATTATTAATTCAAAACATCACTACTAGTATTTGGCCAATATAAACTGATTAAACTGTTTATTTTAATTAAATAGTAAAAACTGATTATTTATCCCTTAGTATTAAATTCAAGAAACTATTTATTCCAAATCACTTTGATATTGAAATTATAAACAATATGAAAAAAATAAAGAAAATTGAAAACGCAAGAAATGCAACACAAATCCCCCATTGCCACAAACTCAAATTAATTGTATCAGCAAATTTCCTGAGAATTCAACCATCACAAACTAGTCACATCGATGATCCCAAAAACAATATGACTCCCTTTAAAGTTTAAACACATTCTTCTTATCCAAATTCCTAGAGTTCAACTCATTGAAAACCTGGCTAAGCACAAAAGTGGAGTATTGTAGATGGGAGTGTTCTTCACCTGCTCGTTCACCTCGAAAATCTGCCTCCCTTTGAACTCCAAGATCATGAGAATGGCTCTGGTAGGGCAGCTGAGGCAACAAGTTCCTCACAACATTGGTTTCAAGGAGACAAGGACAGTGTGAGGAGAGCTTCTCAGCTTGGCAACGTGTTTCGCCATGGACAGCGACGCATATATGACAATGCAAGCAGCCCTAGATTTCCTTTGAGATTTTGGGATGTGGGAAGGCTGATAGCCAGCAGCAAATCAAGATTTATCAGAAGCTGGATGGAGAAGGAAAGAAGCAAGCAACTCAATAGTAGTATAAGGAGATAATATTAGAGAACTAAGTTATTTTCAAGAATAAATAAACAAATTGCAGCGGTAATTTGAGCAAGACATAGCTGAAGAAGTTTTTTAACAATTTCCATATTTACATTACTCTGATTTACAAGACATTTACTACTGGAAATTATGTTAATATGTTATCTACAACATTTCAGAGAGCCTAATTACAAGTTAGTGATATCAAAAGCAAGAATCTTGAAGAAGATATAGACCCTCTCTACGAGAGCTCTAAATCACAGGATATTCCTGTTCTCTCTATAGCAATAATCATCTTTGTAGATCAGGAAGAATTCCAAAAGAAACAGAAGTTTATATGTGGAGAAACTTTGAAGTGAACCATCAAACTTAGTAACTATCAAGTAGCTACAACTGTATCCTAAGTAAAGTAGCTGCAAGTTTCAGTTAGAAAACAAGTATCAACACTGTTGAAATTGTAATAAGCTGTTAAAAAAAGGGAAATTGGTCTCTAAAATCATAAACTTTGCCTAAAATTTGGTATTTCCCATGAACTTTGAAATTGGTCTATAATATCGCAAACTTTGCATTTTGTTTGGTATTTTCCACGGCATGTCTATTACTATATTTGACTAACTTACGAGGCTTTTTTATCATACTTGACAGTTGACACAATTAAATCAACGTGGTTTTCAACGTGACTTTTTATCCTACATGTTATGAACTTTAAAATCGGTTTAAAATATCATAAAAACTATCAGGTTGCCTACGTGAAATAAGATTTTGATGAAAACATCTTACTTGAGTGAGTTTGAGAAATATCAAACAAAATGCAAAGTTTGTGATATTATAGACCAATTTCAAAGTTCAGGGAAAATACCAAATTTTAGGCAAAGTTCATGGTTTTAGAGACCAATATCCCTTAAAAAAAGGGTGATAATAGCGGATCATGTCAGCCCATAATGTAGACTACTACAGACATCCTAATAATCATAACAATCAATAGGTAGCAATGAACTCTCCCCTCTTCTTCGAGCATAGTAAATGTGGTGGGTTTTATGAATACACTATGCATGTAAAGATGCAACCTACAACAATAAAGGTTCCTTTAAGCTCACTATGGGCAGCAGTTTATATGAATGCATATGCATGTTCGTGTATCAACAAAAATGGAAAGTTAAGAAGTGTGCATATACACTATTTGTGGGGCGGATGGAGTATAATTTAGCCTCATTTTGTGCACTTATTTACAAAAAATCCAAACATGATCCACCATTATCTATGTTAAGTCGTTAACTAACATAAAAACAACAAAATGGAATTCTTTGCTTTCTCCACTCACAAAACACACTACCAAACTTCGACTAAAATTCGTGCCACGGTTGATTGTGCACTATTTTGTGGGACGAAGTGAGTAATAAGCATTCCTAAGCTTGTAGTATGAATCTATATCTAGTTCCATTTCCATATGACCTTTCGTAATGTGAATCATAACTCATAATAAGACAGGTGAAAATGAAGGGTTTTGATATTTCCACATAACCAATAAACAACCATTCAAAGTGTATAAGAACATGATTTTTTTTAAGTAGTCTATCCAACTACAACTCATGGTTTCCATGAACTTACAAATTTCTTACTTCTTGATGATTCAATGTATATAATCCAAATTTTTAATGAGTAGAAAGTAGTTTACAAATCAACACATAACAACAAATGGTAGGGCTCAAGAGTACTACCTGAAAATATCCTCTTCAGCAGAATCTCAACTCCATTTTGTTGAAGAAAGGATGAAATCCTCACACTAAATTCTTTCCCATATACTCATCTATATCCACACAACTGGAATCCAACAAATCCCCCCCTCTAATATTAGTAACCTCGCATTTCTGCCCAAATTCACCCCAAAATCCAATCCCATAACTCTTTTCCTCCGCAAAACAAACCGTCGAAATCAACCTAGAAACACCCTTCCACTCCACCACGCTCGAATCAAATCCGGCCGCCACAATCCTCGCACTCCTAAACGCCGGCTCACACTTCTGCTTCGCGAAACCGCCGCATCTCTCCTTGGCAGCTGCGAAACACGCCTCCATCTCAACCTCCTCACACTTCTCCCTCTCCTTGAAATCCTGTTTTGAGTATACGCCTAGAATCACCTTCCACCAAGGGGGCTTGCATTTGCTGGAAGCGGAGATGGAGCACCCGATCCTAGCCCCGGATTCGCATTGCGCGGTGATTTGGGCGCGGCAGCTCCGGTACGCCGCGGCCCAGGCGCGGGCGGATTTGAAGGCGAGGAGGTATGGACCGGAGGAGGGATCGTCGAGCGGACCGGCTTTGATTGGGCCGCGCAGGAGAGGGAGAGGGCGGGGGAAGGGGATTAGGGTTGCGGCTGCGGAGTAGTCGTCGGGATTGGGGAGCTCGCCGCCGTCCATTTGCTGCGGGGTTAGGATATTGCTAGGATTTTGGATAATTTCCAGAAGAAAAAAAATCAATACTATATTTAAACAATAATAATGCATTTAATCTCTTTTTCGATTAATTGTTTTATTTACTTTATTTATCCATCTATTTTATTCTATTTTCTTTTCTTACTGAATACAAATTTTTTTTAACTTTTGTGTTATAAGAAATTCAATTTTAATGGAATTAATTTGAAGCTTTTGTTGGAAACGAGGCTATATCCATTCAAAAATAAATCATGAATTTCAATCTCATTAATCAAAATGTCATTTCATATCTCGGTATTTGGATTCTCGACATGGTACCAGAGTAGCTAACGTGCGCAGGATCTCAGTATCCGAATTCTCGACATAGTACCAAAGTAGCTAACGTGCACAGGAGGAAGAGTGGAAGGCGAGCCACGAGGTGGCGAATTATATACAAAGGGAGTTAGGGGAGGCGTTAGGGCTTGAGTGCACCAATCTCACGAGAAGGGATAAGCATTTGATGATGGCTGGGAACTATGGCAAGAACAATAATTGATGCAATATTCTAATTAAATATTCTTGATTTTAGTGTGAAAATTTATTAATGGTTGCTTGTTTGATTATGTAAGATAGTGTTAGAATCATGTTAGTGTTTTTAAGTTTATGATTGGTTGGACGTGTATACATTTGTAAAATAAGATGTTTGAGGAATCATTCCATGGAAATAAAAGAAGAGAAAACAACCACCAACACGAGAATTTAACGTTGAAAATGCCATTTACAAGAATTTAATTTGTTATTGATTGTGGTATAGTTTTGAAGTTATGGTTCAATGTTGATTTTGATTCAAATTAAATACTAGGATCGATTTTTGTGTGATTTTGTCGCGTGTAAACATTTCCCTCGTGTATGAGTGTATAATAAATAAACAAATGAGTATTACAATTTTAAGTAATGTAGCCAACTATCAAATACAGTGCAAAATCACTAAGATCTTAGTATGTACGTTTACAAACATTATACAAAAACACAAAGATCTTAGTATGATTTTAAAAATCAATATATATTTATCATGTATTTCTACAAACCGCTCCGTTTACTATACATTTATTTTATTTATATAAAAAATGAAGGAAAGTAAATAGTCAAAATCGTCAGCTACCATAACTTTTGTTGTAGTAACACTTTTGTTGTAGTAACGGTACAAGATATCAAATTGGATGTTAAAAAATAAACATCCATTCATGCATTAAAAATTGAAAAAAAAAATCACTACGAGTTACCAAAACTTATTCATAGTATTAGTATATAATTAGTAATATAATTTAGTGTTACTAGGAGTAATTTTTAGAAGCAATCCTCAATATATAAATCTTACTCCATTTTCAATCTTTCACCGACTCTCCCAAAACAATGGCGGCTATCTCAACAGTAACACCACCCACTTTCAATCTCTCCTCTCCTTCACGAAACCCTAATTCCGCTTCCCTCTCCTCCCTCAAGCTCGCCTCCCCCGATGCCAATCCCTCAATCCCCAGCTCCAGATCTCTCAAGCTCCACCGCAATTCCCGATTCGTAACCGCCGCCGCCACTTCCCCATCCGCCGCCTCCCCCGCCGCAAACCCTACCAACACATTCCACGGCCTATGCTACGTCGTCGGCGACAACATCGACACTGACCAAATCATCCCCGCCGAGTACCTCACCCTCGTCCCCTCCAACCCCGACGAGTACGAGAAGCTCGGCTCCTACGCCCTAATCGGCCTCCCCTCCACATACGAATCCCGATTCGTCGAGCCCGGGGCCACCAAAACCAAGTACACGATCGTAATCGGCGGCGATAACTTCGGCTGCGGCTCGTCCCGTGAGCACGCTCCCGTGGCGTTGGGGGCGGCTGGCGTGGCGGCGGTGGTGGCGGAGTCGTATGCGAGGATTTTTTTTAGGAATTCGGTGGCTACTGGCGAAATTTATCCTCTGGAATCGGAGGGGAGGTTGTGCGACGAGTGTACGACTGGGGATGTGGTGACGATTGAGCTTGGGGAGAGTAAGCTGATCAATCATACTACGGGGAAAGAGTATAAGCTGAAGCCGATTGGGGATGCTGGCCCTGTCATCGAGGCCGGTGGGATCTTCGCTTATGCTAGGAAAGCTGGGATGATCCCTTCCCGCGATGCCTGATTCTTCGGTAATTATACAATATTTCTTCAGTATCAACGCTGTTCTGTTGGGATCTTTGGTCAACCTAAATCATAAACTGGATAATGTGTTGGTTTTCGTAGTTGATCTATCTCCATTTTATTGAGCAATTAAATATGGGCTGTTATGAAATTTAGCCTGAAGTAGTTAACCTGAATCACAGAATGCATAATGTGTTGGCTTTCGAAGTTGATCGATCACCATTTTCTTGAGCAATTAAATGTGGTCTTTGTGTGTTTACTGCGCTTACTACTTATATTGACATATGTATACAGAAGAAGAAAATTCATTTTGATGAAAAGAGTTTTAATTGACTAGTTAAGAACTTGATCTACTCCCTATAACGTTGAGGAAGAGCGGATAAACAAACTCTAATCTAAAACATTTGGCATTATGAGGGAATAGATGACTAGTGCGGGTGAAGTAGGATGCAGTTCCCACTTTTGAAGATAATTAAATAAGAAAAACCTCTTTACATGCCCTATATCTTCCTGGGACTGGTTTACCATGGTAGACCTAGAAGAGTTTGTTGGTGTCTTGTGTTGTAAATTTGTAATCTTTCTGGTTTTTTGATGCATCCCCTATTCTGTTTGTTTTTCAGTGGATGATTGATTGCTGTGGCACATGTTTATTTGAACCCCCAAAACAGTATGCAAAACAGATAGGATTCATGCTATTTACATTTTAAAATAATCATGGCACTTCTTGCCACTGTTGGCCCTAGAAATTTTTAATATGGATTTGTTAAAGCTCTAGCAAACAGAGCCGTGTCTTAATCTTAATCTCCTCTCTGCAAATAGTTTAACTTCATATATATGTATAGAAAAGTATTATGGAAAGCCTAATCTACATATTTTTAATCAAATAAACACACAGAAGCTGAGTTGTGCTTTCCTTTATGTACATGGAAATGGTAGCAATGGAGTGGTAAATTTTTTCATTCCTGCTAATTATTTGC
This sequence comes from Salvia splendens, assembly GCF_004379255.2. NCBI lineage: Eukaryota > Viridiplantae > Streptophyta > Magnoliopsida > Lamiales > Lamiaceae > Salvia > Salvia splendens. The sequence continues at coordinate 42,030,388 of NC_056033.1, read as the reverse complement.
TGAAGTGCAATTGATAGATGTCTTTGCGCCTGCGTGTGGGAAATTTGGTCTATACTACTATTTTGAAGTGCATCAACAGGTCTACAAAAAAAATGTTATACAACAAAACGTTTACTTTTCTTGCCTTGAAACTTGACAAAATACTGGGCTCACAATTCTAGCCTTATGGAACCCACTGTTTGTGGAGTGATTCAAGCGAAGGAGATAAAATGTGTTGTATTCTCAACACCCTCTTTGTTGTGCATCTGATACAGCTATTATTTTAAACTGATTAGTAAATCCATTATCAGATGCTATGTTTTTCATCTTTTGTTTGTTTTGGTGCAGGGATCTTCGCATCCTGGCACCATACACTACCAAGCATCTCCATCAGTCTCGAGGAAATGACATTTTGATTTCAAAATAGATTCATGTGTCCTTGTTGTGTGATAGATGATGCTTATTTATCCTGCATTCGTTTTAGTGATTCGAGCCGAAAACTTATTAGCTGTGTTAAGACTCTAGTTCAAGGTACTGTAAGGCTGTTTGCTGCATTTAAACTGATCTAAATAAATGTGAACAAATGTTTTGGGATGCAAAATCATCTTTCTTCATCCATTTATTCTTCTGTTATTAAGATTCTACATTTTTTGATGATATAATCAGTAGTATCAACTGATTGAGCCATCATCCTTGCAAATTCTTCATAGCTGACTAGTCCATCTCTTCTAGATCAACTTCTTTGATCATTTCTTCGACTTCTTCATCGCCCGCTCCTTCTCCCAAATCCATCAACACATCTTTCAACTGTTCGAAACAGGGATATTATACTAAGATATAGTAGTAGTTTGTATATGAAGATATATGTGCGCGTTACCTTACTAGACGATATAAATCCGTCTTTATCGCGGTCGAAAAATGTGAATGCTTGTTTAGCCTCTTCATCTACGTTTTCCTATTAAATCAATCGAACTTAACTAAATCAAATGTAAACAAAATTTTTATTAAAAGCATAAATTCTGATTTACCTTCAATTTGGCTGCAATAATTGTTAAAAACTCTTGAAGATCAATGAAACCGTCTTGATCAACATCTGCCTTATTCATCATTATTTGTATGTCTTCCTTTGTTGGAGGATGCTCATTCAGAGATGAGATTGCTGATTCCAGTTCTTCAGCTGTTATAACTCCTACAAAAACATAAATAATAGTAGTACTAATATTAGCATTAAAATAGAAAAATGCAAAAAATATAAACAATCATGTTATATTTATGAGTATAGTAATTACACTTACCATCAAAATTTTTATCAATAAGCCAAAAAAGCTTCCCTGAACTCAGCAATCTGCTCTTCTGTTAATGAATCAGTCATTAAGAGAGAGAGAGCTATATTCTTATATAGGTGAACTTATAGAATAAAAGTTGGTTAATTTATAAAAAAAAATTGCATTGCTTTTCAGTAGATACTTGCAATTTAGAGAAATCTGTTAGAATGTTCAAATGTTGAGACTGCTTTTTTGGATTGGGTTACTCTTAAAAAATAAAATTAGTCCAAATTTTAAGATGCATTGACATTTGAAATATAACAATAATAGCAGAAATGACAAAACAAAGACGTTCTAATTGCTTTGGCTTATATTGTTAACTCAACCTGAAAACTGAACAATGAAAATAACTTCAAACAATATTTATAATTATTGTAAATTCAAACTAAAAAACATTAATGAGTTGAACTTGAGGTTGTTTTTCGATTTATAGCAAATTCGGTATTTTCATGATATATATTTGGCAACTAAAGAATTAATACGACTAAATTATTTATTTTATGGTTAGTTATACTAGTTTACAAATAGCCTAAACTTTGCTTCTTACTTTGATTTATGGCCAATATTTTTTTCATATGATGGCACAAGAAATTACCTGGAGTCATAAATAAACTAATTGAACTTCAAACCAAACTTAAAATTATTTTAATATTTTTGATAGTTAAGACTGCAGAATAATTTTCACTCAAAGTTTAGGTTATAATTATAAATAACCTTCATTTTTTTACACGCGTGATTTGTAAATATCTTAACTTTGTAGAGAACAAATATCTGAAGGTGTTGTATGTTGACAAAAATAATTTGTTTGTACAATACAATCAAAAGAAAAAATTCAGGTTAGAATTGTGTTTTTACAAGTAAAAAATACCCATTAAAAACAAATATAAAATAAAATTATGAATTCAGAAAGTCAACAAGTTGAATTGAACAAGAATTATGATGATTTAAAATTTAAATATAACTACCATCGTGATTTCGTGATGAATATCTATAATAGATACTTGAACTCGCATAAATATAAAATATACGAAAACATACACCTTAATATTATATGGAGTACTACTTTGTTTTAAAAAATAACTTCATTTTTGTATCTATTTTAATTTTTAATTATTTAATAATGATATTCCATCATATAGTACCTTACTAATAAAAAAATTTAATTGTCACGGGATACCCGATTTTTTCAATAGTGAGCCCAAAATATAATTAATCTTCGAATTTTAAATTTTCAATATTTATTATGTCAAAAAAATGATACTACAAAAATATCCTCATTTTGGGCTTTCAATTTTTTTCGGGAATAATAATACGGCCCATTGGATAAATAAATTAACAGATGGCGCGAGTTTTTTGTTTTTACCCTTTTCACCAAGAATCACAAATGCATAAAAATCGAAGCACTTTCATATTCTCCATATTCAATTGCTGCTGTTGAGGGAGCCGTCGCCTCTGATTTTCTCAGAAGTGGTGTTTCTTCGCTTGCTCAGAGCTGTATTGATCGAGGTATGTACCGTTTGTTTTTTCCGCATTGCTAGGGTTTAGGGTTTTATGCTCCATTGAGTTTTAATGTGACAGAGCTGGATTCACTTTTCCAAGCTCTCGTTCTTCCGCTTTCTCGCACTCTCAGAGCTTAATTTGGTGTGTGTTTATGCTAATTGATTCCATTTGGTGTTGAGAGTCGATTGAATTTTCCCTCCATAGCTGTCTTCTCCTGCCCAGTTGAATTTAGCATTTGGGCATGTGCTTTTAGCTATGCAGTAGTTCATTCATTTGTGTGATTTTGCTTTTTTCGTAATAGTAGTGTATTGGGGAAACTGATGCGATTAAAAGGAGATATATGCGTTGGGTGTTTGGTTAGTACGCTGGTTTTTGGTATGAACTGAAATCTCTCGGTTAGTGATTCTGAATGTCCGTACTAGTTAGCTTGCTTTATCATCTGACACTGTATATTGTCACGGTGTGGGTGAGTTGGTTTAAGCTGTATTTTCTACTATTATAGTAGATTTTTTGCTTCTGATAATTATAGCAATTTTATGTGTTTACTTCGGACAACTTTGTTTATGTTCTGAAAGTTTTGCAACCTTTCTGGTTGTTTGCTTCACTTTTTTCTTCTTTGTTGCTTGCATTATCCATCTTAATTCATGGCGGGCTTGAGGTTTTCTTACGGAGGATATTAATGTTCTTCATGTTAGCAATTCTAAATGTATTATTCTTTATTTTTTTCTTCATTTTGGGCGTTAGTGTTAATGTTCTGAGGATCTGTGTTCTGTACTATGTGACCCACTCCATATATTACTTGTCCTTATAAGATCTCCTTGCTGGTCATTGGCCAATGGCCATGATTTTTTCAGGTTTCTGATTTCATTATTTTTATTGAAAAACTTAGAGCAAGGAATTCCTTTTCAGGGTCTGCTAACTTAAAACTGTAAGCACTATGAAGAAGACAAAAAACCCAATGGTTTTCTTGGATGTTTCCATTGATGGGGATGCCGCTGAAAGAATTATCATTGAGGTAGTTATCCTATTGTAAACACCTTCATTCCCTTTTTGTTGGCTTAAAACTTCAAATATGGTATCTAGTGTGTATAATTTATGCATTTCATTGTCTTGCTCTTACAAAATTAGTGTGTGATGCAGTTGTTTGCTGATGTTGTCCCTAAGACTGCTGAAAATTTCCGGGCTCTCTGCACAGGTAAGTTGAATTTCTTTTCCTCATTTCCTTTTAATATACACATAGAACAGTAGTAATGAAATACTAAAGACCCCACACGAGGGGAGTGAAACATTCTGAGGTCCACTCCCTCCTAGTTAGTCATTGGTGATAAATCTAAAAGCTGACCTGATTGTTCGTTACAAGAATTTCTTTTATCTGTTATGAAATTGAAATGTATGGAGGTTAGTGGTTGAAAACTCAAAATATATGAGGAGTTTGTTGGAAGTATCCGTTGGTTGGACCATCATTTCAAGAGTTCATTTGTAATTTCCTTTTGGCTGGCAGTCTTTTAAGCAATTTCGTTTCCCTTTGTAGGTGAGAAAGGTGTTGGAGCCTCAACAGGGAAACCTCTGCACTACAAGGGTTCCACATTTCATCGCATAATCAAAGGGTTTATGGCTCAAGTATGCTGTTCAATAATGCTCATAAAAAATTATTTAAGAAAGAAGATATCGATACTGTTTGCTTTTTTCGTTAACTTCCATGTGATCTCTACTTAATTCTCATTAGTTCACTCCACTAGATGTCTGATAGTTCCTTGATCCTTCTTTTGAAGAGGACTAATGAAACCTCTTTACATGCCCTACATCTTCCTGGGATTGTTCTCCATGGTACACCTAGAAAAGTTTTTTGGTATCTTGCATTGTAGGCTTTATGGATATTTGATGCATCATGCCTTATCCAATTTTCCTGTGCCTTTTTATTCTCAACTTCTTCTTACCATTGCTGTAGGCTGCTTAGCCGATAGCAGTGGCTGCTTGATTGTTTGTCCATGTTTATATGAACCTCAATTTCTCTGTTTTTCATTGTAAATTTAATGAACACAAAATTTTGTGTGGATCCATCTATAATTCTTCGACTCACAGGGGTTACAAATTTTTTTTCAGTGTTGTTGATTAAAAAATATTAATGGAAAACAACAATGTCACCTTTCTTGCAACTGTTGGTCTGAGTATTTTTTAATATGGAGTTGTGAAGCTCATGCAAACAGATCTTTGGCTTAATAGTCTTTTTGCACATAGTTAGACTTCAGATATGTATACAGAAGAGTATTACGGAAAGCCTAATCTACCTTTTTTTTTTCATTTCCATCTGAAGGGCGGTGACTTTTCAAAAGGAAATGGTACGCTTTTCTTCTCCCGGATGTGGTGGTTTCAAATGATGCAGATACACGATATAACTTGCATCTGCATGCTGACTTGTACATCATTAATGGTTTGCAGGAACTGGTGGAGAAAGCATTTATGGAGGGAAATTTTCTGGTAAAATTTTCCCAATCTTTGGTTTCCTACAATCCCCATAGTTAATAGCTGTTGCTTACATTACATATAAGTGTTATTTCTATACAGATGAAAACTTCAAGCTTGATCATACTGCAGCTGGTCTCCTCTCGATGGCTAATGGTGGTCCAAACACAAATGGGTCTCAGTTTTTTATAATTTTCAAGCGACAGCCTCATCTTGATGGGTATGCCTTTCTCTGTTTAGTTAGATTGCCTGTTACCTTGTAAGTGGGTTATAATTATTTCCCCAATTCCTCCCTCAAATTTCATTTTATGATGACAGAAAACATGTTGTTTTCGGAAATGTTGTGAGTGGAATGGATGTTGTTAAGAAAATGGAACAGCTTGGAACAGCTGATGGGAGACCAGATGGAATTGTTAAGATCATAGATTGTGGTGAGACTTCTGATGCAAAGACGCAAAATTTAGTTGTAGCAGATAAAGGTATTGAGCTTGTCAGAAGATTGTTTTCTGCATCTATTTCTAATTGAATTTTAATATATTTTTTGTTTAAAAAAAATGATATCTTGTTTTTGTCATGTGATTCAGTAAAGAAGAAAAAATCAGAAAATGAAGATGCATCTAATGACGATTCTGACAGGCATGCCAAACGAAAGCAGAAAGCATATGTGAAGGATAAAAGGAGAAAAAGGAGCTACTCTTCTGATAGCTCTGGCTCTGATTCATATTCATCTGAGTCTGATTCAGACTCTGAATTGGATGCTTCTTCAATGTCAGATTCTTCAACTTCATCCAGTGACGGACGGCGTAAGAAGAAGAGGAAGTTGGCAAAGAAGGGAAAACATAAACATGGGAAAAAAGGTAGGGCTGGAGAAAGGAAGAAGAGAAGAGGGCATAGCAATAGATCAAAGAGAAAATCTAAAAGGTCCGTCATTATGTATTGTGATAATACTCCCTCCGTACCATAAAAATGTGTGCACTTTCCATTTTCTTCCGTTCCGCAAAAATATGTGCATTCCATTTTTGGAAAGTTATCCCAAGTTATTACCACTATACATCAACTTATTCACAACTTATACCACCATTAAACACTACTAATAATGTGGGTTCCACTATTCACTAACATTGCTTTAACTAACCTTCTCCTCCTCTCTCTTACTTTAATTTTGTCTTATTTCCCGTATCATATTGCCCATGTTTTTATGGGATGGAGAGAGTATTATTTTCTAGTAGATGCCATGGGAATATCTGTTTCCTTTATCATAATTGTCAAGCAAGTCTTCATCTCTCTTTATATGCAATTTTCTATGGAAGATGTGTTAATGTTTCTTTCTTATGTTCTTTATGTTAGGGGAAAAGAAGAATCATCTTACTGGTGCACAAATTTTAGAAACAAATTGATGTTATAACTATCAGATAGTTGTTTTGTTGTGATGTAGTCCTGCAACCCTGTATTCCAATACTTTTTCTTTGAAAAATAAATAAGATGTTTTGGAATCGGCTGTTTAGGTACTCGGGAAGCTCTAGTGATACGGAGAGTAGTGGAAGTGGTTCTGCTACCAGCAGTTCTGATGACGAAAGTGCACGTAGGGGTAAATCACGGAAAAACAACAGGAAAAGTGAACAAGAGAAGAAGCCAACCCGCATTCGTGGTATTTGTATAGTTCTTAGATTCTCTGCATTTGAATATGCATCATCATTTTGTGTCTTTTCATTTTGTTTTTCCTTTAGCCCCGTATCTGAGACGCCCATCTAATGTGACTGACTAATGTGAAGGGAGTGAGAGAAAGCCATCAAGTCCTAGCTTAGGATCTGGAGAGGAGCAAAAAGGTGATGATAGGAAACACACTGGGGACAACTCCTCTCACGAAAAGGGTGAACTTCCTCAAAAGAATGGTAGCCGTATCAATAATGGCCAAGGGCATATCAAGAACAATGAAACTTCTGCCAGAGGAGAGCGAGCTTATTCAAGCCGATCCAGGTTTTTCGAAGGGTTTGCTTCGTGTTATTTACCTGCCTTTAACCCATGCGATGTGGACCACACCATCTGTACTCCTTGTTTGTGCAGTTGATATCTACTGGGATTAGTTGATAATCTGCTTTCTCCGATAGTTGTTAGTGGTTAACTTTCTTTTGCTCATTGTGTTGCTTCTTTTTACTAGCAGGAGTAGGTCTCCAAGTTCTGGTGGAAGGCCCAGTCCTCGCAGTAGTCCAATTAAGACTAATAGACTTCAAGAGAGCAGTGAAATTCCTAAAGGTACTGCTCAGAGCCCAGTCAGGAGCCCTTCTGACAAAGGTATTCAGCCATCTGCTGGTCGGGATTTGTCACGGAGCCGCTCTCCAGGTGGAACTCCAAAGCGTGTTAGAAAAGGCCGAGGATTTACTGAGAGATATGCGTTTGTTAGAAAATATCGTACGCCTTCTCCAGAACGCTCACCTGATAGATCTTATCATTACGGAGGAAGAAATTTTCAAAGGAATCATGAAAGGTGATTTCTGATGGCTTTAAAAGTATGCATGATTATTTGGCTGTATGAATTATTTAGTTGGCATCTGCAGTTAATCAGAAGTTGTCAGATGATCTGGATAATGCATGTATTTTTCACGAGAAACTGTGCTTTCTCATTTTTACATTCTACTAAATACATTGTTGCAGGAATTTGGACATCATTTTATATCATGACGTCTAGTATTTTTGTTGAATGTAGTGTCAGTATTATGTATGACCACTTGTATGCTATCTCATTTTCTGCTGCAAGCAGTTCTATAATTCTCGCGCGAAGAGTTGTGACTGGGTTGTGTGTTGCAATCTTTGTTTCAGGTATCCAAACTACAGAGGCAGGTACGAACGCTCACCCCAACAACATCACAGAAGTCCACCTAGAAGAGGAAGAAGCCCACCCAGGTCTATATTTCCCTAGTCTCCTTTCTCTTAATCTCTTCAGTTATCCTTCTCATGTATGCACTTTAATGCCAGCACGGCATCGTAGATTTCATTTACGAATTATGCTCTGTGAGATTGGTATATCCCTTTAGAAACACAAATATATGCTATTTTCCTGCAGCATGCTCTATATATAGATCTTCCTTGTTTCAGTTTACAGAGCCCTCTGCTGTTCACATATTTTGTCTTAATAGTTCGTTATTGGAATTAGATACGAACGCAAGAGGAATCGGAGCAGGTCTCCATCTCGAAGCCCTGGAGCCTACCGTGGTCGTGGGAGGCACCATAGCAGAAGTCCCGTTCGCAGCCATAGCCCTTCAGATAGGCTCCCACTGATTAGTGACAGACTGAAATCTCGTCTCGGTCCTCAGAAGAGTGACGACTCCCCTCGAGGAAGGTCAGTGTCGCGCTCCAGGAGCCGAAGCCCCCGTAGATCAAGATCACCTTCGAGAAAGCATCCACGCAAAGTTTCGCCTGGAAGCTCTCCATCGAGCCCTTCTGGTGGGCATCAACGTGGACTAGTATCATACGGAGATTTGAGTCCAGACAATGGGGTAAGTTAAGTCATTTTGGTGCTTATTATAGGTATGGAACATGAAATATTGGATCTTTCTTCTTTGTTGTAATATCAGTCAATAGTTAACTATGGTCTATGGCTCTATGCCTCTTCTAAATCTTGCATGTTTTTTTTACTGAGTGGAGAATTATACTGATTTGGATATTAACTATGTTTATGGGATACTTTTGTCCATTTTTGGTGTTCCATTTATTTACCAAAATTAAATTCCTAGTTTCTATACATATTTTTTCTTCAATTTAATGTCCGGTGCTTTAATTTACCATATAAGGGCTCACGAATTTAATTATAGATATTTTTTCTGGATAAAATTGATTATAGTTTTGATCATATCTTAATTAATGTACGATATTTTAAGTACTAGAATTTAGTATAGTGAAGTGTATTAGTTGGGATTTATAAAAGTTGGTAGGATGTGGTAAAAGATATACGGAGTACTTGAAAAATTAAGCCTCCACTACTTATCTGCCTATTTTCATGGTACCATACTCTATTTTAGTTCTGATTACTGTACATCACAATAACTTGTGTCATTTTTGGGTGCAACTTATATGCTCAGGAGTAGAATGTAATGTGTCATTAAAGTGGAAAAAAATTAGACATTAAGAAAATGCATGTTCCAATTTTCATGACTTAAGTCCAATTATCAACTAAATTTAAACTGAAATTGTACAAAAACACAAAGTAGGGAATGCAGATCGATATCTTCTACAAACAGATTTTCTACACGAAAAAGCACCAAAATGTGGATTGCCTGGTTTCAACCATTATTAAGTTCACCAGTCTTGGTTAATTATCCAATATTGGAGGGGAACTTCATGGTTTGAACAACTAAGTTTCACTGATCTTGTTTGGTACATTAACTCGAAAACTAGAAGGGAACCCGTCTATCGATCTGCAGCAGGGTGAGAATTTTTAATTTTTTTGGGAACTGCCATTTGAGTTGAGGAGGAATACAGTAAAGGTCCAACAGCAGGAACAAGCGGATTGCTTTTAGCGTCAGCCTCCTATATGGGCTGCCCCTTCGGGACAATTTGGTCCTTGAGCCACATGTAAATTGGAACCAACACGTAGTAAGCTCCTGCAATGGCACCGAGAATCAACCGTGCCAGAAACACCAATGGATTCACAGGTTTTGATACATCCTCAGCCTTAGGACCAAGCTGCAAAGCAAAGATCTCAAGAGTTTGATGCCATTCCCAAAAATAAAAAAGGAACAATGTAAAAGGAAAACACTTAGTCATAAGTAGATATCTATGAATTAACTACCAAGCTGTAAAACCTGAGTTCAACAAGTAACATAGTTTCCATTACGTTGTAAGTACTTGGTAATGAGTTATGTTCAAACGCACCGGCAACAGAAAAACTAACACTTCAGAGAAAATCTTAGTTAAGGGACCAAATTCAACCCTATACTTTTCATTTTGAAGAGAAATCCTTATCAATTTTATCAAGAATTCAAGTAAACAAAGTTGAGAAATGCAAAACACAAAGTTGGAGTCTGGCATGAAGTAAAGAGAGCATGTTAGTTGGTGCTTAGGAAACCAATACGAAGATTACCTGCAGAGGTGAGTCCCCGGAGCTGGCTTTCACACCTGAGACAGAACATCCCATGATGAGCCCATGTCTGCGAACCCCACGATACCATTTTGGGCCAATCCTCTTAAGTTGGACATTCTTGAACCCTGCCTTTTCAAACCACTCTATGTACTCTTCCTCCTTTGGGAAGAGCATCCACGCATCTGCAAAGAAGCGCGACAGCCAGAAGGTCGGATACACGGGACCAATCAAGCACGCCTTTCCCCCAAGTCTCAAAACCCTGTACGCTTCCCTGATTCCACGCTGTGGGTCTGGCCAGTACTCAATACTGAAACAACAAAGAATCCATCCAACATAAATAGGATACCCAAAAAAGATATCTCTAAATAGAATCATTCAATACCTTATCGGCTTATCCCTGTCAATCTCTCAACAGTTTGGCATCTATCCTATGTTCCTAACACCCTTCCCACCTTTCACTAGTAAACACTACCACGAGATAACTGATGGTTCGAGTTTAACTCCAAGTCCTCGCTAGATATTATAATCCTTTAAACATCAAAATAATCACAAACATGTTGGCAATTCACAGCCATCAAGAGCTGAGGTCCATAAACCTTAGGAAAAAACTTGTGCATTCGGATGTACAGTGCGCATCCACCCTAATCAAATCCAATTAGGGTTTATTCATCTCCAATTAGGATTTAATTAGAGCGGATTCCCCAAGGTGTGCCCCTAATTCTTTCAAGTTTTAAGTACTACTAGTTGAGATACAGTCATAAACCTTAGGAAAAACTTGTGCATTCAGATGTACGGTTCATCCACCCTAATCAAATCCAATTAGAGTTAATTGATCTCCGATTAGAATTTAACTAGGGCGGATTCTCCAAGGGGTGCCTCTAAACCTTGCAATTACTAGTTGAGATACAAAATCATCAAAAAATCGTTCAAGCAAAACACACAACACCAAACTACAAACACACATATACCTCCCAGCAGAGACGTATCGATCGACGGAGTCGGTGGGGAAGGGGAGGTCCTCAGCGTCCCCCTCAATAATCGTGCACTCCTTGAGCGGCTCCTTCTGCCTCGCCTTCGCCAGCTGGTGCGGCGACTGATCGAGAATCGTGACGTTCTTCGCATCCACGTGCTTGACAATCCCCAGCGTGGTGAACCCCGTCCCTCCGCCGACGTCCACCACCGTCAAATCGCGGTGGTTCAGGTCGGCAGGCTCCAGCGCGTCGTCGCGCATGTCCTCCGTCCAATGGCCGGGGTTTATGACGTGGTCGTACACGATGGAGAGGAATCGGTAGAACCAGAACGCCTCCTTCTTGTGCTGGATGAATCGCGGCTGCGACGCCGGCCTCGGAGCCGGAGCCGAGATGCTGCATTTCGGAGCCCTTGCGGTTCGAATTGAAACAGTGCCGCGGGAGATTGGGGGTAAGCGGAAATGTGAGGTGTGGAGACCTAATCGGTTGGGGTTTGGGGCGATTGCGCGGAGGAGAGTGAGGTTTTCGGCGCCGTTGAGCATTGCGGAAGCCATGGGAGCGGCGAATTGAGGAGTCGCGAGGATTCAGCTATGGAGATTTGGATGAGCTGGATGTGGAAGCGGAAATGGGGAGAAATGAGGAGAAAATGGGCGTGAATGTTGAGAAGAAGAGACTTCTGTGGAAGTCTGCAACCAAAGGCTGTGACTGGTTGTCGAAGTGATATAGCAGCCACAATATTATTCATTAATATTTATTTGTTTTAATTCATTAGCCAAGTTGTTGACAAGCTTTTAAAACGTAAATTACCAGATGAATTTTTAGCTGGGTTTCACAGGGGTGTGCATTCGGGTTTCGGTTCGGTTTTTTACTAAAACCGAATCAAAACCGAAAAACCGAATTTAGTTCAAAATCCAAATCGAATCGTACCCGAAAAACCTAAAAAAAATAAATATAATAGAAATATATATTTATATATGCGTATTTTATTTTATTTTATATATACTAATAAAATATTTATATATAATATAAAACTAATAATACATATTATATATATTATATAGTAGAATATATTAAAAGAATATATATATTATAGATAATATAATATATTAAATTAATAGAATATATATGTAATTCGGTTTTTCGGTTTTTCGATTTTTCTTCGCCCGAACCGAACCGAAAAACCAAAATTTTTTTATTTTTAAAACCGAACCGAACCGAAAAACCGAAAAAACCGAACCGAATTTCAAAATTTCGGTTTGGTTCGTTTCGGATATTCGGTTTCCAGTTTTTTTTCTCACCCCTAGTTTCACTTGTGGATTATCATCCATCTTCTTCTCGCTGATATAGGCGATAATCGACAATCAATTTTAAATTCACTATCAATAATATAAATATTACTAATATGTTACAACCCCAAGGAACCCAACCAAAGAATTATCATCCCTAATTGTATTCCTTTTCGAGCAACCCCGTAATTAAATTATTTTTTTTACAAAAAAAAATTTATTTTCACTTATGCTTTATTCAATCTTCACTTTAACAATTAACATTAATTTCTCAAATCTCATGTCACGATTATATTAGAAGAACGAATGAAGTATTTAACTCGATTATCACGCCATGCCGGGTATCATTTTTCACGACAAAATTGTCATACTAATTTGTATGATAACCCAATCCGTTGAATATATATGAATCGATTTTTTTGAATCATATGCATTTTTTAAAACCACTTAAATTCTCAATTTAATAATTAAAGAGAAACATTTCTCTAACGAAAAGATATCACAAATAGTACTGTCATCATTAAAGAAAAAGTACCAGAAATTAATTTTAGGCTTCAATAATCAATAAAGTTTGATTCATTTTTTTTTGGATCGACTTTCCTTACTTGCAAAATCATGTTAACTCTGTTTATTAGTTACAGTAATTAGTATACTATTACCTAATTGATGAATTATCGCAAATATATTGTCCCTTTTCACCATTCAATTAGTTGGATACAAAATCAAAATCAAAATCAAAATCAAAATCATTAGTTGCATCCTAATAAAAAATCCATTTCTTTAAGTGAAATATTAGTTCTACCGATTATGTTACAAAATCTACGAACAATGCTCAACAAATAGCTCCAAAAACGATCCTATTTATCCTAGAAAGAATATGTAAATAAATAAACGAGAAATACACGTTAATTGAATAATTATAAATTACGTACATCCCATCTAATTAATATTGTGGTTTGAAACACTCACCAGGAAATAATCCCTTGTATCGATCATAATCTTCGCAATAATCATAGATCAAAGATTTATATCTGATCAGCTCCATTTGGCTCTGACCCTCAAGGCCGAGCTCGGAGGTTGTACTCGCCGCAGCAGCTGCTGTACATTGGCCAACGCTCGTGTTTCCTTCAAACTTGCAAGCCCGAGCACGAAATTTGCGCAACTTGGCTATGAAGGGTGCTTTGCTCCAATTGATCCTGTCCAGGCCACCTCTCGTCGCCCAGCTATCTGCGTTCCAAATGCTTGAGTACGCCCTCATCGGCTGGTCCAGGTCTGGGTACGGGATTCCTTCGTCTAGATAGTTTCTGTATACTCTAATCGGAATATTATCCACGAACCACCTGATTGAATAGTCACATTTCCACATTATACATATATATAGAGATGTGACTAAAATCTTATGGAGTAGTACATTTGTTAAATTTTTATATTTCTAGGCAATCCAATTGATTGATGGGAACTTTGGCATAACAATTCGCAATGGTCTCTTGCGAAAATATAAGAATTAGTAGATTGATAAGGATTCAAACTCATGAACTCTTCAATCGATAAGATTCAAACTCGTGAGCTTACACGATGCGAGAGGGAGACCAATGGATGGTGTAGTTGTGGTAGTCTTCTGAGGGGTCGAACCACGGGTAAAACTGCACTTCTCTGCCAGCGGCTCCTTGCGTGTAGATGTTGGTGTGTATAATGGTCGGTTGTCCCGTTACATTTCCTAGAAACTCAAAGTCGACTTCGTTGTGCTTTGCCCCTAGAGAAGATAGCTGCAAAACCAACAAAATATTTGTAACATTTCATCAAATTATTGATGTTTCTCCTCATCTATGTGATACAATCGATAATATGCTTAGAGCAAAAAAAAATGGTAATCATCAAAGTAGCAACATAGAAGCAAAATAACAACTAGTAGATGCAAACTACTGTCGATTAACATATTTATAAATATAGTTTTGTGATTGTATGATGATAGCATGGATACCATTCAAAATTAAGGATAAATTTATGAATATTTGGGATACTTACATAGAATGAAGTAACAGTGCCAGCAGAGTCTCCAGGAACAAGCTTGATCTGCATCTCAACCGTTCCAAACAAAAATTGATCCTTGGATTGGATTCCAGAACCTTCATCAAAACCATACTCAATTTAATCAGCAGAGTTTTGTGCAACGGAAGCCAGACTATTCCCAAACAGATCGATGCATGTGTGTGAGAGAGAAAGATATGGAGCTTTTTTTTGCAGAAGTTCTCATCTCCAATGAATTTTCCCCTATCATTCGGTTAAAATGTATGTGAGTGTGTGTGTGTGTGTGAGAGAGAGAGAGCTTTGATGCAGAACTACTTATTACTTTTACAGTTATGTATTCTACCAATCTAATTTCAATTTGCAGGATAGTTCCTCAACAGATCGGTGCGGTGTGTGTTGTGTGTGTGAAAAAGAGATGAAGCTTCGTTGCAGAAGTTCTCATCTCCAATTCAAATTGCATGAAGTTTCCCCAATCAATCGGTAAAAATATCTGTGATATGATCTAAAAATCAAATTGCAGGATTGTTTCTCAACAGATCGGTATGTTTGAGTGTGTTTGTGTGTGTGTGTGTGTGTGTGTGTGTGAGTGAGTGAGTGAGAGAGAGAGAGAGAGAACCGGAGACAGGATCGAGGAGGAGCGTAACATCATCTCTACCGGCAGGCTGAAGAAATCCAGAGCGTTGAGTGCCCCAGCTCAAATGCATGCTCTTCAACGTGCTTCTTCCTTCAATCACATTAGCATTCAACGCAGCAGCAAACACAATCGCCATTGCTATCGCAAACTCAAAACCCGCCATTTCTCCAATCTCCACCGATCTTCACCCTAGCTCTCTCTTTCTATATATATATACTATATAATATTTGAATAAACACACTCATCTTTATGATTAAATTTAGCACAATTGATGCAGCAGAAACCGCTTTGCAGAGACAAAATGAAGACTAGTTAGAACTGTCTCAATCATACAGATTATTTTACTCTGATTTATCTCTCTAGAGTAAACTAGTAAAGAATGAATATTAAATTATTAGTAGTATAATGATCATAGTGAGTAGTGATAATTAACCAATAAATTAAACTAAATTAAATCAAAGCCATCGGTTTAACCAAATTATTAATAGTAAAAGCACAAACGAATTATTTTTATCTGGACTTTACTTTATTATGACTTTGAAATTCGAAACAAATATATATGGAGTATAAGAGTTTTCTTTCGGCGTACATAATGAAAAGTGACAACTTTTATAATTAAAAATGAACTTTTCCCTTCTTTTCATAGATAAAAAAAATTTATGATTCAATATATTTATAATGTTAAGACCCAAGTACCCAACAAATATCACACCATTCGTTTAGGCGCAATCCACTCTTCTTTGATTTCCAGGTTGGACAATTGAATTAGTTAACGACAATAATTTATTTGAATTTGTTATGTTTATAAGATCTTTTCAAAAATATGAATTTTAATATGTCATGCAATTACAATATTCTTGATTTTTATGGTAAAGTTTGTTTAACATTTCTATATAGTGTTACTATTTACAAAATTGGAGATGAGGCATGCTTTAATGGGCCAAATTATACTGTTTTTAAAATTTTCTTTAATGGGCCAAATTTGAACTAAAACAGCAAATATCGAAATTAGGCATGCTTTAACGGAACCAACACGTAAATCATATGAATTGAACTAAACAACAAACATCGAAAATTTCATCCGAAAACTAAAAGCAATTTGAATGAAATCAAACGAAAAACAAAATAAGAATCCTAAAAAAAATCAACTATTACAAGAAACTATCGCCGGAGCCTCTGGATGGCAATTATCATCGTGTGTCAACCCGGTGTTCATCTCAACCCTCAACTCCATGGGAAAGCTTTTGTTGCGCGTCGTCCCACGACGGCCCACAAGGTACCATCACAGCCTCCCGATGTACCCCATGGTGGAGAAGCTTACAAAGTAATGTTGAGATCAATGGAAGAATTACGAAGATATTTGAATTTGATGTCGATAACAATGGAGGTATTATGATTTGAGGGGTTACTGGAATATTCTCGAATGTAGTACGTAGACATGCTCCGGCTTGAACAATAAAAATAAGAACAACACATTCCACATACTATAGCAATAATAAATATTTTAGCTAAGCGCCACATCAACTTGTCACAACGTTTCTCGTCAGCCATCGACTTGTCACAAAGAAAGCCAATTGATTCAACACAAAATTTAAAGTTATGAAAAAAGTATGGCTATTATTTATAAGGCAGAATAAGTCTTAATCCTATTTGTAAAAGATAACATTAAGATGGAAATCGAGTTATACTTGTTAACAAATTATCAAAACAAATTAAAAGGTAATTACAAACTAAAGATAATTAAATCAAAGGCACCGGATTAAACAGAATTTATAATGAAAGCACAAACTTGACTCTGTTGTGACTTTGAAATTTGGAAGAAACATATAATAAGAAAAACTCTTTTAAAACAACTTTTATAATTAAAAATATGGATTTTTAAAGAAAAAAACCAGATTTTATGAACGTGTAAATATTAGTAAATTAGATTTAATTAACCATATCTGATAATTAAATTGATGAACATACAAATATTTCTCATAATAAAATTAAGATAACCATAATAACAAGAACTACTTTCCTTATTTTAATAATTTTATAATCTCCTTAGTCGATAAAAATTAAGCAAACAAATAAACTTACATGGTTTAGATTAGATTACTTTACTAATATTACCAAATAAAAAGAGCCAATAAATATTGCTACTTGCTATTCTTAAAGTCTTCCTAGTCACACCTTTGCTTCAGGCGCAATCCACTCTTAGTTGATTATGGTTAGTTGACGCCGATAATTTAATTTTAATTTATTTGAATCTGTAATATTTATATGATCTTTAAAAAGTATGAATTTTAATATATTTCGCATTTACAACATTCTAATTTTTTTTGGTAAAGTTTGTTCTGACAAAATTATAAAATGACTTAGTTTTACAAATAAAACAACTTAGTTTTACTAATTACTTGGAGATGAGTTAAACTGCCGATCGAAACAAGAAATATTAATTATGTTATAGGTGTAACATTTTAACAGTTATTAAAATTAAATGCAATTACATTATAATTATACTGATGTTTAGTGTTTAACTAGTGTTATTACCCGTGCTATGCACGAGACATAAGATTTTCAAATAATAAAGAAAAATTCTAAGATAAGTAGTGAGAAAAAAAAAATATAATAATGTTATGGATATATGTTAATTACAATAAGTATTCATAACACTATAACAATTATATGATTATAAATTTAGTTAACAAATTTATATTTTTAGTATAAACATATGCTGAATATAAAAGTCTTTCATGAAAAAGTGGGATTCATAAATGCATATATAAAATTAATGATATTCATAAAAAAGAGTGTTTAAAATTGCCTTCATCTCGATTTAAATTTGACGAAACGAAATTACTCTCATTCAAAATACATGAATTATATTCACCACGAACAACATCAGTTCAGATAATAGGACTTTCAACAGAGCATCCACATCGGCTACGATAAATAAATAATTATTAATACGACCAAAATAAATAAAATACTCCTTCCGTACCATAAAAATATGAACTTTTGAGATGGCATGAGAATTAATACACAATTGATAAAGTAAGAGAGAGATATAAAGAAAAAAAATAATCATAGTGTTGTTAGTGGAGAACGGTGGCCACTTTATTAGAGAGAAAGAAGTCACCAAAAATAAAAGGGATACTTTTATAGGACATCACAAAGTGAAAAATGTCCTTATTTTTATGGGACTAAAGGAGTATAATTCAAATTTAATTTTCTGTAAATTAAAAAAACATCCAAATATGTTAAACAAAAATAAAAAAATTAATATAAGGATTTAATTCTAATAATATTAGAATTAGAATATCCAAAAAGCTCCAAAAAAAAAGAGCCCAATAAAAGTTTATGTACCTGCCAGTACACAACAACCCAAATAAATAATACCCATGGCCCAAATGTTATGCATACAAAATAGCCCACAACATTAGCCCAATTACTGATTAATTAAAATAATTTATAATTACACTTTGCAGTTGCTTTAATTAGGAGAGTATACAACTAATTAAATTAATCATACTTAGGGATTTCTAAGCTTGATTATTACAACATATAAATTCATTTTTTCACCATTCTTCTCTCCTCGTGGCGCCGACACACACAAACCCTAGAAATTCGACGACTCTACGATCTTCCTCCGACGATTGAATCATCGTCGTCAACAGGAGCAAACCGCGCCATCTAACCATGAAGGACTGAATCGCCCCGTCTCCTTCCCAAAACGCGCTGACATCTCCCTATGAAAACCGTAGTCGACGATGCTTAGAATAGCGGTCAGAAGCTACAACAAAAGATCGACGTAGGAATCAAACTGAAAACCCTAGACTGAGAAATACCGCCGAACCAAACGGAATACGACCGATTTCAGGTAAATCGAAGCAAAGTTCAAAAAAATTAACAAAATAACGACAAATCGTCGAAAAGTAGAACGATTCTAGCTAATTTCAACTACTATTTTACAGATTCATAGACCCAATGGTCGGCTTTCGACCATTAGAGATGGAGAACGCGAACGGTCGCCAACTCAAACATCGGCTCTCAGGTTACAACAAAACCAACAACAATGACTGGGAGAAAAGCAAAATCCTAAAAGATTGGGGCTAAATCATACAGTCCAATTTCAAAAAGGTAAAATTTTTGTGTAATATACCATACTATGCAACACAAAAATTGCAAGTCTAAGTTTTTTGTTCATAAATAGATTTAAAAAATGGAAGAATTAGGACATAATTTTACAATGGTTTCGTATAGAATCAAGCACTATTTGACTCTTTGAATCTTTTTCATACTTCTTCCATTAAATTCAAATTAAATTGGTTGTTTATTTGGAATTAATGGATGATGGCTATGTAATGTGCGTTATATCGATGACAAGTTATGTGATTGCTTGTCATAGATTTGAGATTTCCCCTGGCATGATATTCCACTGCACTTGGGTAAGTAAGGGAGTAAGTATAATATAATTGTAATATCTTTTTCTTATAGTTGATGTTATCGAGAATGAGGATAGCCAATGAAAAATAGAACAAGTCATTAAAAAGCAAACCCTTGGATGATTTGGCAATGATAGATGAGGGAGAGCTTGACTGGAAAATAGTTACCACTTCATTCGGATGATCCAAGGGCTTCCCAAGCTGAGAAGCCTTATTCTGGATTAAGTTATTAGGAAAAGTAGCTTGACTTCTTGTTCCCTGTAATGCAAAAACATAACATATGCTAACAGAAATATATATTTATTCAACTGGTATTTTACATTATTTAATTTATTTCCTAGTAAATTTGGTAGAACAATATACATTATAATCATGGAATACACACTCTAAACTATTGAATTTTAATCTTCAGGTACATCTTCATAAACATGAGCGCACCAGACTCGGTTGATGGACCAAGCAATTGCCTGGCGAAGATTGTTAATCTAGGTGATAAAGGGAGTCATTACTTAACAAATGAACCTATGGTAAGAAAACAAATCAAGTCACACCTGAGATTTAGCTAAACAATGAAAACAAATAAATCAATGAACAGTTAAACTAACTGCTTATTTTTTTGCAAGGAATAATCTGAACTCTGAAGAAAATGAGATTATATGGAAGATAAGAAACGTCTATCAAAATAGAAAGAAAGAGTTTACTTCAGAAATGTCACTATGGTAAGAAATATAAATCTGCGAGAGAAGTATTTCAGGGAAAAAAATTTAACAACCAATCAACATTGAAATTTAACTCCGTCTTTTTTGACCAGGGAAGATGTTGTGCATAAGAATACTTCATGGGAACAGAAGAAATGTCACCCAAAGTTTTCATAAAATAGAAGGAAGATAATTACTTCAGAAAAGCAAAATTGGTAAGAAAAATATTTCAATCATTCCTCAGTTCCATTTTTGTAGGTTATAAACTGTTTACCAACCTTGGATTTGAACATTGCATCATGAAGGCATAAACAAAGGTCCGTTCTATGCTCAACATCTAGATATAGGTGAACATGGAATGATAGAAAAACTATGCATTACATGATGACTAAAACTGAACACGTTAACTAAGATATAGGTTGCAAAGAAGAACGATAAATAGCATTAAATAAACATCTGCTATAGATCTTGCAATGTTACAAAAACATATTAATGGCTGAAAAACAAAATAGGAGTATGATAGACATTCATGGATAGAAGATTCATGGAAAGAATAGAACCACCAAAAACCGAGTTGGGATATTGCTGAGTGAATGTTGGTGAGTGAACGTAGGTGAGTAATTATAAATATGAGAGAACATGGTATTTATAGAGAGATGGAAGCTGGGCCTGTACTCCCTTGAAAAAGTGTAGTTCCCAAAAAAAACAAAATGATGAACAAGACATTTCAATTATTTCATTTGTCCCAGATATAATATATTAATCAGATAATACTTTCAGACACTATTTAGTGCTTATAAATCTATTCTACTAATAGTGAATAACATTAGGATTTGTAAATACACCTGAATCAAAATTTTCGAACCCAAATGACAACAAAAAAGTAACTACATGCTATAAATAAACGACCCATTTAGATTAAAAAAAGGCTACACATAATAATATTACAGTCTGTCAAAGTAATTACATACGAATCTGAATACATGATGTATAAGTTAGACTTAATAATATTTGATTTCACATTTAAATCATTTCCATACTACGTCTTTCTCCCATTTTCTTTACTGCCCCTTTCTCCCATTTTCTTTATAGACACGAATTTCATATTAAAAATTTCAATTTATATACTTTTAAATCTTTCTGCATTGTACAATTATTAATTCAGGAAAGATTGTGATATTTTTTAGGCTCTCACACTTTCTCCTGTTTTCTTCAAAAGCTGAATTTCAAAATTATTTTTTAATTTGTATACATGAAAGATTTTAAATATGAATGTTAACATATGAAGAATTTTTTTTCAGGGATAAATTGCATTGGAAACTGAAGAATGAATCAGGCACATGTGCATTGGAAGAATCGAAAGTATATATATATTGTAATAGAATAGGTATTTTTTTAGAAAAGTCTATGACACTAACAGTAGGTTACATCCTAAAAAGCAGCAAAATCGCGGTTCATACAAACTGGTCAGACATAAGCTCCACAATGACAGAAAATGGTGCAAAAAAATCAACTAATCAGCTGTAATATTGCTCAGCTTCCCGCCAAAAAAGGCAAAACTGGCATTCTAAAAATTTCCACAAAACTCCCACTTTATATATTGATAGATTCGTTAGAAATGGGCCGAATTTATAGTATTTGCGATGGCTAGAAACCATCTTTAGAAGATAATACATGGGCCTTTTAGGTTCAATTTGTTTGAAATGGGCCTAATATAAATTTGGGATAAAAAAATTTCTTCGAGTTATGTGGCATTTTACAAATTTATTTTCATATGATTATTTATATTTTTAGATGTGGGACTATTATAGTGAGGAAAAAATAAAAGGAGTACATAATTTCCTTTCATAAAATAATTGCGAAGAATAATTAGAATTTATAATGGGCCGACCCAAATTTGGATAATTGTATTGTATCTGCATGTGATTAAAGTTAAACGATGTCACACATTCCCAAATTCGAAATTAAATAATTTAAAATTAGGAAAATAAGATTGTTTTTTAGAACCGAAATTAAGAACTCGGTTAAATGTTAATTTGACTGATCAGTATTTTGGGGGCACTAAACGTTTTGCCTTGGTCTCTTGAACAAAATTAATACTAGTTGAGTTATTCAAAGTTGCAACTTGCCTGGACCTTGATTTTAGATAATTTAACTTAATTAGGTCTTGATTTGGAGGGAAAGCTAAGTGAAATTCATTGGATTAAGTGCTTGTATTTAGCATTTATAGGATAGAAGTTCTTCTAGAAATATAAGTAAATTTATAAATAGGGTCATACACTCCTCAAATTATTAGTAAAAGAAGAATAAAAATAGAATGCAAATTGCAAAGTTGTATAAGAGCATCCACAGTGGGGCATTGGGCGTGCTATCGTCTGCCACTGTGGCTCCGCGGACGACGGACGATGCGTCGTCCGCGGACGAAGTGCGGACGATAGGGCATCGTCCGCGCCATCGTCCGCCCACTGTGGGCGACGCGGACGATGTAACGCGTATTAGTTTTTTTTTTTAATTCGAAAAATTTGTTATATATATACCCCAGCTTCACCATTCATTTGTAACTTTTTGATTAATTTTTAAACTCTTTATATATATTTCATAACATTTAAATTAATTAAAAAAACAATAGTAAAATGCTTAGGGTGCGCCTTAGGGCGCCCCACTGCAGGTGGAAGGGGAGGAGGATAAAATGCTGACGTGACGGTGCATAGGGCGGGCTTTAGGGCGCCCCTTAGGGCGTCCCACTGTGGATGCTCTAAACATAAAACAAATCGATTGTAAGTCGAGACGAGGGAAACTATTTTTTCGCAAGACAAATTATGTCTCAGCCAGTGCTTTTGGGTTGACGTATTGTTCCTAAAAATAAAACAACTTACTATTCGTGTGTAAGAACGCTTCAATTCGCTAGGCACCGACGAACAAGACAAAGTGTTAAGAATTATGAACTTTTGAAGATATAATTGTATTGTTGATAATTGTTTTATAAACAATGTTCCAAAATAGGAGTTTGTAGTTGCGGGAAATTTTACAACCGCTAAAATAAAAGAGAACATAACTAATTTTAAAATTTATAAAAAAAACTTAGATATTTGTCGAATTATAAAAATGAAGAACGGCAAAAGGGACGAACCACATATCACGGCCTGAACAAGATGGCCTATCAGTTCCACCGATATGATTCTCAATCCAAAAAAATTTGAAACCGTAACATGTATTCAAATGTCAATTTCGGTTAAAACATAGGAAAATTTAGAAAAAAAACTTCGCTCTCTTACTAAATATCGTCCATACGTGTAGCAAAAGGTTTATTTGTTTGTTTTTATGTTTTAATTTTAATAATATAATTAGAGGTTTCGAAAAATCACTTTCACCTTTACAAATATGTGCCTAAATCAATGAAAACGTATAATGTGTAATTTTTCTACATAAAAAATTAGAAAACAAATGAAAAACTGAAAAAAGTAATAGATCTTGTTTGGTCATCGAATATTTAAGAGGCAGTTATCAAATAATACATTTTTTTATTTAAATAATGAAAAGGACATTTGAATTTTATTTTTTGCTAACTATCCCTATTAATTCATCTCTCTTTGAGTAAATTGCTAAACGTGCACCTATCTACTTCTATTAATGAAGATCATTCAACTCCACTTTTGTATAATTATTAACCTCTTCTCATTTACAAATATTGTTACAATTAGTCAATCATATACAGTGATTTATTTCTAATTACTGCATATATAGGTACACAATTAGCCACTGGATATTTATATTGGCAACATATCACTATCATCTTAACCAATTAAACTATAAATTTTCTAAAGCCCAAAAGTTTTAAAGAGACTCCTTAATAAATTCAGACACATAGCATGACATAATTCATTGTCATCAGACAATTAAGAAAAATCTCAAAATTATTTCATTGGTCATTTTATAAATTTTCCGACTATTTGCAATAGATTAAATCGTAATAAAAGAAATAAAAAGAAAAGGGTAGATTCCATCATTATGGAGTGAATAGACTATAAAAGAAACATGCAATAAATTCTGTTATTGTACGTAAATATTTAACAAATAATGTGCATTTACATTGACGCAATAATTCAAAGCCGATCACTGGAGATTGTCAGATTTCAATTCACATTTATTATTGTTTGTTGTACAAAAATGTGAGAAAAAATTGGGATTTTATCTGTATGTACAACTGCTTTCAGTTGAATCATTATTTTCCTCAATTTCCAAAGATTTTGTTACCTTACTATCTGTCAAAATATTTTGACTCATTTATAATTTGGAAATTCACACACAGTATCCTATATTTGGATTTCAAGTGTCTGTAAATTTATTGTGTGTGTGTAAATTTATATTGGTAAATTGGGTGACAGAGGCAGAGGTGAAACGACATGAAATAGAAGATTGAAGAAGATGAAGACTGACATTTTACAGTGTATGCCATGAATGAATCTGTCTCATGTGATAATTTTGGAAAATGAGATGAATTATGTGATGTATGAATTCAAACTACTGTTTCTTCGTTTGCAGACATATTTGTCTGCTGCTCCCAACAAAATTGTCCACAGTAGTATGAAAATGTGACAACAAATCTAGAAAAAGAGAAGATGAAAGTAACTTGGGAATCAAAAATATAGTTGCGGATTTTACTCGACTTCTTTGAGTTCTATCTTTTCTTTAAACAAAATGGTAAAAATATCTACTGGTATATGAGTTTCTTTTAGTAAAAAACATTTATTTAGGTTGTAGTATTTGCTTAGCTTATAGTACTCCATTCGCCCCAATGAAGATAACTCCTTCCTTGGGCAGCACGAGAATTTACGTAACTTTATTTTATGTGTGAAGTGGAGAGAGTAAAGTAAGAGAAAGAGAATAAAGTAGAGAAGAATGTTTCCACTTTTAATAGTGGGTCATCTTAGATAGAACAAACTAATAAAGAAAAATGAATCATTTTCAATAAGACAGATGAAGTATTATTTAAGCTTGTATCATGCCATATAAAATAGTTGCATGCATAAGAAAAGGATTAGAGAGAGACCAAATCTTGTTTTTATATAGAAATCCATTGGTAATGACTAATGCCATAGTTTCCACTTTTCATACTGTGGGGCTAAAAAGACCACTTTTTTATAGAATAAAGTCCAATAGTTAACACACATAATGTGGGTCCTAAATAGAAAAAGAAATGAAGAAACAAATTGATAAATAAAAAAAATTGAACAACTTTAATTGAGATAATTCGAATTTTTAACGCCTCTTAAAACTCGTATAAAAACAATTGTTGCTTTTTCAAATAGAAATTCTTTTATACAATGTCCATGATTAATTTTTTTGAATAGACTTTGTTTTATATATTTCAGTTTATACTCAAACGAATAATTTATTATTCACAAACCAAACACATGAAGTACTACTTAGTAGGAGTACTTTACAATTTTCAATATTATCATATTCTAGGATAACAAAAATTTTAATACTACAAAGAGTAAAAAAATAGTTGAATTAATATTAATAGATAAGAAGATCCAAATTACTAATAATATAATAGTAACAAAGATTTCAAAAATATAATTTTAATAATATACTAAAAAAATTGTTTTGGTGACCGAATAGAAGCAATTATAACCTATAAAAAAGGAGATATTGTAATTTTTAGAGCATCTCCAATGCACGGATGTCCCATTCGAACATCCACTATGACTTCCCAAAAACACCTCCTGTCACGTCACTAGGACTTCACATCTCACTGCCACGTCACTAGAACTTCCCGTGCACAATCCGCCCTTCCCACCGCCCTTCCCACTAGTACTTCCCGCAATAAAAAAAATCATAATTATTTAATTACGTAACGGAATTATAATTTTGACACGAAATACGGGAAAATTGCGAATGCTTCATTAAAAAAAATTACATAATAAAAAAGAAAAAAATATATAGTCATACAAAAAATATAACCCAAAAAATATAGTCATACCACCCAAAAATATATATATAGAGTTTAAAAAAAAATAAACTCGGACGTCCGACCCGGACGTCCGCCCGCCCGTCGCCCGGATATCCGAGGACATCCGACGTCCATACGGGACATCCGTATCCGAGTTGCTTTGTTACAATGGCGGACGTCCCGGTCGCCCGTCGCGGATGTCCGACCAGACGTCCGCCATTGGAGATGCTCTTATAAGCTATTTTCTTTATTCGTCATTACTTGTCGCTAGTTTTTTTTCATCATTCCGTTAATATTTGTCATGATACTATTTTTTTGATAATGAATCCTATATTCTAACCCATTTTATTAATATTTTATTATAAAATTAATATAAAAATAAAATCTATATTTCACTAATTTTTTTCTGTCATTTTATTTTATGCTTCTTCTATTCTATTTTTTCATAAAAATAGAGACTTTTAAGATAGTTCAAGTAATAACACACATTTAAGAAATAGTAATAATTTATATTTTTAGAAAATAAAAGCAAGGTAGTAGTATATTTTAAAATCGAGCTTAGTCAACTTATTATAGTTAATGACTGTTGGATGAAATATTTTGTTTTATATTTAGGGAACTTAATTTTGATAAAAGTCAAATAATGGGCGCGTGGATATAGCAAAACCCTTCTTCCACCTGCGCAATTTCTCCTTTAAAAGAGCAGAAAGCGGGAGAGAGAGAGAGTGAGCTCCCAAATATGAAGCTAACATAGGTGACTGAAGTGTGCTGTGCGTGTGTGCTTGAGAGAGGGAGAGGGAGTCACCGGAGTTTGACGTCAGCGCCGGCGAGATATCAGCAGGCATGATGAACGAGCAGAGCTTGGAGAAGCATATGGGGAAACAAATGGGCTGTATGACCGTCTTCCTTCAAATCTTCGATCGCCACCAGATTCTCTCCGGCAAACGCCACTTTTCCGCCGCCAAGCGCCTCCCTCCCTCATCGGTACCATCACCTCACCATTTCCTTCTCTCCACGCTTAATTAAATATGAATATCAAATATCACCACTTGTTTCAGGCGTTTGATTCTGCGTCGGAATTGGAGAAATCTGCCCCACCTTCGCCGGCGATCTCGACGGAATTTAGAACTCCGCTGCTGACCTCACCTAGCCCCGATTTCCAGATGAAAGAAGGCGCCGCCGCCAAGTGGAAATTCGGCAAAGAACCCCCGCGTCTGTCGCTCGACAGCAGAGCCACCACCGATGCCAAAGGCGGCCTCCACCCCAAGGAAATCCGCGCCGCCGACGGCGATGAGAGCGACCAAACACTGCATAAACGCTCTCCCAGCGTCATCGCCAGGCTCATGGGGCTGGAGCCGTTGCCGGAGGAGGAAACCACGTCGGAGCTCCGAAGATCCGCCTCCGCCTCGAGAGTCTCCAGAGATCTCTTCCACTCGCGATTCGTCGATTTCTCCTCCAATCAGGCTTCCGAAACCGCCGCCGCTGACGAATCACTCCTGTTTTCAGATCCGATAAATCATCTGCTGAAGAATGCTGCTAAAATTGATACGCCGAAAGCATTCAACAGAGGCGGCGGATTTCAACGCAAAAGCTTCATCGACTCCGGCGACTTCTTCCCCGAGGCAAAACAGGCGGTTTCTCTCTACGGTGAGACCGAAAACCGACTGAGACTGCGAGGAATTGAAGAGCCGTCCAAGGATTTGGAAACATTGAAGCAAATCCTCGAAGCTCTCCATCTCAAAGGACTTCTACATTCCAGAAAACACTCCGAGCTACACCAAATCCCCCAACGCACCTTCGTCTTCGACGATTCCCCGATCGTCGTGATGAAACCGTCGAGATCGCCGATTCATAATCGCAGCGGCGGACGGAAGGCGTGCGGTCTCGCCTCAGAAAATTCACCGTCGATGAGCCCCCGCCGTGACCGGAATACGCCACACAACGGTCGAAATCCGACCACGAACGGAACCGAAGGCATTGCATTCGGAAGGCGGTCCAACTCAGCGTCAAACCGGCGGCTCCCTCCGGTTCATTCTCCAAAGCTCAATCCGAGAAACAGTAAATCAGCGGCGGAGATCAATCGGAAAGAGAAGAAGGCAAGCGGCGGAGAGGATGAATCGTCGTCGATTTCCGGTAGCAGTATTGTGACCACATCCACGGATACAGAGGTAATTGTGATTAACGGATGTTAATTAGAGATTAATTAAAAAGTAATTATCTGATTAATGCGAAATTGCAGAGGTGTAAAAGCGAGGGGGAGCGAAGCAGCAGCTTGTTAGAGAGGTGTGATAAGCTGCTTCACAGCATAGCGGAAATGAATGCAACCGAAATGCAGTCGAGCCCCGTGTCAGTTCTTGATTCGTCCTTGTACAAGGACGAGTCCTCCCCTTCACCCATCACGGCAAGACGTTGTATTGATTTCAAAGGTACAAACTTCATTAATTTATGTTAAGTTGCATTAATAATATTAAACGTTATGGGAAGAAAAATTACAATTTTTAGTTAAATTATCACAAATTTTAGTTAAATTTTGGTATGTCCTTCAAGCAGGACTAACAAGAACTTAAACAAAATTAATATGCGTCACCTACACATTGATGGTAGTTTTGTTGGATTTATAATCAATTGAAAACGACTCATACTTGTTGTTGGAGTGAACTCCTCACTATCAATGTCATAAAAAAATCTCAAATTAAGCTACAAAAACTTGGAAAATGTTACTATTGCATACATAAACTGCATCAAATTAATAGTATGATGTTTGAATGATGTAAACAGATGAGTGTATTGAACTGGTCGAGGACTGGAGCTCCGAGATCGTCTCATTGCGAGATGAAGATTTCGTGTACGTGTCCGATATCGTAAGGGCATCCCATTACCTCCCACACGAGTCGGACGTCTTCTCTTTGCTAGAGAAGCAACGGCGTCTTAAGGGAAAGGATAGGTGCAAAGTGTCGAGGCTGCAAAGGAAGTTGATCTTCGACACGGTGCATGAGATCCTTGACAGGAATAGGCGGTTGCCTCCATGGAAGGTGGCCATGTGGGGCCAGCACGGGCCATCATCTCTGGACAAGGTGTGGTCAGAGTTCCAAAGAGTGAGGGAGAGGGACGCGGCTCAAGACATGTTCGACACCATTTGTGGCGTCCTCAAGAAAGACCTGGCCGGAGATGGGATCTCCGGCTGGGAGGATTGCCCTTTGGAGATGTCCGAGATGATCTTGGACATTGAACGACTCGTATTCAAGGATCTCATCGGCGAGGCGATAAGAGATCTAGCGGCATTGGAGTCGAGTAACAAGGCAATGTTGCCCAACCTTGCCTAGGAGGAAGTTGATTTTCTGAACTCCTAATTAGGGCATTTTGTCTTGATATTTAGACAAATACTATAGTGGTGTATATTATGCCCTTTTATTTCGTGGTTGAGTATTTTCTTCATTTTGTCACTTTTGCTACATGCAAACTGTAAAAATTAAAACAAGAAAAAAAAAAGTAAAAGATAAAAGAAATCATGTGCGGTCATTTTTTTTGTGTAATACGGAGTAACTTTTATTCTTGAAAGGGAAAAGAGAGATAAAGTAAAAAAGGGGGAAATATTCACTTACAATGGATATATGCTATGCACCACCATTTTTTTATCCAATTTTACTCACAACATAATTACTTTTAATTGCGAAATTAAAGAAAACCACTAAATTAGAGTAACATATGATTATGCTTAAATATTGGTATAGATCTGACCTATTATTGGAACACAAATAATAAACTATGTCCCCAAAATTTATAATTTAGTTTTTTTCTTGTAGGAATAATAGTTATGGTACAATTTCATCAATTGTTTTTATGTGTACATTGGTCTTTTTGTTTCAGTTCATTTGACCGATATTATATACTCCTACTACTTTGATTTTGATGCTTTTACTTTGTGTTGCCCTTTAATTTGTTACACTTTGAGAAGTTCTGTTCTCTTGTTTTATTTTTAACTAGTATCTCTCTCGTGCTATGCACGGTATATTATATTTCCTTTAAAAAGATATATATTAATATAAAAATTAAATCGTAATTGGATGATGAGGTTAGTAATTAGAAAATGTATAATGCAGAAAGTTTATAGGCATATTATTGAAACAACAATCAGAATATTCAAATAGTATTTAATAAAGTCAAAACATATTTTAAATGTATATATAGGAATTATCTAAATATAGGATTAACTACTAAGAAATTTATAAATTTCAAAATAAAACCTAATGCGCATGTACTTGTTTTTTACTATAATGTACATAAAGAATGTGTTTTAGACAATGATCTTCTGATAGGATAGTGTACATCATGCAAAATAAGAACTCCATTCTCATTGTTCATATGAACCCCTAGTCTATCTCTCTCGATTAAGCAAGCTGGTATGACGGGGGCAAATCCATCTCCAGGCTCTCTCGAAGCTTGAAACCGTCCATGGTATGTTAAACGTACTGATCACAATATCGAACCAACCCTAGCGCTCGCCTAGCAAGTCGAGAGCCTTCCTCGCCAGATTACTAAGAGATTTTGCAAGCGTTCACCCATATCCATTATCATCAGCTACACCAGAATTTATAGGAGAAAAGAAGTTGAAAGAGATTTAGAAAAGTAATACGTAGCATAAATGAGTGGGAAGAAAAAAGGGTTGGGAATTCAAGAATACACTATCATATTTATTTTTATTCATTAACTCCCTTGAATTCATTACCAAAAATTAATTTTAATTAAATCATAATTTTTAAATTAAAATGGCAGTTTTGTAAATATCCCTAAAACTCTCCTTTTATATATGTATAGATAACATTTTTATATATGTATAGATGTTATGTGGTTTTTGTCTCCTACTTTGTCGAACTCTATGCTTACCATCTCCTTGGTTTAAAGCATTCATTTAAAAAATTATAATTAGAGAATTAGATTGATTAGGGTATGGTTTATATCTGAAAATCATATGGGGTGGGGTAGGCTGGGCCCACTCCCCAGGTGCTTAGTTTTGTAGGGCCTAATCTAATCCACTCCAACATATGCAATTTCCAAATATGAATATTCTGGTTTCGGGCTAAGCCTAATATTTTATTATTACTTTATAATAGAGTAAGATACTAATTTGATTTCAGGATACTTATATTTTTCAGAAAGTTGTCCCACTTTGGCTTATGTTGTAGGAGTATTTCATTTCATGAATTTAGATGGTGAATGTGCTTGTACAATAGTACTACAAATTAAATCGAGTTTTAAAAATATATCTTCTACTTTATTGATTTGAATCATTTTTCTTTGTGGATTGGCTGATCCATTTTCAATTTTCATTATTATTTTACATTAGATTTATTAAATATATGAGCTCTACAATTGTAGATATAATTACTTAAATTTCTAAATAAGCGTATCCAAAAAATGAGTCAAGTTGGGCGGAACAGAGTATTATCGAACTTGAGCTATTGAACTATGCACGATATATTATCAATTTGTCTAAGTTTTTGTTCCACCCTAATAATAGACTGAATATATTTTCATCGTTTTTAATAATTTATATAGCTCAATGGTGAACGAGATACATTCATATATATAAAGGCATTTAGAGTTACAATGTGGTCAAGTTGAATTTGTTTTATACTAACGTAGACTGCAATTATGAAAAAAAATTCAAGTTGCAGAAGAAGATCTTGATTGCCATTATTGAAATTCTCAAGGTTCTGACTTCATATCAACTACATTTATATTTTTTATTCCATGCCCTATATTTTTTGTTTTCTTGTTACGTACTTTACTGCAAAATGTAGTGAGGCTACACTCATTGATTAAAGATTGGTGCTCGGAGTTTACTTTTTTCGCTGGGACAAATGTGTGAGGACTTACTCAAAATTGGAAGGTCGTTGCACGTAATCAAGAAAACAGCGGAAAAACACAGCTCATTATTTCATTATTTTAAAATATTCGCATTTTATGGATAAACGCAGCTCATTTTATTTTTCTGATAGCTACTATGATTTCTACTTTTTGTGCATAAGCTTTAGAGTATCCACTATAAGGCGGACACGCCCAATAGCCCCGCCCCAGTTTTTATCCATAGCCCCAATTTTATTGTCCATAGCCCCAAAATTCTATTTCCGCCACTATAGTGGACACCTCCAATAGCCCCAAAATTTCAAATACAAAATTCCACATTTTCACATCCCTCCAATAGCCGCGTCCTCGCCGCGAACGCGGCTATCTCGCGTCCGCCCCCCCCAATAGCCCCAAAAGTTGTCCGCCCACCTTCCCCACTATAGCCGCCCGCCCACCGCCGTCCACCGCCCCCAAGACGCGGCTATAGCCGCGTCCTACTATAGTGGACACTCTTATATCTGCTTTTAGATTTGATATGCTGACTTGTGATAAATGATCACATGATTTATTTAAAATGAAGTGGATTGTTGATCAAATAAATAAATGATCTTAACCTAAGTATTTTTTAGACATTACTCATGTTTATTGCAATTTTTTGTTTGACTTTCTTGTACTATTAGTTTATTTCTGTGTAGTTCTTTTTTTTCTTTTCAGTTTTGAGTTGTACTATGCACTGAAAGTTTTTGTATCCAACTCTGCCGCTACTAATAAATTTGAAACTACTACTATAATTTACATGATTTATTGATGAAGTGGATTGTTGATCAAATAAATAAATGATCTTAACCTAAGTATTTTTGAGACATTACTCATGTTTATTGCAATTTTTTGTTTGACTTTCTTGTACTATTAGTTTATTTCTGTGTAGTTCTTTTTTTTTCTTTTCAGTTTTGAGTTGTACTATGCACTGAAAGTTCTTGTATCCAACTCTGCCGCTACTAATAAATTTGAAACTACTACTATAATTTACATGGAGTACCCCGTCGTGAGGCCATCCACAACGCTGTTCCTATACCGTTCCTTAAACCACTATTTGAGGGTCCCACTGTACTTTTTTACTCCATTCCTTAACTAAGGAACGGAACCTGCAACCCTCCGTTCCTTAACCGTTCCTTAAATTACTATTCATTCAATTTCTTTTTTTTTTATTTCCAACCCAATTCAATTTAAATAAACACACTTTAAAAAACAAACACACTTTATTAAAAAACACACAACATTAAAAAAAATTACAACTTAAACGTAAAAAAATAAAAAACACACAATTAAAATCCTAAAAAAATAAAAGTACACAATTTTAAAAATTTCATCCGCCAAAATTTGCCCAAATGTGCTCAATTAGATCATGTTGGAGTTGGATGTGGGCACTAGAGTCGCGTGTCCTTGCACGAATAGATAACCGTTCTTGTATAGACGGATGCGCTCCACTTCGAGGCGGACTACTTGCGGTTGAGCTTCCGGGGGATTCGTCGTCGAACCAATTTCCCGCCTCGGGTCCTTCGTCTTGGACAATCATGTTGTGCAAGATTATGCACGTATACATGATGTCGACCATGTTTTCCATGAACCACGTACGAGCCGGGGCTTTGATGATGTTGAAGCGCGCTTGGAGAACCCCGAACGCCCTCTCCACATCCTTGCGAGCAGCCTCCTGCTTCTGCGCAAAAAGAGTCTGTTTTGGGTTCGCAGACCCACTGCACGTCTTCACGAAGGTAGGCCACTTCGGGTAGATGCCATCGGCGAGATAGTACCCCATTTTATAAAGCCGGTTGTTGGCGACGAAGTTGATGGCCGACGCTTTACCATCCAAAACTTCGGTCAAGAGGTCGGACTGGTGGAGCACGTTTACGTCGTTGTTCGACCCGGGGACCCCGAAGTACGCGTGCCAGATCCAAAGGCGGTAGTCGGCATCGGCCTCAAGTATAACGGTTGGGTGGGTGCCTTTGTGGCGGATCGTGTAGGACCCCTTCCACGCCACCGGGCAATTCTTCCATTTCCAGTGCATGCAATCGACGCTGCCGAGCATTCCGGGGAATCCGTGCACTGTTTCGTGAAGGTTGAGCAGGAACTGACAATCGGTCGTGCTTGGCCTTCGGAGAAATTCGTCGGTGAAGGCTGCCCGGACGCCTTGGCAGAATTTGAGCAAGCACATTCGCCCAGTGCTGTCTCCGATGTGGAGGTATTCGTCGAACATGTCGGCCGTTTGTCCAGTTGCAAGCTGGCGGATTGCTGCAGTACATTTCTGCAGCGTCGTGTGGCTGGGACGGCCGACCGCGTCGAACCCTTCCTGGAAGAACTCTTCCCGGGCTGCCAAAGTATTCGCGATGTGGAGAAATAACGGTTTCCCCATGCGGAAACGGCGACGGAAGTACGTATCTCCCCAAACCGGGTTATCGCAGAAGTAGTCGCGTACTAACCTTGCGGCGGCTTCCTCCCGGTTACGATGGATGTACGTACGGGAGCGTCGTTGGGGTGGCGCGGCTTCTTCCGCCTCTCGTCGTCGATCTTCTTCAAGTGATTGTTCCAATATTTGACGCATTTGTTCATAAGGATCCATTAGTTTGATTAAATTTGGGAGAAGGAAAATATAGTTGATTTGAGATGAAAATTGGGGTGGAAATAGAGAGGAATAGATGTGTGTTTGTGATTGAAATGAGTATGAAATAGGAGTATTTATAGAGTAAATAAATAAAATAAAAATTAAAAAAAATAAAAAATGGATATAAAAAAACGATCTCATTACCGTTGCAAAAAAAAATATTTTTTTTTATTAAATTCGAATTTTTTTAAAAAAATTAATTATTGCGTCACCGGACGAAGCCCACTCGCGGGGCAGCGAGTGGGCTGCACGCGTCGAATGGGAGGTCGCCACGTCGCCTCGGCGCGTGGCGGAACGTTCCGTTCCGCGTTCCTTCGGAACGGAACGCGGCACGGCATAGGAATGGCGACGGCACGGAACGGCGACGGAACACACCCCGCAACGCGTGCCGCCGCGGAACCGTTCCGCCGGAACGGCATAGGAACCGCAACGGCACAGCGTTGCGGGTGCCCTGAGGCCTACTTTGCGGAACGGCAGGAGTCGGCGCGCAAGGACGTGGAGCGCGCATTTGGTGTGCTCCAGTCTCGATGGGCGGCAATTAGGGGTCCAACGCGTTTGTGGCATGTCGACTGCAATGCTGATATAATGTACGCTTGTATTATCATGCACAACATGATTGTCGAAGATGAAGGTGTACAACTGACTAGTTTGGCCAACGACGATAAGAGCATCCACTACGCTGTCCCTCCACCGTCCCTTAAACTACTATTTGAGGGGCCCCACTGTACTTTATTCCTCCATCCCTTAACTAAGGGAGGGAACCTGCAACGCTCCGTCCCTTACCGTCCCTTATTCTGTCCCTTAAATTACTATTCATTAAATTTCATTTTCATTTTTTTCCAACCCAATTCAATTAAAACAAACATACTTTATTAAAATTAAAACAACATTAAAATTCAAAAAATAGAAAATGGACATAATTAAAATCCTAAAAAAATAAAAATGACATAATTTAATTTTCTCCGCCAAAGTTTTCCCAAATGTGCTCAATTAGATCCTCTTGGAGTTGGGCGTGGGCGCTAGAGTCGCGTGTCCTTGCCCGAATAGACAACCGTTCTTGTATTGACGGATGCGCTCCACTTCGTGTCCTTGCCCGAATAGATGTGTGTTTGTGTGTGAAATGAGTATGAAATAGGATTATTTATAGAGTAAATAAATAAAAATAAATAAATAAAAGAAGATAAAAAATTAATGGTAACATTACCGTTTGAAAAATAAAATTTTTTTATTTAAATTCGAATTTAAAAAAAACTAATTATTGCGTCATCCGTGACGACGCCCACTCGCGGGCCAGCGAGTGGGCGTCACGCATGCATCGGGGGCGCGACACGTCGCCCGAGCGCGTGACGGGACGACGCGTCCCTTGTCTCGCGGATACGGGCTACTGGACGGGATGAACGTTGCAACGCGTCCCGCGGCGGAACCGTCCCTCCGGGACGGAACGCGAGCCGCGCGTGGGACGCGTAGTGGATGCTCTAATGAAGCCGGTCCAAGCCACGGCGTGGCCACCCCCAGCGTACGAAGTGGGCCACCTCACGATGAAGTCGGCCGCCTCCAAGCACATGCCGACATGCGCCAAGTGGAAGCTCATATTCGACTCCAAAAGAATTTAATTGAATAGTTGTGGGCGCGGATGACTGCACGACGTTAGTTTTTTTTTAATTTTGTAATTTTGTAATTTTTTTAATGTACCATTTTTTAATTTAAATGAAATTATTGCATTTTCCCGTAGTTGTGTCGTAAGTTGAATTCCGTATTTTGTGTGATTGTTATTTTTATAATTTTGTTTATTATGACCGGGCTATTGCTTGTCCAGTTGCTTATCCTGATGATGTGGCAAGAGGAGTTTTAATGATGATGATGTAGCAGGAAGAGTTTATGGTTGAGCTATGACTGGGCTATTGCTATTGGAGATGGTTCTTTTAGATTTGATATGTTGACTCGTGATAAATGATCACATGGTTTATTTAAAATGAAGTGGATAGTTGATCAAACAAATAAATGGTCTTAACCTAAGTATTTTAGACATTACTCATGTTTATTGCAATTTTTTGTTTGATTTCTTGTACTATTAGTTTATTTCTGTGTATTCTTTTTCTTCTTTTCAGTTTTGAGTTATACTATGCACTGAAAGTTGTTGTATCCAACTCCGCCGCTACTAATAAATTTGAAACTACTACTATAATTTACATGGTAGAAGCCTAGAAGTGAAAAGGTTAGTATAACAGTTTTTAAGGATAGAGATGGATCTACATTATCTAAAGTTGTAGTAACAATTAAGACAGCAAAAATGGGACTACCATGTGAAGACATGAGAGGGAAAAGGCTATTGAATACAACCACTTTCCACCTCTTATTTGTCAATACTTGAAAGCTCCTTCTAAAAAAATTTTAGCATCTACAAACCCCAACTACCCCATTTATATTTATGCAATTTCAGTAATATATTGCGTTTTTGTAATTAAATTGGATCAAATGCAAGGAAAAACTATGAGTACTCCATAAAATACAATTAGTTTATGAGAGTGCAAACTCAAGTAGTTCTTTTAGTCTGAAAGGGGGGCTTATTATATATGGAGTATATTTAATTATTTGTTATAACTGCCGATTACGGTGTCGCGATTAATCACCAGAATCGTAAATTTTGGGCACCTCCTCTGTGCTTATATGGAGTACATTTAATTATTTATTAAAACTTGTTTGACAGAAGATATTCAAGAGATTTTCTTTACCAAATGAGTTTTTGTTGTTTTCTTTAATTATTTTATTCTCATCGGATTTGGGTTCAATGATTGGTGTGTGAAGCATGCCTATGACATTTCACATAAACAATGTTGAATTTTATGACTGACCATTTCCAGCTCAAGCTGTGATTGTGTGGGGAATCGTGGTATCATATTTTGTGTAAGTGATTTCCACTTGAAAAAAGTATTAGTAGTGTAGATTAGTAGATACTTAGATACTAGTACAAATACTCCATCTGTTCTATTTTAAAAGTATCACTTTAAAAGTCTCATTTAATCTGATTTGAATTTTTAAAAAATGAAAATAAAAGTTAATAAAAAATAGTAAAATATGATTTTCACTTTTATATACTTTCATGTCTCATAAAAATATGTATATTTCTTATTTCCATCCGTCCCATAAAATTATGGACATTTCTATTTGTAGAAAGTTATCCTCGACTCATTACTCACACGTAAATCCATTTATTTTGAAATTTATACCATGATGTATACGGATTGGGCATGATGTGGCTATACAAATTGTTAATAATGCCTATATTGATTTTCGCTGGTATATATAAAGATTGAGGAATACATGTTAATTTTTTTTATATTAAAAAATCATATAAATATATGCAATGGGAAAGTATCGACCTTGCAGTGCAAGAACTCTATCTCAACCCTTTGGTGTTGTTGGCTTTGCTTTCGTTCTTCATCTAATCATTCATTGCTAATTGCTATTGTAGACTGTCAGACTAGCTCTATGATTTTTTTCATAGCATCCGATCCACAATTTTCATTTTTTTGAATTAACTATAAAAAGTGTAATGAATAAAATAAATAAAATACTAGTACCATATAGAAGTATAATGTAATTCAATTAAAATACTAGTACCGCTTTTCGTTTTGTGACATTAGGGCATGAATAGCCCCGTCCCCAGTTCCGGCCCCAAGTCCCCTCCACGTCATCATTCCTCTACAGTTGCGGCCCAGACCCCAACTGCTCTAACCCTGCAGGGCACAATCCGGACCGCAACTAATAAATGACACTATTCACAACTTCAGACTATTTTGCTCGTAAATGCAATACGTTGAACAATTGAAACCAGGAAAATACATTGTTCAGTAGAAATTAAAATTACAATTCCTAGACAACGCAAATTATAACACGAGAAATTCATTTTTAATACAAAAATAATAAATTATAAACTAAAAAACATAAAAAATAAAATATTAAAAATCTGCAAAAAAAAAAATTAAAAATATGCAACAACGTTCTCGCCCCTCTCCCTCTTCCTCCCTCTTTTTTATTATAACATAAAAAATTGCAAAACAAATGAAAAAAAATTTAAAAATTGGAAAATGGGATCGTCTCCCCTCTTCTTCATCTTCCTCCCGGATCTTCATCTTCCTCCCCCTTCTTCCTCACCCCTCTCCCTCTTCTTCCTCTTCCTCCCTCTTCTTCCTCTTCCAATTTTTGCCAAAAATTCCCCCTCCGTCACGGCCCCTCTCCCTCCATCGCGCCACTGGGCCGGGCCGCGGGACGGTCACCAGGCTGGGAACGCGGCCCCGGGACCGGCCCAGGCGGTGCCTCTCCTCCGATCAACGCGTGGGACGGGCCGGGACTCGCGATTTGCAGCCCGGCCCTCCGCGTTATTCATGCTCTTAGGTACATATAGTAGCCTGGCATACTATGCTGCTACTTTTGTTTTCGAAATAGTAGTGGTAATATTTAAAATTCTTGAATTTTAAACTGGTTGAAGTATACATTAAAGTATTGGGTCTTACATAAACATGCAACTGCGCATCCAAAATATTGTTAAAAAAACACAAACTTCTGATACGAAATAAAATGGATATTCTAGCAAAATAATGTAACAACAGAACCATCAGCATGATTCAAGCTGCATATAGCAAACTAAAAGGACAGGTACTTCATCAAGCATAACGTTAGAAACAAACTACATCAAACGATCAAACAGTTCAAATGGTTGTTCATAATTACGACTGAAATCTAATTCCTAGCATACAAATATAAATCAAATAGAAGCAATGTCACAAACGCATCACTATGGATCAAATTAAATAGGTTTGGGGCAGTAATCCTCATTCCTTGGTGGTTTTGTTGATGAGGGATTTGTGAATGTGGGGAATCACACCACCACCGGCTATGGTTCCTTTGATGAGGGTGTCAAGCTCCTCATCTCCCCGGATCGCCAGCTGCAAGTGCCTTGGTGTTATCCTCTTCACTTTTAGATCTTTGCTGGCATTCCCAGCCAGCTCGAGCACTTCAGCAGTCAGATACTCGAGAATTGCAGCGGAGTAGACAGCTGCTGTGGCTCCAACTCTTCCGTTGGCATTAGTTCTCGACTTGAGGTGGCGATGAATCCTTCCCACGGGAAACTAGAAAGCAACAGACAGGAACTATATTTGAAGCATTTGTGACTTGACAAGATAAACCAACACTATTTGCCAACAAAATCAAAACTTTTCTGCACAAGACCTCTCCCATAATCAATGTAAACACGTAAAGGCAACAAAGAACGTGCCACAAAGAACGACAATATAACTAGGTGTGACTATGCAACCTATACCACCAAACGAAACCTTTCAATCCAACATGCCAAATATATGAGCAGCAGAACTGTCTATTTAACAAAAGACAGAGGACTTTACTAGTTACTATACTACTCATGGAGCGCTTATATTCAACATACACTGCAAATCATTAGCTGGGACATGCGCATACCAAGCAGTAACAATTCCAAACCATAATACAATTGTGTGGCAACTGGAAAGTTATAGTTATGTCCCCACAACTGTGATGCATCGGACATATTATAGATGATGGTTGAAGATTAATCAGTAATGAAACGCACACTGTGGAAAGCTAACTTCAACAAAACAAGTATTTAAAATTCTAGTGAAATTGTGTCAATTATATGTTGGTTTTTATAAGTTTTCAGTTGTATTGAGCTGTATCTATACCTGCAGGCCAGCACGAGCTGACCGGGAAACAGGCCGCTTCTTGTCCTTATCCTTGTTAGCTGCTGCAGCTGCCATTGTCTTCCCTGCCACGAGCCCCTTTCCACCTTTTCCAGCCATTGTAATCTCAATGCAGCTTCAGCCCTAACATCATAAAGGCAAACAAATTAGACAGAACATCTATAAATACACAGTTCATCAACGATTTCATCATAAAAACAAAGGACTAAACTAAACCAGGCACAAATATAGCTCCCAATAACAAAGGGGCAATTTTCCTTGTATAAACGATGCTTCATCAAACCTTTTCAAGAAGCAAATCTCACTAATAATTGCTTAAACAAGAGATACAAATTCTCAGTAATAATTAGTTAGTCTTTTATTATTTTATCCACAACTAAATCTCAAGAAAAATCAAAGCTTTAAAACAAATCTCAACAATCCTCTAGTTCAATTTTTCGACTTTCAGTATTACACTAGAGAAACATTCAAATCTTTTCTCAAAATCCTTCGCTTTTTCTCAACCCTCGCAAATAATCGGTGTAAAAAAACAGAAAACAAACATAAATCTAAATATATGTCCTGTTATACAGCAGATCTGGTCAACTTAGGTGATAAAATTACTGATCCACAAACTAACAGAAACATCACCACAACTCAAGCACCAAACAGATCAAAACGACCAAAGGAGAAAACAATTAACGATGTAACAAAGCATTACTACCTGAGAAATTAGAGAAAACAGCAGGAATGTTGTGTGCGTAAACAGTGAAGAGAGGAAATTTATTGCGTTTTTGTGAATGTTTTTGAATCTGGATCGAAATTTTGGCGGTTGCTTTTGGGTGGGAAAAGAGCAATTACGCAAGCCGGAAAATATTTCAATTTGGACGATTCTGCCCCTGTCCTTGCGTTGAAATTCAGCTTCTGTTGTTACAATTGGGCTCGGATGAGAGATTTATAGGCCTAGGCCCATGTCCGCGGCCCATCTTGATGTTGTTATTGCTTCGTGGCTTATTTATAGTGTCGGATTTCAACTAAAACGACATCGCATTATAGATTACAAAATAGCATCATAGTCCCTCATAAAATTATGATTTTGAAGACTGACTTGATTATGCGCAATTGGTTAAAGTATAAGTGGCTATTTGGTATGGTGGAATGGAATAGATTCCTATCTCTATTTCATTCATTTGCTTGGTATTTTTATTCTTATGAATCATTATTCCCTTTGGGGTCACCGTTCCATTCCACATGAGAATAGTCATTCCTTCCATTTAGCTAAAGAATGGTCATTCCATTTCACACAGACAACCCCCCACCCACAGCAACACACACCAGCAGCAACACGCATCAAACACACACACAGCAACACACAAACACACACCGCAACACACAAACACACGCACTTAAAGACACGCGCACACACCGAAACATACACATACACACACACAGCAACACATGCACATATGCGCGCACACACACCAACACATACATACACACATCAGCACATATATACACACACTCAACCATGGGCGGACACACATGGGAGGGTCCGTCTAGGGGCTTAAGCCCTTGGTAAATAGGAATTTTTAATATTTTTTCTTTGTAAATTTTATTAATTTATACTAATTTTATGCAAATTCTTATACAAAAGCCCCTATATATGAGCTAAATAATACATGAATATAGTTTAAATAATTTTTTTTATAAAATAGCCCCTATAAGTGACGATTTCTGCGTCCGCCCCTGCACTCAATGCATACACCACATATGCACACACCATTTGCATAGCACAAATTAATAGTATGATCCAAAATATTTGACAAACATATTTTTGAATACATTTTTTTTATAGAATCAACGTATTAATTATTCATATTTCATTTCATTCCATTATATTCCTATATTATTTGTAGTTACCAAGTATAAGAATGAAATCAATCAAGGAATGATAATTTCATTCCATTTGTAAACCGTACATTCACCAAGCACAATAATAGAATGGACTCTCAATCCATTCCTATACTCATTCCATTCTCATTTTCATTTCATTCCCTCCTTATTCAAT
Organism: Salvia splendens; assembly: GCF_004379255.2. Taxonomy (NCBI): domain Eukaryota; kingdom Viridiplantae; phylum Streptophyta; class Magnoliopsida; order Lamiales; family Lamiaceae; genus Salvia; species Salvia splendens. Next base: position 41,987,759 of record NC_056033.1, on the reverse strand, counting down.
TCCATTATACTAAGAAACTCCTAAGAGAAACATAAAAAAAAGTGGCTGAGAATTTGTTAGTAGAGAATATGATTTGCCGTATAAGAAAAAAACTAGTAGTACCAAGAATAAATGTTGACTGAAATTGTAGGACAAACTAAATGAAAATGACTGTTTTTATTAGACAAATATTATTTTAAATTAAATAAATTTATTTGTTGTAAAATCTTTTATATTGTTTTTAATTTATCGTTCCTCGTTTTTTTCACTATCTTTTCATTCGTTTAAAGATAAATTTTAATCAACAAATAAATATTTAATCTAGCATATCAGGATATTATTTTGCCAATTAAAATGTGATGTCGTTTTGGTCACATTATATGAGTGTTGAAACTTGCTTGATTTGTTGCAAAATCATAACAAGTTATATTCTAGTAGTTATAAAATATTTTAAAATTAGTATGAAAGATACGAATCTATAAAAGTTTAAGATTTTACCTGCAATTTACCATTTTATAATAACAATTTAGTTAAGCAAAAACTATTACTACTCGAGTCATTAAAAAATCACTTTTTGTAGACAAACTAAAGTCGCTATTTGTCCGGAGCGCTTACTTCGCAGAGAGGAATTAAAATCGGATTGCTGTCGGGAGTTGTAAACGTGTGCAAAATAATCCTCTACATTGCGGTCCACTATAGCCCGTCACGGACCAAGACTTCAAGAGAAGAAACTCTTCTTCCACTCTCCCTCTTCACCTTCAACTTTCAAGATCCGAAATCCAGTTACAATTCACTTTCAACTCTTCAAATTTCTCATTTTAATCTCGAGATCCCCACTCATCCGCCCCCCTCTCTCTCTCCAAATCTCGAAAACCACACGTTTTCCCCTTCGTTGTGATTGCTGTCGTGCGATTTATGCGCTTAACTGCACTGCATTTTGTGGATAGCTGCTTCTCCACGGATCAGATATGCGGGCGTTGAGTCCGGTTGCCGTTTTGGCGATATTTCTCCCCTTATTCGCATCTGTGTCGCTCTCTATTGAGAATTTCCGTCAAGCGTGAGTTTTCCTATTTTTCATTTTTTTCTGCATTTTCCAGAAGTTATTGGATTAAGTGAATTTGTATTTGTGTATTATTGATGTAATGAACGATTTTGCTCCTATGAACATTGGAAATGATTGAGCTTAATCGGGGGGTTTTGACATTTGGCTGATTTTAATTTCAATTTAAGCATTTGATGGAAAAGGCTTGTTTGATATTTTGATGAGTTGGTTAGGAATATATTTGCAATTTTGCAGTTGGGCGTAGTTTGCAGTACTCACTTCACGGCAATAGAGTGTAGTATTGAAATTTAGCTTTGGTAAATGTCACATTGAGCAAGACATGAATGAGTGAGAGTATGATTTTATGATAGTTATAAGGAATTTAGGATGTGCCAATTCAGTTTAAGGTAGTACTGTTTGATTGCTATTGAGTCCTAAAATAAATATATAGAGCAATTGGAGCTGGAATGGATGCTTGTTAAAGAATTCCATTCTTTTTGTTAGCTCTGATTTTTTTAGCACTAGTAGAATGATATTGTGCATGTGGCTCTGATCGTAATCTTTCTTGAGCTTAGAAAGGGCAGTAGAATCTACTAGAACTATTGACACAACCGTTCATTGTTGATAAACATAAGTTGCTTGCCGGTAATAACTAGACGAAAGCGATATTTGAAATTGAATAAGGTAGCATGTAATCTGCCGTTATAATGGCCATCTGATTTTATTTGAGCCGCTTTACGTGTTTCTTCCTCTGTTGTACATTTGCTTTGTAGGTAGCCTACTACTGTACCTAATCTATTTTGGGATTCTGATTTACAATGTCGCAGTTGATCATCTTAGTGGCCAGTGTGCCTTACATATATATTTCTTCGTAGATTTGATATTTTCTCTATACAGGTTTCCTATTATAGAACCGGATCCTGGCCACACAAAACTACGCCTGTCAAGAGAAGGCCTGGAAGCAATTGAGAAAATCACCACACCTATAGCAGCTGTTGCTGTAAGGGATAGATTCATAAAGCCAGTAGCATGTCAATTGCTACTCTATTATCTTATTTTTTTCATGAGGAATTGTCCAGCTCGTACCTTTTCAAAAGAACATAGTAGAATTTGAAGCATTAGATTAGGAGGATAATGAATGTCTTCATGTTTAGCAGTTTTTTTTGGCATTCTTAATGTTTTCCAAAACCCCACATCGTAATTTTTGTATTTTATAGGTCATTGGTCCATATCGGTCTGGAAAATCGTTTTTACTGAATCAGCTTCTCTCCCTATCATGCGATGAAGGTGCAGTTTAATAACCTTTGCATATTAAGTAATGCTGATCCATTGTAACTCTTTTTCCCAATTCCTGACTTTAAAGTAATAATTTGGCAGGTTTTGGTGTTGGGCACATGCGTGATACTAAAACCAAAGGTTTTTGCTACTGATTTTGAATCTTGGCCAGTACTAAATGACATAATATATACTACAATTTATATGTGTGCTCAAATCTTTGTATTGGTTTCTCTAGGTATTTGGGTGTGGGGTACTCCAGTCGAAGTAGATATCAATGGAGTTACGACTTCTGTTTTCTACCTTGATACAGAGGGTTTTGAAAGTGTAGGGAAGTCTAATGTGTATGATGACAGGTAAATTTCCAAATTAGTTATATATCTAGTTTGTTACTGATACCAAGTATGTTAGAAATGCTTCTGATTGATTAATATGGATTTCCATCACCTGCTCTGCAGGATTTTTGCCCTGGCAACTGTAATGAGTTCCGTGCTTATATATAATCTACCTGAGACGGTATGTTACTGTCATCCCTCTTGCAATTCCCTTCAGGAAGTATTTTTATGCAAATGATTGCAACTTTTATGATTAAAAAAAATCTTGAAAGCACCCTGCTGTTGTGATATGGTATGGGTTATGGAATGGGGTTGCATGGGTTTTTATTGGATAGAAAAAAATAGTTTGAGGTAGCAAAAGGTTTTATGTAAATGCCTCACTCAAGCTCAAGCAGATTCACCGCTGGTTCATTGCCCAGGTTGTATATTGATCAGGGATTTAATTTTAATATAGAAGGCTAAATTGCTCTAGAAGATTAATTGTATGGAAATGATAAGTATAGGTTATGCCTTAGTGATTGCAACGTTGAGAAAGGGCTGCTATGGCTTTGCATGGTTGTACATACCTATAAACGTGTTGTTCTTCCCTGCTACTGGCAGTGGTATATTATTTACCAAATATTAATGCACTTAATAGCAGCTTGGTATTTCTTTTATTCTTAGATACGCGAGGCGGATATATCTAGATTATCATTTGCGGTGGAGCTTGCTGAAGAATTTTATGGAAGGTCCGTCATAGCGTATAAATTTGAAGTTGCTAGTTCTTTCATAGCTCATATATATTTTTGTGGTTAATTTTTGTTTGTCATTTCTACTTAGTTCATTTTTCCTGATACACTTTTTTTTTGTTTTGTTTCTGTTTCTGGAAAATGAACATGAAGAACAGAGTCAAGGTGATACTCTTGTTTCTTTTAAACTAATTTTCCTTTGAGCCAGTCTTTCAAAACACAAAACACACACATTTACACATACAAGATAATGCTTGGAGGTTGAATTTCGTAAATTTTCTTTTTATTGCAGGGGCAAGATGTGGCTTTTGAACCGGCTAAGTTATTATGGTTAATCCAGCGTGATTTTCTACGTAAGTATACAAATACCCTAATCTACTTGCTTATCCTAATATTATTATAGTCTGCAGTCAAGTTACATTTAAAGACCCTTAGTTTTTGGTAATATAGCTGCTGTATTTCCTTTTTCTTATCATTGTTAAAATTTCTCATGTGAAATTCATATTTGGGAACTTCAGAAGGGAAGTCGGTGCAAGAAATGGTTGATGAGGCTCTGCGTCGAGTCCCTAATGCAAATGGTTTGTTTCTTAATCTGAAAATTGTCTTTGCCTCTTTGCCGTGTATTAGAAAAAGTCATATTGATTGCAAATCTAACTGTGGGGGATTTTTTTGAGCAGAGGACAAGAATATTGATCAGGCATGTCAAATCTCTAGATTCTTCTGTTATCATTAGCATGTTTTGTTCTGATGCTCAAAATGGCTTAATATAATATTTTTGGTCATTGCTTTCAGGTCAACCAGATTCGTGAGTCATTGGCTGTCATGGGTGATAATAGCACGGCCTTTAGCTTACCTCAGGTTTTTTCAAGTGTCACAGCTCTTCTTTTCTGATAGAGAAGATTGTTTCCTGCTGGAATTGAACAGAAGACAGGAAAGCATAGAAAAGATAGAACGATATAAATAAAAGAACATAGAAAATTAAAGATAACTGTCCTCCTAAGAGGCCACTACTCGGAATAGCCAAATGCTAAACTTAACTATATTTCTGAACAACTAAATCATAGGAACTAAAGATAATGGACTGCTGGGAACAGTCTACCATCCTGCAGGAACGGCCCCTATTATTTCATTCTGGTAGTGGTTGTTTAATTCTGATGTAAAATCCTAACCGTACCCTGTTTTACAGCCCCATCTCCAGCGCACAAAGCTCTGCGATATGAAGGATGATGAACTTGAGCCTATGTATGTAAAGAGGAGAGACCAGTTGAAGGCAGTCGTTTCTTCTATAATCCGGCCAAAGATTGTCCAGGGTAATACACTCAATGGCAAGGAATTTGTATCTTTCCTGAAGCAGGTGCAATCTTCTACTCCTTTCTGGCGTTTCTTCAGTTTTGCATAACAACTCGTGTAGCTTGTTATTTTATTTTCTGTTCCTGTCCAAAATATTGAAACATAATGATTCTAATCTACTCTATTGAGCATAGAGATTAAGGATGATCCAATTACCCTTTCTAGTTTAGTGGACTTTTAAGATATCTTCTAAACTTCTTGGTGAAGGAATTGTTAATTACCCTGTGAATTCACATGTGCGAAACTTTTCTAGCTTTCTTCCGTTCCTTATAGATAAATTTGTGTTCCAGATTCTTGAGGCACTAAATAAAGGGGAGATTCCATCAACAGGCTCGCTCGTGGAGGTCTTCAATAAGGGTATTCTGGAGCGTTGTTTGAAACTATATAATGGTCACATGACTGTTTTGAGTTTCCCGACTACGGAGATGTTTCTTCAACAAACTCATGAAGATGCCAAATCTGCATCTCTTGTGGCATTTGATGAGCAACATTTTGGGCATCATCATGCAAAGCGATCAGCCGAGCAGTTGGGGGAGGAGATTGAGAAGGTACGGACTTAAGAACAGTTGCTTTCCTCCTAGAGTTCTTGGAATCTCTCTGCTTATCCATAGGTCTATGCAGGTGTACAAGAACTTTGTTCTAATCAATGAATATCAATCCTCAAAGTTGTGCGAGGGTCTGTATACTTCATGTGAGGAAAAAATGGATCAACTTCAAGTACTCAGACTCCCATCTATGGCTAAATTTAATGCAGGATTCAACCAGTGTAACCAGAGTTTTGAACACGACTGTGTTGGACCATCTAAAACCAAGTACGAGATGCGAATGTCGAAGGTCCGTGACACTATCTAATACTGGTTATGCAAACTTTTTATTCCCTAGAATTCTGTCATATTGGGTGAAGGTACAGTTAAACAGAAACTGATCAATGATAGATTTGGCTTGTTCCTATGTTTGGCTGGCGGAACTCTCCTTGTTGAGGGTTTCCTGAATCTCTTCCCGTTAGATAAAACCTCCGTTTTGACATCTATGATTAGTGCATGTTTTTATAAATTTTATGTCTCCTTTACCTGTCGTTATCTCAAGACATTTATATTTGAATGCAGATGTTGGGGAAAGCAAAATCTCTCTTTATCAAGGAATACAACCAAAGGCTCTTTAATTGGTTGGTGGCCTTCTCGCTGGTCATGGTGGTGGTGGGTCGATTCATCGTGAAGTTCATTTTGATCGAGTTGGGAGCATGGGTACTTTTTATATTCTTAGAGGTGTATACACGAATGTTCTGGTCCTCAGAATCTCTTTACTACAACCCTGTGTGGCATGGTATTGTGAAGACTTGGGAAACTGTGGTCTACAGCCCTGTTCTCGATTTAGACAGGTAATTACGATCCTGTGCTATATGTCAATACGTGTGTTAGATCGTGTTTTAAGACGCAAGTAGGATTTTTTCTTGAGTTGATACTTAACCTGACAAGTTGAGATTTGCAAAACCAATATTTGTATAATAAGAAAATCTTCTACTATAGCTGATGTGCATGTATTGTTCGGCAGATGGGCGATTCCCCTTGTAGTCATAGCCGGGATACTGTTGCTTTACTGGCGGTGTTATGGGAGGAGGAAACACGGTTCTCGTTGGATGTTACCAGTGTATGCCAATCAGAAAAACGAACGAAGATCAGAGTGAAACATACATATATGATGGTGCAACATAGTCATCCCATTAATCGGCCTCAGGTGCTTTTCATTTTTTATATACGAGCACTCGTGGTTTTCGTGTCCACATACGTATATACACCAATTAACCCGGAGGGGATTCAAGGCAGATCTGCTTGATCTTGGATTCTTGGTGTTGTAACAACGAAATGTACAAATGGTATTTTCCTTCGAGTACAGTTCAGATTTTTTGATGTCGGGTTCACTTTTACGGTGTTAGATAGCTCGTTTCGAATGTTTAACCATGTTGAGGCAAGAACAGCTACAGATTTTTTTGTTACAGAAAGCACAACTATTTGTGCTTTGTAGCAGTTTGTTTGGTCATTTTGTTTCATGTGGTGGATTATGCTTCACTATAGATTTGTGGATATCCATTTTGTTAATGTAGTGATAAAAATAAATAGCTATTGAGAAAGAGGGTTAGTATAATATAAGTAGATCTCAATTGGTTGAATGCCTAATAAGTGCAATAAGCATGTGAGAGGAAAAAGGTTTAGTAACTTAGTAGTAAATCTCAATTTTATAGAATAGTTCTATATGTTGAATGTGAGTAGAATAAGTTTGCAAAACGTGAATCATATAATAACAATAGTTAAAAAAGAAATGATATTATTAGACTGAAATGAATTAAAATACTTAACAAATTGAACTTTGAAGTCTATATGTTGGTACTAGTATTGTTTTACAAAAAATGAGCTTCATTACAAATATAAGGATAAATTGTTAGAATAATTACGAAGTTTGGTTAAATTATGATGTGTATGAAATTCAAATATAGGTAAAAAATCATGAGGTTTAGAGTCGATTGCAATTATCATGCGACAAAAAAAAAAGATCACACACACGTATTATATTGTTGATATTTTTCAACCAAACAGCGTCATTTTCTTTATAAATATACTGTATCGTTTTTACTCCACCGATGATGATGAAGTCCTCATACATACAAATTGACAAAAAACATTATTGTGTGATAATTGCAAATAAATAAACTTTACTACTATAATTTTTTCGATTAATTCTAAAATGGAGCAAAATTTGACCAAATTTATCATTCAACAATTTATCGTAAATACGGAGTACTATAAAATTGATGTGGGCCTTATTTAAAATAGCCCAACAATGTCAAATGTGGGCTTACATTGTGGGCCCATTTTATGAGAAATCAAAAGCTAAAAAGAAAGACGAGAGCACCAACGCCGGCACACACCTCCAATGGCGGCTCCGCCACTCCTCCACCGCCATTTCTCCAATTCTCTCTCATCTCCGCCCCTCCACCGCCACTTCACCTATTCTCTCTCCTTTCCCTCCCCGTCCATATGCCCCGCTGCTCTCGAACCAAATCTCTTCATCTCACCTAAACCCCCCTTAAACCTCAGCAAAACATTTACATCCGTTTCCTTCCAAAACCATCGCAGAAAGCCCACGAGCTTCGCCCCCGCCTCACACGCAACCGATTGCGAGCCAGAATCGCGCGAAAATCGCGTTGAAGAAGCGCGGGAAGCCGTTTCCGAGTATCTGCAAAAATACGGAGCTTCGCGAGAGGACGCGAATTACGTTTCCTCAAACTGCCCTAGCTATCTTAGCATGCTGATTGACGGCGTGGATGACCTCGACGGTTGGAATTCGTTGGCCGCCGCCGCGGAGAATGTAGAGTTCAAGAGGAAAGTGTCTCAAATGGCGGAACAAAAAGGGGATAAGGGCGTTCTTCCCTTTTTGGAGAGTATTGGCCTTTCTCTCGCCTCGGCTTCTCGCTTAGCGCGATATTTATCTTCTTCCAAGTCCAACGCGCTTACGCGCCTAATTCACAAGGTGTTTGATCGAATCCTTTTTTTTCATTAAGAAAAAAGTGGTGGTGGTTTTTCCATTCCTGATTTTGTGTTCTTCTCAATTACTATTATAGGTTGAGTATATGAAGGAAATATTATTTTGTGGCAGTGATGATGGTGGAATCATTGGGAAAAATGCGTTGAGAATGATGGCTCATATCTCCATTTCCGCTGATGATGAATTGCAGCAAACTTTAGCATTTTTAGAGAAGGTTAAAGATGATAGATTGTTTGCTGATAATGTGTTTGCCATGGTTTGTGTATTAATTGCCTTTTTAATCGTGTAGATTCAAGCGAGGCGTGGTGGTTTGCATCTATTAGGTTCTGAGAATGCCTCTTTTGGGTATCTGATTGAATCCTTTCCCCATCTTCTTGTCCTGCCTCTAGAATCTTGTGTGAAGCCAATCGTGTTGTTTTTGGAAGTCGTCAGAGTCCCTAAAGAATGCATACGAAACATAATATTGCTGTTCCCGCCTGTTCTGACCTATGATATTGACACAGATATCAAACCAAGATTGAGGTCATTTGAGAAGGTACAATTGACAATTTCTCTCTTTAAGTTTGTTGCTTCAGTTTCTTCGTGTACTAGCCAATGATTTGCAAAGTGATATTTTGAACATCTAGTGATTCCCGTCTTGTTGAGTACGATGCTGTATTTCTGGTGAATTTGATACGTTTAATATGGCTGTTCACGGTTGGCTATATTGGTATATTTCCTTGTAGATTGGTGTGAAGGATAATGATCTTGGGAAGATGCTCGTTAAGTATCCATGGATTCTTTCTGCTAGCATCCTAGAGAACTTGGAGAAAATCCTCGATTTCTTTGATGAATTGAAGGTATTGGTGGAGTTCAGATACTTGATTCCTTTATCTCGGAATCTGATGCTGCAGAATAGATATCTTTCTGGTACTTACAATTTTTTTATCGGACACTCTCTAGGTTCCAAGAAGCTGCTCCTCGCAAGCAATCATAAGCTGGCCACATATTTTGGGTTGTTCAGTTAGTAAGATGAAGTTGATAGTGGAAGAATTGAGTAAAATGGATATTAAAAGTAAGAAGTTAGGTCATGTCATTGCTACAAGTCCTCAACTACTACTTCGCAAGCCTCAGGAATTACTTCAGGTTGGTTCGACAGAAATATGTTTATAAATCTTAAATCTATCGAAACATTTCTTTACTGTACTTTGTTGTGTTTAGTTATCAAAATCAGTTTAATTTGGAGCTTTCCTTGTGAACCTCATGAGGTCAGTTGAATAAGGGCAAAGCAAAGGCTTATCATATACAGAATTAGAATGTAAATGTTGTTTTTTATCTGGGCCATTCAAGTTAGAGGCAGATTGCCTGGTCGAAATATGTGTTCAATTTATCGATAAAGGAATCATGATGATAGTTTATTTTTACAGCCTTTTGTGGAGTTATGTTGCAAAGACGTGGTTTATGTGCTACTCTTTGCAAATGGTTTTGGTGGCTATTGCATCTTTATTAGTAAAACAGAATCCTGATCTTGTGTTGCAGACCGTTTTTCTTATCTTAAATTTTACTAGCATACTTAAAAAACTGGAGTATAAAACAGAGTAATTTGGTGAAGGGATTTTATGAAGCCATTGCATACAGAGCACCCTTTTTTGCATCATTTCTTTTGTTAAACTTTTTCTTTTTCTTCCTGCATTCAGGTGATGTCCTTCTTTAAGGATTTAGGAATGGATGAGGATGCCATTGCTAGGACGCTTGGCCGTTGCCCTGAAATTTTCGCTGCAAACATAGACAAAACGCTTGATAAGAAGTTGCAATTTCTCTCTAACATTGGCATCTCCAAAGCCAACATCCCACGAGTTGTCAGGAAATACCCAGAACTATTTGTTTGTGATGTCGACAGGGCTTTACTTCCCAGGTAAAGAATTTAACTATACTTGAACTATAATTACCATAAAAAGGAAAAAAAACGAAGACTGAAGATGTGATTCTTGGCAGAATGAGGTACCTGATTGAGATCGGATTGTCAAAGAAAGATGTCGGGTTCATGGTACGGAGGTTCTCTCCTTTACTCGGGTACAGCATTGATGAGGTCTTGAGACCTAAACTGGAGTTCCTAGTGAACACCATGGGAAGGCCTGTACGTGACGTGGTGGATTACCCGAGATACTTCAGCTACTCGTTGGAGAAGAAGATAAAGCCGAGGTATTGGGTTCTGAAAAGTAGGAACATAGATCTTTCATTGAAGGAGATGTTGGGCAAAAATGATGAGGAATTTGCAGATGTATATATAGGTGATGGAGAGGTGCTTGTTCCTCCCTCTTGAAACCTTTGCAATCACTTAGTTTAGGGATCGTTCTCTATTTATCATTATGTTTTAGTGTTGTGTAGTGTTGTATATGACATTAAACTATGATAGAAAATTAAGGATTGTGTATATGATATGGATTCTTTGAAATAGCAATGATAGATTATCACTTTGATTTTATATTTTGTTGAGTTTTTCACCATTATTCCTATATTTTTTTAATTCTAAGCAAGAGAAGAAAACAGGGGCAATTCGACAAGTCATAAGAGAAAGAAGGTTAATTTAGCACTCCAAAAGAGAAAAAACAACATAAACTCAGAAAATAGAATATAGGAGAAGAAACAACAACCACCGATTTAATGGAAGGAAACTGAACATATTTTATTCACATAAAAAAATTGTGGTTTTCAGTTTTGCTGCAATTCTAGATGCTCAGTTTGAAAGCATTTCATCACTCAAGGGCTGATTTTAAGCCTTTGGTGAACACCTCTAGCTCCTTTAGGCCTTCTTCAGGGGATTTCGCATCACCAAGTATTCTTACCATGGCACTCCCAACAATCACACCATCTGCTCCCCAATCCGCCACCTGAAAACGACGATTTAGATGCTTAAAAGTAAACAATAGCATGTTCAAGACATACCTGCTTAACATGCTGTGGTTCTGATATGCCAAAACCAACTGCTACTGGCTTGTTCGTTGCCTGTGGAGGGTAAAAAGGGTGAGCTCTATTTGCATCGACCTTTACCAAGATTTTCTCGAGCCTTATAAAAGCGGAGCGGATCACCTACTCCACAATTCCTACTCCACACTCACAACAAAATAAACTGGACCCACGGAATTGTGGAGTAGGTGATCCGCTCCGTTATAAACTCATTATATATAATAGAAATCTTTACCTCCTTGATGTCCAGCAGAAGAGATTGAACCTTATTATTGACAGAACCTCGTGCTCCAGTAACTCCCACCGAGCTCACCTAACAATAGACAAAGGGAATACAGAGTAATTATTTTGATTTCATGAGTCAGGTTGCAGCTTAAATTGGAGTCACATTTATCTAGCTTGGAGTAACAACCACAGACAATCGACAAAATGAGAAGTTGAGTTAAAAAGGAGATCGACATTTTCTGTTTGACGTTGTTAATGCTTTTATGTAGATGAACAAATATTCAGAAAAAAAATTCAACAAGTGGCTAGTGACATTATTTATTTTTCTTTTTATTATTGAATGATAAAAATAAATTGATCCAACCAGTAACTACTCAAAAAGGAAATGTGAATCTTACAAGGTAGACAAAACCTTCTGATGCTTCAACAATGTCTTGCATTCTCTCTCTTGGAGTGGTTGGTGTAGTCAGCAGCACCTGGATTACATTTCCCACTAATGTCAAAAATACAAACAGGAAAGCAGCTCAGATCTAACTTCTAAGCATATAACTTATCATCATACTCTGCAACAACATGTGCCTTCACATCTCTACCGATCAAATTGTTGCACAAAATTAAGCTACAAACTACAGCCCCTCTTCTAGTTAAGCATTATTATATGAATTATCAATAGAGATATAAATGTAACATAAGGTGAGACATCTTGCTGGGTATCAACAATAAAAATCATTTTTTTCTTAGTTTCTGAACACGCCACACCCAAAATCCAACAAAAAAGAATGAAAAGTTATAAGAAGTTAACCATCTATCATGATTACTAGGACAAATATTCTAAGCAAGAGAAGAAAACAGGGGCAATTCGACAAGTCATAAAATATTCGGCCAAACAGTTCAAACTAGACACATAAAACATAGCCAGGAAACGAATTATCAATGGGAAAGCTAACCAATTCAATATTTTTATCGGCAGCTTCCTTTCTCAATATATCAGTTTCCTCTAGAGGCACATCTGGAACAACAAGTCCTGAAATGAATGAAATCCGAGATCAAATTGGATAGAATGTAGTTGCATAATAGTAGAACGCATTTACAGCAATAGAAACAACTATATATAGCCAACAAATGAGAGATGGGGCAACTAAGGCATTGATTTGCAGTTAAAAAATGTAAAGCTGCAAAGTATATTTACCATGTATTCCAGTATCCTGCAAAGTGGTCATGAATTGCTCCACACCACGTTTGAGTATTGGGTTGTAATATGAGAACAATGATACTGGACAAGATAATTGAGGCACCACCTTTGAGAGGACAAAATGTTAATACTATGAAACTGTCTCATCACACCAAAATAGTTTAAAAATGATAGTGAAGCTACAGACAACATAAAATACAGTACTGATAAGCTTAACAAAACTAATCTCTGAAACTTAGAAAACAATAGGTTTATCATGGACCACAGGAAACATTCCCTATGCACTACAATTTCTTTGATGTTTAAGATGCATCAAGAAAAACTACGATATACTCTTTTGTTGATGCTGTATAGAAGTAGTGGAACTTACTTCCTGCAACATTGCGATGATACTATCGAAGTTGGTTCCTTTAGCTAATGCTCTTGTTGCAGCAGCCTATGAAAGAAAATATAGATTTATTATCATTCATGAGCAATAAAACCGCTAGGTAAGATACCACTTGGAAGCCAAGATTATACATAGTCACATGTTTATACCTGGATAACAGGACCATCGGCTAAGGGGTCTGAATAAGGTACACCGAGTTCAATAATGTCCGAGCCACATGAATCAAGGACCTTTAGCGCTTCCGCAGTTGTTGAAAGGTTCGGGTCACCAGCTGTGATATATGGGATGAGTGCCACCTTTTACACGAAATTCCAAAAGCATGGTTAGAACATAATGTTGAGAAAGAATGCATGAAATCATCTTGTTCATCAGGTTTCCATCATTATATAAAATGATAGGCTAATGGCAGAATTTGTACACCAAAAGCACATCATTCTCAGGTCGCAAAATTGAAATTTGTAAACCAGTCAGTCAGCTATCCATTGTATCCATTTACAATTCAAGCTATTCAACCAACTTGTTCTGATACCTCACATACAAGTTTTGGCATTTTCCGTTCCATATAAATGGAAAAAACTAATTAATACAAAGTGAATCACTTTGCCATGGCCACTTTTTCTCCAGATTGATGGAAAAAGACAAATTGCGGCTATGGTCAACTTATCTCCATATGAATGTGGAAAATAATATTTATACCATTCAGCAACGAATTGAGGCTAAACAAATATTCACAGAATCTTCCAGCGAAGATGATTTCGAGATTAAATCACATACTCAAATATCAGCATATCGGATGTTCAGAAATTCAGCCATAATCAAACGACTGAATGCATGAAATGAAATAGACCGCCGAAATCATGAACCAAACCTCATAAAAGGAAAAAAAAAAGTACAGGCTCTATGATATTCTATCAACCACGGAGAGTCAGAAATCAGTCAATGATATGAATTACTCAATACTAAAATAAACTTGAAATGTTTAATACAATCCTCAATCAAAGTGATAAAGAAGATATGAGATTGAGAAGCTCACTTTTCCTTGCTTCTTCAATTCAGAGAAGGTTTCGGAGATTCCAACGGTGGGCGCGACAGTGAGAGCGGCCGTGATCGGCTTCAATTTGAAGGACCTGTTGGCGGTAGACCTAACAAACGAGCGGCATTCAGCTGAATAGTTGCCGGCGTTGGATTGGAATAAGCGTGAGGAGTTGAGAGAAGCAGCGGCCATTGATTCTCTGCTACAGCTTGTGGAGTTGTAACTGCTAATTTTTGCTGTGCGGTTACAGAGAGAAGGGGTTTGTGCAATTATATACTAATTAATATTCAAAATAGTAGTATGAATTTTATTATAAATATGATATAATATGATAAAGTATGAAAAAATTATATTAATATTAATAGATAATGATCGTCTTGCTATTATTAGTATAATTTAAAAAAATGGCTAGTTTTGATGGACGAACTAATATGAGACTGAAAGAGTTAGTATATCCTATTTCTCGAATGTTTATAATATATTTAAATAGTTAATTTTAAAAATTATTAGAAGTGGGCCATAAAAGTTTAATATAAATTGATAAAATAAAAGAAAATTTGGTTAAAATATTATTGGTCATTTCATATTATTAGAAGTATAAAAATAGTAAAAATGATTATTTTTTATGAGTAGCGAACAATCTATTCATGAACAAAAAAATTAATTACAGATATTGGGGATAAGACCGAATATTTTCATGTAAACATTTGAACTTAATTATAAACTACAGTTAGCCCCTTCTATAAATTATAATCAACCATAATGTTATTAGCATGATACAAATACATACTTATAATTAAAAATGGTTTAAAAGTATTAGAATTTGAATTTTCGATTTTGTTTATCAGAAAATCAAATGGTGCCGAACCAAATATCTGAATTTTGAAGAAACAAAAAATCGATACAAATCAATAAAATTATCTTATTTGGTTCGAAACAACACAATTTAGGTGTGTTTTAATTGAAAAACAACACTAATTAGGTGTGCCTTAATTGAAAATAAAAAAGTAATGCTATATGGCTCTAAACAAATTCAATAGGTGTGTGTAACAGTGAAAGTTAACTTAGAATTTGGGGATAGAATGGAAAAGGTTACAAAAATTTATTATGGGTTGGGGATTGTCGAAAAGAACATTTATTATGCCATCCCTCAACATTTTTGTGGATATGTTGAGATTTCTTCATACAAAAATTTCAACAACCATTTAGGTCATGTTTGGTTGTCAGGATTCTGTCTGGGAAAACAATCTGACTCCTTACATTTTAAATTCTTGTATTTGTTTCGGTTTTTAATTAAACTGGGAAAGTAATCAGAATCCCGAGAACAAGGAAAATTAGTACAACTTTCTAGGATTTTAAATCCTAACTTTTCTTAGTTATTCTTTTTCCCAGTTTTAGGATTATTACATATTTAATGCAATATATTATTGCTATTATAATAATAATAATAATAATAATAATAATAATAATTATTATTATTATTATTAAATCAAATATTTTAAAATTATAAATCATACTCAATTTCAGTATAATAAATAACTATAATTAAATTTATCATAATTATAACTATATTATTATAATATTTATATATAATTTTTATTATCATAATAATAAATAATAATTTAATAAATAATTATTCTTGTTTTTTAAATTAATAATTAATTAATAAAATCATAGTGAAATTTTAAATTATAAAATTTATTTAATTATAATATTCGTAAATATTATAATTGTAATAATAATAATACTCAATGTAACTATAATGACAATTATATTATTACATATTATGATGGATGATCCTATTATTATTCGTAATTAATAATTTATTAAAAAAAATTGTATTATTTTTTATGAATAAATAAATAATAATTACAATATTTTTAGTTTGATGTTTAAATCAAATATAAAATATAAAATTTTGATATTTTCCAAACACTGAAAAGTAAAGTTACTAAGAATCATATTCCTGAGATTCATTGTCACGCCCGCATTTCCTAAGGATAGGAAGTACGGTGGACCGCGACTAGGGGAGGAATAAAGAAGCGGGGAAGAAAGGGGAGAACATGAATATTTGACCCAAAAGCATTTATTAAAAAGAAGTTCACTTCAAACATTGTACTAAGAAGACATTTCTAAAGTTAATGTAAACAGAGTTAAATAAAAACAATGTATCGGATTACAAAGCAGCGGAAAAGACCAAAAGACAGATGATGCCGGGTATGACGACACGACACCATCCAAAAGACCAAGTAAAACACTCATTTGGCTTCCACTGCTCAACATCCGTCATCCCCATCGCCGCTCAACCTGCACATTAAGAAAACAACATGCAGGGCTGAGTACTTATTGCACTCAGTGGACACACGCCAAAATCATAGTTTGTCATGCCACATCAGTGTAACCTTGGGGTTTTAAGTGTAAGAAAGTAACCCAAGTACACAAAATATATTTCATAAATTCGACTGCGCAGTCATTTTCAGATATTGCCACCCTTATTCCCACTATCATACACTATCTGATCCAACCATGACAAGGGGCGTGGCCACACCCCAGGTCAACTAGACCGGCCAACTTGCTCTCAGATGGCTCCCGGTCTCGTGTACACTAGCCTGAGGGTTCGCAGCCCAACAGACCCGAATTCGATTAAACATATGTGGTAAACCACTTCAGATAGGTTTCAAAACAAAACAATTGGCAAGACAAACAGTTCACCTCCATAAACATTTCCGGAACAAAGTCCGTATTTAAAGATAACCCACATAAAAGTAGGGTAGAAAAGCCCACCTCGATTGCTTAGCTTTTAAAACAGTTCCCTTCAACCACACTTTCCTCGAAAAAGATCACCCTTTTGAAAGATAAATAAATCATGATTAGAGTCAGGGTAGACGATGTTTAAACGACAATGCATGATTCCTACGTGGACGACTTCAACATCTAGCACGTTACACGAACACACACTTAACAACATCTCATAAGCCAAACACACAAAGACACGCCCGAAAACACACCCCGCACGCACCCGACACGCATACGACGTACTCAAAACGCGCACACGACACACACACAACACTCAAACTCCTGGCATACCCTTACTGTGCAACGGCTCACTTGGCTCGGAAAAGGTTCGGAAAAAGCTCGGAAAAAGGATCGGCGTCTCGGCCTGGCTCGGTGTCTCGGCCGCCTGGCTCGGCACCTCGGCACCTGTCTCGGCACAGCTCGGCACCTGTCTCGGCACAGCTCGGCACTTGTCTCGGCACAGCTCGGCACCTGTCTCGGCACAGCTCGGCACCTGTCTCGGCACAGCTCGGCACCTGTCTCGGCACAGCTCGGCACCTGTCTCGGCACAGCTCGGCACCTGTCTCGGCACAGCTCGGCACCTCGGCCGACCATCTCGGCCGTCCGGCTCGGCACCTCGGCCGACCGTCTCGGCCGCCTGTTCGGCACCTCGGCCGACCATCTCGGCCGTCCGGCTCGGCACCTCGACCGACCGTCTCGGCCGCCTGCTCGGCACCTCGGCCGACCATCTCGGCCGTCTGCTCGGCACCTAGTTTACACCCCTTTTCCTCTGACCCCCGATTCTCAAACCCTATACGACAAACACACCACGCATTCTACATCCCAAAACACACCCAAACACCTGGGATCATCCCTTCCAGACTCTCCACAAATCTGCCCTAGGCTGAACCCAACAACTCTCGGCCAACACACACGAAAACTCTCGAACCAAACACTGATTCCTCCGAGCCATCTCTTGGCCAAACACACCCACATACATCACAAAAGCACAACACTCAGAAACCCAACCAAAGCACACACAAACATCACCCAGAACACACCACACGCAGAACTGCGCAGTTTACTTGCAAAAAATCATAGTAAAATCATACGACATCCAATGAAGCTGAAATTTACACACCACACCGAAGACACATCCAAGTTTATACTGTTAAAATTTCGTACCAAAAGGAGATCGTTTGCTCAGTCAAAACGGGGTCGGAACCCACTGTCAGTTACTAACAAAACATGCTCGACAACAACACATAATCACAAAACCTATTCAGCATCTAAACCTTCCCAAAACGTCCTACATGCATGTTTTTCGAATTAAACGAGAGTTGAGGCCTTGTATTACCTTTCCCGGATAGTTCAACGTAGTGTAAAAGCTTTACTTCCTCTTACGACTCCGATTCACGACGAAGGAGGGTATCACCTTGAGGAATCCAAGAAGATGATGAGAGGGAGTGAATGGAAGAAGGTAAAAACCGAGAGGGAGAAGGGAGGAAGCTTACCGGTGTTGAGATTGTGAGGGAGAAGAGAGAACCGATGATTGATTGTGATTGGGAAGGGAAAGATATCGGTTTTGTGGGAGTGGGGGGGGGGTTGAGAAGATCGTGGGGTGAGGGAGAGAACCGAGAGAGAGAGGGAGAGAGAGAGAGAGAGATATTTAATTTATTAATTAGGATATTAATTTGCTTTTCAAAAACCATAAACTAAATATTCACACCCATAAATAATGTAAAACAAATAAAACATACCACACCATATCTTAAACAAGATATTCACAAAAAGCAAACACCCTTTAATTAAAAAAAACGGACATTACATTCCTCCCACCTTAAAAAAAAATTTCGTCCCGAAATTTCGTCCAAGATCATTCAAACAGCTCCGGAAACTTCTCTCTCATCTTATCTTCTAATTCCCATGTTGCTTCTTCGACTCCATGATTCCTCCACCGTACTTTCACCGAAGCAATTGACTTATTCCTCAATTCTTGCACCCTTCGATCCAAAATGGCCTCGGGCTTCTCCTCATAACTTAGATCGGGATTTAGGACCATCATCTCTTCTTGGTGAACGATGTGTGTGGGGTCAAACACGTACTTCCTCAATTGTGACACATGGAAGACGTTGTGCACATTTCCAAAGCTTGGTGGTAGAGCCAACCTGTATGCTACCACGCCGACTCTATCCAAAATCTCGTATGGACCAATAAATCGAGGTCTCTGCTTTCCCTTCACTCCAAAACGAGTTATTCCCTTAGAAGGGGAAACTTTCAGAAAGACCTTTTCCCCGACCTCGAACTGTAAATCGGTCCTTCGAACATCCGCATAAGATTTCTGTCGATCCTGTGCCTCCTTGATCCTCCCACGGATTTGTCGGACAATCTCTATCATCTCTTCTACAGAGTCTGGTCCGAGAATTCTTCTCTCACCCACTTCATCCCAATAAAGTGGCGATCTACACTTCCTTCCATACAAGGCCTCATATGGGGCCATCTTGATAGTCGCCTGGTAACTATTATTGTAAGCGAACTCTACCAAGGGCAACACTTCTTCCCAACCTACGCCTCGATCTAGCACCACGGCTCGTAGCATGTCCTCCAATGCTTGTATCGTTCTCTCCGACTGCCCGTCGGTTTGCGGGTGGAACGTTGTACTGAAATTCAACTTAGTCCCCAACTCGCGCTGCAGGCTTGTCCAAAATCTAGAAGTGAATTTAGCATCACGATCAGATGTGATTGTCGCTGGAACTCCATGCAAGCGTATAATTTCCCGTACATATACCTTAGCCAGCTGATCGGATCCATAAGTGGCACGAACCGGCACAAAATGGGCAGATTTGGTGAGGCGATCTATAATCACCCAAATCACCGTGTTCCCTCGCTGGGATTTTGGCAGTCCTACCACAAAGTCCATTGCAATATGTTCCCACTTCCATTCCGGAATCTCGAGGGGTTGCAATTTCCCATAGGGCCGTTGGTGTAGCGCCTTTACTTGTTGACATGCCAGGCATCTCTCCACAAATGCCGCAACATGCTTTTTCATACCGTTCCACCAAAACTGTCTTTTCAAGTCTTGATACATTTTGGTGCTCCCTGGATGAGCAGCGTATGGGGTTTCATGTGCTTCTCTCATGATTTCCATCCTCAGGCCTTCATCCTTAGGCACACACAACCTTCCCTTGTATGTGAGACCATTATCCACTGCCTCACGAAAATTTCCGAGTTCACCCGTCCTCACTTCTGAGCGAATCTTTTCTAGTAACGTATCTCGCCGTTGAGCTTCTACAATTCTGGCTCTTAAGTCGGGTTCCATCACCAACGTGGCTACTATCCCTTCCACAGTCTCGGGCATTCTCACCACTTCCAAGCGCATCTTACTGCACTCTTGGATTAAACTCTCCTCGATAGTAAGAAAGGTGGCCAGCTGAGATTGAGACTTCCTACTAAGAGCATCCGCCACTACGTTTGCTTTTCCCGGATGGTAATTTATACCACAATCGTAGTCCTTCACCAACTCGAGCCACCTACGTTGGCGCATATTCAGCTCCTTTTGCTCAAAGAAGTACTTTAGACTCTTATGGTCCGTGTATATCTCACAACGGACTCCATAGAGATGGTGTCTCCAGATCTTCAAAGCATGTACCACGGCTGCCAGTTCCAAGTCATGCGTCGGATAATTCAGTTCATGGGGCTTCAATTGTCTCGATGCATATGCAATCACTTTCCCCTTCTGCATAAGCACACATCCCAGTCCCACCTTCGACGCATCCGTATATACCGCATAGTCAGTCTCTGGCTCCGGCACAGCTAGGATTGGTGCGGTGGTCAATTTCTCCTTCAACAACTGAAAGCTCGCCTCACATTCTGGCGTCCAAATCATCTTGACTCCCTTTTTCAGTTGTTGCGTCATTGGCCTTGCTATCTTCGAGAATCCCTCGATGAATCTTCGATAATAGCCCGCCAGTCCTAAAAAGCTTCGGATTTCGTTTTGTGTAGAAGGTGACTTCCACTCCTGCACCGCTTCTACCTTGGCCGGATCTACACGAATTCCATCTGAAGTTACTACATGTCCAAGAAAATTTACTTCCTTGAGCCAAAACTCGCATTTACTGAACTTGGCATATAGTTTCTCGTCCCTTAGAGTTGCTAGGACGGTTCTCAAGTGCTCTTTGTGCTCCTCCTCGTTCTTTGAGTAAACAAGCACGTCATCGATGAAAACCAGGACAAACCGATCCAGAAATGGATGGAACACGCGGTTCATAAGGTCCATGAACACTGCCGGGGCGTTCGTCAGTCCAAAAGGCATTACAACGAACTCATAATGACCATATCTTGTTCGAAAAGCTGTCTTGGGTACATCTTCTCGCCGAACCCTCAGCTGATGGTACCCAGACCTCAAATCCATCTTAGAGAAGACTCCTGCCCCTCGAAGTTGGTCAAACAAGTCGTCTATCCTTGGTAGTGGATACTTGTTCTTCAGCGTTAGTTTGTTTAGCTCCCGATAGTCGATGCACATCCTCATCGTTCCATCCTTCTTCTTTACAAACAACACTGGTGCTCCCCATGGTGACACGCTAGGTCTAATGAATCCCAATTCCAGTAGCTCTTGCAGTTGCACCTTAAGCTCCTCCAACTCTTTTGGCGCCATTCTATAAGGTGCTTTGGATATTGGTGCCGATCCGGGCTCCAGATCGATCGTGAATTCTACTTGCCTGTCGGGTGGGGGTCCCGGCAATGCATCGGGGAAGACATCGGGATATTCCCTTACTATCGCCACATCTTCTATCTTCCTGTCTTTCTTCTCCTCCCCGTTCAAAAAAACAAGGTACGCTGGACATCCCTTCCTCATCATTGTAGTGGCTTGCAGCGCAGAGATAATGGACTTGCGTCGGCTCATTGGGACTCCGTGAAACTTCATCGGCTCTTTTCCGGGGGTTTCAAACGAAATTTCCCTTTCTCTACAATGAAGGGTAACGTGGTTCTCCGCTAACCAATCCATACCCAAGATTATGTCTACGCTACCCATCGTCATTATTTGCAAATTATAAGCCACTAAACTGAGTTCACCTATTCCAAAGTTCACACATGCACAAGATCGGGATATATCTATAGCCCCGCCTACCGGTGAGGTCACACTCATAGTGGGTTCGGTCTTAACAGTAGGTAATTCCAAAGTATCCACACAAGACGTTGATATAAAGGAATGCGACGCACCCGTATCAAACAAGACAACTATAGGCATATTGAGAAGTGTGCCCATACCTGCCAAGTTTCCTTGCTCAAAGGTTTCTTTCCCGTTTGCCGGCTGTTTCCCCTTCAAGGCGTAGGCCCTTGCTTGCGATGGTAATCCTTGGCGGCGTTGTTGCGGTGGAGGTGCAGGTAGTGCCTGGGATTGTGGACGGAAACCTAGCTGGTTCTGTCTCGTTCCCGTTCCCATGTGCTTGTTTGGGCAATTTCGGAAGTAATGGCCACTTCCACCACAGTTGAAGCACCTAGGGTCTCGACACTCCCCGGCGTGGTACTTGAAGCACCTTCCACATTGAGGGTTCCTCGGCGGAAAGTTTGCCCTCGGTTGGAAAGTATTCTGTCTCCCGCCATTGTAGGGTGGGTTCCTCATGTGTTGTGGCCTCTTACCACCATACTGAGCCTGGTCACCATCCCACCTCCTCTTCTCTTGGTGGCCCGGCTGAGCTTGTAGAGGTGTCGCGTTTGTTGTTGCCACAACTCTTGGCTTAGGGAGTGCATCTTCCACGTCCAGTGCACAAGTCAAGATCTCCGAGTAGGAGAGTTCTCCTCGACAGGCCAATGCGGCCTTTATCTCATCTCTGAGCCCGGCCCGGAACTTCACCGCCCATTTCTCATCGGTGTCCATCAACTCGGGCGCATATCGTGCCATCTGCGCGAGGGCTCGGTCATACTCGGTTACAGTCATTCGGCCTTGGCTTAGTGTGTGGAACTCTACCACCTTGGCCCGTCTGTACGTCTTTGGAACATACTTGTTATCGATCTCTACTTTAAACTCCTCCCATGTTAGCGCTTCCAGGCGTGCAGGATCCATAGTTCTCTGCCGAGTCTCCCACCAGTAATCGGCAGCACCTGATAATTGAAAGGTAGCGCCAGCAATGCGCTCCCTATCTGTGCACTCCATGACCCTGAAGATACGCTCGAGGCCGCGTATCCACTCTTCCGCTTTTGATGGATCTCCTTGTCCATCGAATTTAGGAGGATTCTGCCTTGAGAACGTAACTATGAATCTTTCTTGTTGAGGCGGGGGTGGAGGTGGTGGTGGCGGTGGTGGTGGAGGTGGTGCCTCCACGTTGGGTCCTTGTCGTGGTTGGCGTGCACGTCTTGGCGGCATTCTGATTCAATATCCAAAAAGTGTTACTACAATTCTCATCCAAAATTACCACTTTCTCAAAATTTTCTTATAAAATCTTCATGTAGTATAAGATGCAACACATAGGATATATATATCAAAATCCAAATTCTCATTAAAAGAAAGAAGGCCAACATTGCTCCCAAGAGTAGATCGTACTGAAAGCAAAAACTGAAAAGACAACGAACTATTCTAATTCTAGACTACGACTCTATCATCCTCATCCATAGGCCCTTCCTCCGGGTCTTCGTCGTCGTCCTCCTCGGAGTTCCCTGGCAGAGCCTCCTCATAAACATCTTCATACCCTTGTTCACCCTCGTACATGCTCACATACTTGTCCTGATACACGACCCTCTCTTCCACCTCCTGTGGGGGCTGCTCCTCTCGAGAGTCCACCAGTGCACAATACACGGCTTTCCGAAAGCCAGCCATGTCACCCACCATGTCGTCGGTAGCGGGCTCATGCCACGTGTACCTCCTCGCCGTTCTTTCGGCCCACTCCTTCCAGCTATCGGGAAGCAAATCTATTAGCTTCTCAATGCCGTCATGCTCTGTCACTCCGAACTCCTGAGCTGCCCTCCAGAGGGTGTCGAAGTGTGCCACGAACTCGATCAACGGTACGTGATCCTTCTTCCGGTACACTCTATAATCCCTGAGCACCCTCTGTGCCCTAAGTCTATCGCGATCACTCCGTCGCGGGGTTCGGAACATACGCGCCATCTATAGAAAAAACAGAAACAACCGCCTCGCGTATAAAAACAGAGTACATAACCGAAGAAGAGAGAGAGAGTGTGTATGCACGTATCGATGTTCTAAATCCAAGCCAGCTGGTGTTCAAAGGCCAAAAGCTCTTATCTATCATAGGTCCAAGAAGCACTAGTGAAATTCTATCACGTCTAAGTTCAAACATTCAAAAGGCCAACACATACTCACATAAAAGCTCACATCAACATTCACGTCATCATATCATCACACATCAG
Source organism: Salvia splendens (assembly GCF_004379255.2). NCBI lineage: Eukaryota > Viridiplantae > Streptophyta > Magnoliopsida > Lamiales > Lamiaceae > Salvia > Salvia splendens. The sequence goes on along the minus strand of NC_056033.1, from coordinate 41,963,589 downwards.
CCACATGCTTTCATATAAGTTCATCATACATCAACAGTTCATAACACCATAACAGTTCATAACTCAAATAATTTCCAACTTTTCCACATCACTTTGTACCCTTCCACATGTCTCAACATTTACTTAAACTTTACATAAAAATCATTTTCAACACCAAAATCACAATTTCCTCCACTTCCATATACTTTCCAAAATTTCGAAATTTTCATTACCTCATTTCAGGTTGAGTGCGATGAGTCGGATGTTGAGTCAATGACACTTTTGAAAACTTACTCCAGTCAGAAAAAGAATTTTTTGGGTCCAGAGCAGAAAGAGAAAACCTAGGCTCTGATACCACTCTGTCACGCCCGCATTTCCTAAGGATAGGAAGTACGGTGGACCGCGACTAGGGGAGGAATAAAGAAGCGGGGAAGAAAGGGGAGAACAGGAATATTTGACCCAAAAGCATTTATTAAAAAGAAGTTCACTTCAAACATTGTACTAAGAAGACATTTCTAAAGTTAATGTAAACAGAGTTAAATAAAAACAATGTATCGGATTACAAAGCAGCGGAAAAGACCAAAAGACAGATGATGCCGGGTATGACGACACGACACCATCCAAAAGACCAAGTAAAACACTCATTTGGCTTCCACTGCTCAACATCCGTCATCCCCATCGCCGCTCAACCTGCACATTAAGAAAACAACATGCAGGGCTGAGTACTTATTGCACTCAGTGGACACACGCCAAAATCATAGTTTGTCATGCCACATCAGTGTAACCTTGGGGTTTTAAGTGTAAGAAAGTAACCCAAGTACACAAAATATATTTCATAAATTCGACTGCGCAGTCATTTTCAGATATTGCCACCCTTATTCCCACTATCATACACTATCTGATCCAACCATGACAAGGGGCGTGGCCACACCCCAGGTCAACTAGACCGGCCAACTTGCTCTCAGATGGCTCCCGGTCTCGTGTACACTAGCCTGAGGGTTCGCAGCCCAACAGACCCGAATTCGATTAAACATATGTGGTAAACCACTTCAGATAGGTTTCAAAACAAAACAATTTGCAAGACAAACAGTTCACCTCCATAAACATTTCCGGAACAAAGTCCGTATTTAAAGATAACCCACATAAAAGTAGGGTAGAAAAGCCCACCTCGATTGCTTAGCTTTTAAAACAGTTCCCTTCAACCACACTTTCCTCGAAAAAGATCACCCTTTTGAAAGATAAATAAATCATGATTAGAGTCAGGGTAGACGATGTTTAAACGACAATGCATGATTCCTACGTGGACGACTTCAACATCTAGCACGTTACACGAACACACACTTAACAACATCTCATAAGCCAAACACACAAAGACACGCCCGAAAACACACCCCGCACGCACCCGACACGCATACGACGTACTCAAAACGCGCACACGACACACACACAACACTCAAACTCCTGGCATACCCTTACTGTGCAACGGCTCACTTGGCTCGGAAAAGGTTCGGAAAAAGCTCGGAAAAAGGATCGGCGTCTCGGCCTGGCTCGGTGTCTCGGCCGCCTGGCTCGGCACCTCGGCACCTGTCTCGGCACAGCTCGGCACCTGTCTCGGCACAGCTCGGCACTTGTCTCGGCACAGCTCGGCACCTGTCTCGGCACAGCTCGGCACCTGTCTCGGCACAGCTCGGCACCTGTCTCGGCACAGCTCGGCACCTGTCTCGGCACAGCTCGGCACCTGTCTCGGCACAGCTCGGCACCTCGGCCGACCATCTCGGTCGTCCGGCTCGGCACCTCGGCCGACCGTCTCGGCCGCCTGTTCGGCACCTCGGCCGACCATCTCGGCCGTCCGGCTTGGCACCTCGACCGACCGTCTCGGCCGCCTGCTCGGCACCTCTGCCGACCATCTCGGTCGTCTGCTCGGCACCTAGTTTACACCCCTTTTCCTCTGACCCCCGATTCTCAAACCCTATACGACAAACACACCACGCATTCTACATCCCAAAACACACCCAAACACCTGGGATCATCCCTTCCAGACTCTCCACAAATCTGCCCTAGGCTGAACCCAACAACTCTCGGCCAACACACACGAAAACTCTCGAACCAAACACTGATTCCTCCGAGCCATCTCTTGGCCAAACACACCCACATACATCACAAAAGCACAACACTCAGAAACCCAACCAAAGCACACACAAACATCACCCAGAACACACCACACGCAGAACTGCGCAGTTTACTTGCAAAAAATCATAGTAAAATCATACGACATCCAATGAAGCTGAAATTTACACACCACACCGAAGACACATCCAAGTTTATACGGTTAAAATTTCGTACCAAAAGGAGATCGTTTGCTCAGTCAAAACGGGGTCGGAACCCACTGTCAGTTACTAACAAAACATGCTCGACAACAACACATAATCACAAAACCTATTCAGCATCTAAACCTTCCCAAAACGTCCTACATGCATGTTTTTCGAATTAAACGAGAGTTGAGGCCTTGTATTACCTTTCCCGGATAGTTCAACGTAGTGTAAAAGCTTTACTTCCTCTTACGACTCCGATTTCACGACGAAGGAGGGTATCACCTTGAGGAATCCAAGAAGATGATGAGAGGGAGTGAATGGAAGAAGGTAAAAACCGAGAGGGAGAAGGGAGGAAGCTTACCGGTGTTGAGATTGTGAGGGAGAAGAGAGAACCGATGATTGATTGTGATTGGGAAGGGAAAGATATCGGTTTTGTGGGAGTGGGGGGGGGGGTTGAGAAGATCGTGGGGTGAGGGAGAGAACCGAGAGAGAGAGGGAGAGAGAGAGAGATATTTAATTTATTAATTAGGATATTAATTTGCTTTTCAAAAACCATAAACTAAATATTCACACCCATAAATAATGTAAAACAAATAAAACATACCACACCATATCTTAAACAAGATATTCACAAAAAGCAAACACCCTTTAATTAAAAAAAACGGACATTACATTCATTTTCTGAGGAATCATTTTCCTTGCAAACTTTACTTTCCCGTCAACCAAACATGGCCTTAAGTTAATCCAAGCATCTATAAACTCAAAATTTATTTCACATATATTTATATTATGCAAAATTAGTTAAATACAAGAGCGTACAGAAAAAAAATAGTTTTCGTATTGAAAAATGAAGCTTATGGCATGAATTAATATTATGAACGAAAAAAAAAATGAAAAACATGATTTTCACTTGTGAATGGATGAAGTATTATTCTAATTTTTATAAGAGAATGCTAGGTTTTCACACTAAAGTGTGCTTTTCATAAATTATTAACCAAGTTTTTATTGTGTTATTTCGAGATATATATTGTGGTAATAAAGAAAATATTACTATAGCTCTAAATTAAAGAAAGAGAACAAGTTAAACAGTGCAAGCCCAAACAACCCAATATTTCAAATTTGAGATAAAGCCCAGATAAATATGCAGCAATTCGCATTTCTGTGAAGAATACGTTTTTCTCTTAAAAAATTCGTTTCCCATTTTCCAGTGGTTTTTGGTATGTGTATATGGTTATGGAAAAATCAATTGATATTCTCGAGCTTCTCCAACTCACAAATGAATGTCGATTTCTAAAGTTTTGATTCTCCATATCTTCTTCTCAATCAATTGGACCATCTCCTAAGATTTTGAACAGGTAATTTTTAAGGATTTTATGTATAAGAAAATTAGATATCATCAATTGCATTCGATTTTCTGGATACATGTTCTTTTCTAGCTTCGCGCTGTTTTTCTTTCTGGTGAAGAATATTTCGTGTATTGATTAATTTTAAGAAATGGAAATAAGATGAAAAATGATCTACAGCACATTTGGAAACTGGAAAAGTTCATACTCTAAACACACAGCTGATGTATGGAAGAATGAACATTCTTGATTTTATGTACGATTCACTTTATTTTTAAATTTTAAATCATTACTAACTGGTTATTGTTTTTTGCAATTGAGAATGCAATGAGGGGTTAGGGTTAGTGTTGAGGAAATGTTGAATGTAATCAACTGATCATGGCAAGTACAAAATATGTTTTCTTCTACATTATTGAGTTCAAAATATTGTTTAAATATAGGGAAAACGAAAGCGTTATGCATCGATCTCAAAGCTCGTCAGGTAGAGGTTCTTGCCCAAGATTCCGAGTTTGGGGAGAAAATCCAAGGAAAATAAAAGGGATTTCCAAGATTCCTATTTTGTTTAATAATTATTCAAGTTTAATTATTTTTGAGAAAAATAGAACTACTCCATAATAAATTTAAAGAAAGAATTAGAGATTCTATTAGACTATACTAAGAGCATCCCCATCCGTGCTCTTGCCAACGAGCGCGGATGTGGGCCGCCCGGACCCACTTTTACTCTCTGCTCTTAGGCAAGAGCACAACACCCACATCCGTGTTCTTCCGCAAGGACAAGCTCAAGGGTCTCACCATTCTATTATTCAATTTAAATAAAAATATTTCCACAAAATTAAAATGCATTAAAAATATCCGTAATACTATTACAAATTACAAAAAAAATTACATAATTAAAATCCTAAAAATTAAAAAGTACATAATTAAAATCCTAAAAATTAAAAATTACATAATTAAAATCCTAAAATTTAAAAATTACATAATTAAATTCATAAAATTAAAAAAACCCACTACTCGTGGCTGAATTTCGCTCAAATGTGTTTGATTAGGTTTTTTTTAGCTCAATGTGGGCTCAGGTATCGCGCATTGTGTTCCTTGTTTCGATTCTCTCGCCCACCGTCGCATGCACACCTTGGCGTGGGGGAGACCTCGCGGTTGAGCTTCCGGCTTCATCCTCGTAGTAAAAGCTAGCCGCCATCGGAGATTGAGTGAGAGAGGAAGATGTAGATAAGTTGTATGAAAAAATATGAATGAGAGATGATTTGATGTGAAAAATGGATGATAAATGTGTGTATTTATAGATGATTTTGGAAATTAAAAAAATAAAAAAATTCCAGAAAAACGGTAAAAAAACGGCCATATTTTTGGGAATCTGGATTTTTTTGGTATTATTTTTTATTTCTTTTAAAAAAAATGAATTTCCAACGAAAATGTCGTTGGCCAATCAGAACGCGCCACGTCAGCTGCTCGCTGGCACGAACGTGTTCGATGCATCGAGCAGCGCAGCGCCAACGGCGAGCAGGCGGTGCCGCGCAGCTGGCACGGACGGAAGGATGCGTCCCCACTCACCGCTGCGGATGCTCTAAGAATCGCAGCAGCGGCGACGACGGTTTCCATGGCCCTTGCCGTGATGGCGGCAGTGGTGGTTATTGTAGTGGCAGGTGAGTGTGGTAATAAAAGAAGAAGATGAAGTGTGACCGGTTCCGAGTTCCCGTCATATGCTTGTACATTTAGAATCCAATGTTTGCAGATTTCAATTTGGATGTGGATATTTTTGACCTCTTTGAAGATTTTGTATTCCAGATGGGATTATTCAATAATCTGTTTTTCGAATTCTTGAAATTTGATGTTCTATTATAGCCAGGGACGGATCCAAGAATGTAAATGGAAGGAGGCAAAATTATATGTAAGGGAATTTAAGAATTTAAGAAGGGCAAATATAAAGAAATTTTAATTTTTTTACAAAATTATTAAATAAAATAGTATATATCAATATATTTGAGGAGGGGCATTTGCCCCACCTAGTAATACATTACATCCGTCCCTGATTATAGCTCGATGATATTTCAAGAATGCAATTGAGTGGCAACAAGGTCAGGAAACTCGAATTCAAGGCATTCTCATACACTATTCATAGGCCCCACCATTCTATTATCCAATTTAAATACTTCAATTACTAAAAACATTTCTACAATATTAAAACTCTTTCAAAATACCTGAAATACTATTACAAATTACTAAAAAATAAAAAAAATACATAATTAAAATCTTAAAAATTAAAAATAACATAATTAAATTCATAAAATTTAAAATTAAATTCATAAAATCAAATTACTATTTTTTAAAAATTTTCGGATTATTTTCAATTTTACGAATAAAAAATAAAAAAAATAACTGTACCTGCGCTCTTCGGCAAGAGCGCAGTGGCGAGCATGTCTCACGTCGTGCCGTCGGCACGACTCCTGCTCTTGCAGAAGAGCACCACTGCAAATGCTTTAAGCGCATATTTGGTAGGCTAGATAACTCATCTAGGGAAGGAATTCTATGAACAAAAATAACATTTTTGTTTATAGAATTTCATCCATATATAATTATCTGTCATTTTTGTTCATAAAATTCCCTTCATAGATGAATTATCAACCCTACCAAACATTGGAAACCAACTGAACAAAGACTCCCTAAGTACGTGAATCCTGCTTAATTAGTTTTTTAGTCAAGAAAAATTGCTTAGTCTGAGTTTCTATTTCTTCTACATATCTAAATATTTGGAAACCCATTTTTCTTTTGTAGTGGTGCCATTACGTAAATATTTGAATGATTTTTTGTTTCATATTTCTAAAGAAGCTTTCCTTTATAGGCTACCAATAAACTGACGCATGTTACCATCCTTTGCAATAAAGAATTCTCTCATCATATGCTATTAAATCCAAAATCTAAGTCATTAGATTTGTCGATTATGATTCTTGGTGGAATCACATTCCACTTCTTTTGTCTCACTCCCATTTATTTATCTTATAATTGCTGTCATCTTTAGTTTAATATTTTACCAAAATAATTGTCCAATCAAAGTCATGAGCAGAATTGATAATGATCATTCATCCAAAGAGAAATATTAGAACATATTCCATCCTTTTGAATATTTTTGTTTGAGAATCTAAAGAGTATTTCTCACAGTTGTACGGTGGAATGAGTTGTTGTCTTTTTAATCTTAGAATTGAACAAGAAGGAAGAATAGATAATAGTTGTTGTATAAGACTAAACTAATTTTATCATGCTATATTTCCAACTCTATACTTTTAAATTTAGTGGTTTATTTGGGTCAGTCAATAAATTTCAGGTGGTCATATATAAATATAAGAAGCGTGCTTGTGAAAACAAGTGATGTAATTAGAGTTGTGATAAATTGCGATACCAAAAGTGGTTAGAGCGTAAAACATTATTATTGTAAATTTCACATTATTTCAAAATGGAACAAAAATTGAGACAGGTTAACTTAATTAAGGCTAGTTCAATATAAAATAAAATGAAACCATATTGCAATACTATTACCTTTTGACTTGGGGTCTTCTCATCATTTCAGTCACCTATAAGAATTGAAATTTTGGAAATTTGAATCATGACCCTCTTTGAATGAGAAGTAAATTAAGTCTTAGTTTGTCAGTATAAAAATTCTTAGCATGTCATTATTTAGCAAAAAAATTGTCCACTTGTTTGACTCTTTTACCATTCTTTGAAAAAGATTTCTCTCCAATTAGCTTTAATTCTTTTCTTTTTATCAATTTTTTAATCATTATCCTTCCATTTTTCCATGCCAGAAAACAGGTCTCCTAGAAGACTTTGGTGAAATTGATTAAGACAATTTATCACAATTTTTTATGATAGATATTGTACATGTATTACTCACTGACTTAATTAGACACACCTCATCATATACGTATGTGTGTGAATCTCTTCATTTAGTTATTTGAAGCAGAAGTTCATAAGAATAAAGAATCACTTATGAAATTTGACATTATTATTTGAATTTAAAGACAATCAAATATTGATATTCCCCTATAGAGTATACTAGTATTTCATTAAATGCAAATAAATGTATTTTGTTTTGAGTTTAATTGTTCGTTTAATGTGTTAATTATATAATAATATTAAAATATGGTGACAATATTATAATATCTCAAAGCTTATTAAAAGATGTACACTTTCGTGCAACGATTTTAAATTTTAATTATCACAAAAATGGTCAAAAATCAAACTCAAAATTGAAGTAGCAAAATCAAATATGATGTCCATATGATTACGATTATATCAGAGTTGTTTTAATTAATATGCAAAATTAAACAATATCGTTTTGTTACTATATCCTACTAGTAGTATTTGATTTTGTCACATTAATTTTAATTTAGGATTATTATAAAAAAATAAAAAATGATGGAAAGAATAGTGCTAGAGTATTATGAAAAGTGGAAGTGTATTTGATTTAATTTAATGTGAGAAAAAGCGACCCCCGATTTTCCGCTCTTATTATTTTCTCACTAGTTTTCTCACTAGAAAAAGCTGCTGCTGCTGCTCTCTCTCTCTCTCTCTCTCTCCACCTCTCTATTTCTCTCTCTAGGCGCGAGCTCTTCGACCGACACACACACACACACACAATTTCACTGCTATTGATCCGAATTCGTTGTTGGTGAATGTGATTTGAGAAATTTACGAGTTTTGAAACTTGATGGATCCGCGAATTTTTGATGTTAGCAAATGCTGGTAGAGAATGAAAATACAGACACAAAGAATTTACGTGGTTCGATTTACTGAAGTAAATCTACGTCCACGGGAAAAAGGGAGGGCAAGATTGTATTGCTTGATCTGTTTTCTACAGCTTACAAATACAAACTGGCTATTTGCTATATGGTGTTTTATCTCTAGAGAGCTTAACCTTCTCATATCAGATCTAAGTTCCATTTATATCTTGGACTAAGATCGTGGCTTGCATCACCACCCTAAGTCGTGGATGTCGTGTAGGTCATGGCCTAAGATCGTGGATGTAGCGTAGGTCATGGCCTACGATCGTGGCCTGAGTTGACACCACGTGGTAGTTGGTGTGTTGGACATCCTGTATGGGTCCACTAACTCCTTGTTCGGTCGAATACTGAGACCGAACTGCTTTGGTTGCCGATCTGAGAGTAGAGCTTGATGCCGACCTGAGAGCAGAGCTTGATTGGATGGCTTTTACCGAGCTGTAGGCTGAGGCCGAACTCTTTGGTAATGCCGAACTCATACTCCTGCTTTGGTTGCCGATCTGAGAGCAGAGCTTGATAGGTTGGCTTTTACCGAGCTGTAGGCTGAGGCCGAACTCTTTGGTAATGCCGAACTCATACTCTTCCTTGGGCTGATGGGCCGTCATTGCTGTTGGGCTTGTTTAGTACGCACCCCATCACTACCCCCCCCGAAAAGCGAAGTGAATCACTTCGGCGAAGCGAGTCACTTCGGCATTCTGCAAAAGGGGACGGGGGAGGCTGAAGTCAGGGGACGTGCCCTGCGCGTGACTGCATTAAATGCGGCATTAAATGCGACAGTAAAATCCGGCCGTCGAATCCTGAAAAGGTGGGATATGAAACGGTGCGATGATTTGAAATCTTTTCCAAATCTGATAAATACCGCCTTTCTTCATCATTTGAACACCTTTGCTATTGGCTTCTTCTGCACTCTCTATCTTTTGCGTGAAAAATTTCCTTCCGCTTTCAAAAATTTCCTCAGGATTTCTTCAAACTTTCAAAGAGTAAGAACCATGTCTGCTTCTTCTTCGTCTGAGTCTGGTAGCGGTAGAAAAGGGGGTAAGGGGTCTTCTAGCCGGAAAGAATCCGGAGAGAAGACCGTAGAGTATTTTCACAGTATCTTGAGTAAGGATACTGTGATATCCCTTTACGAAAAATACTCTTTTCCTGGGGGGAAGGCGGTGGTTCCCGACGATGATCATAGGGCTAACGATCCGCCGGAGGGTTATGCCACCGTTTACGAAGCCTGCTTAGAATGCGGGCTTCGTTTCCCTCTTCCCCCACCTTTTGTAGAGTTTCTTGATTTTTTTCAACTCCCTTTAGGTCAGGTGACTCCGAATTCTTGGAGGCACTTGTCGGCTTTTGCTGCCGAACTCCGTAGGTTAGATAAGGATCTGTCTCTGCGGGCAATCCTTAATTTTTTCCAATTTAAAAGGAAGGGATCTTGGTTTTACTTGATCCCCTTACAGCCTTTTAGGGCATTCTGCAAAACCAAGTGGCCGAAATGGCAAAACCGCTTCTTTTTTTATAATAGGACAGCGGCTCCGGGCTTCCCCTGGAGAGGGCCGAAGTCCGTGATTCCTCACCCTCGGTTAGAACCATTGGCCGAGCTCGATGACGAGCTCAACAAGATTCCCATAGTTAGGAAACAATACACGGAGTCTGAGCTCGTCAAGGGCGACGTCGTGTTCGACATCTCGTCTTCGGACGAAGAGGCCGAGGGTGAGGATTTCTCTTTACCTTTATGTTCTACTGCTTTAACGAAGAAAACTAACCTTGCTTTCTTGCTTTTTGGCAGTGTACATGCTGAACAAGGCTACCCGAAAATCTTCGGAGTCCAAGGAGCCGGAGTCAACTTCGGCAAAGGGGAGGGGGAGGGCCCAGAAGCCCCCGAGAGCGCCAGAGAAAGACGTGGTCTTGGCGCCTCCTTCGGAACATATCTGTGAGCCGTTTTTATGGCCCACGGACTTCGCCGAGGTGAATTCTCTTCTTGATTTTCTGGCCTTGCTTTTTTTTTCTGTATTTTTTGTGGTCCCTTTGTTGACTTTTTTCTTTATTCATTTTCAGAGGAACGATATGCTCTCCAAGCTCGTCGCCGTCGAACTCTCCAAAGCGTCCAATGACTATGCCGAGATGCAGAGGAAGTTGGCAGCTGCTTGTCATCGGGCCGAACAGGCTGAGGCTAACTTTGAGAAGGCCAGAGCTGCTAGGATTTCGGCCCAGGATGAAGCTCAGTTTGCCAAAAACCAGCTTGTCATCCAGCGAGAGCAGGCGAAGCGGAGCGATGCTGCTGCCGTGGTTGCCCAAGGGGAGGCTCTCCGTGTTTACACGGAGAAACTCTTTTTGAGCAGCCAGTTCTCGGCCTTTGTCGGTAGCCTGGTAAGGCTAATTGCCGATAAGGGCGAGCAGGGGGCCGACGTCGTGCTGCCTCTGTACAGCCGAGAGATAGCAGCTCGGCTTCAGAATCTGCCGCTCCTTGAGGAGCTCGCTTCATCTTCGGTCCTGCTTTCTGCAGACCGAGTCCGGAGTTGTCGAGCTGATCGGGACGAGAACCTGGAGGCTATCTTTGCCTCCGTGGGACCCGTTTCACCCGCTTCGACTTACAACGGAGAGGGTGAGGCCGAGCCGCTGGAGCGGGAGGCCGAAGTCGATCAGGCCGGGCATCCGGAGAAGGAGGCCGATCAGGAGGCGGAGGCGAGGCCGGCAGGAGGCGAGGCCGAGGCTGAGGTAGCCCAGGAGAAGGAAGCTGTACCAGACCGAGGAGCCGGAGACGAAGCAGGCGGAGTATGATTTCGTCTCCCTTCTCTTAGTCTAGTTTCTTCCTTGTAAAATGGCCTTGAAGCCCTAGTGTAAAAAATTTTCCTTGTGAATGAAAAATTCTCTACATTTGTCTTCGTATAGCTTTTCGTACTCGCCTTTATTCCTGTTGTATTTTACTATCTGCTCGGTATAGCTGCCGAACTAATATAGCTGCTTTGTACCCAAGGAGATGGAGATACTTCACTGGAAACGGCTGTACTCTTCGGCTTTGGACGAAGCTGAGAGAAGAGCTATAGCCGATCAGACGAAGAATGACGAGCTTCTGGCTCGTTTAGTGAAGCTGGAGGCCGATATCAAGGACTTAGAGTCCGATAAGAAAGATCTGGAGGCCGAGCTGAATACGGCCATTGCTGAGAGGACTGCGTATGAGGATTACATCCGTGTGCGCGGGGGAATGACCATATCAGAAGTTCAGGAACGAGTTGACGAACTGTGGGAGGAGTATAATGTACTCCGGAGGAACAATGCGCTGGAGAGCTCGGCTTGCCAACAAGTCGTGAAATCATTGCGGCGCTGGGCTTCTCGGTATGACATTGTTCTTGCCCGGCGTCCCTCAATTGAGAGATTCCTCCGGCATATCGCGCCAACAGATGCTCGCACTCCAGATCAAACCTCTGGTTCCCTTGTTCAAAATCCTACTCCCAGCCAACAACGAACTCCGGAACAGCCGGAAACGTCAAGACGAGAACGGGCTCAGGAGCAACCGGAATCGTCAAGACGGGGACGGACTGAAATTCGCCGAGGAGTTGTGACTATGAGCGAGCAAGATCAGCAGATGCTTATTGCAGAGACTCTTCATCGCCGAGGTGTTAGGACTTCTCGGGCTCGGGGAAGAGGCGTTGGGTCGAGGATAGCATCTCGTCGACCTGCTTATTCTTCATCTGCTCGGAACAACCGAACTCGGCTTCCAGAGGATTTTGCAGATAGGTGGCTTAACTTCAGCAACCCTGGACAGTAGAATAGTCCTTTGTAATAGCGTAACGCCATTTTGTAGGGTAGCGGAGTTGTATGCCGAACAAGATTTGATAAATGAAATTTTGTTTTCGCTTCTAACACTGTATTTACAGCTTAGCGAAAAAATTTCATCGTACTTGTCCTCGGTCTTATGAAGTAAACTTCTTTGACCGGACTTGGTCCTTGGTCTGATGAAATAAACATCTTTGACCGGACTCGTCTTTGGTCTGATGAAATAAACATCATAGACCGGACTCGTCTTTGGTCTGATGAAATAAACATCTTTGACCGGACTCGTCTTTGGTCTGATGAAATAAACATCTTCGACCGGACTCGTCTTTGGTCTGATGAAATAAACATCTTTGACCGGACTTGGTTTGTGTTCTAATTTGGCGATTTTTGTCGCCGGGATCGAACTTTCCCTTGTCCTAATTCGGCGAGTTTTATCGCGTGGATCGGACTTTCCCAGTTAACCGAAGTGGTCTTATGCAGTAAACCTCTTTGACTAGACATGGTCGTCCCCGGTCTTATGAGGTAAACTTCTTTGACCGAACTTGGTCGTCCTAATTCGGCGAGGTTTATCGCGTGGATCGGACTTTCCCTAATTGCAGTTCGTTTCAGACGAAGTGCTTATTAAGCTGAATTGCGGTCTTGTATCCTCCTTGGAAGCTTGGACTCACAATCGTTGGCTTATTGCAGTTCGTTTCAGACGGACTGCTTGTTAAGCTGAATTGTGGTCTTATATCCTCCTTAGAAGCTTGGACTCACAATAGTCTTTAATAATCGATCTAAAAAGGGGATCAGTCTTTAAAGAACGATATACCTTGGTACCATTTGTAAGAGACGACAAGCACATAGAGACAAAACACATAGGGAAAAAATGAAAAAGACGAAGGAAAAAAAACTTTAAACCTTTTTTTAAAACGACAAGTAAAAGGTACAAGTAAAAAACAAACAAATAAAAACACATACCCCTATGACCGAACTAGACACGAGACGGACTGACCGGACTTTGTCTCTTACAAGTGGAACTTCTTGAGGTTGGAGACGTGCCATGTTCGGGGTACTTGTTCTCCTGACATGTGAGTCAATTTATAAGACCCTTTGCCGAGGACTTCGGACACCCGATATGGACCCTCCCATGTGGGTTCGAGTTTGCCCAGCTTTTCTGCTCGGCTTACTTCGTTGTTTCTCAAGACGAGATCTCCCACTTGAAATTGAAGCTTTTTCACCCTTTGGTTATAATACCGGGCTACTTGCTCCTTATACTTGGCTGCTTTTATGCACGCCAATTCTCTTCTTTCTTCGGCGAGATCTAGTTCTGCTCTCAGTCCGTCGTCATTCATTTCTGAGGAGAAATTTAGGGTTCGGGGACTGGGTACGCCGATCTCCACCGGAATTACGGCTTCAGTGCCGTACACCAGGCTATACGGAGTTTCACCGTTGGAGGTTTTGGGTGTAGTTCGGTAGGACCATAGGACTTGAGGGAGATTTTCTACCCATTGTCCTTTGGCTTGTTCTAACCGAGCTTTTAACCCTTTCACCAGAATCCGGTTCGTTACTTCCGTTTGTCCGTTTGCTTGGGGATGGGAGACCGAAGTGAACCGCTGTTGAATGTTCAGCTCTTGGCACCAATTCTTGAACGTCTTGTCGGTGAACTGAGTCCCATTATCCGAGATGAGGATGTGGGGTATGCCAAATCGGCACACTATGTTCTTCCAGACGAAGTCCAATGCCTTTGAGCTCGTTATCGTAGCTAAAGGTTCAGCCTCCACCCACTTCGTGAAGTAGTCCACGGCAACGATAAGGAATTTCATTTGCCGAGGAGCTTGAGGAAGTGGTCCCACTATGTCTATGCCCCATTGCATGAAAGGCCAAGGGCTTTGCATAGTGTATAGATCGGTCTGCGGCATCCTTGGGACATTTGCATGAATTTGGCACTTCGTACACTTCTTGACGAGCTGCACTGCCTCTTGTACCATGGTTGGCCAATAATATCCCCATCTCAGAACTTTTTTAGCTAAAGCTCTGGCTCCGATGTGGCTACCGCACGATCCTTCATGAACTTCTCTGAGGATGTAGTCCGTCTCTTCTGGTCCTACGCACCGCAATAACGGCTGGAGGTAAGACTTTCTAAAGAGGACTCCTTCATGAAGTTCGTACCGAAGAGCTCGGCACGTGATCTTCCGAGCTTCTCTCTTATCCTCGGGCAATTGTCCTTGATCCAGATACTGCAAGATCGGCGTCATCCAGTTCGGCGAGCTGGATACAGAATGTACCTCGGCTTCATCAATGCTTCGATGCATTAATTCTTCCGCCTTTGAGCTCGGATCTGAGGCCAACTTACTTAAGGTATCTGCTCGGCTATTTTCCGCTCTGGGAATGCGGATTATCCGAAAATAGGAGAAACTTCGGCTGATGCTTTGCGCTTTGTCCAAATACTTCTTCATTCTCTCGTCACGGGCTTCACTTGTACCCAACATGTGATTTACTATGACTTGTGAATCACAATGGACTTTGAGAGATTTGACGAGTAGACTTTGCGCTAACTGGAGTCCGGCCAGGAGGGCTTCGTACTCGGCTTCATTATTAGTAGTGGGGAATAGGAAACGAAGTGAGTAGGTTACCTCGTGTCCGTCGGGAGCGACAAGTAAAATACCAGCTCCACTTCCCATCTTGTTTGAAGCTCCATCTACGAATCCGCTCCAGCAGTCCGGCGGCTCTACTTCGGATTCCAAGGGCTGTGCTAGTTCGGCATTGGCAGAATTCTTCTGTTCGGCAATAATAGGAATTGCTTGATCGAACTTCGCTTCTGCAAGAAAATCTGCCAAGGCTTGTCCCTTGATGGCTTTCCGAGGTAGATATTCAATTGTGTGCTCTCCCAACTCTATAGCCCACTTGGCGATTCTGCCTGATGCTTCTGGCTTGGTCAAAACTTGCCGAAGAGGTAGATCGGTTAAGACGCATACCTTGTGAGCATAGAAGTATGGCCGCAGTCTCCTTGCTGCATTTACTAACGCCAGAGCAATTTTTTCCAGAGGTTGATACCTTGTTTCTGGACCTCTTAATGCTCGGCTTGTAAAGTAGATGGGAAACTGCTTTAGGCCTTCTTCTCGTACAAGCACCGCGCTGATGGTTTGATCCGATGCCGCTAAGTATAAGAATAGTACTTCGGCTTCGGCTGGAGCAGAGAGAATAGGAAGCTCGGCTAGATAACTTTTGAGCTCGTCAAAGGCCTTTTTCTGCTCGGCTCCCCACTCGAACTTTGGTGCCTTTTTCAACACCTTGAAGAACGGCAGTTGCTTTTCGGCTGCTTGGGAAAGGAATCGACTCAGTGCGGCTAGACATCCGGTTAGCCTTTGCACGTCATGTATGGACTTCGGCATTGCCATGTTCTGAACGACTTGAACTTTTGAGGGGTTTGCCTTGAGTCCGTCTTTTGAAACCCAACAACCCAGAAACTTTCCCGAATCTACCAAAAAGGTACACTTTTGGGGATTAAGTTTGAGGTTGGCTTTCTTGAGCACGTTGAGAGTGGACTTGAGGTTGTGCTCGTACTCCGAGGTGCTTTTGCTCTTGACGACTATATCGTCAACATATACTTCGACTTCCTTTCCAATCAGGTGCCGAAAAAGCTTGTCTACCATCCTTTGATAAGTGGCTCCGGCATTCTTTAAACCGAATGGCATCTTTTTATAAGCGAAAATGCCGAAATCAGTAATGAAGGCCGTTTTTGAAGCGTCAATCTCATCCATTAAAACCTGATGGTATCCTTTGTATAGATCAAGAAAACAAAAAATTTCAAAGCCTATCAGAGCTTCTACTTTTTTATCTATGTTCGGAAGGGGATAGCAATCTTTGGGACAGTGCTTATTTAGATCGGTGAAATCTATGCACATCCGCCATCCTCCTTCCTTTTTCTTGATCATGACAGGATTGGCCACCCACGAAGGGTACTTCACTTCGAATAACACATCCGCCTTCAATAATTGACGGACTTCGTCATGGATGACTTGACTTCGTTCTGCCGCAAAGAGTCTTTGCTTCTGTTTTATCGGCCGGACCGAAGGATCAATATTTAAACGATGAGTGATTACCTCGGGGGGCACTCCGGTCATGTCCAACGGAGACCATGCAAAGACGTCTTTGTACTCCTTGAGGAGCTGGATGGTTTTTTTCCCGAAGTAGAGGCGTTCCCGCGAAGCCGATCTTAACCGTTCTGGATGGGTCGTCTTCGTACAGCTGAACTGTCATCGAGTTCGGCTCATGTATGACTTCGGTCATCGCCTCTGACTCCGGCTGCTGTGATTGCTATGCTTGGTGGTGCCGATCTGACTGCTCGGCACTTCTAAGCGCAATTTGCAGACATTCCTTTGCTCTCTTTTGGTCACCTCGGATGACCGCTATCCCTCCTTTAGTAGGGATCTTGATGGTGAGGTGATAAGTGGAGCAAATGGCCCGAACTGTGTTGAGCCAGTCTCTTCCCAGGATGACGTTGTACGGGGACCGAGCTTTCACCACGAAAAACTCAATCATCGTACTGGAGCTAGTAGGCGCTTTCCCCACCGTGATCGGAAGGCTGATAATACCTTCAGGGCGGGTGTCCTCCTGGGCGAAGCTCTTCAGGGGAAGCGGAGCCGGGCTGAGCCGAGCTGGGTCCACTTCTAGTTTGTCGAAGCACTCTTTAAAAAGAATGCTGACTGACGCTCCTGTATCCACAAACACCCTGTGGATCAGTTTGTTTGCCACTCCGGCTTGGATGACAATGGCGTCTTGGTGAGGAGAGATGGCCGGGACGGGATCAGCATCCGAGAACGTAATCACTTCGTCCTGCTTCAGCCTTTTATGCGTTGGCTCCTCTCGATTGGAGCCCCTGCGCTCTGACTTCAGGGACGACTTGGTCTTCCCGGCTGGGAGAGCGTCAATAGTCAGGATTACTCCATCATATTGCGGCTCGTCATCGTCTTCGGGATCCGGCTGCCTTTTCGGATCCTGAGGAGCGCAGTTCGCACCTCTCTGCTTCTTGTTCTTCTTTGACTGCTTGCTTTGGTATTTTTTCAATGTCCCTGCCCTCACAAGAACATCGATACCTGCAGCCAAGTTTCTGCACTCCTCGGTATCGTGACCGTGGTCTTGATGGTAGGAGCAGTAGTTATCCTGGGGTCGGCGCGCGGCCGATTTCGTCATCCGCTTTGGCTTTTCGAACAGGTCAGAGTGTAGTTCGAAAATTTCCGCTCTCGGCTTGTTCAGCGGTACGAACTGAGCGGGCGGCTTCTCGGGATTGAGACGGGGTCCCAATCTGTCTTGCACCGGAGTCCTTTGAATCCTTTCAAAAGGAGTTCGGCGAGGATGTCCCTGATCGCCAAAAGGAGTTCGGCGAGGATGTCCCTGATCGCTATGATCGGGCTTCCTCCTGTCTCCTCGGGACGATGAGCTGTCTAACGACCGTTTGCGACGGTCTGCCTCATCGGCCCGGGAGTACTGGTCCGCAATGTCCCACATTTCCTGAGCTGTCTGCGGACCGCACTCAACGAGCTTCCTGTAGAGAGCTCCGGGCAGGATTCCATTTTGGAACGCCGAGATGACAAGCAGATCGTTGAGATCGTCTACTTGCAGGCATTCCTTGTGGAATCTTGTCATAAAGTCGCTGATTTTTTCGTCGCGACCTTGACGAATGGAAAGCAGCTGAGCCGAAGTGATTCGGGCTTCCGCTTTCTGAAAGAACCTCCTGTGGAAGGCATCCATTAGATCTCGGTAAGATCTGATGCTGCCCTGGGGGAGGCTATCGAACCACCTTCTCGCGTTCCCGATGAGCAGCTCGGGAAACAGCTTGCACATGTGGACCTCGTTGAGACCCTGGTTCGCCATGTTATACTGATAGCGCCCCAAGAAATCGTGAGGGTCCACGAGCCCGTCGTAAGTCATCGACGGAGTTCGGTAGTTCTGCGGTAGGGGAGTTCGGGTGATGTCGTCCGAGAACGGAGTCTTCAGTGCTCCGTACACGGCGAATCCGATATCTCGTCGGTATGGAGGAGATTGAGTTCTCCTGTGATTCCGGTACCGAGGAAGAGCAGGAATATGTCGGGGTTGAGGATTCTTCTTCCTGGAAGACACGGCACTACTGCGGTAGTGACTTTCATGTCTGGATGAGGAAGGAGAATCCTCCGCTTTCGTCTTCGGCTCTTGGCTCTTTTGCAGGAAGGCTAAGAACTCATCCTGCTTCTCAGCCAAGAACAGCTTGACAGCCTCATTCAAATCAGGCTGCTGGGAAGACTCAGTGGGACGATTTTTGGAGCGGCCTGTTCCTTCGCCATGAGAACTGGTGGTGGATTTATCCCTAGGCTGTTTTCCAGACCTATGGGATGGATTGGCTTCTTCCTGGTTCTCACGGGCAGGAATACGGGTACTCTGCGATCTGGTATGCATTTTTTGGGTGGAAAAAAATGGATCAAAAATTCGCTTTATCACAAATCTTGTTCTCTGCTTCCCACAGACGGCGCCAGTGATGGATCCGCGAATTTTTGATGTTAGCAAATGCTGGTAGAGAATGAAAATACAGACACAAAGAATTTACGTGGTTCGATTTACTGAAGTAAATCTACGTCCACGGGAAAAAGGGAGGGCAAGATTGTATTGCTTGATCTGTTTTCTACAGCTTACAAATACAAACTGGCTATTTGCTATATGGTGTTTTATCTCTAGAGAGCTTAACCTTCTCATATCAGATCTAAGTTCCATTTATATCTTGGACTAAGATCGTGGCTTGCATCACCACCCTAAGTCGTGGATGTCGTGTAGGTCATGGCCTAAGATCGTGGATGTAGCGTAGGTCATGGCCTACGATCGTGGCCTGAGTTGACACCACGTGGTAGTTGGTGTGTTGGACATCCTGTATGGGTCCACTAACTCCTTGTTCGGTCGAATACTGAGACCGAACTGCTTTGGTTGCCGATCTGAGAGTAGAGCTTGATGCCGACCTGAGAGCAGAGCTTGATTGGATGGCTTTTACCGAGCTGTAGGCTGAGGCCGAACTCTTTGGTAATGCCGAACTCATACTCCTGCTTTGGTTGCCGATCTGAGAGCAGAGCTTGATAGGTTGGCTTTTACCGAGCTGTAGGCTGAGGCCGAACTCTTTGGTAATGCCGAACTCATACTCTTCCTTGGGCTGATGGGCCGTCATTGCTGTTGGGCTTGTTTAGTACGCACCCCATCAAAACTCAATCGACGACGATCGTGAGCTCGGAGCTCGCTGCCATGGCGAATAATCCAGGTGAGGCCCCGTCCGACGACTTCCTCGAGCAGATTCTAGGGTTCCAGGGCTACGGTACCGGCGCCGATGAAAATTTGACCGGAAGCGACGCGGCGGCGCCTTCGCCGGCGATGATGCTGCAGCTCGGCTCGCCTCACTTGGGAGGCCCCATGGGGGTTGGTCTCGGCGGCGGAGGTGGTGGTGCGGGTTTCCCGTTGGGGTTGAGCTTGGAGCAGGGGAAACCGGGGTTCAACGACGCCTTTGGGAGCGGGAGGAGCTTCTTTCGCGATGATGCCTTTGATTCCCGCGGCGCCGCTTCTGTTAAACCGGTACAAATTTTGTGGAATTCGGTGTGTGAGTTCGATGAGGTTTTACCAATTTGGGCTAGTTTTTGGAAATTGAGATGATATCGATTGTTCTCCTTGTGATAGCTGCCCCATTTTTATGCTTGAATGCTGATTCAGTTCGGGTAGATTGTATTTATAAAATGCAAAAGGAACTAATACTGTTGTATCACGTACAATAGTTTGTGTTGTAGATTGTATATCTGTTTAGTTTATGTTAGTATTTCTTTTGTGTGTGTGTATGACTTGTTTTTGATGAAATTTGGTTATGTTTTGACGCTGCTTGATTGGTGCAATTGGTCAAGGAAATGAACAGAGGAGGGGTTTTTGCTTATGATGATTTATGTAGTATTTTCTTTAGCTATTATTAGTTATTTCTTTTGTGTGTGTGTGTGTGCGCGAACTTGTTTTTGGTGAAATTTGGTTATGTTTTGGGGTTGGTTGATAGGTGCAATTGGTCAAGGGAACATAGAGAGGAGGGTTTTGTTGCTTATAATGATTATTATGCTGTTGATATCATCGTAAGCTCAGTAGATATCTTCTCTTGAATTTGTAGGGATTTCATGGTCAGCCAATGACAAATACTGTTCCTGCAGCACCTCAGCCTCAGCCACCTGCAGTTCGTCCAAGGGTACGAGCTAGACGAGGCCAAGCAACAGATCCACACAGTATCGCTGAGAGGGTATGCGTAGTTGATTTGCCTAAAAATGATTTTACAATTGATTGCTCTATTTGTTTTTTTTTTGTTGTGATGTTGGTTGACTATATTTGGCCGGCAACAGTAACAAGTGTGGAAGGATTTTTGTTTGATTTCTTCAAATTCCAATGTGAAACAACATAAGTCATTTTATATGCTTGCAGAGGGATGAATTGTTTGATAGGTTGTGGCTAGTTGAGTTTTTTATAAGAGTGAAACTGCATGTTAATTTTTGCTGGTTGTGAACAACAATCTTGAAGAAAGTCAATTAAATGGGTTTATTTAGTTAGCTGGAGGGTTTAAATTAGCAAAACTCTTATTGCAGTTGCGGAGAGAAAGAATTGCTGAAAGAATACGAGCATTGCAAGATTTAGTTCCCAGTGTCAATAAGGTAATCTTTCTCTATCTTTTACAGCATACTATAGCCTCAAACTTGTCTTTTGGTGAGAGGACAAAAGCCAGAGATTTTTCAAAAAGAGTTTGTTATCACTTCCCTTCTTTTTTTGATTCAGTCTCTCTTTTTCCAATAAAGCTTTTCACTTTATATTATTGCACGATCTACCTTCAAGAAGAATATCCTCATACTTGAATGGAATATCTCCTGCAGACTGATAGAGCAGCTATGCTTGATGAAATTGTGGATTATGTGAAGTTCTTGAGACTCCAAGTGAAGGTGTGTATACATCTTTTCAGATACAGTTCAGATGAAAGTGCGTAGTGTGAATTTGATATGACTGATTTTTATACGCATCCATAGAATTAGACGTGATGTTTCACTACTTCCTTTGGTGCTACTATTATCTTCTACATTGCTTATTGGGTGAGAAAGCTTTGTTGTTTTTATCTACTATTAAATGGTTGTAAGGTGCACCATCCTTAAACTCTCTGCCTGATTGTAATGAAAAACATAATGGTATTTTTCCACGATGAATTAACTTTTTGTTTTTTCTCTATTATCTTTAGCCTTTGGAAAATCACGAGTGTGCCAATTATATTACGCACTCTCCTTAAAACACTGAAATACTTAGTCATGAGTTCCATTTATGTTGTTTTGCTTGTTTAGAGGAAGGGTGGCTTAGCCGCAAAAATCTCTTGCATAATTCGTCGGCACTTTTTTCGGTTTAACTCATCACTATTAATTTCCCAGGTGTTGAGCATGAGTAGATTGGGAGGGGCTGGTGCAGTGGCTCCACTCGTGACAGACATCCCAATATCATCTGTGGAGGTAACTAACCCCTACTAACCAACAAGAACTATTTTGTGCACTGAAAATCTATCTCTGGCTCACGCTACAGATACATTTTTTGATATAATGTTCATGACCAACTTTGATAGGAAGAAGGCAGTGACGGGGGGAGAACACAGCCAGCCTGGGAGAAGTGGTCGAACGATGGTACAGAACGACAGGTCGCTAAGCTTATGGAAGAAAACGTTGGTGCTGCAATGCAATTTCTTCAATCGAAGGCACTCTGCCTTATGCCAATATCGCTCGCTTCCACAATCTACGACTCCCAGCCTCCGGACACCGTGCCACTCGTGAAACCCGAGTCTAGCCCCCCGTCGTAAATCTCCCCCAGGGAGATGTGCGTGCGACTTGGTGGGGTTAGAGGTAAAAATGTCAAAGCTCTCTTTATGATGATGTTTTTCCATCATATGGGGGTGATGGTTGCTTTGGTGATGAAAGCAGTTTAGTGGTGGGGCTATGCTGATTTTGGTAGTAGTGGATTTGGGGACCCTTTTTCAATGGGGGTGGTGGTGTATATATAATGTAATTTTAGTGTTATTTATCTTCAGTGGAATTGAATGGTTAGAAAACTGGATAATGGTTTTATTATTATTTTTTTCCCAGAAAAGTAGGACGCTTAGTCCAATGCAAACTCACTTTCCATCATTTGCTTTCGCCACATTATCATGGTAATGCGCAATTCTGTTGTTGTACTATAGTCTACAGTTATATGTCCCACATATTTCAAAAATTGAATTTAAGTCGAGAAGTTTTTAATTTCCATTATTATCTTATCCGTCTTCTTTCTAATGAAATACTATGTGACAGCCGACTTTTAACGTGGGAAAATGTTGACACTATATTAGGAATGTTAATTCATTGCAGTAAAAAAGGCGATTCCGTCGCCTTGGCGGCCCCCACACTCCGGTCCGACATCATGTGAGGGAGTTCAATCAGGGTACGCAGTAGCCCGTTAAAAGAGAGGCCTTAACTCACTGGCTGCCAGAAGCCCATCTCCCAAGGCCTCACACTTGTGCCTGAGAGATGGAAGCAACTACACGACAGCAGTGGGATTCTAAGAGATGGCTGCCAGAAGCCCATCTCCCAAGGCCTCACACTTGTGCCTGAGAGATGGAAGCAACTACACGACAGCAGTGGGATTCTGAGAGATGGAAGCAACTACACGACAGCAGTGGGATTCGAACCCAAGCTCATTGCAGCAAGATTTGCCCCTCCATTGTCAACCGCGCTACGCCCCTGCGGGCGGGAATGTTAATTCATTTTATATGGTGGGTAGTGTGTTTACTATTGGTTGTCGTATTTTACTAGAAAGGAAGCGATTGATATAGTTACAAAATTTTATATGTACTATAGTCTACAGTTATATGTCCCACATATTTCAAAAATTGAATTTAAGTCGAGAAGTTTTTAATCTTATCCATCTTCTTTCTAATGAAATACTATGTGACAGCCGCTGGGAAAATGTTGACACTATATTAGGAATGTTAATTCATTGTAGCAAAAAAGGTGATTCCGTCGCCTTGGCGGCGCCCACACTCCGGTCCGACATCATGTGAGGGGTTTCAATCAGGGTACGCAGTAGCCCGTTAAAGGGGAGGCCTTAACCCACTGGCTGCCAGAAGCCCATCTCCCAAGGCCTCACACTTGTGCCTGAGAGATGGAAGCAACTACACGACAGCAGTGGGATTGGGATTCTGAGAGATGGCTACCAGAAGCCCATCTCCCAAGGCCTCACACTTGTGCCTAAGAGATGGAAGCAACTACACGACAACAGTGGGATTCTGAGAGATGGAAGCAGCTACACGACAGCAGTGGGATTCGAACCCAAGCTCATTGCAGCAAGATCTGCCCCTTCGTTGCCAACTGCACTACTCCCCTGCGGGCGGGAATGTTAATTCATTTTATATGGTGGGTAATGTGTTTACCATTGGTTGTCGTATTTTACTAGAAAGGAAGCGAATGATATAGTTACAAAATTTTATAACAGAAGTGTAAGACACACTAGAAATTGACTATCTTCCATAATTTATGAGGCACAATCTGGTCTTTTATAATTAGTATAATATAATTAAGTTTTTATTAACAAAACAATGTTACCATGCAGTTACTTCAATTTGGTTCCGTTTTATAAATAACCCACAGATCAACTCACTTTTTCATAGTCTCATTGATAGACAGACAAACAAACACCAATGCTGCTGAAGATCACACCATTATTTCAAGAATTTCTAAGTTTACAGTGCTTTCAAGGCTTTGGCAGATGCACCATAGTCCCACCCAATAATACATTGGCTGGCAAGGTGAGCCAAAATGAGAATCATAATTCTGACATTCGTTTTAGGAAGTTGACAGCTTACATATGCTTTCCAATCACTTCTCGTCATTCTATGGAACATTAAGGTCAAAATCAGCAGGCATCAAGGTCCCGGCATGGAGGCGGCTTAGGCTCACCTAACAACGTAGTGTTCCCACCTTCTGGTCCGGAGTTTATGCGAGCTGCGTTTTGTGTGCCACGCTGAAATAAAAAAAACTTATATGACATGTAACTAAACATAGTAACAACATGATTGACAATCTTGATATATCAAACAATGGCTGTCTTACGGGTGGCTTCTCCCCTCTTCTAAGGGCCTCCACGATTTCGACTACTCTTTTTGGAGTGATATCTTCCTGCAACAATCAAAAGCAACTAAGGTTATTTCTGAGGCATTTCAGCTGCAAAACACAAAAATGAAAACAGACAATACTCACATAATAGTTATAGGTATATCCCTCGGATCCGTTGGAGTAGTCAGCAACAGTGATCATTGGAGCATTCACACAAGATCCCTAATACACCAACAATGCCTCACATCATAAATTGCTACAAAAATCACTATAATTTAGTTACTTGATAGGGTTGGAATTTGACAAGAGCCTTAGTACCATGTCACTAATTGCATTTAGCTTCTGTTAGCAAATTATATCATTTTATTTATACTTTTCTGATGTTATCCTTTATTTGTATTAATCGTATGCTGGCTATTCCATCGGAATTGCTAGACAGGAAGAAAACCAGAAGTTTATACCATCTTTGTTTTTTTAAAAAAATCTTAATATAGGATTACCACCAGTTCTCTGGTTTTCTAATTTCATTTATTCAACTTAGAAAAAGTGAAATGATGAAGCAGCAAAATCAAAGACAGCATTTAATCGCATTTCAATTTTCAAACATGATATGATGAATAGTAACTAGTAAGCAACTCTGCAGAATCCCTATTAACATAAGAATCTCACCCCATAACAGAAAAGATGATTAA
Source organism: Salvia splendens (assembly GCF_004379255.2). Lineage (NCBI taxonomy): Eukaryota > Viridiplantae > Streptophyta > Magnoliopsida > Lamiales > Lamiaceae > Salvia > Salvia splendens. The sequence continues at coordinate 41,938,583 of NC_056033.1, read as the reverse complement.
ATGATTGGGATTGCAGATATAGTTTTTTAGCATTTAGTGATGTAGCGCCAGAGCTTAGTACTATCTAAAATCATAACATTGACACTTCCAGATTCAAACTGCAAATAAAACACCTAAGTGATTCAAACTGAAAATAACTTGCTGCTGAAATGGTGATTAGTGAGGAAACACCATCTTATTAGCAGCTCAATGAGCACAACAAGAAAAGAAATGTCTATTATAGCAAAGATTCTCATAGGATAACATACCATACATTCCATTTCTCCAACAGAAAAAAGTCCATCCTTAGTTACTTCTGCAGAATGTAAACAGAGAGCTTTAAATCAAAACAGGCTTCACAAGATTCTATGCTACAAAAAAACACAAAAGGTCACAAAATAAACATACATGAAAATTGGAATAAATGAATTTACCATTGCGCTTCACTCCTAGGTGACTCAATAGCGCTGATTCAATTTCTCTAGAACCACGAATCATGCAAGGCGTAGTGCCACATACCAATAGGTGGTATTTTCCAACCTTCAATTGCCAACAGGTAGCTTAGCTAATGAGAAATTCACCAAAACTTCTTATAACCAATTTGGAACATTGTAATTACCTTTGTTCTGTTGAACATCGAATAGAATGTTGCAACCTCATACACACGAATTGGAGGAACTTCAATGACTTTAGCAACCTTTAATGATGACACAGAAAATTTAGATAAAATGTTGGTTTACTCATACTAATCTGGTATCACAAAACCATACAGAAGTAACAAGGATGATACATACTATCAGACATCACTGTCACTATCAATATTTACTGGTTGGGGGGGGGGGGACTAGAGAGTTTGACATATAGCCTATAGATACCCATCATAACCAGAATTATTAAGAAGAGTGAAGCAGTATATAAGTGAAGCAAGTAAGATGTGATCCTTAATAATGTAAGTTAAAGCTGAAGCAAGACATGATCCTTAATTATGTAAGTTGAGAAGTTGAGGAGACCTATAAAAATGCTATCCTCAACGATTCTACAGCTGGCAGCGGCTAAAGGTAAAGTTGTGTACACAATGCATCTCTATCAAACAAGGATATCCCTACACCCCTACATTGCAAATCTCTACATTGACAGCAAAAGTAGTGTTGACAGTTGGCAAAGAGACAATTATCATCTCACACTTTTGGTCACAGCATCAGAATGAAGCACGTTTATCCCTAAATCAAACTTTAGTTTATCACTAATACTGTATTGCAGCATAGCACCAATATTATTTTCGCTTCCACATGAACAATTTTGTAACAAAACACCTGAGATGGACTTAGATACAATAAAAGGTATATTCAGCAGAAGACATTGATAAAAACTGATTTACATACATGATTCATTGCTGAAACCGAGAGCCAACCTCCATGTTGCTGTTGTGCAAGATCAAGCAAGGGAATGACAGCAGATTGCTTATAATTTGAAGGGTAGTGAGACAATATCTCCTTAACCTGTGCAGAATAAAAAGGTTTATATGAATAAAGACACATATTGTCTGTTCTAAGCTATAACAAAGCATATCCTATCCATAGTTTCTAACTTTCTATCAGCATAAGTTACCTATAATAGCCAGAGTGATTATCAATCAAATATGCTACTGGGGGGCATTTTCACATTGCAACCAAAAAAAGTCTAGGTTGATTTATATAATTGGACGCAGTTACCAAAAGAGCAATGCTAAACTAGAAATATTAGCCTAGATTGATTGCCAACATAAAAATTAGCCTAAGATTCTTTTGAGATGAAAAAAGTAATTAGAAAAAAAGAACTCCATAACCTATCAACTGATGTCATAGAAACAAACAGACCATCAGCATTGACAACTGCAATGACCAAAGCAAACACCATTTCTCCCTTAAAACAGCTAAAATCAAACACCATTCTTCTCCTTTAAACTAGCTACTTACGGAGTACTATTAAATAGCAAGCAATGATACACCATTTGTGCATTCAAATTCCACATTTGAAAAGAAAAAAAGGAACCAAAAAAGCAATAATAAAAAACAGTCAATACAACTTACCTTTTCCTTGTTCTTTGCCGAGAATTCCCACGGAAGGTCTGGATTATTATCTGGACTATCAAGATGCTGAAATACACAAAAAATTGATAAATCAGGTCTCTACCAGCGGAATTCAGACAATCAACAACAAATGCTAGGGGAATCTCAGCAAGTAAGTAGAATTAAATATAAAAAACAAACTCACATAGTTAAGCGCAGTCGAGAACGATCGCGATGCCTGCACAAAACACGATTTAAGATCGGAAATAGATTAAAAATAGATGACAAATACGCACAAAAAAAAACTCAATAGTGAAGAAAAAAACCTGTGGCTGACGGAAAGCTTGACGGAGCTCGATAAAGCGTTGGGCGGCGAGACGGCGCAGCATTTTTCCGTTCAATCCGAAGGATTCTTAGGTGAAATAGAAAATGAGAGAGATTTGTTGAGAGAGTTGAAGAATTTAGAAATTGAGGGTGTGAGTGCGGAAGTGTCTAAGGCCATCCACAACGCTGTTCCTATACGTTCCTATACCGTTCCTTAAACCACTATTTGAGGGCCCCACTGTACTTTTTTACTCCATTCCTTAACTAAGGAACGGAACCTGCAACCCTCCGTTCGTTAACCGTTCCTTAACCGTTCCTTAACTTACTATTCATTCAATTTCATTTTTTTTATTTCCAACTCAATTCAATTTAAATAAACACACTTCATTAAAATTAAAATAACATTACAACTTAAAATTCAAAAAAATTAAAAAAAAACATAATTAAAATACTAAAAAAATAAAAAATGACATAATTTAAAATACAATTTTATAGAGACAACCAAGAATGAGTTTATCCCACATCGAAAGTGGAATATAAAACATTCAATGATGTCTCTATAAAATAGAGATAACCAAGAATGAGTTTGTCCCACATCGAAAGTGGAACATAAAACATTCAAGGAAGTCTCTATAAAATAGAGATAACCAAGAATGAGTTTGTCCCACATCGAAAGTGGAACATAAAACATTCAAGGATGTCTCTATAAAATAGAGATAACCAAGAATGAGTTTGTCCCACATCGAAAGTGGAACATAAAACATTCAAGGATGTCTCTATAAAATAGAGATAACCAAGAATGAGTTTGTCCCACATCGAAAGTGGAACATAAAACATTCAAGGAAGTCTTTATAAAATAGAGATAACCAATAATGAGTTTGTCCCACATCGAAAGTGGAACATAAAACATTCAAGGATGTCTCTATAAAATAGAGATAACCAAGAATGAGTTTGTCCCACATCGAAAGTGGAACATAAAACATTCAAGGATGTCTCTATAAAATAGAGATAACCAAGAATGAGTTTGTCCCACATCGAAAGTGGAACATGAAACATTCAAGGATGTCTCTATAAAAGAGAGACAACCAAGAATGAGTTTCATAAATTCGCAAGCCCATCAAATATATATGGGCTAATACGAATTTCTAGTATTCATTTATTTGTAAAAATTGTTTTTAAATATAAAAAACAATTTTTATAAATAAAAAATATTTTTTTTAAAATTCATTTTTAAAAAAAAAATGAATTTATTGCGTCAGCGTGACGACGCCCACTCGCGGGCCGGCGAGTGGGCGTCACGCACGACGCAGGGCGAGCCACGTCGCCGAAGCGCGTGGCGGCATGGACCGTGCCGCGTCTCGTGCCGACGGCACCCGGGACGGCATGGGAACGGAACCGGGACGAAACGCAGCGCCGCAACGCGTTCCGCTACGATTTCGTTCCGAAGGAACGAAACGCGGAATGCCCGCGGCCCGCGTTGCGGGTGCCCTAACATTAACGAGGTGCGCACTGCGCCACAGTTCAGACGCGTGTTCCACACACGACCACAATTTGGATCGGCCCATTTTAATTAAATTTATGGGCTTCCCACTTTATAGGCCCCTCACATTTAAATTCTTTCTAATGTTTTATTTATTTATTTTAGAGTACATGGCCGATTTTGTGTCGAACATCATTATTGAAGGAGTTAACTCAAAACTATCTCATTTAAACAAGTATATTTAGTATAATACATGTCATCATATACACTATTTTATTTCTATTAAATGACACTACTCCCTCCGTCAGAGTATGAACTTTTGGTTCGACACGAGTTTTAATAAATAAGGAAAAAAAGTAAGAGAGAGATGATAGTGGAAATGATGTTAATGGAGAATAAGGTCCACATTATTATTATGGTATAAGTATTAATGATAAGGGTATAAGTTGTAAATAAAATGATGTGTAGGGGTAGTATGTTGTTTGAATTTTTAAAAATTAGAAAGTTCATATTCTTTATGGACTAACGAAAAAAGAAATAGCTCTTTGGAGAGAGAAGGAGTATAATTTTCCAATACGATGTCTTTAATGTAATAGTATCATATTAGCAATTTAGCATACAAAGTAATTTGTAACTATTCGAGTAAGTATAATTAATAGTTATGCATGACTTGCATTTGACAAGCAAGGTATGATGATTGTCAAAATTTAAAAAAAATGAATATTTAACGCGATTCAAACGAAATCGATGTTAAATCTTTGTCAGTCAATTATAGATCGCAAGAAACAAAACAATCAATCAATGTTGCAACATAATATAGCTCACCTGTCAATAGGGTGGCGGCGCGCCTACAGGCACGACGCGAAGTCACGAAGGTTGCTTGCCAGGAAAGAATAGAGGAGGTCCTAACGATTTTTTATAGGTTCAACATTCTCATATTGAAGAGGGAACTAAAAGCAAAAATGTGTTTCTGGATTCTAATACTTGACACTTTGAGACTAGGCGTGGCTTGTTTACATTTTTGGGTTTTATAATGTATTTTTATTACTCTCAAAATTAGTTGAATCTTGATAAGTAATGGATTTTTATCCTCACATTGGGCTCAAGAAGTTGAACATTAGTATAAGATTAAAAGAGATACGGAGTAGTTCTTATAATAATAATAATAATAATAATAATAATAATAATAATAATAATAATAATAATAATAATAATAATAGATTGGGAAAGCAATACCCGACCCGACTCCGCCTAGTTGCCAACCTTAAGGGTCTCTCGCTCTCATGCTCGGTTGCTTAATTAGGCATTAGGGATTTTCAATTCGATCATGTTATTTGCTATCGTTACGGAAACTCAAACATGTAATTAGGTCATGTTGAGAAATAACACACGTCTAGCTAAACTAAGAGAAAGCGATTGATTTCCATAGAATAATAGAACACACGCGATCATGGGCGGACCCAAAGTGTAAGGGGAGGGGCTTAAGCCCTCAATAAAATATTTTTTTAAACTTTTTTCTATTAATTTTTTTTGAAATTTAGTCAAGTTTAGTGTAAGTTATAGTGTAAAAGCCCCTACAAATTATCTAAATTATTCAAAAATGTACATCAAAATAAAATTTAGAAATCTCAGCCTCTATGGATGATTATTTATGCGTCCGCCCCTGCACACGATCAATAAAAATCCTTCAAGGAGGAATATATTACGACGAGTTATCATATTTGTATAGTAATTGTATCTTCTCAACCCAAATTTTTTTTAACAAAAATGAAATTGAATTTTATTATGAAAAATGGGTTTTACAAACAGATCTACCCATAAATTACCACAGTTATATTTTTTGATATTATGTGGAGTAATTTTTAAAAATCGTAAAAAACTCAAGAACACCAGATCCAGAATCCAATTTTCGATCTAATTGTATTAAATATCGTTTAGTGTAACGCTATCTCTATATCTGTAAATACATTACAAATTTCCCCAAATTCATTTAAAAGAAGAAGAAAGACTATACACATGTCTTCAAAAACCCTTCTCTTTCTCTGAAATCATGCATGAAAGAATTCAAAACACGTCCACAGTGTGTCTTGTGCGTGGATCTACAGGCAGCCCAACCCTCTCGCTTCTGATCCTTTCATGATTCTCATCCTTTTGCAAGATGTCACAAACATCTCCCATGGAACATCCCCAACCAGCATCCAATCCCCATCCTTATCTTCATACGTCGGCGCAAACTCAGATCCGTCGTATCCTTCTCTCTCCGAATACACTCCTGAATCAAATCCGAATAAAAACAAAATTCAAAATCCAATCCATATGAGAGAGAGAGAGAGTTGTGACATTTGTATGAATTGATTTGTACCTATTGTGCACTTGAACATGTTCTGCAAAGCCTTGAGCAGATCGAGGTAATTCATGTAAAACTTGAGATCGATCTTCCTCAGGTACGGAGCTCCGTCCATGCTCACCTTCACGAACATCGCCGAGCCATCCGATGAGGACTCCGCCTTCTTCTGCAGAATGTTTTTCCGGTAGGATCTCACCGGCGGCCATCCAACCACCTGCGCCCTAAACAAATCACCAAATCAAACCGATAAGCCTCCGATCCACACACATATGATAGATCTCAAACACGAAAAAAATTAATTCAGAAACTCACTTCTGAGCTGGCGCAACGGACTCCTGCTGCGGATCGCATGAATCGTCCATCTCAGAAGAAGATCTCTTGTTGCTAACACTTGTTATCTTCGCCTCCGATTCGTCTCTTCCTGGTAAACCTAATCTGAGCTCCGTCGCTACTGAAGTTTCCATTTCACTTGATGATTCCTGCGAAATACGAAGCGAAGGTATGGCGAAATTGATTTTGATTTTTGTTGTGGAAATTTAGGTGTGGAGAAGAGGATTGAGAATTGAAAATGTTGGGTGCGGGAGTTTTATAGGAAGTCATTCCGCGCGTGTGCGGGCCCACGCGCAGACGGGGAGGTGCGTGTCACGGAGGGAGGGAGGGGACAGGGAGTTATGCGTGGAGAGAGAGATGTTGGATGAAAGAAGAGCAAATTTGATGCGGAGGGGACAATCGCAACCGCCGCTATTCAAAGCTGTGGACCGGCTGATCCGACGGCTGAGGCCGCTCTTCCAATCGCGACCGTTGGATCGTCAATCCTATTTTGTTCTACTATTACGGAGTATATTATTGAAACAAATTTAATAAAATAGGAGAAAATAAAGTAAAGCATGTTAGAAAAATTATACTCCTCCGCTATATGCTTAGGATGATACTATTATTATTTTTGTTAAAATAAATGTATTCTTTTTTTATTATTTTCTTTTTATATACTCCATGTTTTAGTTAGATAGTGAACGTTCTAAGCAATTACAAATGCATGATTTTGTAAAGATATGAGATAATTCAAAAAATATTTGTTTGATTTAATTATGTTTTCAAATATTATAAGACTAGTCAGGATTAAATTAAATTTTATCATTTAAATGGTTATTATCTTTTTTGCTATGGAGTATACTACTTTTTGCGTCTGAAAAATAGTGTGTAGAGGGCAAAACTAGAAAATAGAGGCTCATAATGTTTGAATATAATACCGTATTAACTTTAAATGGTTTTACTGTGCCCCTTTTTCAATTTTTTAATTTGTTTGAAATACTATTAAAAATAACATATCGAATTGAAATTATAAAAATAATTTAGCTAATACTGTACAAATATTTTTCCACCGCTGCATATTTTCCATTTTCGAAGATTTATCACAAAATAAGGCGGACTTTGTAAACTTTATTTTTTTAAATCATGTTTCCGTTATATGATAGTAATGTTACCATCATTTTCTTAACATGACTCATTTATATTTCATCATTTTTTAACTTGTCCCATTTTCAAAAGAAAGATAATTGTTTTGCTTATCAAATTGTATAGTACTACAAAATATATTCAGATGGGACTTCATATTTAAAATAAGAAGTGGAAATCATTTTTAATCATTTGATCATTAAAATTTATGATAGATGCATCCACCTTGTTATTTAAGTGCAATACCAATTCGATTCCTTTGAGGATAGAAATTTTCATTTAACTTTGTTTCTCTTTGGTATAGTTAATTTGACTTCGGCGTTCAACACAATGTTTTTAGAATTTCTTGTGTTTCCTGATAAGAATAAATTTAGACATCAACTCGCCTCTATATATATTGCCTGAAAAGTTAAATTGAGGAAAAACTATAGGGTGTATCAAATTTCATGAAATCTAGAATGTGTCTTTAGAGTGGGAATAAGAGAAAAATAAAATATTTTTGTCACACCCCTTTATTTTATCAAATATTCTCAAGATTGTGAATTATAAAAAGAATATTAATACGTCAACATTTTTTGATAATCTTATCATCAATAGAAAGGGAAAATAATGTTATACATGTCGCGCATGAAAAACTATCCATCATACTTACAGAATATGTGCAGAAATAAAAAAAGTTTAAAAATATATCATTCTAAAAGAAGAAGGCATGCTCGAGGGTTTCATATCTGCTTTTTTATAAATATTGAATTTTATTCGATGGAAAAATACAGTTGAGTTTTTTATTAAAATACCTTGTAAAAGTAAGTTGTACTAATACTTAATCAATTTTAGTTTATATTGTGCAATTTTATCCGATGAAATTCTCTATTATGTTTAACTAAAATTGATGAACTATAAATCCAAAATGCTTCACTTTTAGATCGTCAAAGCTCGTAAATAATTTGTGCAAATCACAGGTCATTATAGCAATGAAAAATCTGAAAAAAAATTCGTATCCCATAATTAATTTAAACCGTTTTTTCCAAATAAATTAAAGGGCAAATTTTTTTCTGTGGGCAGTGCATGTGAGGTGGGCCCCAAGGGTGTCGGCATGGGCATGTGAGTTGTGAAGTGAGAGGGCCCCACCTTGAGGAATGGTCGTATGATATTAGCATGACCATGTGACATGCCACATACATCATATCCACACGCATGCATTGCCCAACTCTAATACAGCCATATAATTGAGATATTAAAATAGTTTCTATGATGTGTCGGGTGAAATTATCTCATATTTTTTATTTATAATTTACATTGTATTTATAAATGCTAAAATAATTATATATAAATTGATTATACATAAATGTAGGACGAGGCCCGTCAAATTTCATGATGATGGGTTCACACATTTTTTTTGCTTAATTTCACAATTACATTTAGATGAATCAGAACTTTTTAAAAAATTTTATTTGCAAATATATTGATATGCATATAACATTACAAAATATATCAATTTTATATTTAATAGTTAATGTATTAATTTTATATCAATTTCGTTATGTTTATTTATATTAATGTATCATGAAACTAATATGATTTTAATTATTAAAATGCAAATTTTTTTTTAAACATCTCACTAAAATCAATCCCTTAATAATCTAAACTAAGTCTTTGTTTATATGTTATCAAATTTTTATATGGGTTATATATGATTCGTACTCTACAATATATATTTCAATATTAAAAATATAAAGTTTTAAAGCAGATAAATTTCATCGATATTTTTTAGACTAATAAGCTAGCTTAAAATCAAATACGGAGTTCTATTTAGAATTATGATTGACAATTTCTGTCTGATAAACTTTTAGCACGATTGACTCGCATCCAATTAATCTCGAATCGATTAGAAATATTATAGGCTCGCATCTAAATAAAATTTAGTAGAAAATCACACCGATCTTTAAACAAAAGTCATGATCCATACATATATAGTTGATGTCAGTAAATAATGTCGCAAGATTCGTGGAGCAAACTTAAGTTCTGTTTGTCGGCTAAATGTTTATTAATTAACATTTTTAATTCGTACATAATATACTATACGCAGCCTTGGATAATAAATATTAATTCCTCTATATTTACAAATCAGACATTTTTAGCATAATAGCTTACTCGAATTATGAAAGTCCATATATAACTATCAAACTAGAAAATAAAGTTAATTTATAATATTTTACGTATTTCTATATATGTTGTTGCTTGTAAGACTCATAAAAATAAATTGGTACTCCCTCCGTTCCCTCATAGTTGATGCGAAATTTTTCTGACACGAAGTTTAAAAAATGGATATCAAGTGTGTGGTAAATAGTAGTACTAGATAAAAAGTAAGAGAATGAAAAAAGATAGAGAGAATAAATTAATAAATAGATAAAGTAGAGAGATGTTATTATATATGGAAATGATTCAACTATGAGGAAACTTTTTAAATAGAAAAATGACTTAACTATAAGGAAGTTAACGGATGTAAGTAACTTATTTTTTAGGAATCTTATTTTTACAATTGTTATAATCCGTTTTAATTTTTAAATAGCTTCTAAGCTCAATAAAAGATTAAACCCTCGATACTAAAACGACGCGACGTGGCAAACTTTGTAGTATAAAAATAAACGCAATTGAAAAGCATACATAGGATTCTGAATGATGGAAAAATGAAAATTATTTCAAAGGGCCAAATTCAAAGTCATAATCAGTGGGTATGTGTAATTTAATCATTCTTAATAAATTGGGTGGAATAATCAACACATGCAATTATGCATTTTTGCGCATTAGTCGGTAATTAGTAAATTTGGATTAGTTCATTGAATTTGAATCAATTATCCTTTCTTAATTAGAATACCGTAGTTACGTGGTAATTAAGCTTGTCGCCCAAATGTTATACAGTAGTAATAATAATATACTCAAACTTACTCTATAAAGCTAAAAGTGCTCAAACCGACGTTGAGCACATCCACTTAGAAACAACGCAAACAAAACATAGCCTATCGTAATTAAAAAAAAAAATACTATTTCTCTTCTAATATCTTGAATTTTATCCAATATTCTTAAAATATAGAAGTTCCTATCAGAAATTAAATTACTTAAAAATATTTTTTCAATAAAATTTGAAAATACAATCCCTGCCAAAATTTTCACCCCTTCTTAAGAAACAAAGAAGCCAATGAAGAAACGACTACTGAGCAAACCACTAGGGAAACGCCCATTGATGTACCTAGGTGGGACCGAGCGGGTCGACTGATCTTGCCGTCGACCCATGAGCATCGGTGAAAAACTCCATAAATTGGCCTCCGACACCATGTCGGCTCCACCTTCGACTCAATTTTTTTTCCTGTTGTGCGAATCTCAGGGGTGTGAATAAGTATAACAACAAAATGAAAAATGACGATTCATTGATCCAAACGTCAGCAGGTCGAAACGACCTTCTCATGCCGATGAATTTTGGCCTTGCAAGTGTCATTTCACCTAACAAGAAAGTAGTGAACTACTACATGCTTTACTATGTGCCTAACAATTTGCAATTCACCCAAATAGAGTAAACTACTATGAATAATCATCTTTCATAGAGGGATGTAAATAATTAAGTGTAGGCATTGAGATATATTAAAAAAGTAAAATCAAGAAAAGAGAAAAAAAAATCTCAGGCTTATTTTATTTTTATGTAGATGTGTAGCATTGTTTCAAATTATTTCTTAGCCAACCATATACTACTATAGTCCATGTAAATATCAAGAAAAGAAATTGTTCACATCCATTGTCACGTTCCCATCGAATCCATCAGTTTTCACGGGTGAAATACGAGTAGTGCGGCAGCAATGAATGCTTAAGGAGTTGAATTGTCCATACATTACCTTTTCCTTTTACACCTGATTTTCATAAATTTTTTGTCCATTCTTGCAATTGATTGGAGCATCACCGACCCGGTGATTCTTCACAAGAAAGGATTTCAACCGAGAAGAAAAGGTTTGGGAGAGAATGGATCATTTTTATTTTCTGTGTATTTTCTATAAAGACTTTACATCCTCTTATGGGTAGGAATATGTGTACATAAGGTAGAGTATAAATCTATTCCTAATTGAATCAATTACATATAAATTATATGCTAATTGTGATACTTTCCCGGATTAGATTATCCTCTGCAATCTTCCCTTCTTGACACTTCCCCTCAAGTTGAGCAACAACATCTCCGATGTTCAACTTGCCCAGAACTTCCTTGAAGAATTTGGTGTTGACTGCCTTGGTCAAGATGTTTGCCAACTGATGTTCGGACTTGACGAATGGAAGCTCAATAACTCCCTCATCTAGTTTCTCCTTGATGAAGTGACGATCGACTTCTACATGTTTGGTTCGATCATGTTGAACTGAATTTCCGGAGATACTGATCGCTACCTTGTTGTCGCAGTATAGTCAGTTGGTTTGTGTAGGTGGAAAGCTCATTTCTGACTGTAATCTCCGTAGCCATAAGATTTCCGTTATGCCACTTTTTACTCTACGAAATTCGGCCTCAGCACTTGACAAAGCTACCACCTTCTGTTTTTTACTTCTCCATGTCATTAAGTTTCCTCCAAGAAAAGTAAAGTACCCTGCTGTGGATCTTCTATCATTTGGATTGCTTGCCCAATCAGCATCTGTGTATCCATCGATCTCTAAATGTTCCTTTTTCTCAAGGAAAATCCCATATCTCGTCGTGCCCTTCAAATAGCGCACGATCCTCAATGCTGCCTCCATGTGACTCTCTTGGGGTTGGTGCATAAATTGACTTACCACCCCAACAGCATAGGCTATGTCTGTCCTAGTATGTGCAAGGTAGATCAATTTTTTGACCAGGCGTTGGTATTTCCCTCGATCAGTCAACTTGTCTACTTCTTCAATCTTCAATCCATGGTTCAGTATGATTGGAGTTTCTGCCGGTTTACACTCAAGTAGACCAGTCTCTGCCAATAGATCTAGGACGTACTTTCTCTGACGAAGAAATATACCATACTTTGATCTCAAAATCTCGATTCCTAGGAAGTATTTCATTGCTCCTAGATCTTTCATTTCAAATTCTTGAAACAAGCTTCTTTTCAAGTTCTCGATTTCTTCCTCATCGTCTCCAGTGATGATCATATCATCAGCATAGATGATTAAGCATGTGATCTTGTTGCCCCTTTTCTTTAAAAACAATGTGTGGTCAGAGTTGCTTTGTTTGAATCCAGCGGAAGTCATAGCCTGACAGAACCTCCAAAACCATACTCTAGGGGATTGCTTGAGACCGTAGAGAGTTTTCTTCCATTTGCAAACTTCTCTATTTTTGAACTCTCCAGAGTAGCCCGGAGGAGCTTCCATGTATACTTCTTCATTCTCTTTCAGTTCTCCATGTAGGAAAGCATTGGTCATATCAAATTGGTGTAATGGCAAGTCCTTGCATGCAGCTACGGAAAGTAGCACCCTCACGGTGCTCATCTTGGCGACCGGGGAGAAGGTCTCATCATAGTCTATCCCATAGGTCTGAGTGTATCCCTTTGCTACCAATTGGGCTTTGTATCTCTCGATTGACCCATCTGCTCTGCGCTTGATTGTGAATACCCACCGACATCTTACCAGCTTCTTCCCCTTACGCAGGATATGTTTATCCCATGTTTTGTGTTTTATCAAGGCTTCATTTCCTTCTCCATTGCTGCTCTCCAGTGCTTGTGTCTCGTGGCTTCTTCGACAGAACGTGGTATCTCCTCATCTTCATATAGAGCTACTTCAAAAGCTCTGGCCATCTCAGTCAGCTGTCCAATTACAGTATAGGCTGCAGGATACCTTGGCTTTCGTCCATGCCAGTCTGGAGAGTACCGTTTGGGTGGGACTCCCCTAGTACATCTGTAGGGCAACATGTACAATCCTGTGTCTGGGTCCACCCCTTGATCCTCATCTGCATCCCTTCCACTGGTCTCCCCCTCACTTCTAGTTCCATCATCCTCCTGTCTCACATTGTTAGTCTCGTTAACTTGAGAAACATTACTGGACCTACCTCAGGAGTAGAAGACGGTGAAGATAGATTGGGGTGCTGATTATGAGACATCGTGGACGGCTCGATGGTGCTGCTAACCTCTTCTGTGGGACCGGCACCGGGCTCCTGACTTGACACTAGATCGGTTAGAGGAACAAGGAAGGGTGAAGGTGGCTGTGGAGAATTAGTGGGATAAATGCAACTTGGAGAGTCTCTAGTTTCTATCCCCCCCTAACTCCCAAGTTGGTGGTAAAAGTATTTTGTTTCAACAAAGTCACGGTTCATGATAGTGTAGAGGTGGCGAGTTTTTAGATCATAGCACATGTAGCCCTTTTGGTTGACACCATATCCGACGAATGCGCATTTGACCGCACATGGTGAGAATTTTGATCGGGCGTGTTTTGGAATGTGGACGAACACTATACATCCAAAGATTTTTGGTTCTAGGGACAAGGAGGATGTTATTTCTGTGAAGGTGGATAGAATATCGAGAGGAGTTTTGAAATTTAGGATGTATGTGGGGAGTCGTTTTGTAGGTAGACTAAGGTGGCTATTGCTTAGGGCCAAAAAAGATTTTGGTGTATGGGATTCAATGAGGAGGGCACTAGTCATTTCAAGGAGGGTCCTATTTCTTTCATTCTGCTACCCCATTCTGTTCGGGTGTACAGGCACAGGTGGTTTGATGAACAAGGCCATTATCATAAAAAAAAGGTTTGCATTTTCGTGTTAATGTACTCGCCCACATTGTCGGATCTAAGGATTTGGATACGTTGCTTATATTGTGTTTGGACAAGGTTGTAAAAAATCACGAATTTCTCAAAAGCTTTAGACTTAGATTTCAAGAAATAAACCCAAGACATTCTAGTGCAATCATCCACAAATAATAAGAAGTATCTAAATCCATTCCCACCAGTAACAGGTGCGGGGCCCCAAATATCAGAGTGTATCAAAGAAAAAGGGTTACTCACACGAGTATTGTTCAACTTAAAAGAGTGTTGATGGCTTTTGGCCAAAAAACAAGTTTCACAATTTAAACTATCTGAAGCAGAAATTTCTGAAAAAAGTAGGCGTAAATATCCTAGAGATGGGTGCCCTAACCGACGATGCCAGAGCCAGATTTGCTTGTCTGTCAGTCCGTGAGTCAACATCGCAGCCCCGGGTTGAGCCATCCTATCTACATAGTATAGTCCTCTGTGTTCAGTGCCACGCCCAATTATCCTCCCCGTCTTCATATCCTGTAAAACGCAGAATTGAGGCTGCATTAGTAAGTTGCACTTAAGTTCTCTCGTCACTTGACTAACAGATATCAATTTCTGAGACAACGAAGGAACATATAGACAATTAGACCCTTGGACATTTGCTAAAATAGTAATTGGGCCAGCCCCTTGGACATGTGCTAAATCTCCACTCGCAGTTTGTATAAAAGTCTTTTGTGTGGTGGAGATATTGGCAAAATCAGAGGCATCATAAGACATGGTATTGGTGGCTCCACAATCAAATATCCAGTGGTCAGTTTTTTCTTGGTTTTCGGGGATAGTTGGCAAGTCGGCTAACGCTTGGAAATCATTTCTACACTCAATATTAGGCTCTATATCAAAAATTCTAACACTTGGGGCCTCTAAACAAGATTTTAATTGTTCAGGGGGTCTTATTTGCAAATTCACATATTTTTGGGGGACAGATTGACACATAAAGGACATAGGGGGTCGGAAGTCATATTTGGCAGAAAATTGGAGTTTTTTTCGCATAAAGGGGAAATATGAGGTATATTTTAAGGGTTTAGGAAATTTGAGGGGGGTTTAAAGAATAAAACCCCTCTTTATCTCCTGGAACCCTAGCCGCCACCGTCAATCCCCTCCCAATCTCTGCATGGTGCGCTCCGTCCCCTCTGTGATTTCCGATCGTCGTCACCGATGAGATCGCCGGCGTGGTGCTGCCCGCCTAAACTCCGCCGTCGTTTGGAGGTAGTCCGATGATGGTAGCATCGGTAGCCCAGCCTCCTCCTGCCACTGCCATCGCTGCTCTTCCGCCACCGCCTCGATTCTGGTTTCAATTGGCCGCCCTCGCTGCCCTGGTCTTCTTCATTTCATCCCACCATTCGGGATATCCGATTAGGAGAAAACATCCCTCTTTGGCTTGCTTCTTTCCTGCACAGTGAGAGAAAGTAAGCCTGCTCTTGTCCTCTTCTCCTGTTCGGCTGCGATTTACGGCGTTTGAGGAGTAGCCGAGTGGTGGTGGCCGGTTTATGGCGGCTAATCCAGCGCCGATGCCTCCCGTCGGTGGCTCCTTCGATTCAGGTTTGAGGACTCTTGAATTAATGGCTTCTCTTCGAATAATTCCATATGTTTGCTTCACTGTTGGAAGGGGAACTGGTATACTCGAAACCTTTGTTCTCTCTGGTTGTATTTCTCGATCTCTGATGGTTAACTCATCGGGTTTGGGTCTCGGGTGTTAATCATGATCCATAAGTCCTGAAGCTTGTTCCATAATTCTTCCAATGTCATGGTACCTTGTCTCATGTCGTATGCTTGTTGATGCAGATCTCATATTTGGACAGGATCAGAACCGCTCCCATATGTGACGGCAAGTCCATCCCATAGGTCTCTCACTGTCTCATACCGGGATACCTCGTTCACCAGGCTTGTCTCGAGGTTGTTGATGATCCAATTGAACAATGTATCATTCCATTGTTGCCATTTTGCGTAACCGGGATCTTCGATCGGGGGGAGGGGGTTTGAAACTCCAATTATGTGAGACGCCAAACCTTTTCCTCCGATTGCACGTTTCATGAGGGTTATCCACAGGGGATAGTTGTCTCCGTCCAATTTGGTCTTCACGGAGACTTCCCCGAAATTCTCGGGGTGGTCGGGTTGAATAGGTTAGGTTGTTGTCGGTTGTGTTACCGGCTTTATTTCTGGTGGCATATTGAAGTTCTGTTTCATGAATGCCGCAAGTTGTGCAGCAAATTCGGGTGGGAAGCCAGATTGGCTGCCCTCGGTTGAGTATTTTTTGGGAGTTTCTGGTTCGGAATCTGACATGGTTTAGGTTGGTTGATTTGCAGGTTCTCGGTTGGAAAAGGTTAGGCTAAAGGCCGAGAAGGGTTAGGGACGATGATGACTCTGTTTCTGAGTCCCATGGAAGATTTAGCCTACTCTGGTACCATCTCAAGAAAGGATTTCAACCGAGAAGAAAAGATTTGGGAGAGAATGGATCATTTTTATTTCTATGTATTTTTTATACATGACTTTACATCCTCTTATAGGTAGGAATATGTGTAAATAAGGTAGAGTATAAATCTATTCCTAATTGAATCAATTACATATAAATTATATGCTAATTGTGATACTTTCCCGGATTAGATTATCCTCTGCAATCTTCCCTTCTTGACAATTCTCGTTCCGGAGGGATGCGACGGTAGAGGAATGCGCTGCGGGCGGCAGCACGAGAAGGGAATCACTGCACGAAGGGAAGAAGGCGAAACAACCCTCCACTTTGTGTTAAATTACTCCTAAGAAAAATAGTCCTCCTAAGTTATGAATATTGTGTAACATTATCTTAGATTAAAAAAAATATATTTGTAAAAAATAATAAAAATAAATTAATGATTTTATTTAATGCACAAATATTTGGTTTATAGTGTTAAGCCTTTATACTTATTAATTTGATTACAGTGTACATACTCCCCCGTCCGTAAAATATTGTCGATGTTTGACTCGACACGAATTTTAATAAATGTGAAGAAAAGTGAGTGCAAAAGTTAGTGGAACATATGTCCTACATTTATATATTAGTTTTATAATATAATGTGAGGGGTAATATGTTAGTGGAGAGTGGATCCATTTACCAAAAATAGAATAAAAGCAAAGTGGACAATATTTCACGGACGGACGGACCAAAATGGAAAATTTGTACAATATTTCAGGGACGGAGAGAATATAAATTATAATAGTCATAGAAAAATTTAAGCGTTTCATTTAATCGCTAAATAAATTAATATTATTTGAATCAAACCACGACAAATTATAGAATCGAAACTATAGGAAACATCATGATCAATCTAATTCCTTGTTTAGTCAGCATTTATATCTATCCATGTATTTTCAATTGTGCCCACGAATTTCAATTTAGCAATTAAATATGACGTGAATCGCTAGGAAATTCAAAATCTCCAATTCAAAAAAAATTAGTTGGCAGCTGGTGTTTTTAATAATATTTGGGACATACAGAGCAATTACGAAAATGAAATTAAGTATGTTGGTTGTCGATATTTGTAAATCAAATCAAAAGAGACAATTTTTAATTGCTATTTTTCGAACCACTAGAAAACTGGAAATGGTAAGCGTACATAATCACATCGTTTGATGAATAATCAAAGCTTTAACTGTAAGCCCGCATGGACAGTGCAATTAGTTTTGGAGGGATAAAATTGCAAGAATGCTTTAATTGTTTAATTATGTATATATTTCATTTAATTTAATCTGAATTAAGCAGGGTTAGGCCACCCGCAACGCGTCACGCGGGTGGCCCGTATTCCGTCACAAAGGGACGAGACGGCGGCGTGACGCGTTGCAGCACCCCGTCTCGTCCCCAGCCCGCTCCGCGTTCCGTCCCGCCGTGACGATTGACGAGACATCTCGCCGCGCGCCGAGGCGACGTGGCGCGCACCGGCGCCATGCGTGACACCCGCTCACCAGCCCGCGAGTGGGCATCGTCACGCTGACGCAATAAATCATTTTTTTTAAAAAAAATCGAATTAAATAAAAAAAATTTAATGAAAAACGGTAATATTACCGTTAGATTACCGTTTTTTCCTTATTTTTTTTACTCTATAAATACTCCTAATTCATCATCATTTCACACACAACTACACATCTATTCTTCCCAAATCATCTTCATTTCCTCTCCAATTTTCATCTAACCTCTCATCACAAATGTCCGACGACGGGAACTCTGGCCGTGGCGGCTCCGGCGGGTTCGACATCAACGCGTTCGGCGACTGGGGGCATGTACAATGTCCTCGGTGGTGGTTCCGGTTCGTCGACGCCGGGCACCCAGGGTTCGTCGACGCCGGGGGGTACCAACCACCCCATTTTGATGTGGTACCATCCCAGATTCAGGAGGATTATTCCGTTGAACCCACTCCGGAAGAAGGCCGAGGCGGTGGAAGCTCCAGGGCGTAGGCGGAGGCGGACGAGGATGAGGAGGATCTAGGTCGGCATTCGTACGGCCCCAAAGAAACGCTGGCGGTGTACAACGCCTGGATCATCGTCTCGTACGATCCCATCGTCGGGAATCAACAACCCAGGAAGTGCTTCTGGGAAAAGGTCACCGAGGCCTACCACGAGATTAAGGCGAAGGGCTCCCGCCGCCGTACATATAAGATGCTCCGCGCTCACTTTGACCGAGTCGACACAGAGGTCAAAAAATTATGCGCCATCTACAAGAATGAAGCGGCCCATTACCAAAGCAGAGCCACGGGAGCCGACATTCTGAGGTCGGCTTTGCGAGTCTACTTCGACGACACCGACAAACAATTCAAATATGTCGATGTTTGGGAGGTAGTCAAAGACGAGGAAAGGTGGGCCGGCGGTGTGAGGTCCAGCTCGGGCTCGACCTCGAAGCGCACGAAGCACACGACGAGTGGTCAATACTCGTCTAGTGAGGGCGGTTCGGGCAGCGCCGCAGGCGAGTTTTCCTCGCAGGATGTTGAGGGCACGGCAGACGATGCCGGGGGTCCTCCCGTGGGCGCCGTCGGCCGCAAGGGATAAATGCGGCGAAGGCGGCTAGAGGGAGGAGGGGCCGAGCAGAAACAAGCCAGGCGGGCTCGGGCTCGGGCTCGGGCTCGGGAGGACACTCGAACTCCCTTATGTCCATGTACATGACCGTCACAATGGCGGACACTTCCCGCATGACGCCTCCCCAATACCAAGCCTATCTTAACGGAATTGTGTTTATGGCAGCACAACTTGGCATTCCGCCTCCTCACAGCTTCAGTGCACCTCGCCGGCGGAGTAGTTTTTTTTATTTTCTATAAAATTGTATTTTAAATTATGTCATTTTTATTTTTTTAGGATTTTAATTATGTGTTTTTTTTATTTTTTTGAATTTTAAGTTGTATTTTTATTTTATGTTGTAATTTTATTTTATTTTTAATGAAATATATTTTTTTTAATTGAATTTGGTTGGAAATAAAAATAAAAAATGAAATTGAATGAATAGTAATTTAAGGGACGGAGGGTTACAGGTTCCGTCCCTTAGTAAAGAGATGGAGTAAAAAAGTACAGTGAGGTCCATAAATAATAATTTAAGGGACGGTTAAGGGACGGATAAGTGACAGCGTTGCGGATGATCTTATACAACGGTGAAAATAAGAAAATGATGAAATTAGAGGTGCCTTGAACAATACTAACTAGTAACTTCTAAGATTGCTAATCCTTGAAATGTCAGTTTTCGGTATATCTTCTGTTTTGTATGCTTGCTTTGGGAAGTGATTATTTCCTTCTTCTTTTGTATGCTTGATTTTGTTTGTTGTAACTTTAATTGGTTATAATTAAGGTGGTACTTCATGTGCTTCCCCTCCCTTTTTTTTAATTATTATTATTATTTTTGTTGTGTCCAGTTATTTAATTTGTTTCATATAAGTGCAATATAATATTGATATTTTTTAAAACAATCAACATCATTTAATTTACATCCACCTATAATTTTTTGGATGCCATTTTGTATACAATTTTATAAAAAAAATCATCATGCAATAAATGCAAGCATATTTAAATTTCATACAATTTTTTACTGATTCTAATAATTGCAAAACTAACCAGGCCAGAATTTAATAAAAAATCATGATTTTTGGGCTAGACATTGAAGATACTATGGACCAAACAAGCCACTTGAAAGCATGGGCAGGCATTGTTTGACACCTCTTGAATCCCAAAAGTACAACTTAGAAACTAGAAAGTACAACACAGCTTTGCAGCATTAAGTTTGGACAACTAATTATGTTTTCACATTTGGCTATTCTTCACCACCCAACCCCTCTAATATTTCTTCATACAAATACATAATTTTGGACCACAGACAAACAGGGCCTACTTCACTACCATTATTTAGATCTAGACTTTGAATATTTGTTTGGGATGCTTGTTTTTCTCCTACACCACTCATGCATATTCTTCAAATTTAATCCTCATCCTTATTGTGGACCTCCATCCATAGCTATTTTGATTCAATTATTTTTGCAATTCTTGGATCTCTAATTCTACAATTCATCTTGTGTCACATTTAAATGAAATGAAATGACATGAAATAAAATAAAATAATTTATGTTAGAGATTGTTGAATTTGGACAAGGTTAATGGTTTTGCTCATCTCCCCCACCCTGGGTGATGATTATAATTAATACACAAACACATACAAGATTTAGTTAATAGTAGTATTAAATATAAATTATATTAAATGAGTAACACTAATTCCTGACGGTTTATTTATCTAGTCACAAACAAAAGACACTTCTCATTCTCAAGTATAAATGCATCTAAGTTGTCTACTACATTAGGTTTAGTTAACTAGATAAAGAATGAATATTACAAATGTTGTTTAATTGGATAAATACGACTTGATACATAATCTCGAGACAATGCTACGTATAATTAGTCTCGGCCTTACTCATGCGAGTAGTTCGAGACCAATTCAATCTCGAACAATATTATGACAATTTAATCTTGGGCAATTGTATATGTCTATAATAGCAAATTATTACATATGCGGAGTAGTATTATTTTCATCATACCAGTTCTACGCTTATATGATCAGATTAGAGACAGATAAAGGTGAGGTCTGTTGGGATCGGCTGACCTCATCGTTGACCACGGGTGACACTGTAAAACTCTATTAATTAGCTCGACAATCCATGATAGTTCCACTATTGATAATTCCACCTTCGCTCCAATCCTACTCGTTAGATATCTTGATTGATTACCAATTTATCAATACACGAACTATGTAATAATAGTAACATATAATAAGGCTTAGGGTTGAATTCAAGGTGCGGTGATATGGGAATTGGATAATGAAATGAATAAGATGCAATGGATTTGGTATTTGGATGGTAGGAATCCTAGGTTGATGGAAAGCACAACACTAAATAATAAGAGATACTATACTATACACGTGTGAGTTTTAAATGCTGTGGGCCTTCCCACACGTGGGTATAGGTGTCGATTTGGACTTTGGGGTCAATTATGGCCCATTTTGTCTTCTCGAAAAAGGGCCCACTTACACAAACATGTGGTTTTTATGTCCAATTTCTTACTGTTTTGGGCCCTTACATTTTGTATTATTGGTTGGGAAGACGACACACAAATAGAGGATATAGTATATGGTTTGTGTTAAAATGACAACACCTCTTAAAGTGATATTGTGACACTACGTATCCAACAATATTATAAACGCTACACAGCAATAATATAAATGCTAGACAACAATTTAGAGTAGATTGCTATCTAGCGTATTGGATATTGCTGGCCGAGAAAAATTGTTGTATAGTGTATTGGATATTGAAGGCTGAGAAAATTTACCCTTGAGCATTTTTTATGATTGCCACATGGCAGCCGATTATTCGTCCACGTGTACAAATGATTGGCTAGGAATAGTGGTATGGTGTTACTTTGAGAGGTGTTGTCATTTTAACGCACCCCTATAGTATATTATTTGATTAAATAGTCTTTAATTATTTATGAGCTATCTTTCAGTGAACATCATCCTTATGTATTCTATGTGACATAAAAAATGTCCCATAAAAGAGTTCATACTTCATTATATTACAAGTTTTAACAATAAATAGTTAGTAATAGGTTTGTAATTGACGAAAGAGTGCCATATTTTGTTTATGGGACTAATTATAAAATAATTGTGCAATAAAAAATGAATTTTAAGTGACATTTCTTTGTTATGTGTATATAGTAGAGATACGAAATCGAATGCGGTTAGAGACGTGAAATCGAAACATGTCTTATCCTACTTAGATGTTTAGAAAAAAGTCTACCGAACACAAAAAATTTACCTATTTTTTGTATAGTTTGAGAAAAAAGCGAGCTAGGGACAAGGTTAAATGTGAACAACATCCAATAAAAAAAATTGTTTTTACCTAAGAATTTCTTACCATTTATATCAATTAGTTTGTCCAAGCAGTAGTTGGGCCCAATGTTGTGGGCTTTTGCTGCTGTTGGGCCAAGTCGCTACCATTATTTTTGGGCTTATTGGGTGTCATTTTGGGCCTTGGTGAGGAAATTTAAATTAAAACTTGATGCCAATTTTTCTAATTAAAAATTGACCCCTAAATCCAAATCTCAATTGTACATCAATTTACTTTATTGAATATTTAATATAAGGAAATATAAGAATTCAAGAAGACAAAGACTATGATGCGCGCAGCCTCAAGATGCGTGCATAATCATCCTCCTCTCCCCTCCTCCGCTACCTTCTCCCTCGCTTCTCATTGTGCAAACTCTAGATGAGACCATATTATTCATCAATTTAAACATACTTAAATAAAAGTGAGGTATTTATGTAATAAATCCAACTAACACAACTATCCAATAATACTTCATAAAAACTCTATGTCAAACTATATGGCATATGGAGTAATAAACTAACATATGACTGGGTGATAGAAAACATACTAAGAGGTTGATTGCATTAAAAAAATTGATAATAAAAAGAATTTAGGAAAAAAGAGAAAATAGAATATAGGGAAGGAGGCCCACATGGACTACTAGGGTTTGACTCAAAGGTTCACATGCCCACTTCTGAGGGCCCCACCTTTCTGAATCTAAGCACATGACTTGCTACTTGGTTCCCCCACCCACTTCCATTTCAATTTTTTTTTCTTTTATATGTTATTCAAATAATAATAAATACTTTTTATAAATAAAATTGATCAAACTCAAAAAAATTGTGAAGTATAATAATACCAATACAAACAATAGTTATAATACTACAAGATCAAAAGTATATTAAAATTAATAAAAACTAACAAACTCTTTAATCCTGGTAGCTGAGTGTACCCCCTCCATCCACTACTATTAATTCTGGTATTTGACTTTACGAGTTTATTCTAAAATTGGTCAAATAGGAGATTGAGAAAAATACATTCTTACTAGCGGACGTTGTAGAATTTAATGTGAAATTGATAAAGTTAGTCTCTATCTACTATGGTAAATTCCTCTATCTAATAGGATGTATCTCATTTTCATTAACAATATTTCAACCATATTTTCTCTCTATCCCTCTAACTTTATCGATTTTGCATAAAACGGTCATTCATTATTAAGACTATTTTTTAGGTCCGAAGGCAAAATAATTTTTTGATGCAATAAATTTTGCAATGTTTTTTTTTTTTGTACACTAGATATGTATCTTTATCCAATTTATTCTTCGTATCATGAACTCATCCTTGCTTTCATTGTATGTTTTTTTTTTGAGGAAATGAATTAAAGTACAAACCTAGTTTTTGAAGAAAGCAAATTAAAGTTGCAACATCAACCTCATACACACACTTTACATATGTGGCCATCACTTAATAAAGTAGTGTTGTCAACTCAAATTTTTCTACAAATACAAAAAAATAATTAGTCAATAACAAATGAGAAGAATATACTTTATGTCTATGTCACAATTGTAAGTGAATTATTTGAAGCACTCGAACTATCAAATGAGAATATATATCCTCAAACACTAACTGCTTAACGATTATCATAAATTACTACAAAATCGTAGTTCAAGAAAAAGTGAGGCTTTGGATGCATCATTGGAACACACACATACATTTTATAGATGTGTGAATAAAGGATTCCTATATTTTAACATGGGAAAATGAAATTAAAATCTCATTCCCCTGCCCATTGAATTTTGATTCAATTTTACTAAACTAAATAATGTTATCGTCGTTAAGTTTAAGTTTTAATTGATTAACGTAATTCCTAAAACATTATAGGATGATAAAATCCCCTCCCCTGAAATGATTTAGCTTTAATTGATTAATGCAATTCCTAAAACATTATAGGATGATAAAAATCCCCCTCCCCTAAATAATTTCAGTTTTACTTGGTTACAATGAAATTTTGTTGCTTGGATGCATATGCTTTGCATATTGTGAACTTAATTTTCATTGTTAACCAAGCAGTTTTAATCGATACTTGCTTGCTTATATTGAGTTCGCATTATAGATAATGAGTGCAGAAAATGAAAGTGCCCTATTTTTCGTGGACGGGGGGAGTAGACGAAAAACGGAAGTAAGCCCCAACTCCATACAGAATTTAATGGAGTTTTCCGACTTTCATGAGCCGACAGTGAGATCGGTCGAGATCCCAGCTATATATAGACATTTCCATTGACATGCATGTTAGCTTCAATTTAGTAAAAAATTAATTTTATAAACTTAAAAAAAATTAGAAAAAAGTTTAATATTTTAAGGAAAATAATCTAAAAATAATTATACAAATCACGAAACAGAGCAATAAAAAGGTGTCTACAGAATTTCCAGCAGGATTGGGATATCCAGCTCATCCATGCGCCACGTGTCGACCCTTTTTTTCCTTAAACAGACAATTTCCGACTATATTTATACGCCTTTCTCTGCAAATACACTCTTTTTTCTCTCACCTTTCCATTATCACATTATCAATTACTCATCAATCTACTTCCACTGGAATCGATCAACAATGGTGGATACCGTCACTATCACTACTCTTGACGTCGAGGAGACTGAGCTGCGCCTCGGATTGCCCGGCGCCGGCGACAAGAAGCGAGGTTTCGAGGAAACCGTCGATTTGAAGCTGAATCTCTCCTCCAAGGATGCGCCTTCCGATCAGACTCATTTTCAGCGGGAAAATGTGACCGACGATGCTAAGACGAGCTCTGCTAAGCCTCCTGCTAAGTACGCCCCTCTCTCTCTAGCATTTTTTGTGTGCGTGTGTTTTAGGATGCGTTAATTAAAAGGTAAATGCGTTTAGGTTAAGCTTTATACGTTATGATCGAAACTTGCTAGCAAGAGATTTCGATTGCAGATTTGCAGCGTGTGTGTGTGTTGATTCGAGTTTTTAGCGGAATTTTACCAAAAAATTGGATTAGTTGCAGTTGAGATGGTTATGCTAAGTATGGCTCTCTCTCTCTCTAGCAATTTTTTTTAGTGTTTTAGGATGCGTTAATTAGAAGTTAAATGCGTTTTTTAGGCTAAGCTTTTTGTACATTATGATAAAAACTTGCTAGCTAGAGATTCCGATTGCTGTGTGTGTGTGCGTGTGGTGTGTTGATTCAAGTTTTTAGCGGTATTTTAGAGAAATTTCGATTAATTGCAGTTGAGATTGGTTATGAAAAACTAGCAAGAGATTTCGATTGCAGTGTGTGTTGGTTCGAGTTTTCTAGCGGAATTTCACTAGAAATATTGATAAACTGCAGCTGAGATTGGTTGTAAATTGATGTAGGGCGCAGGTGGTGGGGTGGCCGCCGGTCCGGTCGTTCCGTAAAAACGTGATGGCGAGGAGCGCGGCGGAGGAGAGCGCCTTCGTGAAGGTGAGCATGGACGGCGCGCCCTACCTAAGGAAAGTTGATCTGAAGATGTACAAGACTTACCAAGAGCTGTCAGATGCATTGGGCAAAATGTTCAGTTCCTTCACTATTGGTAAAGGAAACTAATACTCCTACTATAAGTTTCCAAATATTGATTGTTCAAATGTTTTGTGGTGATTGGAAATGGAAAAAGGTAAATGTGACACTCAAGGAATGTTGGACTTCATGAACGAGAGCAAGCTGATGGACCTTCTGAATAGCTCTGACTATGTGCCTACTTATGAAGACAAGGACGGGGACTGGATGCTCGTTGGAGACGTGCCGTGGGAGTAAGTCTGCTTCCATAACCATAGATATCAAACTGTTCATATATGTATACTCATTAAGTTTTGGTTTTGTGTGAAATTAAGTACTAGGATGTTTTGGAGTAAGTTCGCTTCCATGACCACAGATATCAAACAACTCAAACATATATGCTCATTAAGTATTGGTTTTGTATGAAATTACTAGGATGTTTTGGTGTAAATTTTGCTTCCATAACCATAGATATCAAACTACTCATATATGTATACTCATTAAGCATTGGTTTTGTATGAAATTAATAGGATGTTTGTTGGATCTTGCAAGCGCCTGCGCATAATGAAGGGCACTGAGGCAAAGGGACTCGGTTAGTAGCATCATATCTGTATTACTCCGCTAGCTATTGCTACATGTGTTGAAACATCTACACATGGTCACATTCCCAGCAATTCTTAAAACTGTTCACACACACACACACACACACACAGAGGCACTGATGGTAGTAGGGCAAGATGTGTTTATGATTTGACGCATGAATTAGCAATGAATGGGGTGGTGGGGTTTCGATTTCAGCGCCTCGTGCGATGGAGAAATGCAAGAGAAGAATCTGAGAGTGTTCAAATTCAAAACCAGAAGCTGCTTCTTGGATCTTAGCTGGCTGGACCAAACAGAGAAGATGGATGGAGCAGGATGCTGGATTGTGTCTGTACTATTGTTATATGCTTGCCCTTTTTTTTAATCAAGTTAAAATCTTTCCACTTTTATTATATAGTATTATTATTGTTACTCTTGTGGTGAGACTGTTGTTCAGAATCTTTAGTTAATGTGCCTCAATAATACCATTTGACTTGTATATTAAACTATTTTCTGTGTGCTTCTTTTCTTTATTAACAGTCCCCTTGCATTTATGTAATATATTCATGTGAAGAAAAATTCTTTGCCAAAAAAGGTGCAAATTGGTCTCTTTGTGGGATTGGTACTATATTCTAATAAGGTAAGAAAATTAAGAAATGATAGTAAGGGAATAAATTTATATGGGGAGGGAGCAACGACATGTGCGTCTGTTACTCAAATTTGATCTCTATATAATATTGGTTCACATGGATTCACTAGGAGGAATAATAAAAAAAAATCCTTTAACAGGATATTTGTATAATACTACTAAAAAATAGTAATCTCTTTTAAAAAAATAGTACTATTGTAATAATATTACTATTCAAAGAAAAGGAACTGCAATGTACATTTCCAGAGTAAACCTAACTGCAAAAAAAAGCTTAACGAACTAGGCATGAAATCTTGAACAGTACTTACAGAAGCAATGCTCAGCCGTGCCGTTATTGAAGAATGGAGCCGAGCGCACGAATCCAGTCCTTTTATTGCGAAGTGATTCGCCTAGGAGAAGTCGACTGATTTGATCAACGGGTCTGCTCTCTTCTTTGAATTCATTATGAGCTCTGATCATTGTAGTCAATCTGCACAATTGAGATGGTGAAAACAAACCTTTACCTTAGTCAACACTTGAGACCATAGTTACTTGTGAAGTTGATTACTGCACAAATAAGGGATTCGACATTTTACCCGCCATTTAGCAACATCGCGAGGCTTTCCTGTTGATGTGTGTCTTTTCAAGACCCGTTGCATTGCCTTGTGAATGTCCACGTCAATGAACCTGCAAAGTAAAATATGATGTGCTTGTAATAAGGTTCGTTTGATTTACATCTGTCTTAAATTTTGAAGTACAGCTGAGGCAACTAAATGTATCGTGAGAGAAGTAAAGAAATTCCAACAAAGCACGGACTCACTGTTGGATCAGAACGTAAGGATGGTTCGACTGAAGAGCCAATACAAATTAATAAGTAAAACGTAACTATGTCCAATTCTCAGCTCAACAAAGCATGTAGGCCTCACTTTTAAATCAGAATGGAGGTATTAAGCAGACACAAACAAAATAATGTGGCAATAACAAGCATAACTAACACGAATGGCATTAATAAGGAGGAGAAACCTATGCCAAATATTTAGAGCTACTAAAACTTAATGTTGGAAAAGATTCGAACATGTTTGTATTACTCCCAGGGCTATACTCTATAGTTGAAAGTAAAATTTTAAAAAAATTAAATGGGGTGCATATTACCACTTCTCGTCCAAGAGGGATGCGATGTCCCTCCACGCGCCCTCATCCAAAAGCAAATAGTTACCTTCAACTATCACTACTTTGTGCCTGTAGAAAATGAAAATTTTAAATAAAAAGATAAAGCTGATCCCTGCAGTAGTAAACAAACTTTAAAAGATATAAAAAGTATGATATAAAATTAACGACAAAGATACTAAAATTAGAATACAAAGAATTTAACGACAAAGTGCACATATTTAAAAGGGTCTAATAAGAAAGACACTTATTATTACTTGGTTATCTCACAGAACAGAAGAGTAAAGTGCAAAAGTGTAAAAATGAATTCATGTAGCAGTTAGCGCACACATACTAATTCATGATAATCAAATTTCACCTCATTTTTCAGACTTGTGAGACATTTCAAGAGTCGGTCGGGAGCAAATGTCCAAGGAGCTGAATCACCATAAGAAAGATCAATATGTTTCATGCATTTAAGAACCAAAATCAAGTTATTAAGGAAAATGACTCACCTCCTCTTCTTGCATGAGCTTCCTCTGGATCCTATAAGCAAAGAACAAATTGTGAAGTAATAAGAGTAGGCACCAAATTGTAAAAGGGGACAATATTTCATGGACGAACACACTAAAGAGAATATATAAAGCTAGATTGGGAACTAGTTAGGATAGAGAAATGCTTTAATGGCATTTCTTATTGATGTAATCCCATATTACCTAGCTGCAACTAGTACTCTAATGCTCCTAGCACAACTGCGCATTAAGAATTCTGTTATTGTGATCTTTTCAGATTCATATGGATTTAATTTAGCACAAATAAGATATGGCAATTCCTAGAGATCTAGCAAGGCTTCTAGAGAATGTAAGATATTAGACACAAGTGTAGGTTAAATATTGCAAATCTGAATGTAAGATATTCTTTTAAAGTCATAAGCTCTTAGATCTTATTTCAAAACTAGGCCGTTGAAGAGATGAGAACAAGTAAGATATTGGAGATTCTAAGGTAATAAGGTGTTGGAATTACAAAGAGCTTTAACTGACATAAAGGCTAAAACTATATATCTAGAACACAACCTAAGTGACATAAATACTACTTTCAACATTTTTATGTAAAATAGGATTTTTATTTGGTAATTTTACTAAAACTCGAGGAAGGGGGATGCGATTCACCTAAATATGCGATGTTGGAACTCTTGTTTCTAACAGCTCATAAGATCTTCCGAAAAAACCATAATAAAACAAATTTGAAAGTTTATAATCCTTTCTAAAGCTTAAGAGTCCAGCCAAACAGTCTGATAGTTTCTCCCAGGGTTGTATATCACTGCCAACTTCTACGCAAAATAGCAGGATTCCTGAGCCAAATCATGCAACTGTATAAGAATGTACAAGAAATTCAGCAGTTGAGATGTTTAAGATTTATTATGTACTACCTTCACCGCATCCAGTTCACGACGATAAAGATGGAATCCGTCCATGGGAAGAACAATTGCGACTTCAGAAGACTCTACTCGCTCATTAAAGAAAGAAGACCTTTGCACCCATAACTCATTGAGTGCTCTTTCCGGCACCAGGAGGCCCACACAAACCAACAATATGCCTGCATTTCATGTTTTATGAATTTCACCAGAGTCTGAGTAGATGATTGGTATTGTAGGAACAATTACAGTGAGTTAGGTGATAATTAAACTAAATGGACGCATCCAATCCAAAGAGAACTATTTATTGGACAAATGGGGCAGAAACTTCAGAGAAATTTTCTATTTACTCTACCATTATACTGAGACCAGCAAAAAGCCATGCATTTTTTTTATGCTTCATTAAAAAGAAAAACTTTATAATTTTATCCTGCTTTTGTTCAAACCAATTTCCTTACAACTGCAGCTGAAAAGCTTTTCTAGCATGCTGCATTAGGTGATAATTAGAGAAGCAAAGAAGAGGAGAAAGGGGGTGGAGGGGGAATAACCAACTTGTGAAGAAAAACCTGAATGTTTAAGATCGAGAATTTGAGGGTCCAGAACTTACTTAAAATTGGGATTTGATTCAGCTGCTGCAACTGGAACAAGACGTTCTGCCAAGACATTGTATATTTCCTCTCATTTATGAGTGAATCTAATGATTTTGAAATTTCTGGATGAAATTTGGCTTCTGTTTTTGGTTAACTAAGGCTACAGCAGTTTCTTCAAATTCAAAATAGATCTAAATTAGCAGGGTAATTATGTCATTTACATCCTGCTTAACAATAATCCTAAAAACTTATTTTTTCTACAAAACAATATGATAAAAATTTTATCCATACATTATCCTACTTTTGCCCCGAAAATTTTATCCTATGTTAATACTATTGCTATATCCCGTCCACACTACAAAACAGGTCCTTATAGAATTCCTATGATTTGGATTAATTGATGAAGTTTCCCATCCTTCAGAAGAAAACCATCTTCAAAAATAAATGTGGAAGTGCATATATAAGCAAAATTTTCATTTACTCTAACTCGTTATAAATTTTGTATCCAATGTAACAAAATAATCATTGCTACAATATTCTGCAACCAAACTAAAACTACTATATTTCTTCACAACAAACCTCAAAAAACAATGTCTCCAGAATAATAAAGTTGGAAATTTTATAAATCAAACCTGAATCTCTACCATATCATAGGAAATTCAACTTCTATAACTACAAACCGGATAAATTTATTGAATGAGTACATGTTTTTAAGGCACTAACGCCTCTACTGAGTTTACAAACTACACGTACTAATATTAGTAAACAATAATAATAATTGAATAGTTTTCAGACTGACATAATATTCAACAAACAGATAGTAACATAATCATACAGACTCTCCATAAGCAATCACTGCACAGTGGCGTTTCGTGGGCCGTTTTCCCTTCTCACCATCATCACATGGCTGCACAGACACAACTCACTTTGGTTACAAAGAAAAAACCATGAAACGTTTCGATGAAAAAATGATGAAGAAAGAGAGAGTTCTAAGTGTTTACCTGAGGGCTGCAAAAATATGGAAGTCTAACTCTCTTCGAGCCATCTGGTAGGCGTTTCGACGAATACTGATTTTCTACTGGTGAATAGTCGCTGTCGACCTGCAAAGCACCGAACAAGAGTTAGTGAGGTTTCTGTGTTGCTTTTGATGTCTACACAAAGCTGGAAGAAACATCAATTGCAATTGTGAAGAAGCAGAGGTTGTAGGTTGTAACTACCTGAGTCTCAATGGTTTTGATAAGCATGTTTTCACAATCCATTGCATACACACTATTTAGATTAGTGCATTGAAGGAGCAGCCTCTCTGGTGTAAATGCAGTATCAGTATCAGTTTCGAGTTCAAAGGAAACGATTGGTTCGATATACAGAAAAGTAGCTTCCTCTAGTATATTCAAAGAAAATACCTGGATGCAAGTTTCTGCAAGAGTTGAGGTTCAGTTCATAGAGATTAGGGCAATTTAGATACAATGCCTGCATTGGGAATTCTCGTGATCAGATTGTGAAGCAGGAACAAATAAGTGAACTACAAACTTAGACGACAATGCTAAACTTACATCCAAACCAGAACAGCCCCATAAGCTTAGTTTCTTCAACCGGTTATGCTTGATTATTAACTTTTGGTATGTTAGGTGCATTTTGCTATTGGGTGTTTTCTGCAACTCGGTGTCATCATCCTCTTCATCAGTGGATTTTTCACAATCCGGATCACATATGGTCATTCCACAGTCCATAAGTTCCAGACAAGGGAGCTGAGCTGCAGCAAATTGAATGCCACCTACAGAAATGGAAGGCATAAAAATGAGTTCCAACAAGAAGATTGGTTAAGTCGCGTGGATCCAGGTTATGGTCATTACTCGAAGTGATATTGGGGCAAAGAGCAAGAAGTAACTTTGATAATGTTTCAGGGAAGACATTGCAGATCATCCCGAGACCACTGTCACTGATGCTAGACCTGTGATGAAGTATTTCGTGTAAGCATATTTCAGATATAAATTTGTTAGTATCATTTTGGAGCTAAAACATACCCACTAAGATCAATCAATTCCAACTTTGTGAAACTCGAAGCAATAGCTGCTACCGATGCATCAGTTATTCCCGATCCAAGAACAAGAGAAAGCATCCGCAGTCCCCTGAAACGGAAGCAGATATATGATTATAGGAAGGCTCAAACATAAAGTGTTGATGAAATGAAACAAAATTCCACCACAAACCTCAAATTGGCAGATGATAGAGCCAGAATGGCATTGTGTGAAAGCAAAGCAGAAGCAATGTGGATGTTCTGAAGCTTCGGGCAGCTTCTTCCAAGACCATCCATAACAGAGGTGAGATCAGTGGTGTCGGACTCTAGGTGCGAAAATTCCAAAGAAAGCTCTTTCAAACTGGGGCAGTTAAAAACCTGTCCACGACAATGCACAGGTAAGTCATTGTAAAGTAAAAAAACGATACTAGTTAACATGACAAAAGAACTGATCCTGGACACACAAATTACCATCTTTGAGAGTGAATGAAGATCAGAGAGACAGAGGCTAGACAGACTGGTTGAAGAGAAAACAAAACCACCCAGGTTTGAGCAGCCTTCCATCTTGAGACTGGTTAGACACTTCTTGTCAGATATGAAACGAGCCAAATCATCCCTGGTAATTAGTCCAACACAAGAACAATCAAATAAGATACTAATATTATCTGGAGAAACATTACGACATCTGTATCAAGAAGAAAATGTTTTCCTGTATAATACAATACTCGAATTATGATGGAACAATTTGTATTCTAGAGTATGGAATTCAGTAAAGAGTTCAAAAAAACTGAAATAATTCTTCAACAGGTGCATAGAATAGATCATATTCACTCCCAAAGGATAGAAAAACTTACAGCCTATAAATTATCTTGTTATCTTACATAAAAACGAGCATATATCTTCAGTCCTATTTGATGTAAGCAGAGAATTGATCGGCCAATTAATGTTTAACTTAAATAAGCCTTTACAAATACCAAATCAGTCACAGATCCCCCAATTCCATGACTAGAAAGCATCTATACACCCACATAATACACTACTAATTCACAATAAAAAAACATGTAGCTCAGCATCAAAGACTTAGAATCAATACCCAGAGATCCGGTTGATGCAGGAATCAGACGTCGAGATCTCCAAAGACTGCAAATTAGGGCACGAAAACGCAATGCAGGCCACCATCGTTGCATCAACATCACTGGAAAACCAAATGCAGAAACACATAATCAGATCAAAGCAAACCAAACCTTATTGCCAATCAGTGATCCCACCAATCACCAATGACATCAGAAATTTCAAGCCCTATCCCTAACTGATCAGCAAATTGGTCCTGCAATTACTTTCACCACTTTACATGAGATGCTAATTCAATTTTCCACTTAATCAGGTTTATTAATCACTGATCTCTGTTTTCATGTTTAATTGACTAAAATTTGAATGAGACAGATAGTATTAATCTATTAATCCCGATCCCATTCACAAAACAATAGATCCATCACAGCTTTCCCTAAACCCTTACCTTTCAATTGCAATTGATAGTTTCAACAGTCCAGGGCATTTCTGCAACACGGATCCAACAAATCCAATCTGCGCCTTCGCCGGGACCCTAATCCGGAGCTCCTCCGCCGCCCGCCAAAGCCTCCTTGTCGTCTCTCTCCACCCCCTACACACTCGCGCCGCCGACAGCATCCCCACGGGAGGCAATCTCCTCAAAACCTCCCACAAACAGCTCGCAGGAAGCCCGCCCGACCCGTCCAGATCCAGATCCGGATACTCATCAATCTCCTCCCGATCCTCCCCGTCCTCCTCCAAATCATCCACTAACTCCGCCGCAAATTTAACATCATCGGATGAGAGAGCTCTCATCCGCATCGGAGGCGTCTCCGGAGCCACGGAGGCGGGAGCTGGAGTGGAGGCATCATCGGATTCGGCGCCGAAGGGGCAGTTGTGGCCTTTTTTGGGGAGGCCGCAGCGGCCGCAGTTGTAGCTCCCCCGCTTCTTGCCGCGCTTGATGAGGAAGGCGGCGTCGGAGATCGGGGTGGCGGGGTGCCGTTGGTGCTCCTGCATTGATTGTGGTGGTGAAGAAAGCTATGGGGGGAAGGGGGGAAGAAATAGGGAGGGAGAGATGGCGCGGGAGAAGTTATGGATGGAAATGGCGCCTGTGTTTGAATTTTTTTGGGAGTGTGGGGAAGAGAGGAGCGCCTTCGCACGTGCCGATTTTTGACTTTCAAATTCCCATTTTTATTTTTATTTTTATTTCTTTTGTCTCTTTCTTTTTGGTAGACGGTTTTTCTTTGAGTAAAGGCTAAAATTGGTTCTGAACATATGGTCATTTTATATTTTTGGTCCTAAACATTATCTTTTGGATTTTTTGTCCTGAACATATGAAAATTTGATCATTTTGGTTCTGGACTACTAACTATTACGTTAAAAAATTCATACATTACTTCACTCCACATTCAAAATACATACCTTACTAGCAAGAAATTCAAACATTACTAAATCTATTGATGTCAAATAAAGCTTTTACATCATGATTCCACTCCACATTCATGCCAAAATACATACATTACTTCAACTAATCAGTTAGGATTTAAGAGTAAAGGCCAAAATTGGTCTTGAACATATGGTCATTTTACGTTGACCATTAGTTTTTAACGGAACAGTTAGTCCAGGACCAAAATGAACAAATTTTCATATGTTCAGAACAAAAAAATCCAAAAGATAAAATTTATGACCAAAAACGTAAAATGACCATATGTTCAGGACCAATTTTGGTCATTACTCGTTTTTCTTTTGTCGGAAATGAAGTGTAGGGTTTCAGATTTCTATTTATTTACATGAAAAATAAATTTATATTTTTTGTTTTAATTCAAATTTGATTTTGTTAGTGGCTATGAATAGAGCTCGAGTTCATGTTATAAGTGTCCGTGTAATACGTTAGTTTCATACGGAGAAGTAGTATTTTAATAGGAATGAGTTAATGCAAAACTATGTGAAACGTAAAGTTATTGCATTCACATTCAAAGTGACGTTAATATGAAAAAAAATGAATTTTCCACTCCTTGTGGAATCTAAACTAGCATATGATATACAAAGTAGTATATTAATAGGAGTGAGTTAATGCAAAAACTATGTGGAAAAAAATGAAATTTCCACTACTTATGGAATCGAAACCCAAGTGCTTCTTCAACTAGCAAAAATAAACTCGTTGTCGATTTTCGCGATCGAATGATTGAATATAGTTATTCGTTCTTATTTCAAATGATCGAATGATTGAACCGAACATGTTCATGAGCTAACATTACATAACCCTACACTGTAGAGCTTGAGGATCAACTCGAATACTTTATCGAGCTTGGCTCCAAAATCGAACTTAACTTGTTTACAAAGCTAACAAATTTCGAACAAATCTTGTTTGAGATAAACTTTGAATCCTTATACAATTTAAACCTCTATTTGCAACAACCTGGGATAAATTTTCTGATACCTCAGATAAATGATCTAATATGGTGGCTTCTATTTTTTATTTTCTTTTTTTAAAGTGTGGTGGTATGTATTTATGTGAATATGCCATTGATGATTATACTGACACTTCAATTTATTGGACCACCTCTTTAACACTAGTAGGAGTATCTTTTAGAAACAAAAAAGTGAAAGAGAATTGAGAGAGGGAGGAAAGTGGCCTCATTTATTAAATATGTTGAAGATGCCTAAAATCAATCTGAGTCGAGTTTAATATTATTATTTTTTTCATTTTATCTGTTTTAATTATATGTTTGCTCATTACTAAATTTCAATTTGATAATATCGTATATGCATCCGACATTTATTATTACGTTTCTTTATGTTGTATATAAGAAACTAGTGTATGAATAAAAATCACAGTTTCCCTCATTGTTTACTAAATAACATTTTATAATAATGAAAAGAGGCGAGAATTGAATAGTTACACAATAATTATTTAAATAATGAATTACAAATCTCGAAAAGAATTACTCCTACATAAGTCGATATGAAAATTTTTACACTTCGGGTATGACGAATTATTCGTAAAATCTATTCACATTTTCTAAGAGTAGATGACATAATTAATTTGGAATATTAGTTACTCTATTCCATTCAGATGATTTCATTTCTTCAATAATATTAATAAAATATATCATAGGGATTAGGATTTAGGGGCTTAATATAAACGGATTATGGAAGTAAAGTTGATTTTTGGCATCGAAAAGTTTCAAACTCTTAAAATAAGATTCTATCAACAACTCTCCATAAATATTGAATAAACTTACTAAACAAAACCAATGAGAAATCGCATCTATGCAAGAAGGTGAACAGAAGAAACACATTTTTTACAGCCGCTTTTGCTACTTCTCTTTCATCAACTGCATATGCATAGCTGTCCGGAGAAGGGCAACGACTGAGGTCACTCAACTGGCCCGGCGTGGATTGCTGCCAACACGAAATCGGAGACAAGTTAAAATCTTAAGCAGCTAATATTATCTGAAAGTGAGACTCGAGGATGGCAATGGCCCGGATCTTGCCAGGTCCAGAAAAATGAGACCCGGGTCTAGATTCAGATACATAATTTTTCCTAAAAAATTATAATAACACAGCAGTAAGAAAAGACATAAGATCAACATAATAATCATCTTGCATTACCTAACTTAGAATAATAAGTGAACATACAGATCTAAACCACTAACACACAAATAAAACCAGCAGAAGAGAGAGAATGATGCAAGTTTAAGGGAATGGCTATATATGGTGATTACATGCCTTACCCCATACATGTATATCCTTTGATGCAGCAGTTTTTCGTTGCATAAACTCGAATCAAACACCAGCAATAGCTTTGGCATCAGAATCTGATTTTCCCTGAGATAATGTGAAAGATACAACAATAAGGTGCCGTTCTGTTGCTAATACTCATTATCATATGGTTATCCATCTAAGATTAAGTTAGTAAGATTATTTTAGTTGGAGGGGGTAGCTATGACTTATCATCATATGATTATCCATCTAGGATTAAATTGTGAGATTCAATCTCATGAATTAAATATAATACATATTCAATCATGAGATATGATCTTTCAAACCGAATGGGCCCTAAGAAGATTAAATACAATTCAAATGGGAATACTAAGAAGCAACATCTGGAGTTGGAGGTTTTAAGTTCTATTGACTCGAGTTATGAAAGAAAAACTGGATTTTGCGTAGGAAACAGTTCAAGATCATGCAGCCTCGATGTAGTTAAAATAATAAGCCATTCGCATATCTGTCCCTCTCGTAAATTAATACACCATCTTACACCTATAGAAGGTTTATGAATTTATGATCGATCTCTTGATCTTTCATAGCAAATTCAACCCTTCGATTGAAATAATAAACTTCAGGAAAACACTACAAACATCAGTTTCAAACAAACCAACTTATTTATAGACCTAGGTTAGTCTAGGTTTAGGGAAAATGGTTCCTAATTCACTGATACAAGTCAGTGTATGTAATCTTATTCCCAATTACAGAATAGGAAGAGATCTTCTAATAGCAATGGGTTGGACTTTCCAGAGAGCCTAAAACTTATGATAGAAAAATGCAGAATTGGTATTACCTCAGATGGAGCACTTCTGATCTTCCGCGTAGGTGTTCTCATGGTGACAAATTCCTCTGCTGCAGTTGGGTGGATACCAATTGTTGCATCAAAATCAGCCTTAGTCAACCCAGCTTTCACAGCAACAGCAAATCCCTGGAATCAGAATTTAAATATGAGATACTACATGACACAAACCATCAAGTAAAAAGAGATATTTGACAGTACAAAATTAAACTAGGCAGAGGAGAAACCTGGACGATTTCTGCTGATTCTTCACCACACATATGCAGACCGATGACTTTGTTAGTCTTCGCACATACAATAAGTTTCATGAAGACCCGATCAGGCAGGCCAGAAAGGGTGGCCTTTAGAGGCCTGAAATTTGATGTATAAATATCAATATCACCATATTCCTTCACTGCCTGCAAAATATTTGACATCAGAGATGGCAGTCCATCAAATTACAGCTATGCATGCTATCATTCTCACCTGATCTTCAGTAAGACCAACTTGCCCGATAGGAGGCTGAGAAAAGACCGCACATGGCACAGCACTGCATAAGATAAATGTGTTCAGGTGGAAAACTGACAGAGCTTTTCATAGGGTAAATCATTGTGATTCATTAAATCTCAATGAGCAATAAATTGATATATTCAAATAATCTATATGGCTTATTCTATTACTAACATTTCTAATCTACCAAAGATTTCACCATACTAGAAATCGCACCTGTGATCAGGTTTTGTGGGTTCATTGGCAAATAGAGTTTTTGCTAGTGCTCCTCCTTCCATTAAGGCAACTGGTGTCAAATTTATTCTGTCAGTAACATCTCCTACCGCCCAAATTGATGGAACAGAAGTTCGAGAGAATTCATCAACCTGAATAAATTAAAAACGAGAAGCTGCATTACTATTCACTTGACAACAATAATATACAGGAGAGAAAGCTTAGAAGACAATACCTCTATAGCTCCATTTTTTGACAAATTCACTCCGGCAGCTTCTAAACCTAAATTCTGTTGGGGAAGCCAAAAACCAATTAAGATCTGTTATTTCTATGTCATGTACTATAATGAAGCCGTGCGGATAATAACAGATCCAACATATCAACAAATATGATCCAGTCTTTTATCGGCCTTTCAATCATAACAAAGGCTCTGTATTGAACACAAACATGTGCAGTATAAAAGAACTATTAACAAGTACACAAAAAAATCGATGATCATGCAATCTCACAACATAGGAAATATTAACCTTCGTATTTGGTTTTCGTCCTGTTGCAAACATGACATGAGTAAACCCATCAACTGTTCCTTTGTTCGTTTTCACAGACAGTAACCCATCTGATGACTTAACTATAGCTTGAGGTGTCTCCTCAGAGTGAATATCAATACCCCTTAATGACATTTGTTCGCCAAGAAAGTCTCTGACCTGCAGAACAAGAGAAGGAATTTTTAACATAAGCACAGGACATATATGATGAAGCGTTTTTTACAGGGGTATGATGAAATCGTCATGGAAAAAACCTCTTCATCAAATCCTCTCAACAACTTTTTCTGTCTTATGAATACATGGACATCGCTCTTCAATCCATTGAAGATACCAGCAAACTCAACTGCGATATAACCACCCCCAACTATAGCAATTTTCTTAGGCTTTGAAGGTAAATCAAGGGCAGCATCAGAATCTATTGCATATTCACTTCCAGGAATATCAGGAATGAATGGACGCCCTCCAACTGCAATAAGAATGTTCTTTGCTGAATAGAGTTTTCCATTTACATCTACCGTATGTGGATCCACAATCTGCAAAGGAAGTTACAAATGACCATAGAACAATCAAGAGACTCAAGAACACCGAATAAAACTGATTGCCAACACGCTACTGTTGTAGGATATCACCAACCTTGCCACGTCCTTCGAGTAGCATGACCCCAGAATTTTTCAATATGTTTTTGTAAATCCCGACAAGGCGCTGCAGTTCAGCATTCTTATTTGCAATCAAGGTGCTCCAATCATGTTTAGGTTCTGCCTCATAACTCCATCCAAATCCACCACTTTCTTCAAATTCATGAGAAAATTTGGATGCATACACAAGGAGCTTCTTAGGAACACATCCACGGAGCACGCACCTTCACAAGGTTTACCAGAGGCCGAAGTCAATTTAAAGTGCTTCCAAAGTAAAAGCACTAACTTGAAATAAAAGATCTCCTCAAGTTTAATTCTACTACAAGAGAACATGATAAAGAAACTTGTTTCAGCTAGACTCAAAAGTTTAAACGAAACTTGTTTCATTGGCCCTTCAAAGAGATTAAAACGACACATGTAAAAATTTAGACTTGAGAAGCTTGATAGCTCACTGATATCTAACTTAAACTGCAGTAAGCTCCACACTTCAATATTCATAATTATTTAGAATATGTTTTTTCCATGATGTTTAGCACTTTGAACAACTACAGCAGTCCCAGATGTTGAAACCATATTTATGTGAAAGTCAAAGAAAACTATACAGAACGACAAACACAACAATCGTGACAAAATATGCTATATATACATTATAAATATCAGAAAAAGAACGAGAGGAAAATATTTACGTGCCACCAACGCCTCCAGCAGAATCCGATGATATGGTAGCAAACGGCAGCTCACAAACCGCAACTTTAGCTCCAAAATTGGCTGCGAAGCGAGAGGCTCTAACACCTCCACTGCCGGCGCCGATAGTGAAGAGGTCGAAGTCATAGTGTGCAGACGGCTCAGAGCCATTGGTGGACTCTGCCCTGACTGCGGTGGTGAAGCGGCGGCTACGATGTGCACAAGGGAAGGAAT
Organism: Salvia splendens; assembly: GCF_004379255.2. Classification (NCBI taxonomy): domain Eukaryota; kingdom Viridiplantae; phylum Streptophyta; class Magnoliopsida; order Lamiales; family Lamiaceae; genus Salvia; species Salvia splendens. The sequence goes on along the minus strand of NC_056033.1, from coordinate 41,897,504 downwards.
GGACAACGCTTAGCATCAGCTGATCAATATACACCCACAGTTTGGTAAAAACATCACGTCAGCTATTCCATTAATTCCAAAATCATTTCCACAACTTTGCTTGAAGTTACTAATTTGTCAGCTGACCAATGTATTATGTATATACGCCTAATCCATCAAACTCTCAATTCTAGATGTAATATAACAATTTGGCTATTCATATACATTTCCCCTTCGATTGAAGGGCAGCTATTGAGAAAAACTTGTAACCTCAACATAGTTAAACACATCGAGTGTAAAAGCACCAGTCGCAACAGAAAGATGAGGAAACGAATTTCAGATTCCACAACAAAGTCCTCCAATTAAAAAACTATAAACGTAAATATCCAATCAAATTCAAATAGAAGACGAAAACAACATAATATATCCGAGTTTTTGCATTACCTTTTTGCCAAAATCGTGGACAAAGAAGAGGCGTTTATTCTGCGTGAGCAACCTGCCGTTTCTGAAGCAGAGATCGAGGCTTTGAGGCGCGGAGACGGCGTTACCCGCCGATGCCATGACTCTCGTCGCCGCCATTTCTTTGTGCTGCTTCGTCTAAGTTGAGTGACTCAAATCGAGTTTCGTCTATTAACCACAAACTTTTTATGCCTTATATACTAGTGCTATTAAATACATTTGTTTTGGGGATTACTTTCAACACGTAACTATATTTCTAAATTGGCTGATTATTTGATTATTATATTCGATATTACATATTAGCAAGCGTAGTTTTGTTTTGCTTCGGTAACATCTTTATATGATTCAAATCATTGAGTTCTTTCTTGATAGTTTCGTGAAATAATGAAATTCACTAATTTCACCAGAGAAAATGACTTTATTTTGTGCCTTATCCAACGACTTTATATTTTCGGCAACCTTGCCATGTGCACAACTTCACCTTTGATTTATTCTTCCAAGTAAAACTAAAAACAAAAGGAAGGTCGCTTAGACTTGGTGTGGCGAGCCACCTTATCACTAGTGGGGATACCCCTTCTCAAATTCTAAGAAGTTCTTTGCATATAATTTTAGTCCTTCCCATTTGTATTCTTGGTTCTGCCCGTATGTAGCGGGAAATGAGGATGGTTGTTGTACCTCTTGTTGGAAAGCAATCAGCGGGATTGTACAAGATCACGGAGGAAATCACGAAGTATCACTCTTGATACTTCGTGATTTCCTCCGTGATCTTGTACAATCACGCTGATTGCTTTCCAACACCTGTTTGGGAACTATCGATCACATATTTTTCACTTGTAAGAATAATTTGGAAACTATCTAGCACATTTTTAGGTTGCAAAATTTCAAGCAGTTTTCATACTTTTATTGTGATCTATGGAAAATCTATCTCGGCCTTCCAAATCAACAGAAGGGGTTGAAACCCTATGTTTTATACGTTGTGATCAATATGAGATATACACATAAAAAGTTGTGTTCCAAGAATTCATGCGGAATTAGAAGTTTGAGAATAAATGTTTTCTTTAGTCTTCCCATTTAGGCGAAAGGATCGTGTCAAAGGGTGGACGAGCTACAGGATATTTTTGAAGTATCAGCCATCATTATTTGCTTCCATATATTTGCAAATCTCATAACAATTTCTTTTATTTTCTCTCTTCGAACAAACATCTTGTTTAAATTGGATGTTCCATATATATATATTGTCGGTTCACACATAAAAATGATGATCAAGCACTATTAAAATAATTGCAGGAAATGCAAAGGTATTACGGTAGGTCTAATCAGAAACATTCTCGAAATTGAGAAAATTACAGACACATGATGAAGATGTTTTACATGAAGAAGGATATATAAGCAGAGGTTCAAAGAGATAAGCCCGATTCCTCATCCTCTTCAAGAGAGGAAGTATAGATGAAGTAGAGAGCCCAAATCAAACCAAACACACCAAGCAAGATCCACCCAAGGAGGTTGTTGCTCAACCCGAATGGCAGCCCTGTTCCCTCTGTGCTCATTCTGTCATCCACCAGTGCCATCGCCGCCGGGCTCGACATCGCTGCCGCCACTGCCGCAGCCATCATCGAACCACCCATCCCCAACTTGCTGTCACTCCCCTCTGGCTTCCCCTCCACGGAGCATCTCACTCTCCCCATCTTTGAGATTGATGGCACACCTGAAATGATCATCTAGTCTCGTTCATCATACATGAATATATGGTAGAATCACTGATCATTTATAAGCATATCCTACTTTTAAAGTGTGCTAAATAAAGGGAAATTTGAAGTAAAGATTCCAAGTTGGGGGGGAGGGTCTTACCGAGCACGGTCGCGGGGCGGGCGGGCAAGGCCTTCTGCACGAGGGCGGCGCGTGCGACCAACGAGGTAGAGGTGCAGGCAGTGATGGTGGCCATTTTAGGAGAGATCAGTTCTTGACTCTGTGAGTGTATGTGTGTGTGGGCATGCAAGTGTACGTATCTAATGCTCCTCTCTATATCAAAGGAGAACAATCAACCACACGCCGTGGATTGGGCATCTAGCTTCTAATCTATTATAAACCAATCACCTTCCTCCACGTGGCACATCATCCACTCCCAGCCACTAAGGAGTGTGGTCTCCATCTAAGCCCAATAACAAAAATCAACAAATTTAATAAAAATCAGAAGAGAAATAAAAAATAAGTCTAACGAGGTCTCATGTAATATACTAGAGTAACATTCAACATGAGACCAGTGGCTCCTACATGAGTTGTATATACAGAATCTGCATTAAGCATTCCGGCCCGTTATTGGTAGAATAGGCCCGATTTCTATAACCTTGAGGCCGAGTCGAAGAAAAAGGTATAAAAATTATATTGAGAGAAGGTAAAGATGAGAGTTGAGATATACATGTAAAAAAATGTTGAAAAATGACAAAGAATGCTATGTTATGAATCCAACTAGGCGTGGAGATTGCATTGTTGTAGATACGGATGCTCAAACTTGACATGTTTATTCCACAAGTGCTTGTACTTGTCTATCCCGATATCCAACCATGGTTTCATGATTCCATCAAAATGTACAACGGCCGCCCGTTCTATGTCCCCCATCCTCACACCTGCGTCGTATCCCAACCCGAGTACATGCCAACTCTTGTCTAATGGGAGTGTGTCTTTGTAGAAGGTGGCCCAACCTATGGGCAAGCTTCCTGCTAGCCATAATTGTCTTTGTTTCCCCTGCAAGGAGAACGAAACTCTTAATGTGCAATGAACTTGAAATTCAAAGTTAAAATGTGAAAGGCAGTTAGAAGAATATTTCTGGGAGATGACATAAGGCCAATCCTTCTGTTTCATGTGCATCAAATTTTTAGACCAAATTACAACAAATAATTCTTCACTGAAGCAGATTTTAGCTGACTTCAATCCACCCAGGAAAACAACAAGATCAGCCTTCACTAAGTATCGATTAAAGATTATATATCAAGAGGGAAAATGAAAGGTAAATAGTATGAAACTGATTATGTCAAAAACAAAGTGCAAATGGTGTGCGGGGACATGAATAAATTTAAGTAAAGTTTACTGACCAAACGAAGGTATTTATGATATAGAACAGTTAGATTCCGCCGCCTCCACGCATTAAGATCGAATAGATTCATCCCAAAAGCCCACGTGCATGAGTTGGCCTTAAATTTTTTAGCTACCATTGGGTCTGTGAAATCAATTAGCATATCTATGCGATGGAATGAGATCTCCCCTTCCTTACAAGTCTCTACAGCCCCATTTACTTTGCCTCTCATGTCGATGCTCCAAAGTCGTGTTAAATCTTTTTTCACTACCACGTCATGATCAAGAAAGACAATCTTGTTCAGACGAGGAAAAATATCTGGTAAATAAAACCGGAGGTGGTTCAGCTCAGAAGTATATCGCTGATCAACTGAACCTTCCTTCCCCAAAGTTACATCATATTTGGTGGCTAGCCATTGAAAATTATCGATGCTCTCCACATTAACTGTAGCTTTTCCGGGAGGGTTCAATAAGAACCACATTGAAATTGCTGGCACGTTTAGTGAATCACTCACTATATGAAAAACTACTTTCTCCGGTTCCTGTCATGCAAAGAGAGGAATGTTTCATAAGTATCAGGCATTTCCATTATTGACTTCACCCAAAAACAATTACATCAGGTGTCCTACAAAAACATGACACGGTTCTCCTCAATTAGAATTATGATAGGTGCCTTCACAAAGTTTGTCCATTTAAATCATTGGCATAGAGGAGAAACAAAAACAACTTACCCTGGCAGTGGAGACAGTTGAGTTCACAACAACCGCACAAGCCAATACATTGTCAGAGAATAGGGCAAAGTGGTAAAGATATGGATCTTGTAATTTATGTTGGTAAGGAAGCTCTCTTTCCTCAGGCTTCAATGCAAAATATTCAGCGGTCAACCTCATAGAGAGGCAGTGAAAGCCTTTTGGTATGGTTCTTGCACCAAGCCCTCTTAGGAAAGCTTCTTGTTTACTCTGAGACCGAACCTGCTCTTCCGCACTATAAGTCATAGCACGTAGTTTCTTTATCATGGCAGTACAATCAGGGTACACACGACTTGCTTTTGACAGGGTAGATTCCATTGCTTTCATCTTCTGCAGAGAACTAACAAAGCAGTGGATTATATATTTATGCAATACCAGTAAACTTCATGAAAAAGCATCGTGATTTCGCAACATTTGTCTTAGCCATCTATCTAAAATATGTGTAGTGATCATCAGCATGATTTAACTAGCTAGGAAAGGCTGAAACAATGTTAAATGCCCTATCACGGCATGATTTTAACCTGCCACTAACAACATTGTCTAAAAGGTACATAGGTATGATCACAAACAGTAATCTGTAACATAGTTCAAAGAAAACCACTGAAACCATTGGACTACTGATTTGACATCCCTAACATAATTTAATACAAAAAATTTACTCCAACATGACAGTTCACAAAATCCTGGCTCAGAAAGGCTAACATGCCAAAGAATCAGATACATGTGCGAAATGATGATACAAATTCTGCCATAGTTTCTACTACTCAAGAAAATTCCTCTTCATAGTAAACATAAGTGTTCATCACGGGACTTACTAAAACATGCCATTTCTTTCAGGTAATAGAAGACATTAAAAAGGCGCAAAAGCCTTAAACAGAATAGCATACAAAAATGCTAATCACAATCCCCAGAAAGGTAATTTAATCTAAGGCACATTGAACAAAGTTGATATATATAGTTTTTTAAGTGATAGTATAATGTGAAGGTTAGGAGTTCTAGAAAATTCCTTACCTCCTAGATACTCTAGAATCTTTGGTGGACTGACTAGCAGCTCGTTCGAGCTCTCTCATTCGAAGCTTCAACTCTTTGACAAAATGAGAACTGCTATTTGTTGGTGTGAAGTTTAAGTATGCTCTAGCCCTAATCACCTGGTCTTTCATCTCTTTTACCGTCTCATCTACTATCCTTGTCCCCTGTCTGGTGTGTGCAACCGAGTTATCATGTCCCCTGCCTATATGTGACACTTCCTGTGTGAACCAAAACTACATGATGAAAGAAACAGGAAAAGCAGCTTTGCTACCATCCTCAAAACTGTAGACAACAGTTATTATGCACTTTCAAATGTGATCTCGTACATAGAGAACCATAAAGATGCAAGTTTTCAAAGGTCATATATGTACTTTTAACTCTATATCATTGTTATGACCATACAAGAGACAGAAGGTAGAAAACGAGAAGAATAACAGCACAATAGAAACTAGACTACATTATAACAGTACATGGAAGTATCCAAACTTAGTTAACAGAAGAATAAGCAAAAATACAACAGATTTTTTGTAAGTATATTTCAGGTAGTTTTACAGCCAACCACACTTCCCAAGCACTTTCTCCATAAAATCACATATGACCTTCTGTTCAACTAATCAAACTTTGGACATGAATATATGATATTGTGTGGGAGACCTAATGTGAGTCTGACTCTCATGAATCTTTCTCAACATCTACTGACCCTATAAAAACTTCTGGGAAGATTTTTCAAGAGATAATCTAGCATACACACATTGACTCCTGCAGCATGTTTTCTTCGTGAGTCAAATACATCACTACGTACTGACTCAAAACTTCAAACAACAGATTGTTGTTATAATTCCAACAAAGTTTACCAAGCTCCATATAACACTCAATCAGAGCTAGTGAACTTGCATACATAGCAGTAACTACAGCATGTAACTTAAATCTGCATTCAATTTTAGCAAAATATTCTACTAGCACAATAACACACCTTTACAGACACTGATTCTTCTTCCAGCTCTTTTTTCTGGCTACCTCCATCTCTGTCATGTCTGGTAGCTGAACTTGAATTGAGACAGAAAAAAGTGAGCACCAACTTTATTTCAATAAATAAACCTTGAATCGAATGCGAACACAGCATACAAACCATTGTTTTTCGGTAAGTGAGTACCATCTGCTGCAAATCCAACTTCGCCAAATTTTGTATCATCGTCAGAACTAACGTTAATCGAAGAATTAGAGTGATCATCTTTGTACACCAGCAGCGTTGGTTCTTTCAAACCTCGAACTCCTTCCTAACCACAAAATCATGGGACATGCAGGAGCATCAGAATAAAATATGACATAATATAACATCTCTGCCAAAGACAAAAGCAGTATGTCAATTGTCAAACTACCTGCTCAATTGCACTAAGTGAATGAGCCTCCGCCCTATGTTTCTGTACAACAAAAATCCCATATGTAACTGTTCCAACCTCAATGGCAACAAACACACTCCTAATGTGAAAATAGAAATCTTAAAACAAATAACAGAAATTTAATGACATTCGATAATTCCGACTGATAATGGAAGGAAGCCAAAAAATAAGACCAGAAAAGTACATCACGAGATGTGATGCTTCTTTTGGTAACGGAGTGAGATGTGTAGCCTCCGCCAACAGTGTTTGTCACGGGATGAAGAAATTACCAATATAAGACAAGATAAACTCCAAGCACAAACAACCAATTGGCAAACAGATAAATCAAACAAAACACACAAACGGCGATACTCCATTGCCAAGCCAATCAACTACCAGAAGAACTCAAGCCAGATAGACTAGCAAAGGAAACATCACCTCACCTCACATCACATCAATCAAACAGATAGCTATAAAATCAGTAATATTAATGTAAGTAAGAGGTGAGGATGAGATTCATACAATGAATGATAAATCTTCAATAAATTCCTCAGATACTGCACCAAACAAAACGAAGAAAGCTGATGAATCAGATTCCACTAAAAAACAATCACTCTAGCTATGTAAAACAAAGTAAACACACGCTCACCATCGGCATGTTTGAGGCGATGCGACAGTAGAAAAATAGGAGCGAGAACAGAGAAAGAGAGGAAGCAGAGGATCAGAATCCTCGAGTATCTCCGCAATGGCTTCATCAAATAGCCTCCACACCATCGAGTCAATCGACGATCCTCGGCATCGGCGGAACCAAAAAACGGTTTAAAAAATTGCAAAAATCCGGTTTCCGAAATCTCGAAAGTGAAGAAGAAGCGGAGGATTTAGGGAGCTAGGGTTTTTGGCTGTGTGGAGAAGAAGTGGAAGATCTCGAGGGAGTCATGTTCATGTCATGTGCAGCGAGGATTTAAAATAAAATTGGAAAATGGAAAGGGAAATTAGGAGGCGAGGGCGGCGGGGAAGGGAGGTGGTGGCACGTTCATATCAGGAATTTATTAAATGGAATAATATACTGTATAAATTATTAAATTAATTTATAGAAATACGGATATAACCTTTGTGGAGATGTGAAATGAAATGCGGGAATAACGAGGTAATCATGCAGTTGGGATTGGCGGTGCTGTCATGTGGGGTAAGAGCATCTCCAATGCACGGATGTCCCACTCGGACATCCACTAGGACTTCCCAAAAACACCTCCTGCCACGTCACTAGGACTTCCCATCCCACTGCCACGTCACTAGGACTTCCCCTGCACAATCCGCCCTTCCCATCGCCCTTCCCACTAGGACTTCCCGCAATTTTGACACGGAATACGGGAAAATTACATAATAAAAAGAAAAAATACATAGTCATACAAAAAGTGGTGCGAATAAAATGAAGTTCAATGAGCCGTATATATAGAGTTTTAAAAATAAAAAATAAAAATAAATAAATACCGGACGTCCGACCCATGCCACAATGGCGGACGTCCGCCCGCCAGTCGCCCGGACGTCCGAGGACATGCGACGTCCATACGGGACATCCATATCCGAGTGCCTTCGTTACAATGGCGGACGTCCCGGTCGCCCGTCGCGGATGTCCGACCGGACGTCCGCCATTGAAGATGCTCTAAGGTAGTTCTTTTATTTTAACTGTTTTCGTGAGTGGAGGAGTATTTATTTTGGACTGTAATTTGAATTTAATTAAATAAATTAATATTAGTAGAAACTGTTAAATTAATATTGTTGAATAGGGTTATAATTAAATTGAATCACATTTTATGAGCAGTGATGTAGAGTAACACTAGTACTTCAATGAATTACTCCAGATAAAATATGAAGTTCCTCGTAAAAGCGATTTAGTTTACTATAAAGATATTTTAGTTCATAATAATAAAATGTTATTATAATGAGCACACAGAGCGAATCAAAATGCTATGATAGTGAAGTTTTAGTTCACTCTGTGTTTTTAAATTTGTATTGTGAAGTCAAAAACTTTTATAATAAACTAAATCGCTCTCTCATAGTTAAACTTTCTAAGTACACATTTTAAAATTAATTGTATATAGATCATCATCCACATTATATTTCATAACTATTAACAATAGAATTGTAATATTAACCAGTTAGGATTTATAATGTTAACAATCAAATTTTAAAAATTATAACAATTAAGATAAATGATGTCAGTTAATAGTATGATTATCATGATGCCTTCACTATAATTATAATAATGTCAACTTTGGGATAATACTAGAAAAAAGTTAGAATTGATGATATATGGTCATCGATTCTATTTTATTAGGGTACATAAAAGCAAGGTTTGAAAAAAAAAATACTGATATAATCAAACAAATAAATACTGCTAAGATGGATTGTCAATGGTCATGGACCACTAGAATTTACCACTAATAAACAACTTGAAGCATGATTATAGAGGAATTTAAAAACTGAACTATAGTATATAACATGTACTCCTATGTGAGTTCTAATATGCAATAATTATTTTCTAAGTCTCACATCAATATCAATATGCAGGTTTCCAGTTATATCCACGTGTCCATGTGTAATTAATGATCTAAGAAAGTATTATTACCTTAAAGTTTATCTCATTTCAATTTTGACCATTTTGTAATGGGTCACATATTTCACTAACTTATTTGTACTCATATTTTATTATAAAATTAATATATAAAAGTAGGATTCACATTTCAATAACTTGTTCAACTCTTTTTTTATTACATTTCTTAAAACTCGTGTCGTGTCAAAGTGGGATAATATTTGGGAGACGGAGGAGTAATTTGTAAGTGTAACGTGTACTTAGATTAGATTAGATTAGATTAGATAAATATTAAAAGGCAACTTATGTAATTATACACAACCCATTTAATCAACTGTCACTATGTACAATAAAAAACACATTTTATATGCATTTATGTAGAGTTAGTTACGCAGCTAAAAAATATCATATGTTGTCAATTTAGCTTATATTATATTAGTGATTTATCAATTTTTTTAATAATCATAACGTGTTTGATATGATAAAAGTTAGTAAATGATTTAGTGGATTTAGTAAAATAACTTAACCTTGGTCAAATTCATTTAATTTTCTTACTGTTCAGAATGTAATGATTTAGGGATAATAGAAGTATAAATGAATGAATTTGAACAAAAAATTATTTTTTCACGTAACTTTTGTTTGATGATTGTTGAACTTTTAATCCTAAGGGGGTCAAATTTCGCTCACATATTTAACTTGATTACAATTAATTTATGCAAAAAAAAAATTAGTGGAAACGATAATATTTTGGTAACAAATATTGATCGGTTTATCTCAAATTTTAGGTGATCGCATCAACATTGAAAAGGTCAGAGTCCAATTCTTTAGCAAAGTTAATGTATTCAATAATTTTCAAAAAATTTAAATGATAAGTGTGTAAACACAAATTGTTTAGTAATCCATGTATACTCCAATAAAAAAGTAGTAGGAAAACAAAATTTACATTTTACAGTGACAACTAATTTTTTATCCGCAGCCACGTGACACGTGGCAGTCACGAGACCATCAGAATAAAGCAACCCGAATTCTCACACTGCCACCGGAACTCAAGCCACGTGACATGTTGGGTTTTAGTTAGTCAAACGTTGTACTACTAAATTTATTATTTAAATATTGATTAATGCTAAATAGCTTTTCCGAAAATATATTAATAATTTAATAAATAGAATGAGAAATTATTTTATCACCAGCTAAAAATCACTGCTACTACTTCTTGTGTGGATTATATTGGCTATTGCATGAGCTAAGTGAAATATACGACCTCTGTATTAATTGTTACATTTATTTTTCTACGCTCGTTTTATAAATATGATAATAATAAATAGTTAAAGTTGAGTAGTAAAGTAAGAGAGAATAATATAAAGAATACTTTTCTCTATTTTATTCTCTTTCTTATTTTACTATTTCTCGATTTTAACTAATATTTATTATCACAATTTTTACAAAATGAGTGTAGAAAAATAAATGTAATAGTTAATGCGAGACATAAATAGGATAAAATAAAAGGATTTTAGGATTGAAGAGTATCGAATGCATGTAAGATGTAACTAGCATTTATTTGTCTGGTTTTGTAAATTGTAAATAAAGAAATTAGTTTGACTATATTAATTAGCTCCTCGATCATAAATGCATGCTACTACTTAAATGTATGCGTGTGCTTATTTAACTAGCAAGTTTTTATCAGTGATAATTACATTTGGAAATCACAATAGGTTAGGGCGTATCATAGTCTTTTCCCTTTATTTAATTAAATTAAATTTACAACTGTCTCACTCTCATGTGCTTTGGCGTATCTACTCTATTTGATATTTCCTCCGTCCCGACTTTTCTTTTTAATTTATTCTATAAAATATATATTTGTTGCTAATAAATAATCCGGAGTTTACGCCACCTGAAAAGATTGTGCATATTTATGCGAATGTATAAAATTGCTTAAACAATAGACTAATATTGTATGAGATAAGTTTTTCTTTTCTTTTTATTGTTAACACTTGTGCTTCTTTTATTCTGTTTTTCTTTGTAACACTATTTTGTGACTTCGAATATTTTATATGTTCTTTGCGTGCATCCTAATTCATGGTTTCTTTATAAAAAGTTATACTCAAATTACATTTTCAATGTAGTCGAGGAGGAATAAATTCAAAAATTATCACTATAAAAAATGGGATTTAGTGAACACGATAAATCACTAAATGTACAAACTAAAGTGGTCGGTAAACATAATTAAGGAGCATAGGCTTGTACTCGGTATTGGTAGCAAACGACAAAGTTCAAGAGTGATAGCTTTGTATTAATCTCAAAATCATGATATTGATGCATATGCACAACTCCCATGTGAAAATTATCACTATAAAAAATCGGAGTTAGGCACAAAAATATCATGATTCTAAAAAAAAGATAACGAACATATTATTAAGTCCACATTCAAGGAGTTAGGCACAGAAAATGAAGTTGCATGAATATAAATAAGCATAATTTGTCATTACACGTAGTATTTCGTAAGTTCGTCCACATATATTTTGCTAATCAATTAAAGTCTGGCACGAGAAATTATGGAGGGTTGAATTAGTGAGTCCACACAACTCACCATTTTTTCAATGTCATATTTATATAATCAATATTTTGAATAATAAAAAAGAAATGTGAAAATAGTAGTAGTGCATACATACTCCGAGGAATATTTTTTTATTCGTTAATTTTATTTTATTTGTAATGTTCGATTATTTATATCTACCTATTCGTATTGAGCGTATACGTATTTGTCCTATCAAAAATTGTGAATTCGATGATAGTTGAATCAACATGGTGTTAGGATCGTCGACTGCAACATTAGTTTGATATTGTCCGCTTTGGGTCAAGCCTGCATGGATTTGTTTTTGGGTCACTCCCAAAAGGCCTCAAACTAATTGGGGTTGGACAGGAATTATATACACCTTCCAACTTCTCTCCCTCATCCAATGTGGGATGGGTTTGTAACCCAACAAACCTCCCCTCAAACCGAGACCACATCGGGAACGCAGTCGACACGAACATGGGTCGTTCCAGCCCTGGCCCCTGGGTCATCCTGGGTCCGACTCTAACCCGAGTCCTTCAAGGCCCGACCCTAACCGGGGCTCATCCAGGCACAACCCATAGCCACCTGGGCTCTGATACCACTCGTTAGGATCGTCGACTGCAACATTAGTTTGATATTGTCCGCTTTGGGTCAAGCCCGCACGGATTTATTTTTGGGTCACTCCCAAAAGGCCTCAAACTAATTGGGGTTGGACAGGAATTATATACACCTTCCAACTTCCCCTACTCATCCGATGTGAGATGGGTTTGTACCCCAACAAACCTCCTCTCAAACCGAGACCACATCGGGAACGCAGTCGACACAAACATGGGTCGTTCCAGCCCTGGCCCCTGGGTCATCCTGGGCCCGACTCTAACCCGAGTCCTTCAGGGCCCGACCCTAACCGGGGCTCATCCAGGCACAACCCATAGCCACCTGGGCTCTGATACCACTTGTTAGGATCGTCGACTGCAACATTAGTTTGATATTGTCCGCTTTGGGTCAAGCCCGCACGGATTTGTTTTTGGGTCACTCCCAAAAGGCCTCAAACTAATTGGGGTTGGACATGAATTATATACACCTTCCAACTTCCCTCCCTCATCCGATGTGGGATGGGTTTGTAACCCAATACATGGATGGTATATGTAAACATCTAAAAATGAACACAAATGTAGTGATGCTAGTAGGAAAATTGGTGACATATATTTGACGACATATCTTAGGGTAAAAGGAAAATCATTTCTTGCTTTTTCTTTCAACATCTCTACCACCGCCGCACTTCTATTTTCACCATTTTATTTTGATTCTTTTTAGATAATAATCTAGTGGAATGTTAATTATAGAGGAGTACATGAAATTAAGATCCTATTTCCTAAGGAACTAATATGATTTCAATATTATGTTTGGTCAATATTTTATCAAATGGGAAAATTAATAAGAAGTTCAAAAACTAAAAAATAGTATTTTAAGAATATATAGTACTAGCTTTTAAAGGGTTTTTTTTTTGTTCTAGTTTCCGAATTGTGAACCAGGAATACTAACTACTACTTACTATCAAAATATTTTATCATCATGCAAACTCTATTATTTTATTTAGTACTATTATTTTACGTAGAGTCTTATACAATTTATTATTCCTGCCATTATTATTATTATTATATTATTATTATTATCATTATCATGTAAATTAATAAATCATTATAACTAAATCTTAGTATTATTTTTAGAAATAGGACCACTATTGTACGTCATCATTATTACTATCAGTTTAAGAAAATTGACTTAAATGATAATAAAAATTATACATATCAGTCATAATTCAATTATTAAAATTATTATTAAATTATATATAACTGATTAAAATTTTAAAAATTCTCATATTTTCCTATCATTTCCAAATACTCCATCGTAAGTGTAATTTGTAATGAATTATTTCATTAGAGATCACTTTTTAGAATCATATTCCTTAACAATATTATTTCCATGAAAAACAAACATACTACAATAGGCATTGTTAATAATTTTGTCCTAAAACATTTTATAAATGACAACAAACTTATGCACAAATTTTTATAAATACGATTGACATACTAATAGGTAACAAAAATGAGACACATGCTTATTTATATTTATATCCTTAAATCAATGTTGTTTTGGTCTAATCTGACCAAACATCTTAGTGATTGATGGATCATAGCTGATTGACACGCATTTCATATAACTATTAAATTATTACTCCATAAACTATGAAAAGATCGATTACAATAAATTATGAGAGTTTTAATGAAAAATGTAACATCAACTTATTTCATTAAAAAAGTATCTAGACAGTGTTATTTGCATATTTCCAGTACCTAATAAAAAAAAATATAACACCAGAGGGCAGATGTATCTAGATAAACACTTAATTTCATTTGAGGTAATTGTACACTATTTTTAGACATTTTTACCCTGTTTGCTCTTTTTAGTTTTAATGAATTTTTTAGTTTTTATGTTATCTTTCTCTCATCTATTCTCACTTTTTTCACATTTGCTTTTCTTCTAATTATTTATTTAATTTCTTATTTATCTCGCTCATTCTCAATTTAATTTAATTAATTTAACAATTAATAGTATATTTAATACACACATCAAACATAAAATAATAAGAATTTTAATTATTTATATACATTAAAATAAACAAAAATAAAAAGTACAAATACTTTTATAGACAATCATTTTGACAAGATTTATTATTATGCACATAAAAATATATTTTTTCATTACTTTGAATAGCAAGTGTAAATACGACATTATTCTTAAGATGTGTCATAGACAAATTTTGTTCTTGCATAGTATCTAAGCAAATTGGTTTCAACTTTTCCCCATTTCTATAAAGAATATCTAGAAAAAATTAAATTATTATCTTTTATTTAATTTGTTTTTTAAAATAATGTTTCAAATTAAAATTAAATTTAAATTGATCTGCATTGAATATTTGTTGTTAAATAAAATTAAATTGAGAATAAATGGAGAGGTGATTAAGAAATTAATTAAATAATAAGAAAGAGAAGAAAATGAAAATCGAGATAGAAAGGATAATAGAGAAAAAATAAACATAATAACTGAAATATTCCTATATTAAAATGGACAAAAGGGCAAAAGTCTCAAAATAGTGCAAAAGTACCCCAAATGAAATTAAGTCTTTATCTAGAGACTTCCGGCGATATATTTTTTTACTAGGTACCGGAAATATGCAAACCACATTGTGAGCATCCACAACCGTGCTCTTGCCAGCGGCACGGTTGTGGGCCCGGGCGGTACTATTCATGCATGCTCTCTGGCAAGAGCACAACACCCACAACTGTGCTCTTCCGCAAGGACGAGCACAATTAATATAAAATTCAATTACACAAAAACATTTTCATAATACTAAAATTCATTAAAAAAACCACAATAAAAATAACAAATTACAAATAAAATAAAAAGACATAATTAAAATCCTAAAAATTAAAAATTACATAATTAAAATACTAAAAATTAAAAATTACATAATTAAACTCCTAAAAATTAAAAATTACATAATTATTGGCTAATATAACCCGAGGAAGACTACGCATCCGGCGGCACCAACCCCAATTGTTTTTGGAGACCCAATATCATGGACTCGTGCGTTTGAAGTTGCGTGGGGGTCATAGTTGACCTATCGGCCAAATTGAGTTGGGCCAAAAGGGCCCACAACGAGTTGTTCGGGGGTGGAGGTGGAACATAGGGTGCGGGTTCGGGAGCAGGGGCAGATGGAGTCGCGGCGCGACGTCGTTCGGCCGCCGCCTTCTTCCTACCTTGCGGTCGGCGTCGGGAACCGCTTGGTTGGGCATCGGGGCTACCCAAGTTAGCTTCGGCGAGTTGGCTAGCCACTTCTTCGCCGGCGTCGGATAGGGATGCCGACCGTGAGCGTTTGGAGGAGCCGCTAGAGGAGGATGTTATGCCTCCCTTATACTTCGGGTGCGTCCGCGTTTCCTGCCAAACGTTAAGATATTTGAACGACTTACCGGACTATGAAACGGTTGCGAACCGAACCATTCGGGGTTCCAACCGTGAGAGCCGCTTGGGTTGTCGTCGTT
This sequence comes from Salvia splendens, assembly GCF_004379255.2. Lineage (NCBI taxonomy): Eukaryota > Viridiplantae > Streptophyta > Magnoliopsida > Lamiales > Lamiaceae > Salvia > Salvia splendens. The sequence continues at coordinate 41,881,590 of NC_056033.1, read as the reverse complement.
ACCGGACATAGTGGTGTTGTAGGGTGTGAGAGGAAGATGAAAATGGATATGAGAGATTGATGATGAGAATTGTGTAGTGAAAGTGTGAATTTTTTGGAGTGAAATTGGGGGTATTTATAGATGAAAGTGTGTATTTTTGGGGTAAAAAAAATAAAAAAAAAAATTAAAAAGTGGGGAAAAACGGTTATAAACGGATATAATTTTTTGGGGAAGTGAAATTTTTTTTTTTTTAATCGATTTTTTTAATAAAAATCCGATTTTAAAAAAAATAAAATAAAAAAATGTTTGAAACCAACGGCTATGCCGTTGGCGAATGGGAGACCGCCACGTGTGCGTCCGCTGGCACGGACGTGCTCGATACATCGAGCAGCGCCGTGCCAGCGGCGCGGTTGCAGCGGTGGCGGTCCTTCGCCTTGCCGCTGGCACGGACGGCGGTGGCGCCAACCGCCACCGCTGCGGATGCTCTTAGACCTTTTTTTATAGTCCACTCCATTTAAAAAGCATTATAATTTGTACTCCATTATACTTGTGCTGGCAGTGACAAATCAAAATGAGAAATTCAACGATTGACAAATCGTTTTCTCATCGACAGTGTCGATGTTAAAAGTAATAAATGACCAAATTAATCAATGATATGGACTGCTAAATGAATCTTTGTTACAATAAAATACACTATGGAAAAATTTATTCTTAATTCGAATACCATCTACTATATTTGATTATTTTCTTTTATATCATGATGCATTTCTGAAAATTATAAATTGGGTAGCAAGAGAAAAAACTTTACCATTAGCATGGATAATGGCGGATCCCGGATTTAAAAATCGTGAGATTGGACGATATAATTAATATAATAATGGATATCAATGTCAAAATAATTCCTATCGTGAAATTAAATTATATCTTGAAATCACACATATTATCATGCATGATCGTGGTGCCGAAGTTCGTTACCAATCATTGTGGGACAAGTTTCTTCATTTATTCATATGGTAACTCAGTTAAATGCATTAATAAGAGGAGAAGCGGTTTACCAATTAAACTACGCCACTGAACGACAAAGTACGAGGTATGGAGGGGCTATGCGAATATGAGTTTGAATTCATATTTGGGGCTACGGAGAATTGAATATATTTTAAGACTATAACCCCAAATAAATTTAGTATAAAAATATATTCAAATTCTCCATGCCCCAGATATGAATTCAAAAATAGTACTTTATCCAAATTATAGTTTTACCTAATATTTTTTATAATAAGAGACTATAGCGCGAGTAAATGTGTGTATAAAATTAGCCAATAATTAAATAAATGTATTTTTGCATTGGGTTAGATGTCAAACGAATTTTAATACTACCTTTTTTTTGGTAAATTAGATTTTAATCCAGAGTTGGTAATGTGAATAGTAATTTTCCAGCAATATAATGAGTTATCAAATAAACAAATTATATGATGAATTGATCAAATATTTCAAATACACACCTCAAAATCTATATTACCAATATTTTTTCTTGATTATAGAATAATTATTTAACCGACAGTGGGAGTGAGAATGATATTTTTTAATTGAGGGACAGATGTAGACAGAGACAATTGAATTTCACGTTTAAATGGAGTTTGAAATTTCAAACTTTTTTATTTGTGTATAGGGGATTATCATTTGTAATTTTGCTTGTTATGAATTTATGTGGACATACATTTTCCAAACTTTCCTAAACTTAGTACGTAGTAGTATTCCCTCCTTCGCATACACAAGTTTTGCTCTTATCCTTTCTCATAAAAAAATCAAGATGCCAATTCAAAATAAAAATAAAAATAAAAATAAAAATTAGGAGTGTGCAATGAAATTTAATTAGTAATGTGAATAAATATTAATTCTACATTAATGAGCTATTAACACCAAGTTATAATACTTGATTAAATAAATAAATTGAAAAGTGCTACTAACAGTTTTATTTTCACACAAAAAGTACGGATTTTAAGATGAATTCATCAAAAATAATAGTTACAATTAATATTTATCTTTAAAGCATCTAATCTAGTTTACGGTTTAAATTTAAATTTTGTTTAGTTAATTACTACAGAAATTGAAAGGAAAACTGAGAGATTTGTTCAGATCTTCATATCATTGTTGTAAATTGATTCTCCCAACTTAAAATTTTTTTTGCTTCCAATTGATAGACGTACGTTCTCAAAATTCTTATTTAAGATCATTTTGAAATGATCTATTTATTGTGTTCATTGTCAAATAAACTATGATTCTATACTTTTTGGTAAGTCGGACTTTAAGTAGTAGTAGTAGTAGCTAGCTACTTTTTGGACAGTGTTTTCTCTTGAATTATGACTTGTTTTTAGTTTGGCATTTACTAGGATGGAATCTTCACTTTATATCTAATATAATAGTACTACTATATAGTAACATTTTCTAATATAATTTAAACCCAAATTCACTTCTGAAGAAACATCAATTTCACATTTTCATACACAGTATTTTCACAAAACAAGATATTTATTCATGGTGCACTTAATAGCATTACAATAGTAACACTTGACAACTGATTCATCATTTTATTCGACGTAACATTAAAATAAGAAGGAAAACAAGATAGATGAATCTCCACAAGTTATTTCAGCGCAATTTAACCGACATATGGAGCGGTAACGACGTAACCACATCCATCCACCCAAACCCTGACGCGGGTACAATTGATTTCTTTGGTAGTGGGAGTTCCTTCTAGTATAATTATTGCCCTCACGAACTTATTCTCACTCTCAATCACCTCCGCCGCCTCCTCGCCCTTCTTCCCCACCAACTCCGGCCATGCTTCCTTCCCTATACCTATATTCACATTAAAATCAAATATTAATTTCATGACAAGTTATTTATAGAAATATATTATAATTATATGAAATAAAAACATATGTAGATAAAACTAATGTTGTTCTTGCCTGGACAGAATGATGGAAAATCTAGTATTGACTGCATGCTTGATTTCTTTGTGAGTGAAGTAGATGAATTGGTTGATGATGGTAGATTCCACACTTCACACCATATTTATAGCGAGAATGAGAATTGCACGTTTAAAATATTATTTGAAAAATGGGACCATTGCAATTCTTTTTATTTATTATTTAGGAGATTATAATTTTCAATTTCGATTGTAATCAATATATGTGGAGAATGGAGATACTATCATTCAAACTTTCACTCTCACTTCTAATTAGCCTTCGTTCCTCCACATACCAAGTTAATTTGATATTATCCTCTTATAGAAAATCTAGAGTGTGCCAATTCAAAAAAATAGTCTCATAATCAAATTTTTTACTATTGATAATGGTGATGGTAACTTCATCGGTAAAATTTACAGACGGATTGGTAATACGTTGGTAAATTTACTGTCGGTAATTCGTCAAAAACATGTTTCTATCATTAAATCCATAATAAATTCCGTCCTTTATTCAATGGAAAATCCTTCAAATATATTACTTCCATACTTTACATCATATCCAACCATTTATTCAACATAACTTTATAATAAAAAGTACAAATATGGTTACACACTTAAAAAGTAATACAAGTATTCATAACTTAACCAACGGTGGGAGCACGAACGACGCGGCCGTGATCGTCAACCCAAACCCAGACACGGTCGCAGCGGAAATCCCTAGTGACGGGAGTTCCATCTTTTAGAACTATCGCATTCACATTCCGATTCTCCTTCTCTACCACCTCCGCCGCGTCATCGCCGTTCTTCCCCACTAACTCCGGCCACGAAGTTTTTCCTATTCAAACATTCATAGTAGTAACACTTTATAATACTATAAAGTAATATGTAATGAAAACATATGTAAAGAGAAGGTGGTTCTTGCCTGGACAGCTTGACATGATCTTCTATATATATATCGATTGATTGATTGATTTCAAATTCAAGAAGTGGATATTTGATTATCCTAATTTGGCAATATATTTATAGGGAGAGAAAGAGAGAGATTGGACGTCATGAAGTTTGAAAAAATGAGCCGAATTTGTTGAATGGTGAATAATCTCGCCTAACTCTATCTTTAATTGTCGGTGATTTCAATCTTTTTTTCTTTTCTTTGAAATTAATGCAACCCTCATTTTTCTAAAAAAATTAATGCAACCTTCTTTACTTTTGATTAATCTACTATCACGTGTTAATAGTCGTGTTAACTATGTTTATAGTATAATAATAATTGTGTCAACCTTGTCGATCGATGGTGAGTGACACATCAACCTTATCATATGAGAACGTGGTTAAACGAGAACTCTTCTTATTGTAATAATATGAGAATCATTTTTAGTTCTTACATTGCAATTACTTATGATATATACATTTTTTGGCTAAATGAATGCAGATTTGGGTTCAAAGCCTACAAATAACACAAATGTATTTGTTTCCGAATGTAGGCGTGAATTAAAACAAAATCTTGTGATTGTAAGAATATTTACACACTTGCATTGAATATTATACTATAATACCCACTCCGTTCCACTATAGTCGAATTATTTTTCTATTTTTGAAAAGTTTCGTTATAGTTAAATTATTTTCATATATGGTGATGATAATTAACAAATACATAATTAATGATCAACCGTGCTCTTGCCAGCGGCACGGTTGTGGGCCCGGGCGGTACTATTCATGCCTGCTCTCTGGCAAGAGCACAACACCCACAACTGTGCTCTTCCGCAAGGACGAGCACAATTAATTTAAAATTCAATTAAACAATAACATTTCCATAATATTAAAATTCATTTAAAAACCACAATAAATATTACAAATGACAAATAAAATTAAACATTACATAATTAAAATCCTAAAAATGAAAAATTATATAATTAAACTCCTAAAAATTAAAAATTACATAATTAAAATCCTAAAAATTAAAAAAACCACTACTCGTTGCGGAATTTCGCCCACATGTGGTTGATTAGGTCTTCTTGTAGTTGATTGTGGATTCGAGTATCGCGCATTGTGTGTCTTGTCTCGATCCTCTGGCCAACCGTCGTATGCTCGCCTCGGCGTGGGGGAGACCTCGCTGTTGAGCTTCCGGCTTCGTCCTCGTCGTAGAAGCTAGCCGCCCTCGGCCCTTCGTCGGCTATAATCATGTTGTGTAATATAATACACGTGAACATGATGTCGGCGATATTATTCACGTACCACAGCCGAGCCGGGGCCTTCACAATGTTGAATCGAGCTTGAAGGACCCGAAGGCTCTTTCGACGTCCTTCCGCGCTGACTCTTGACGCTGCGCAAAAAGAACCCGTCTCGGGTCGTGCGGGTTGTGGAGCGTCTTCACGAACGTCGACCACCTTGGGTAGATACCATCGGCGAGATAGTAACCCATGCGGTATGTATTTCCGTTGATGGTGAAGTCGATCGTCGGTGCTACACCATTCATCACATCATTGAAGAGTGGTGAAGAATAGAGCACGTTCAAGTCGTTGTTGGATCCGGCAACGCCGAAATATGCATGTCAAATCCATAGGCGATAGTCGGCGACCACCTCAAGGATAAGTGTTGGGCCGCCGCCTTTGTGACCGCTTAAGTGTTGCCCCCTCCAAGCAGTCGGGCAATTCTTCCACCTCCAATGCATGCAGTCAATGCTGCCAAGCATTCCGGGAAAGCCATGGACTGATTCGTGAAGACGAAGCAACCGTTGGCAATCATCGGTGGTGGGTGCCCGAAGGAATTCTTCCCCAAAAGCAGAACGAACGCCCTCGCAAAAATTCTTTAAACAAAGGATTCCAGTGGACTCACCGATATGCAAATACTCGTCGAAGATGTCGGCCGTTTGCCCAGTAGCGAGTTGTCGGATGGCACACGTACACTTCTGCAACGCCGTGATACTTTGCCGGCCGGCTGCATCTACACCTGTTTGAAAGTATTCAACACGTGCGGATAATGTGTTGACAATTCGCATGAACAAGCGCTTTGACATGCGAAAACGGCGCCTGAAGTAATCTGCCGGAAACCGCGGATGGTCGGCAAAGTAGTCGGCCCTTTCGTGGGCTCCCTCCCGGTCACGATGGATGTAGCGGCGATTTGATCTAGTGCGTTGAGGAGGATGAGCGGGGGTATTCGCCGCGACATATGCTTCGTAAGCGGCACGATGTTGTTCGTAGTATTCTTGTTCTTCGCGCTCCGCTTCCGCCATGAGATGAGTGGAATCCATTTGATGTTTTGAGTGAATGTTGAATGTGTTGATAGTTTGTATAAGAATTATGAATGAGAGATGAATGAGAGGTGAATTGATGTGATAAATGTGTGATGAATGTGTGTATTTATAGATGATTTTGGGAAAAAATAAAAATAAAAAAAATCAAAAAAATTCAAAAAAAATGGGAAAAACGGCCATATTTTTGGGATTTGGAAAATATATTTTTTTTTATTTTTTAGCATTATTTATAATTAAATACCGATTTTTTTAAAAAAAAATAAAAAATGTTTAAACACAACGGCTATGCCGTTGACGAATGGGAGCGCGCCACGTGTGCGTCCGCTGGCACGGACGTGCTCGATACATCGAGCAGCGCCGTGCCAGCGGCGCGGACGGCGGTGGCGACGGACACCACCGCTGCGCATGCTCTTACTATCAAAATATTTTATCATCATGCAAACTCTATTATTTTATTTAGCACTATTATTTTAAGTGGAGTCTTATACAATTTATTATTCCTGACATTATTATTATATTATTATTATCATTATCATTATCATTATCATGTAAATTAATAAATCATTATAACTAAATCTCAGTATTATTTTTAGAAATAGGACCACTATTTTACGTCATCATTATTACTATCAGTTTAAGAAAATTGACTTAAATGATAATAAAAATTATACATATTAGTCATAATTCAATTATTAAAATTATTGTTAAATTATATATAACTGATTAAAATTTAAAAAAATTCTCATATTTTCCTATCATTTCCAAATACTCCATCGTAAGTGTAATTTGTAATGAATTATTTCATTAGAGATCACTTTTTAGAATCATATTCCTTAACAATATTATTTCCATGAAAAACAAACATACTACAATAGGCATTGTTAATAATTTTGTCCTAAAACATTTTATAAATGACAACAAACTTATGCACAAATTTTTATAAATACGATTGACATACTAATAGGTAACAAAAATGAGACACATGCTTATTTATATTTATATCCTTAAATCAATGTTGTTGTGGTCTAATCTGACCAAACATCTTAGTGATTGATGGATCATAGCTGATTGACACGCATTTCATATAACTATTAAATTATTACTCCATAAACTATGAAAAGATCGATTACAGAATATTTTTTTATTCGTTAATTTTATTTTATTTGTAATGTTCGATTATTTATATCTACCTATTCGTATTGAGCGTATACGTATTTGTCCTATCAAAAATTGTGAATTCGATGATAGTTGAATCAACATGGTGTTAGGATCGTCGACTGCAACATTAGTTTGATATTGTCCGCTTTGGGTCAAGCCTGCATGGATTTGTTTTTGGGTCACTCCCAAAAGGCCTCAAACTAATTGGGGTTGGACAGGAATTATATACACCTTCCAACTTCTCTCCCTCATCCAATGTGGGATGGGTTTGTAACCCAACAAACCTCCCCTCAAACCGAGACCACATCGGGAACGCAGTCGACACGAACATGGGTCGTTCCAGCCCTGGCCCCTGGGTCATCCTGGGTCCGACTCTAACCCGAGTCCTTCAAGGCCCGACCCTAACCGGGGCTCATCCAGGCACAACCCATAGCCACCTGGGCTCTGATACCACTCGTTAGGATCGTCGACTGCAACATTAGTTTGATATTGTCCGCTTTGGGTCAAGCCCGCACGGATTTATTTTTGGGTCACTCCCAAAAGGCCTCAAACTAATTGGGGTTGGACAGGAATTATATACACCTTCCAACTTCCCCTACTCATCCGATGTGAGATGGGTTTGTACCCCAACAAACCTCCTCTCAAACCGAGACCACATCGGGAACGCAGTCGACACAAACATGGGTCGTTCCAGCCCTGGCCCCTGGGTCATCCTGGGCCCGACTCTAACCCGAGTCCTTCAGGGCCCGACCCTAACCGGGGCTCATCCAGGCACAACCCATAGCCACCTGGGCTCTGATACCACTTGTTAGGATCGTCGACTGCAACATTAGTTTGATATTGTCCGCTTTGGGTCAAGCCCGCACGGATTTGTTTTTGGGTCACTCCCAAAAGGCCTCAAACTAATTGGGGTTGGACAGGAATTATATACACCTTCCAACTTCCCTCCCTCATCCGATGTGGGATGGGTTTGTAACCCAATACATGGATGGTATATGTAAACATCTAAAAATGAACACAAATGTAGTGATGCTAGTAGGAAAATTGGTGACATATATTTGACGACATATCTTAGGGTAAAAGGAAAATCATTTCTTGCTTTTTCTTTCAACATCTCTACCACCGCCGCACTTCTATTTTCACCATTTTATTTTGATTCTTTTTAGATAATAATCTAGTGGAATGTTAATTATAGAGGAGTACATGAAATTAAGATCCTATTTCCTAAGGAACTAATATGATTTCAATATTATGTTTGGTCAATATTTTATCAAATGGGAAAATTAATAAGAAGTTCAAAAACTAAAAAATAGTATTTTAAGAATATATAGTACTAGCTTTTAAAGGGTTTTTTTTTTGTTCTAGTTTCCGAATTGTGAACCAGGAATACTAACTACTACTTACTATCAAAATATTTTATCATCATGCAAACTCTATTATTTTATTTAGTACTATTATTTTACGTAGAGTCTTATACAATTTATTATTCCTGCCATTATTATTATTATTATATTATTATTATTATCATTATCATGTAAATTAATAAATCATTATAACTAAATCTTAGTATTATTTTTAGAAATAGGACCACTATTGTACGTCATCATTATTACTATCAGTTTAAGAAAATTGACTTAAATGATAATAAAAATTATACATATCAGTCATAATTCAATTATTAAAATTATTATTAAATTATATATAACTGATTAAAATTTTAAAAATTCTCATATTTTCCTATCATTTCCAAATACTCCATCGTAAGTGTAATTTGTAATGAATTATTTCATTAGAGATCACTTTTTAGAATCATATTCCTTAACAATATTATTTCCATGAAAAACAAACATACTACAATAGGCATTGTTAATAATTTTGTCCTAAAACATTTTATAAATGACAACAAACTTATGCACAAATTTTTATAAATACGATTGACATACTAATAGGTAACAAAAATGAGACACATGCTTATTTATATTTATATCCTTAAATCAATGTTGTTTTGGTCTAATCTGACCAAACATCTTAGTGATTGATGGATCATAGCTGATTGACACGCATTTCATATAACTATTAAATTATTACTCCATAAACTATGAAAAGATCGATTACAGAAAATTATGAGAGTTTTAATGAAAAATGTAACATTAACTTATTTCATTAAAAAGAGTATCTAGACAATGTTATTTGCATATTTCCGTTACCTAATAAAAAAAATATATAACACCAGAGGGCAGAGGTACCTAGATAAACACTTAATTTCATTTGGGGTAATTGTGCACTATTTTTAGATATTTTTACCCTTTTTGCTCTTTTTAGTTTTAATGAATTTTTTAGTTTTTATGTTATCTTTCTCTCATCTATTCTCACTTTTTTCACATTTTCTTTTCTTCTTATTATTTATTTAATTTCTTATTTATCTCGCTCATTCTCAATTTAATTTAATTAATTTAACAATTAATAGTATATTTAATACACACATCAAACATAAAATAATAAGAATTTTAATTATTTATATACATTAAAATAAACTAAAATAAAACTACAAATATTTTTATAGACAATCATTTTGACAAGATTTATTATTATGCAAATAAAAATATATTTTTTCATTACTTTTAATAGCAAGTGTAAATACGACATTATTCTTAAGATGTGTCATAGATAAATTTTCTTCTTGCATAGTATCTAAGCAAATTGGTTTCAACTTTTCCCCATTTCTATAAAGAATATCTAGAAAAAATTAAATTATTATCTTTTATTTAATTTGTTTTTTAAAATAATGTTTCAAATTAAAATTAAATTTAAATTGATCTGCATTGAATATTTGTTGTTAAACAAAATTAAATTGAGAATAAATGGAGAGGTGATTAAGAAATTAATTAAATAATAAGAAAGAGAAGAAAATGAAAATCGAGATAGAAAGGATAATAGAGAAAAAATAAACATAATAACTGAAATATTCCTATATTAAAATGGACAAAAGGGCAAAAGTCTCAAAATAGTGCAAAAGTACCCCAAATGAAATTAAGTCTTTATCTAGAGACTTCCGGCGATATATTTTTTACTAGGTACCGGAAATATGCAAACCACATTGTCCTTAGACCTTTTTTATAGTCCACTCCATTTTAAAAGCATTATAATTTGTACTCCACTATACTCGTGCTGGCCGTGACAAATCAAAATGAGAAATTCAACGATTGACAAATCGTTTTCTCATCGACAATGTCGATGTTAAAAGTAATAAATGACCAAATTAATCAATGATATGGACTGCTAAATGAATCTTTGTTACAATAAAATACACTATGGAAAAATTTATTCTTAATTCGAATACCATCTACTATATTTGATTATTTTCTTTTATATCATGATGCATTTCTGAAAATTATAATGGCGGATATCAAGAGAAAAAACTTTACCATTAGCATGGATAATGGCGGATCCAGGATTTAAAAATAGTGAGATTGGACGATATAATTAATATAATAATGGATATCAATGTCAAAATAATTCCTAGCGTTGATCCATAATACTATCATTTTTGGATTATACGAAATTCATTTTTAGTTCGTTTTAAAAATTTCAAATTATAAAAATTACAGAGTTCATTTGTAGATTGTTTTAGTTCTTTTTTTCTAAAATAAACTACTCCACATATTATGTAATACTATATGTGTGATAAATAATTCAATCAACTAGTCATGAATATTAAAATTAGTACACTATAGTTTTGCTAATTATTATTATTATTCGAGTGTGGTGTGCTTTGAAGAAAAATTATTGTGTACATCTCCACATAAAAGACTATACATGGAATATTACGTTTTTCTTTTTCTCCTACTGAAAATCATGGAAAACCCTAATTTGAACATCAGAGAAACAGCTTTGGGGGAATCCGATTCCGTTTCCGATTCCATTGTCTGTGTTGATATATATGTTTGTTGATGATCAAATTTGTTTGTTTGTTTGTTTATGATTGAAACATTTTTGCAGAAAAGCAAAACTTACGAGCTTGTGGATGTTGCCAAGGCTGTCGTCGTGTACGCCCCACGCTCTCTATTGTTTTTTACTATTGTTGTAAAAAAAAGTCAGAGAAGAAGAAGAAGCTGCTACTATAATAGTAGTATTAGATATGCTATGTTTGAACAACTCTTGTAGAATCTAATTCAACTTGTTATCTGAATTATGCTGTCTCGTCTACCAATTCAAGAATATTTGAGTTGATTCATTTACCTTTTCAACAGAATGTTAGAGTAATGGTGATTTAGTGAAGTCTGGAGTCCACTTACTAAAAATGGAAAAAAGTAAATGTGTTTTAAAATTGTGAACCTCTTGAGATTGAGTTGCCATCTTCAACATCAAAGATTCCAACTCAGTGAAGAGGCTGGTTCGATTTTTCCAAGATCAGACATAGTTCCTCGGCACCTTTTAACTTGGACATTCAATTTTCTATCTCCCCATCGAGTCGCTTTGCCTCCTCGTTGGCCTATGTGAGTTTCTGCGCTTTTGAATGATGTTTAAAACCTACATATTTCATGTTTGATTACGTTTTTGAGGACTTGTGTGTTTACTCCATTTAGGCGCAATATCATCATTTAATTGCTTTTCTACAAACTTATTTTTTTTTTGTAAAGAATAAAATATTTATTTCGATTTAGGGGTGTAATGAAAGATGTATGTCAATTTACTTCAGTACAACATTTTTTTTACAATTTTGACAAACTAAACACTATCTTTATGATGAGATGATTGTTTTGCTTATGTGCCGAAAGATGCTAAATTTTATCTTTTCGGCAATTTACCCTCTAATTTATAAGATAAAATTTATGAAAAACATCTGACCCAAATTCAATCATATTTAAAAATATGATAAAATTTATGAAAAACATCTGACCCAAATTCAATCATATTTAAAAATATTATGAAAGTACTTATATTGTACAGTAATCTAAGATTTGGGCAAAATATTTATGATAAATCTAGGCAAAAAATAAATAAAAATAAAAATTCCTTTCTCATGCTATTGTCACAGCGAGGTTTCTCTCTCTCTCGACGATTTCGACTCCCAAATTCACACACAAACGCACAGATCATCCACAGCAGAAGCCATCGTCAAGCCGCAACCGCTGCGTGCTCTATTTTCCCCAAATCATCTATTCTTTTTGGCTTTTTGCTCGGATTTGGAGGTTTTACATTACAATAACCCCTCTCTCATCGCACTTCTTAGCTCTTTTTACCCCGCTTATGGTTTTGTTCTTCTATTACCCGCGGTTCCTCGTAGAAATTGCTATTTTCCGATAATAATCTGTGGTTTCTGTTTGTGTGCTTAATGCAGGCGGAATTGAGCTGAATTTAACTAACGTAAATCGCATCGCATCGCACATGCGGCGTTCGATGGCATGCACCGAATAGGATACGTGGCCGCGCCGCCGTTGCTTTCGATTTAGGCGCGAATTGGATAATACGATGTCGCATCTGGTGGTGAAACTGCGGCGGCAGGCGGTGGCGCCATGCATGACATGCCCGCTCTGCCACAAGCTCTTCCGCGAGGCCACCACTATCATCGAGTGCCTCCACACATGTAATTGCTTGCTCTAATCGGATTTGTTATCTCGTGGTTGTTGTTTGGTTATTCCAATTTTCACTTGTTTGCTTTTAGTGCGTATGTGTTTGCGATCTGGTTATTTGGGCTTTGTCGTGGATTGTTTGTTACTTAGTTTCTCTGATTATGTGTTTTCTTCGCCGGCAACGTATGCGATTGATTTTGAGGTCGATGGGGATTTGATCATTTTTTCAGTTTGTTCATGTCAGCTGAGATGTCAATTAGGATTGCTGGCTTTCCTGATTTAGTGATCTGATTGGTATTTTGGAATTTCGTGTGTGGTTGTTTGGCACAATATTGATTAATTGACTGAATATTGTGCATGCCAAATTTCATTTGTCGACTCCAAACATGGTGTAATCTTGAGATACTCTGGCTTAAGGTCCTCTTTACCCAACCTCACTGGACCTATTGTGTTCTAACAAATGTATAGAGATGTAAGTAAGAAACAGCTTACGTCATTAGTAGTTGGAGAATCAATCAGGAGTGTTTTCATTCTAGATCTTGAGAACTGCATGGAAAATTGTAGGAAATTTCAGCAAAGATCTCATACCTATTGGCATGCCCTATTCATTGGCGACATTTTCTATAAGCCTGGCTTCCTTGATTTTACCTGCATATCATCTTTGACAATTTGCTCCTTGCTTCGATATCATACTAGTTAAAAGATTGTTTGTGAAAGACTAGTATATCACGTGTTTGAAAATCTAGCCTCAAACCTATAGATTTATATCTTCGTGCGTTCAGAACTTATAAGCTGTGAGAAACCTTTCGCTGTATCTACTTTGTGTGATTTTTAGTAGTATTTGTCTAATATATCTGGATTTCTTTTCTATGACTATAGTTTGCAGGAAGTGTATAAACAAGAAGCTCTCAGATGAGGAAATGGAATGCTGTCCAGTATGCAATATTGATTTGGGATGTGTTCCATTGGAAAAGTTGAGGTTGGAATCCGTTTTCCCCTATTTCCAGTTAGTTTTCTCATCTGTGTATTTATCCCAGACTAGACATAAATCCTCAATATAAGTTTCTGTAGTTTCTTTCTTTATTGCCTATTACGACGAACAATGACTTAGACAACATCCTGAAAGGCTTACAAATGTTAGATCTGTTAATTCATATTCACTACTTTTCTATTTTGTACCGAGAGGTGGCAATTCATAGCTAGATTCATGTACAGAAACTATGAAGGTTCTAGATTTATGCACTTTACACTGGCTGTGCTTCTCTTGTGATCATTTCAGCACACTGCATGGAATGATTATTGCTCAACTTCACTCTGTACGGAACTCATGGAGATGTAGGATCTATGATGGGAAAAGAGTGAAATGCTCATGACACTTGACTTGATAATTTTAGCGTAATATTTATCTTGAAAACTTAAGTGTTCATGTATCTACTACATAGTGTGGACGGTGCACTAACTTTGGCGTGCTCCCAATCACTTCGAAGCTACCCTCATGAACCTAAACTAGCCAATTTATTTGTCTACACCAGTGAGCTCAAGTTTGTTCTTTTTTCTGCACCTGTGTCTTTCAATGAAAGATAACCATCCCTCTCTCTCTCTCTCTCTCTCCATATTGTATCTTATGTTCTGTTAATCAGGCTGGACCATAATTTGGAAGATGTGAGGGCAAAAGTATTCCCTTATAAGAGGATGAAAGTGAGAGCTCCTGAAGTTGTATCTCCTGTTACATTACCTGCAAAGAGAAAGGAAAGATCTCTCTCATCATTGGTAGTTAGCACTCCTAGGGTTTCAACTCAGAGTGGAATGACTGGACGACGATCAAAATCCATAACCAGGAAAGCATCAAGAGGTTCCAGTTTCACTATAGAGAAACCTATTATAAAAGAAGATAACTCCATGGATGATCACCATGAAAACTCTAGCTCACCTGAGACACTAAATAGATCTACTCAGAATATGAGGCAGGTATGACATATGGTTCTGAAGCTTATGAACACATCCTCTATGCATTTACAAAACCCAATCCATGCTTATGATAATGTTTTATGCAGAGTTCTGTTGCTAGTGATCCATCCAATCACCCTAGTCCTGATAAGGGAAGAGAGAATGGATCTGAGACTTGGGAAGAGATGGGTGACCTTTGGAAACCATTGAATTGTTTGGTGGAGGCAGCAAATAGAAGCAAGTCTTCAAAGTGTAACATGCAAGGAGATCTAGCTAAATCAGAAGCTCCAAATTCCCTTGACAACGAGGGACCTCCAAATAAAAGCAGAAGTAAAGAAAACAGGCAGAAACCAAAGGTTCAAAATGTCAAGAATTTCAATGACCATATCCCTCCAGATTCTGGAAGGCCCAAAAAGTTCCGCAAAGCTCGTCAAAAGAAGGCGCAGGAATTCGCAGAATTTAGACTCCCTCCTCAGGTTGTGTTTGGTGCTGGTGCTAAATTCGACCGCAAGAATCATCCAATTTGGTTTTCACTGGTATCAGATGGGCAGTAAGTTTTCATACATAGATCATAACTTCTGAAATACGGATATGGATATCTGTGTCTGGTTATTTGCTTATCTGATTACTTAATGTACTACCTCAGGGAAGGCGATGCACTGTCCTTGCCTCAGATAGCTGCAAGTTACTTGAGAATTAAGTGAGTTTGGACAAACTGCTATTATCTTAACATTTTCTTGTATTGCACAACTAGAATGATTAAAAATTAACCTTGGTAACTTAATTTGGTCAGAATGAACCTCTTCAGATGCTAGTATTGCGTTACGAGAGTAAGTTCCTCGAAAAGATATGTACAAATTTATTTGGTATTTATGTAACTTCCCTCATAATTTAGATCATTTGGGCGTGATTGTATTTTGGTTGGACCAAATCAATAGAATTCATAGCAATAGAGTCATTCGTTGTTAAGTTTTTTGAACTTAGGTATGGCTTTGATATCTGAAAAGTTTCATGTTGGCACAGTTTTCTTCCAAAAACATTTATATGCTTGAACGTTTTACTCGTAACACATTTCCACTCTTCAAAGACGCCTCTAAACATCTCTTTACAATGTAAGACTTGTTAAGTCAACTGAACTATTTCCCTTTTCTGTAAGGAATTGCTTCCAGTGTAATAATATGCTTATCATCTGTTTCATGCATATACTATCTCTACCTACATATTTTAGGCTTCTACTGCTTTTCCTCAGTGCTTCAGCTTTTGATTTTACGTGACTATAGTCTATAATTGTGTTTGTATCAGTGATGCAACAATATCTGGGATTTTTTAGGATGACTATTGTTATTGGCAGGCTAAATTTCTCCACAGCATACATCTATGATTTCAGTGCTGATATATATATTTACAGATTACCACTCAATCATTTGGGTCTGTTTTGTCAGTTTGGAGGATCTTTTTTAATGGTGGATCAGGGCTATTTTCTTATTATGAATAGCTGCCTCTTATCATATAATTGAATCCACATGCATATTGCAAAAGTCCCTGGCTTGCTCTTACATATGAATTGTGTAACCGATCCTCATGCATTGTCTTGCTTTCCGTTATTGCTTCATGCTTAATTTCACTACATAAAACATGCTTATCATTTTCTTTGTTGGTTGGTTTTTAAACCATTGTAATCATTTGATGCCATGGAATATCTCAGTAGCAATCTAGCAAGAGAAAATCAGTTTGAACTTAATGAGGAAGAGTTCATACTTGCAGGAGGTTTCTAATATACACAAAATTAGTTTGTTTTTCTTCCCCGCTTCATGAATTTTTCTTAGCTATGTTTTTCAGCCAGAGAAATAGCAGAATTCTGAATTTTGTTATTCACTTTCATTTGTAATCATGCTTCATCACTATTTTGGTCTTGCTTTTCTGCGCATTCGTTCTCGCTGATCTTCTTGAGGAGGTTTAAGTACATAAGGAAATCATAACTGTAAGATTTTGATTCATTTCATATGAAAATTTTAGCATAATAGGCTATGTAAGGGCAAATACTTTACAATGAAGTACTGTTAGTACGAGTTAATGTTTTAAAGTAATCTGTTTCTCATTGCATTATTAACAGGGATGGGGGCATGCCGGTTTCTTGCATTCAAAAATACCTGAAGCTGAAGCTAGATCTTACAAGTGAAGAAGAGGTAAACTAATCATCATCATGTTCGTTTAAAATGAAAAGGTGAGGTGAACATTGTGTTTTTCTGTTTTATGCTACAGATAGAAATAAAATGCATGGGACAAGCAGTGATGCCAACGTGGACACTGAATACTGTAGTGGCTCGATGGCTCGAATCAACCACCACCGAAAAAGTGGTTGTGAAAATTGGTTCATCAGCAGAGGATCTGGTAATGGAATTAGGGTATGCTCGTAGGTCATGAAACCACATCACCATGTTATGACACCACACCATTTGCCCGTTCATCAGATTCTAGTCTTCAAGATACTTACTCTTGTTGGTGTTACTTATATTCGTTAGTTACTATTTATGCTTTTTATCACCAAAAAACTAATTTGAAAACGAATGAATAGTTTCGAGCACAACAGTGGATCCAAACCCTGAATAGTTTTAGCTAAGGTATTCTCATGCAATTCTATAGTAGTACTACGGAGTACTACTATTTAGTAATCGTCTTCGGTCCTTTACCTTTTTACATCAATACATCTTACAACTAAACAGAAGTTTGACCTAAGATTGATGCTAATAAAACATGAAATTCACTGAAAAAATAACAATTCAATTTTCAAATTAAAATGTTAAACTTACATCCACAAACAAATCTATTTTCAAGTTAAAATACTAAACTCAAGTCTGAGACAAATGAGTACGGCCTTCATCCACAAAAAAATATAAAATCAAGGCAAATATTAGCTTTATCCACGAAAAATAATCTTGATAGTGAATTACATATAATTTAATGTAAAATCGATAAAATATGAGAAAAATGACTAAAAACATGATTGAAGTATTACTAACAAAAAGTAACTCACTTATTGAAGTATAAAACTTAAGAGGACTAACTAATTTAGGTGGACAAACTAAATTAAAAGTGTGAAATACAAAACTTACTATAAATAGATACTATAAATTAATTTAGATAAACGTATAAATGAAAAAAATAGAATTAGTAATTTTCATGGAGAGACATGTATATTAGTAAAATAGTATTCATAAATCACAAATTAAGTAGTACTAGTCATCGGAAAAAGTAGGATTGAGGACATGATTGAGAAAAAGGTAAAATGATTTTTAGTATATTATGATATTATGAAAGTGAAGTACACATCACAATAAAACAATCATTATTCACAATTCACATTCATAAAATCGACCATTTCAAAATAAAAAGTAACTAAAATTGTGTTTCAACTTTCAACAAATTTAATCTCTTCATCAGAAAAAGAATGGCTAACTAAAACACATCGCCACTCCAATTTCTGCAACAACAACAAAATTCCCCCAAATTCAAAAAAAGCCCTAATTTCCTCAAAACCTGGTTCCAACCACCGACGGCAATCCGCCTTCCGCCACCTCATCCTCATCCAGGAACAAATCCTCCGTCATCCTAAACGCCGCGTGCGCCACCACCACCGCCACCACCGCGATCGAAACCGACACCACAACGTTCAGCCACACGTTCGTCAGCACCAGCGCCAACACCGTCACGACCGCGAGCGCCGCCAGCACGGCGCGATCGTCCACCGCGCGGCCGAGCAACACGATCGGCTCGTCGCGGGAGAAGTAGAGTACGAGCCAGAACACGAGGACGATTAGAAACACGATCATCGAGATCGGGTGGTAGAGCAGGCTGAGGAAGACGATTATGAGCGCGATCATCGCGTAGTTCACGCGGAAGTAGCTGAGGTTGCGCCTCAGGCGGGCGGAGAGGTCGGCGAGGCCGTCGGGGAAGTTGTAGGAGGACGGGTGGGATAGGAACTCGCGCCACGAGCGGCGCGTGGGGAAGACCGACTCCGTGCGAGACTTGAATTGCGGAGGAGCACGCCGGAATCTTCGCCGGCGCCGCTGTACGGAGGGAGGCTGCTGTATCCGGCCGGCGACGACGACATTGGTTAGGGATTTGGATTCAGAAATTAGAGGAAGCGGCGGCGGCGGAGTGTTTGTTTGTGATGAATATATAATTCATGAATTACAGTACTACTATAAAATTACGGATACATCAAATCTTATCTTCTTGATTATTTTTGATTCCCAGAAATTCATTTTGAAGGTGCAACCAATAATTGACTAATCAAAGCCTACTTTATTTATTAATTTCTCATTATTTCGGATTCAAATATTTTCCGTTTTAATGCAAATTTTTTTGATCCGTTGTGACGCTCAAGTAAAAGAAAAAGTTGTGTAAAATATCTATTGTAAAATATTGATATTGAGCTTAGATAAAATTAAAACAATTATGCAATTAAAACAAATCATTAGAAACACTATCAAATTATACCAATGGTAATCGCGCAATTTCACGAGAAAAACCTTTGAATATTTGTTGTTAACTTGATTTTTCAAAACTTATTTGTTTTCTCATTTTTTAACATTTGAATATTTTTGGTTAAACACTTGAATTTGAATTGTAGTGAAGTAGTATTAACTTTGTTTTCTAGAATATGGTGTGAGTAAGTTGTGAATAATGAAAACTACTAATATCATTGCAATGAAACATATGAAAATTATTGTATCGAAATTTCAAACACGAAATTCAACACGAAATTCATAATGCATATCTAGTCCATATCAAAACAATTTCATGCGGCCAAGGGGAGGATAAGGGGCATTTGTCCGTCCCATAGTAGATGTCATACTTGGGATATGACACGAGATTTTAGAAGATGTTATTTTGTGTGTTAAGTGGTGAGAGAAAATATAATTTTATAATTGATGTAAGAAGGAACTTTTTCCAAAAGAGGAAATGTGACATCTTTTATGACAAACTAAAAAGGAAAATGTAACATCTACTATGAGACGGATGAAGTACTATTTTGTTATATAATAATTTACTAAAATGAGTCCAACATTAGTTATACATTGCGGCAAAAGAGGGAGGGAATTCAGCCACATGTCGTTAGTGATACTAAAAGATGCACTTTCGCAAACAGTTTGGATTGCGTTTTATATAATTAATAAAAAAAGCATTGGTATTCACAAATTTCTAAAATAAAGAATTTTGGTATAATTCTACTTTCTTTTTTTTCCTAATTTTAAAATTGATTAAAAATATTATAAACTTTATTTTTCACCTCCGGCCCAAACAAAATATTTTTAGCAATATTTTACGTGAGAAATTGTGAAATCTTTTTAAGTTCATGTCTAATTACACTATTTTATTCTTTATAGCCACCGATAAAAATAATAACAGTTACGCTATTTTATTCTGAGTGCGGCTAGTTTTAAAATTTAATAAAAAAAATTATGTTTAGTTCATAACTCCCGAAATTGATTGACATTAAAAATAATAATAAAGTAGTACGAGTACAATTTATATATTAGGTACTTAGAGCAACACGTGAATAGCATCACTCAATACAAGATTCATCACTTTATTGGATATAACTTTAAAATACAAAGGGAACATAAAAGAAAGATGGATCTCCGAAGATAATAATCATACACAGTTTAATCGACAGTGGGAGTGACAATGATCTCGTTCACCACAACCCAGACGCGGTTGCAGCTGAAATTCAAGATCTTGGGAGATCCTTCTTTTATAATTATCGATGTCACAAACTCATTCTCACTCTCTATTATAGCCGATGCCTCTTCCCCGTTCTTCATCAACAACTCTGGCCACGAATTCTTCCCTATACATACATTCACAATAAAATTAACTAAATATTTCATCTCAACTTATATATATATAGAGAGAGGGACATTCAACAAAATATATGTAGCTAGAGAGAATTAATTAAGGTTGTTCTTGCCTGGACATATTGATTCATCTACTATTGATTGCATGCTTGCTTCTTGCTTGAGTGAATTTTAGATGATTGATGATGCTATATTTGCAAAGACTTCACAACGTATTATTTACACAGATAAATAGATAGAAAGAGACAATTGCACGTTTACAGATTTTTCACGTTTAGAATAAAGTTTGAAAAATGGGACAATTGCAATTTTTTTATTATCATTTTGCAATATTTCTTGCTATGAATTTATGAGGAGATACATTGTCCAAACTTTCTCCTTCACACACAAATTTGATCTTATCCTTTCTCAAAAAATAAAAATAATGAATAAATCAAGAGTGTGTTTATTAGTTCAAAACTCATCTCTTAGGCCATCCACAATAACCGCCCAGCGACCGCCCAGCCGAGCGCCGGCGCTGGGCGGTTCGCTGGGCGATCTATTGCAGCCGCCCAGCGGGCGATTGGAGAGAGAAACCGCGCAGCGCTGGGCGGTCGCGTGGCGCTGGGCGGTCCGTTCGGCGCTATTGCAGCGCCCGGATCGCCCAGCGCACCGCCTAGCGCGAAAAAATAAATTTTTTTTTCGAAACACTATATATACGCGCTTTGTTCGTCATTTTCCCGTATATGTCTCGTAAATTAAATTTCGCATATTGTGTGATTGTTAATTATTTCATTTTGTATATATTTGTTAATAGTGATGTGGATAGTATTATTAATGTTTCTCGTATATGTCTCGTAAATTAAATTCCGTATATTGTGTGATTGTTAATTATTTCATTTTTATATAATTGTTATTAGTGATGTGGCTATTGATGTGGCTGGGCTATTTATGATGTGGCTAGACTATGGCTGAGCTATTTATGATGTGACAGGAGGATTTTTAGTGCTGATGATGTGGCAGTGACTAGGCTATGGCTGGGCTATTGCGGGGCTATTCCTATTGTGGATGGCCTTAATGAAGAGAAATTTGAAATGTCTCAACTTTTTTGCTTCGTTAGATCTGAATAATAGTCGAGTTGAGACACTAACATTTTAATGTTTGTACAATGAGCATACAGCATACTCTTGATCTTCTATAAGAAAAGGATAAGTTCAAATTCTAATTACTTGCACTCTAACGTAAAGGTAACTCATGCTCTTGATTTTTAGAGAAAACATACTTGAATTAAACCAAAAAATGATGAACTAACATCATAGAAACAATTCAGAATATATATAAACTTATAAATGACACGAGTTTTAATGTGTTATTGGTAAAGTAAGAGAGGAATAAGAAAAATTGAAAAACTAAGAGAGACAGAGGGGAAAAATGTAATGAAAACAGTGTTAGTGGATTGTGAAATCTATATTAGTAGTAGTACGTAATTGGTTATAAACTTCTCATATTTGGACTTTGATATAATTTTATAGGATGATTAAAAATGGTAAAACTAGTCTATTTTTAAGAGCCGGAATGACTATGTAAATAAACAAGCACCACACATTTTATATTTACTATACTTAGGGTGTCCACTATAGGGGGCGGACAGCCCCCTCCCACCGCCGCCCCCCTTCTCGAACCGCCGCGTCAGCCGCGGCTACTGCAATAGACAGCCGCGGCTATAGCCCCACTCCTTCTCTCTCTGCCACCCTCAGCCGTGTCCTCGCCCCGCACGCGGCGATTCCGCGTCCGCCGTCCCTCCCCTCACCCGCCGCGTCCACCCCCGCGGCGGACACCCTTCCCACTATAAGCCGCCCCGCTTCCGCCCCGCCATCGCCCCGCTCGCGGCTATAGCCGCGTCCACGTTATAGTGGACGCTCTTAGTAGTACCTTTTGTAATAAGAGACTATGGCGAGTAAATGAAGGTTTATTAGCCTTTAATAAAAGTAATGCACTTTTGTTTTGAGTTAATTATCAAATAAACTTTTATTCTATTTTTTTGAAGTAGACTTTAAACCCACTTAACAAATTGTAAAAAAGGAGAATTTTTTAGTAAATTAAAAAAAATGTTGTCGGCAACAAATAATTTGGACTGGAGATGATGTCTGAAACCAAACAATTTGGGCCGGAGTTAATATCAACTGCATCCAATTTAATCAAGAGGAAATTTATATAAAATATCATCTAATTCATTATAGCCACCAACAAAAAATATATTAAAAGTAATATTACATCCGTTTTATTATAGTTGCAACATTTATTTTTAACATGTGATTTAAAAAATTTACTCCATATCTTATTAGTAAAGTGAAGAAAAAATAAAGTAAAAGAAAAAATAAAATAAGCGAAAATAAAGTTAGATGAAATTACAAAAATACAATTAATTTATTTATTGGACACTTATCACAATACATAAGCATCTAAGATAAGAACATTACATTAGATTCATCACTTTATTCGACAGAACTTTGAAATTAAAAAGGAAAACATAGAGATGGATCTCCAACGCTCACTATAGTATAACACTATAGTTCAACCGACAATAGGAACACGAATGACATTTCCACAATCGTTCACCCAAACAAAGACGCGGTCGCAACGGTAATCGAAGGTAGTGGGACTTCCATCCTTTAGAACTATCGCCGTCACAAACTTATTCTCACTCTCTATCACCGCTGCCGCGTCTTCGCCCTTCTTCATCAACAACTCCGGCCAGCAATTCTTCCCTATACATACAATATTCATATTAAAATTACCTAAATATTTCATCTCAACTTATATAGACATTCAATAAAATGTAGCTAGAGAGAATTAAGGTTGTTCTAGCCTGGACATATTGATTCATCTACTATTGATTGCATGCTTGATTGGCTTCTTGCTTAAGTGAAATAGATGATTGATGATGATATATATTTGCAAAGACTTCACACCATATTATTTATAGAGAGAAATGGAAAATATAGATTTTTTTAGATGAGAGAGAGAGATGTTGCACGTTTAGAATGAAGTTTGAGGACCATTGCAATTTTTGTACCATCATTTGCAATTTTGATCTTTTTTATGAATTTATGTGGAGATACATTGATTTTATGATTCTTATCCATTCGTAAAAATAAAATCGAGAGTGTGTCAATTCAAATAATAAAAATATCAAGAGTGTGCTGTAATTTGGTAATGTGACTACTCATTCTCCAGAATTTCAAAAAATAAAATAATCAAGAGTATACTGTGAGAATGATTTGTTTCTTTATTATCGAATTATAATTTAACCGACTGTGGGAGTGAGAATGATTTGTTAAAATGAAGTTTGAAATTGCAAATATTTTATTTTTATATAGGGTATTTATCATTTGTAATTTTGCTTGTTATGAATGTATGTGGTCATATATTTTCCAAACTTCTAAATAGTTTCCCCTCTTTAAAAAAAATCAAGATTGTGCCAATTCAAGAAAAATAAAAATAAAAATCAAGAGGGTGAAATGCAATTTAGTTAGTAATGTGAATACTAATTAATTTTTTTTATTAATGAGCTATTAACACCAAGTTATATTACACACAAAATACAGATTCTAAGACGAATCGATAAAAAAATAATATTACTATAATATTTGATCATTAAAGCATCTAGATTAAAATTTAAATTCAAAATTTGTTTAGTTAGTTCATTACTACCGAAATTGAAAGGAAAATCGAGAGAAAGTTTTTGTTCGGATCCACATGTTATTATTGTGAAATTATTCTTTAATTAAAGCAATGCATATATGTATTGTATTAGTTGTCAAATAAACTTTAATCCCATATTTTTTGGTAAATTAGACTTTAATTAGTACCTATTTTTTTATTTTTTTCTTGAATTGTGGTTGTTTTTAAATTTGCATTTTGTTGGATAAAGTCTTAACTTTCCATCTAATATGGTGTATATAACATTTCATTACAAAATTTAAAGCCAAATTTATTCTGAAGCCAGAAACATAAATTTCATGCACCAAGTATTCTCACAAAACAAAGATAGTAGTACAATTTATTCATTGTGCACTTAATAGCATTACAACATTAATACTTCGATATCAGATTCATCATTTTATTCGACATAATTTTAAAATAAAAAAGAAAACATGAAGGATGAATCTCCACAAATGATCTCAGTGCAATTTAACCGACATAGGGAGCGGTAACAACGTAACCACAGGCGTCCACCCAAACCCTGACGCGATTACAATTGATTTCCTTGGTAGTGGGAGTTCCTTCCAGTATAATTAACGCCTTCACATACTTATTCTCACTCTCTATCACCTCCGCTGCATGTTCGCCTTTCTTCCTCCCCTATACCTACATTCACATCAAAACCAAATATCATTTTCATCTCAAGTTATTTTATAAACATATAGTAGATAGAATTATTGTTGTTCTTGCCAGGACAAAATGATGGAAAATCTAGAATTGATTGCATGCTTGATTTCTTTGTGAGTGAATTAGATGAAATTGGTTGATGATGTTAGATTCTACATACTTCGCACCATATTTATTGAGAGAGAGGGAATTGCACGTTTAAAATGAAATTTGAAATATGGGACCATTGCAATTTTTTATTTTAATATTTAGGGAATTATAAGTTTCGAATTTGATTGTTATGAATTTATGTGGATATACGTAGTATCATCCAAACTTTCACTGTCACTTCTAAGTAGCCGTCGATCCTTCACATACATAAATTTGATTTTATCCTCTTATAAAAAATCTAGAGTGTGAGAATTAAAATATAAAAAAATGTGACTACTAATTTACATGAACTAGCCATTAAAACCTAATTATATTACTCAATTAATTAAGCAAATTATTGATTTCATTGAATCCAGTTAAATAGTAGTATCATTAATTATTGAATAAAATTCCGAGTAATGTTCTAGTTGTAAGTTTAATTCAGATTTTTATGCCAAATAAATAAGAAAACCAAACTTACATTGTTTTATTCTGCACTAAAGTTCGTAATTAATGCATATTTTTATTTTCTCTTCTCGTTTAGATGATAAATAAGGGTAGTTTTCCATATATTCATATAACGACTCGAAACTTTCGACTTATTGGTTAAAATAGTATATCTCGGCATATCATATTTATTAGTAGTATTTTTAATAATTAGAGACTATCGAGTAAAATGAAGGCTGTATATAAAATTATCCTTTAATTAAAGAAATGCTTTTTTGTATTGGGTTTGTTAACTCTCAAATGAATTTTATTAGACTTATTCCCAAATCAAAGGATATTGTCAATATTTTTTGTATAGTGGTTTTAATTTGTCGAACAAACAATTTCGACGTGTCTCGACAAAACTAGAACAAATTTAATGAAAGAAACTCATTCCATATTTTGTTAATTTAAGAGTAAAGGTCAAAAGTGGTTCTGAACATATGTCGAAATTACGATTTTGGTCCAGAACATTATATTTCGAATTATTTGGTCAAGAACAATTGAAAACGGGTCGTATTTAGTCCTTTTTTGGATGACACCGTTTAAAATTAACAGTCAACGACTGTTGACTGTTAATTTTATGCTGCCGTCCAAAAAGGACTAAATACGACCCGTTTTTAATTGTTCTGGACCAAATAATTCGAAAGATAATGTCTTGGACCAAAATCGTAATTTCGACATATGTTCAGGACCACTTTTGGCCTTTACTCTTAATTTAATTCAAAAACTCACTTATAGCTAACGCTTCTGCAAATAATTACTTGGATCGCATTTTATTTGTTAAAAGAAAACATTAATACTCACAAAATAATTTTAACCTTTTCTTCTTCATCAGGGTTTTCGAATTTTAACGAGTGCATATTTAATGTAACTTTTTCATTATATTTCGACCCGTGAAATTTCACAAGTATTTCCAAAAACTTGAAGTTGTGTAGTCCGCAACAAAGAAATAAAGTAAATAAAAGTAAAGTACGATTTATTTATCGGTTTTTTATTGCATATACAATGAGATCCATCACTTTATTAGACATAGACTTTAAAAATAAAAAGAAAACACAAAAGATGGATCTTTTGAATTTATAATAGTATGCAGTTTAGCCAACGTAGGGAATGCGAATGACATTTCCACACTCGTTCACCACAACCCAGACGCGGTCGCAGCGGAAATCCAAGGGAATGGGAGTTCCATCTTTTATAATCGTCGCCTTCACAAACTTATTCTCGCTCTCAATCACCACCACCGCCTCTTCCCCGTTCTTCATCAACAACTCCGGCCAGGAAGTCTTCCCTATACATACATTCATAATAAAATGAACTAAATATTTCATCTCAACTTATATATGGAGAGACATTAAATAAAACAGATGTAGATTAGATTGTTCTTACCTGGACATATTAATTGATCTACTATTGATTGCATGCTTGCTTCTTGCTTGAGTGAATTGTAGTAGATGATTAATGATGGTATATTTGCACAAACTCCACACTATATTATTTATAGAGATTAATAGATAGAAAGAGAGAAATGCACATTTATAATGATTTTTCACGTTTAAAATGGAATTTGAAAAATGGGACCATGGCTATTTTTTATCATCATTTAGCAATATTGCTTGCTATGAATTTATGAGGAGATACATTGTCCAAATTCTTGCTACTTCACACACACAAGTTTGATCTTATCCTTTCTTATAAAAAAAAAAAATCAAGAGTGTGTTCATTCGTACAAATTCTAGAAGAGAATTTGAAATTTCTCAACTTTGCTGCTTCAGTTAATTAAGTATCGAGTTAACATATTAACATTTTATATTTGTAAGAACTCTAAAATTAACTTTTGATATTGAGAAAGCATTAATTGTTGAATTAAATTATATCGTGAAATCACACATATTACCATGCATAATCGTGGTGCCGAAGTTCGTTACCATTCATTGTGGGACAAGTTTCTTCATTTATTCATATGGTAACTCGGTTAAATGCATTAATAAGAGGAGAAGCGGTTTACCAATTAAACTACGCCACTGAACGACAAAGTACGAGGTAGGGAGGGGCTATGCGAATATGAGTTTGAATCCATATTTGGGGCTATGGAGAATTGAATATATTTTAAGACTATAACCCCAAATAAATTTAGTATAAAAATATATTCAAATTCTCCATGCCCCAGATATGAATTCAAAAATAGTACTTTATCCAAATTATAGTTTTACCTAATATTTTTTATAATAAGAGACTATAGCGCGAGTAAAAGTGTGTATAAAATTAGCCAATAATTAAATAAATGTATTTTTGCATTGGGTTAGATGTCAAACGAATTTTAATACTACCTTTTTTTTTGGTAAATTAGATTTTAATCCAGAGTTGGTAATGTGAATAGTAATTTTCCAGCAATATAATGAGTTATCAAATAAACAAATTATATGATGAATTGATCAAATATTTCCAATACACACCTCAAAATCTATATTACCAATATTTTTTTCTTGATTATAGAATAATTATTTAACCGACAGTGGGAGTGAGAATGATATTTTTTAAATTGAGGGACAGATGTAGACAGAGACAATTGAATTTCACGTTTAAATGAAGTTTGAAATTGCAAACTCTTTTATTTGTGTATAGGGGATTATCATTTGTAATTTTGCTTGTTATGAATTTATGTGGACATACATTTTCCAAACTTTCCTAAACTTAGTACGTAGTAGTATTCCCTCCTTCGCATACACAAGTTTTGCTCTTATCCTTTCTCATAAAAAAATCAAGATGCCAATTCAAAATAAAAATAAAAATTAGGAGTGTGCAATGAAATTTAATTAGTAATGTGAATAAATATTAATTCTACATTAATGAGCTATTAACACCAAGTTATAATACTTGATTAAATAAATAAATTGAAAAGTGCTAGTAACAGTTTTATTTTCACACAAAAAGTACGGATTTTAAGATGAATTCATCAAAAATAATAGTTATAATTAATATTTATCTTTAAAGCATCTAGTTTAAGGTTTAAATTAAAATTTTGTTTAGTTAATTACTACCGAAATTGAAAGGAAAACAGAGAGATTTGTTCAGATCTTCATATCATTGTTGTAAATTTATTCTCCAAACTGATAAGATTTTTGCTTCCAATTGATAGACGTACGTTCTCAAAATTCTTATTTAAGATCATTTTGATATGATCTATTTATTGTGTTCATTGTCAAATAAACTATTGTAATAATGGAGTGCTCATTTCAGTTGGAAGAAGAAGGCAGAGTTCGGTAAGCTCGGCTTTGAGCTGGAACTAGCCGAGAAGAAGAAGGCAGAAGAAGGAAGCTCGGCTTTGAGCTGGAACTAGCCGAGAAGGGAGTTCGGTTGTGAGACGAGAAGGGAGTTCGGTCTTGAGCCGAGAAGGGAGTTCGGTCTTGAGCCGAGAAGGGAGTTCGGTCTTGAGCCGAGAAGGGAGTTCGGTCTTGAGCCGAGAAGGAAGAAGCAACCTAGCCGAACTAGCCGTTGGAGCAGCAGTTAGTTAGCTGAGATGTAGCGGTTATTCTTCTTGTTTTCTTGATTCTTGTTGTAGTTA
This sequence comes from Salvia splendens, assembly GCF_004379255.2. NCBI lineage: Eukaryota > Viridiplantae > Streptophyta > Magnoliopsida > Lamiales > Lamiaceae > Salvia > Salvia splendens. Next base: position 41,852,303 of record NC_056033.1, on the reverse strand, counting down.
GTTAGTAGCAGTTGCTACTTGATTGTAGAGCTTTAAATAGCTCATAAACCGTGTATGTAGTTTAGTAGTTTAATCAATAAAGAGTTTTCCAGTTTCTCTCCAAGATTATCATCTTCAATACTCAAAGTGTGAGTGTGTGTGTTTCTGCATTGTGTGATCTCATACAACAGTGAGTGTGTGTGTGATCTTCTTGAGTGTGTGAAAGCCTTGTGTGTGTAAAACCCAACAAGTGGCGTCGTCTGTGGGAAGGGATATTGAAGCTGATTTGCAGAGGATCAAACGGTTTCAGAGATGGCAGCAAGGCTTGATGCAGAAAAGTTCACAGGCAAGAATGATTATAGCCTGTGGAAGATGAAGATGAAGGCGGTTTTGATTCAACAAGGCTTGGCCGCAGTTCTTGCAAAACCAGAGGAGAAAGGAAAGGCTCCAGTGCTTGATGATAAAGCTCAGGCAAAGATGGAGGAGATGCAGCTCAAGGCACATTCTGCAGTGATTCTGTGCCTTGGAGATAAGGTCTTGAGGGATGTTCAAGAAGCCAAGACTGCGGTGGAGATCTTGGACAAGTTGGATGAAGTTTACTTGGCCAAATCCTTGGCTAACCGGCTGTATCTCAAGAAGAGGCTGTATGCCTATAGTTTTTCTGGAGATAGGTCCATCATTGAGCAGCTAGAGGAGTTCAACAAGATCATTGATGACCTGGGATCTGTTGATGTCAAGATTTCAGATGAGGATAAGGCCATTCTCACATTGAATGCCTTGCCTAGCTCGTATGACCAGTTAAGTGATGCAATTATCTATGGAAGAGATAAACCTATCACCTATGCAGAAGTCTATTCAGCCTTGATGGCCAAAGAACTCCAGAAGACAGCCAACAGAGGCTCTGCAAGCTCCAATGTTCAAGCTGCAGAGGCCTTGAATGTGAAGAAGTTCAAGAAGCAGAACTTCAAGAAGAAGTTTGAGGGCCCTAAACCCTCAAGTTCTGATGCTCAGAAGGAAACCAGAGCTTGCTATTGGTGCAAGAAACCTGGACATTTGAAGAAAGATTGTCATGCATGGAAGAGAAAGATGGCCTCTGAGGGACACAACCAATCTGATTGTGTGGAGAGTGCTGATCCCCCGGCTCAACTTATGAATATTAGTGACAGTGGGGTCAGTCACAGGTGGATAATGGACTCGGGGTGCAGCTTCCATATGTGCCCCAATAGAAGCTGGTTTCATGATCTTCAAGAAGCATCGGGTACGGTTGTTCTTGGAAATAATCATACTTGTCAGATAAAAGGGATAGAGAAGGTGAAGCTAAGCCTACAAGATGGCTCTGTGAAGATCCTGACTGGGGTGAGGTATATTCCAGAAGTGAAGAGGAACCTCATCTCATTGGGAATGCTGGAGCAGAGGGGGTTCACTATATTAATGAGTCAAGGAAAATTGTTTGTGAAATCTGGAGATGCAGTGATGATGGAGGCTGACAGAGAGCATATTCTCTATTATTTGAAGGCTAAGGCTGTTGATGGAGAAAGCAATGCTGTGTCAGATGATTCCCTAATGCTATGGCACAAGAGGCTGGGCCATCCAGCAGAAGGAAGCTTGAAAGAACTCATCAAGAAGGGCCTGATCTCTGGAGATTTCAACAAGATGGACCCCTGTGAGCAGTGTATACTTGGAAAAGCAAAGAAGGCACCCTATCCTACAGGTATTCACTCTTCTACAGCCCCTTTAGACTACATACATAGTGATCTTTGGGGGCCTTCACCGGTGTGTTCAATTGGTGGAGGAAAGTATTATCTAGCTATCATTGATGACTATACAAGGAAGTTGTGGGTATATATTCTTAAGGAAAAATCTGAAACACTCACTAAGTTCAAGATATGGTGTAAGGAGGTGGAGCTAGAGAAAGGAAGGAGTGTTAAATGTTTAAGAACTGACAATGGCTTGGAATTCTTGTCTGCTGAATTTGATATATTTTGCAAAGAGAAGGGTATGAAGAGGCACCGTACTGTTCCTGGTAATCCCCAGCAAAATGGTGTTGTGGAGAGGATGAATAGGACTATCCTAGAGAGGGTGAGGTGCCTGCTTCTTGGTTCTGGTTTGAGCAGCAGGTTCTGGGGAGAGGCAGTGTATACAGCAGCCTATCTCATCAATAAATGCCCATCTACTGCCCTGAAATCTGAAACTCCTGATTACATGTGGTATGGAGCTCATAGTGACTACTCAAAATACAAGGTGTTTGGGTGTGCAGCCTATGCTCATGCTAGGCAAAGTAAGCTTGAAGCTAGGGCTCTGAAATGTATCTTGCTGGGATATCAGAGGGGTGTTAAGGGGTATAGGCTCTGGTGTATTGAGCCTGGTAGGCAGAAGGTGGTGGTGAGTAGGGATGTGGTGTTCTTGGAGGATCAGATGCCCTACTTGAAAGATAAGCTGGACTCCAGTGACTCCAGTGAAGTTGAGAGTGATTTCTTCAAGGTGGAGCCTATGGGAGTTGGCCTAGGAGCAGGTGGAGTCACTGACTCAGAAAATGAACCTGATCCAGAGGGTGATGGTGCTCCAGCTCAAGGTAGAAGAAATGATGAGCCCACAGCAGATCCTACCAGAGAGTACCAGATTGCAAGAGATAGGGGAAGGAGAAATGCAAAGCCTCCTGAGAAATTTGCAGATATGGTCTATTATGCACTGTGTGCTGCTGAGAGTATTGATATTGCTGATCCTCTCACCTATAAAGAGGCCATGAGAAGCAAAGACAGAGAGAGATGGATAGAGGCCATGAATGAAGAAACAGAGTCTTTACTCAAGAACAAAACCTGGATTTTGGTGGACAAATCCAAGCTGAATACAGATGGAAAGGAGAGGAAGCTGATCAGTTGCAAGTGGTTGTTTAAAGTGAAGGTGATTAAGATTAACACCTTGCATAATCCGGCTGACATGCTAACAAAGTCTCTAGGTAGAGACAAGTTTGATCATTGCAAGAAGTTGATCAATGTTTGTGCAAGAACTGAGATGAGCCCTCAGGTGGAGAATTGTAATAATGGAGTGCTCATTTCAGTTGGAAGAAGAAGGCAGAGTTCGGTAAGCTCGGCTTTGAGCTGGAACTAGCCGAGAAGAAGAAGGCAGAAGAAGGAAGCTCGGCTTTGAGCTGGAACTAGCCGAGAAGGGAGTTCGGTTGTGAGCCGAGAAGGGAGTTCGGTCTTGAGCCGAGAAGGGAGTTCGGTCTTGAGCCGAGAAGGGAGTTCGGTCTTGAGCCGAGAAGGGAGTTCGGTCTTGAGCCGAGAAGGAAGAAGCAACCTAGCCGAACTAGCCGTTGGAGCAGCAGTTAGTTAGCTGAGATGTAGCGGTTATTCTTCTTGTTTTCTTGATTCTTGTTGTAGTTAGTTAGTAGCAGTTGCTACTTGATTGTAGAGCTTTAAATAGCTCATAAACCGTGTATGTAGTTTAGTAGTTTAATCAATAAAGAGTTTTCCAGTTTCTCTCCAAGATTATCATCTTCAATACTCAAAGTGTGAGTGTGTGTGTTTCTGCATTGTGTGATCTCATACAACAGTGAGTGTGTGTGTGATCTTCTTGAGTGTGTGAAAGCCTTGTGTGTGTAAAACCCAACAACTATGATTCTATACTTTTTGGTAAATCGGACTTTAAGTAGCAGTAGTAGCTAGCTACTTTTCGGACAGTGTTTTCTCTTGAATTATGACTTGTTTTTAGTTTGGCATTTACTAGGATGGAATCTTCACTTTATATCTAATATAATACTACTATATAGTAACATTTTCTAATATAATTTAAACCCAAATTCACTTCTGAAGAAACATCAATTTCACATTTTCATACACAAATTATTTTCACAAAACAAGATATTTATTCATGGTGCACTTAATAGCATTACAATCGTAACACTTCACAACTGATTCATCATTTTATTCGACGTAACATTAAAATAAGAAGGAAAACAAGATAGATGAATCTCCACAAGTTATTTCAGCGCAATTTAACCGACATATGGAGCGGTAACGACGTAACCACATCCATCCACCCAAACCCTGACGCGGGTACAATTGATTTCTTTGGTAGTGGGAGTTCCTTCTAGTATAATTATTGCCCTCACGAACTTATTCTCACTCTCAATCACCTCCGCCGCCTCCTCGCCCTTCTTCCCCACCAACTCCGGCCATGCTTCCTTCCCTATACCTATATTCACATTAAAATCAAATATTAATTTCATGACAAGTTATTTATAGAAATATATTATAATTATATGAAATAAAAACATATGTAGATAAAACTAATGTTGTTCTTGCCTGGACAGAATGATGGAAAATCTAGTATTGACTGCATGCTTGATTTCTTTGTGAGTGAAGTAGATGAATTGGTTGATGATGGTAGATTCCACACTTCACACCATATTTATAGGGAGAATGAGAATTGCACGTTTAAAATATTATTTGAAAAATGGGACCATTGCAATTCTTTTTATTTATTATTTAGGAGATTATAATTTTCAGTTTCGATTGTAATCAATATATGTGGAGAATGGAGATACTATCATTCAAACTTTCACTCTCACTTCTAATTAGCCTTCGTTCCTCCACATACACAAGTTAATTTGATATTATCCTCTTATAGAAAATCTAGAGTGTGCCAATTCAAAAAAAAATAGTCTCATAATCAAATTTTTTACTATTGATAATGGTGATGGTAACTTCATCGGTAAAATTTACAGACGGATTGGTAATACGTTGGTAAATTTACTGTCGGTAATTCGTCAAAAACATGTTTCTATCATTAAATCCATAATAAATTCCGTCCTTTATTCAATGGAAAATCCTTCAAATATATTACTACCACACTTTACATCATATCCAACCATTTATTCAACATAACTTTATAATAAAAAGTACAAATATGGTTACACACTTAAAAAAGTAATACAAGTATTCATAACTTAACCAACGGTGGGAGCACGAACGACGCGGCCGTGATCGTCAACCCAAACCCAGACACGGTCGCAGCGGAAATCCCTAGTGACGGGAGTTCCATCTTTTAGAACTATCGCATTCACATTCCGATTCTCCTTCTCTACCACCTCCGCCGCGTCATCGCCGTTCTTCCCCACTAACTCCGGCCACGAAGTTTTTCCTATTCAAACATTCATAGTAGTAACACTTTATAATACTATAAAGTAATATGTAATGAAAACATATGTAAAGAGAAGGTGGTTCTTGCCTGGACAGCTTGACATGATCTTCTATATATATATATCGATTGATTGATTGATTTCAAATTCAAGAAGTGGATATTTGATTATCCTAATTTGGCAATATATTTATAGGGAGAGAAAGAGAGAGATTGGACGTCATGAAGTTTGAAAAAATGAGCCGAATTTGTTGAATGGTGAATAATTTCGCCTAACTCTATCTTTAATTGTCGGTGATTTCAATCTTTTTTTCTTTTCTTTGAAATTAATGCAACCCTCATTTTTCTTAAAAAATTAATGCAACCTTCTTTACTTTTGATTAATCTACTATCACGTGTTAATAGTCGTGTTAACTCTATGTTTATAGTATAATAATAATTGTGTCAACCTTGTCGATCGATGGTGAGTGACACATCAACCTTATCATATGAGAACATGGTTAAACGAGAACTCTTCTTATTGTAATAATATGAGAATCATTTTTAGTTCTTACATTGCAATTAATTATGATATATACATTTTTTGGCTAAATGAATGCAGATTTGGGTTCAAAGCCTACAAATAACACAAATGTATTTGTTTCCGAATGTAGGTGTGAATTAAAACAAAATCTTGTGATTGTAAGAATATTTACACACTTGCATTGAATATTATACTATAATACCCACTCCGTTCCACCGTAGTCGAATTATTTTTCTATTTTTGAAAAGTTTCGTTATAGTTAAATTATTTTCATATATGGTGATAATAATTAACATAGTTTATCTTTTCCAAAAAAATTTAAATTATAGGATAGGATAGTACATTAAAATTATAGGTACTTCTACTGTTTAGAAGTACAATTGTCAAAATTATGGTTTGAAATTGTGGCATTATATTTTGACTTTTGAGTCTTATATGGACCTATCTATTGCATTAGGTTTACAGTTTACTATATGCATGTAGGTTCGGTAAGTGGTTTCAGTCTCTTTCTTTTTCTTTTCTTATTTTATTTTTCGAATCTTGCTTCCCATAATTTTCTTCAAATTTAATTTCAGTATATAATAATCAATTGGTAGAACATTGAAAAATGGGAGGATTGAATATCATAATTTGATGTACACTCGTGCTAAGATTAAAAATACCACTAAATCAAGACAACACATAATTAATGATCAATTGGAAGAGCTAATCAACAACCCTTCCTTCCGCCGGAACCACAGTGAACCGCCGCAGAATCCCAGTCACCACCCGCTTCATCTGCAGATACGCCATATCCTTCCCCAAGCAAATCCTCGGCCCCGCCTGAAACACCGGATACGTGTACGGATCCCTGCCGACGAACCTCCACCGCCCCTCCTCCAGCCACCGCCGTGGCCGGAACTCCGCCCAATCCGCCCCCAAAACCTCCTCCACCCTCCCCATTGCGTACGGATGGTAGCTTATCCTCGTCCCCTTCCTCACCACTGTTCCGTCCGGCAAAACGTCGTCGTTCAGCGACGATTTCGTGCTCACCGGAACCGGAGGGTACAGCCTCATCGCCTCCGATATCGCCGCGTGCGTGTACACCATGCTCTTCACCTCATCATACACGCCGCCGCCGCCGATGTCAGAGTACTTCACCTGATTAATCTCACCGAGGACTTCCGCCTCCACCTCCGGGTGGCTCGACAGCAGCAAGAAGAACCACGTCAGCGCAGCTGACGTGGTGTTTCTGTCAAACTATACAAGGAAAGGATCCATAATTGATGAGAAGATTGGTAATTGTTTGGTAATTGATTTGTAATTAATACCTTGTAATAGGCTCCTAGAATAGATTGATCTCTTGCCTTAGATAGTTCTTCCCTTCACCTATAAAAGAAGGAGAAATTGTACACTTTCAATATACAAGAAATAAGAGAACTTATATACTATTCTCTACAAACTCTATACTACAATGGCTTCAATCGTCGCTGTCCCTCTCGATATCCATCTTCAAGATGGTATCAGAGCAGGTTGTTAACGTGGTGGACTCAGAGAAAGTTCATCACAGTCCCATACCTTCCCCGACCCATCGACCTTGAACCTGTGAGCAATCAAACATGTCAGATTCCGAAAGTTCAAACCCAACCAACTGTTACGATCCTCCTATATCTTAGGATTCCCCAAATATTTAGTTATCTTTTTATTCCTCATATCTTTTGATTCATAGTATATTTTCATATCTTGTTTTCTTGTTCCCTAAGCTAGTATTCTAGTATTATAAATAGGGCTAGGTTGTTATCTTTTTATGCATTGAATGAAGAAATAATATTCCCACATTACTTGTGCAATACTCCTTATCAAACCTTGAAGACTGCCGACGGAGGAAGTTCTCCGCGCCAGCCACGAATTGAGCCGCCGACCCCAACGTTCGGGGCGCCGGATTGGTGTGTTGCGAGTGTAATCGCAGGATTTCTTTGTTAAGAGAATTGTGCTCTTAACAACTGGTGCTTTCATCCAGAGCTCAACCATGGCCGATCAGCCCCGACGCTTCACGGCGAGTGGCTACCTCGGTGACGGATGGCAGCGGATACGACGAGACGACCCGGAGTCAAGCAGCGCGCTGCGCAATGGATCGGGGGCGCTCGTACCTACTTTGTCAGCGCTCGACAAAATTATGGCAAGATTTGATCAATTGGAATTTAAATTGGATGCGAGGGATAAAAGGGTTGATAGGTTGAAGGCCACACGCCTTCCCAAACTGGATCAACCCTATTTTTCGGACGACGGGGACGTCGATGGGTATCGTTCCCAGGGAGACGTCTGGCCGACCGACGAGGACGGCCCCCCAGTTTTCAATCACGGCAGGCGTGTCCGTTGTGGGGATGTCCGTCGGCGTAGGGGCACGGGTCGTGATTTAAACAGGCGAGAGGCAGGGCTCGCACAGCCTGGCTCTGGCACGATTCCATATCGCGCGCACACTGCTTCGTGGCCTCGCACGAGCTGGGATAGACCAGCAGCTCGCGTCACAACGGAGTTTGATAGGGTTTTCGGGGGTACCGATAGCCTACATCGTGGGACCCCCCATCAACCGCCCCTCCGGTTGGGATCCTCCCGGTAACCGACCAATACCGAGCTTCCAACCCTACGACCCACCACGGTCATGGCAGCCCTCTTGTTGGGAACCACCGCCTCACCGTGCATCGCAAGGATACTCGGATTATGATCAGCCACCACAGTGTCTGCCTAGTCGTTGGGATACACCCAGGCGACAAACCGATCACTTCCGGCAGCAGCGCAGCCCACGCCCGAGCACACAACCTTGGCGCCCTGAAATCATGGGGTTTGAAGAAAAGATGGTGGATGAAGAATTTTGCTATGAAATCGAATTGATTCCCGGCTGCCATTCTTCAAGCCTGGATCAAGAATCAGATGCTCATCAGGAAAAAAATGATTCCTCGAACTGGATGGGTAGTTTTCTTGAAGAGGCTGATGATTCAAAATCATCTATAGTAGATGATAATAATCATGATAAGGCTACTTTTGATGATGATGAGTTCACAAAGATGGAATGCCATTCTGTGAAGATGAGTGATGATTCGGACTTGCTTTGGGATGTGGTGGGAGTGACTGATTCATCTTCATCATGTGTTGATAATTGTTCACAGCATAAGTGTTTGGACTCTGATGATGATTATGAAGATGATAGAGTAGATGGTGATGAGAGGCGTTCCTACAACCTCACTGCTGCGGAGTTCCAGCTGGTAAGAGTCCTTGCGCAGCGATTCATGAGGACAAGCAGTTTGGGGGGTGTAGGAATGATGCCAGCGTCAGGAGCCGGTGCATGATCCGGAGCCTCCTCCAAGTCCCAGCCATCGAGGATGATTTTGTGAAGACGAAGGCGAGAGAGGAAAGGGACGGCGTAGAAATGTTGGTGGGAGTCATAAGTGAAATGATGGTGATCATGTTCCTAATCGCATTTGATCCAGAAGGTGACGTTTCAATGCTTTTGCTATCGTCGACTGTGCCCGTGGTTCCATGGTTCCCACCTTGAGGACAAGGTGGATTTTAACCGTGGGGGAGTTGTTACGATCCTCCTATATCTTAGGATTCCCCAAATATTTAGTTATCTTTTTATTCCCCATATCTTTTGATTCATAGTATATTTTCATATCTTGTTTTCTTGTTCCCTAAGCTAGTATTCTAGTATTATAAATAGGGCTAGGTTGTTATCTTTTTATGCATTGAATGAAGAAATAATATTCCCACATTACTTGTGCAATACTCCTTATCAAACCTTGAAGACTGCCGACGGAGGAAGTTCTCCGCGCCAGCCACGAATTGAGCCGCCGACCCTAACGTTCGGGGCGCCGGATTGGTGTGTTGCGAGTGTAATCGCAGGATTTCTTTGTTAAGAGAATTGTGCTCTTAACACCAACACATCCTCAAACACCATCAACATCCCAACCGATCTTGCGGCGCAATTCGTCGAGTTTCTCAAGATCAGCAACAAACCACCACACACACCACCATCCCATATTGAATCTCTCGGTGAAATTACCGTCCAGACCAAGTTGAATGGGGACAATTACCCCTTTTGGTCAAATCTGATGGAACGTGCAATCGGTGGTAAAGGGCTGACATCTCACATTCTCGGAGTTTCAAGCCCCCCACCACTGACTGATCCAAACTACCCAAAATGGCAGCAAAGGGATCACTGCACATTCAATTGGATTATCAACAATATCACACCGGATCTCGTAACAGAGGTCTCGCAATATGCAACCGCCAAGGACCTCTGGGAAGGCCTGGCAATTACATACGGAAGCGGCAGAGATCCGTTCCAAGTATATGACTTACACAGACAGTGTATGACGATGAGGCAGAGAGGAATGACCCTCGAAGCTTTGTGGGTCAAATTTCAAGATCTGTGGATATCCATAGATGCTCGTGACCCATGCACAATTGACCACCCACCATCAATCGAGAAGAATAACCAAACAATACAGAGGATGAGAGTGTACCAATTCCTTACCGCACTGGACGAGGGATATGAAGGGATAAAGAAGGAGATTATCAACAAGGATCCACTGCCGAACCCGAGACAGGCGTACGCAATGGTGAGGCGTGAAGCTGTCAATGCAGGGCTCATCAAGTCAAAAGAACCAAGCCACAGAATTGGAGCCGGCTTGATAACCCTGGACCGGAGCAGAGTCGCCAACAGCCAACCGCCGCCGCCTCAACCACCGTCGAGATTTTTAAACAATCGGAGGGGAGAAGAAGATAAAAGTCGATTAGTTTGCCATTATTGCGGAGGAAAAAAGCATACGAAAGATACCTGCTTTCTCCTCCACGAATATCCCGATTGGTGGGAGGAGATGAAGAAGAACCGACAGGCGAGGGCAAATCGCGGAGGAGGAAGGGCGGCGACGGCGTCTGTGGCGGTGGCGACAGGAGAACGGGTTGCTCACGCCGACTATCCGACGGGCAACACCAATCCTCCAAACACCGACTATCCGATGGGCAATCGAGGAACCGAGGAACGAGCCATCGCCACCGTCGCAGCTAGGGCACAGAGCGACGTGAAGAAGGGGGAGATGACGGCTAAATTTTGGGCTGAAGGTAAAGAGGGGTCTATTTCACAAATAGATCCCTCCTCACAAACTCACTCTCATATTTTACCCCATTCCAAAAATATTTCCATACCCCCCCCAAAAAAAATTTCAAACTTTACTCTTTGACCCGGGATCTTTACACAAATTAGTTTTTGAGCCCCCAGGACTTAATAATCTCCGAAAATTACCCCAAAAATCTGGAAATTATAATTCTGGTGACCCAACATTTGAAACTTTGAAAATGTTTTTCCTCAAACATCGGCAGCAATAGTAGTAGCCGAAACTATAGGGTAGTAGTAGTTGCAGCTGTTGCATAAGTAGAGCTGCAAGGCAGAGTAGTAGTTGCTGTAGCAGAGTAGCAGCTATAGGGCAATAGTAGCAGATGCAGAGCAGTAGTAGCAACTGTAGCAGAGTAGAAGATGCATGGTAGTTAGTGTCAGCTGTAGCAGAGTAGCACTGGACAGTAGTTGCAACTGTAGCAGATGCAGGTAGTAGTATCAGTTGTAGCGGAGTAGAGCATAGCATAACTGTAATTTTGGAAAGAGTGGTATAGTAGAACCATAATAGTGCAGAATGCAGCAACGTCAGAAACCCTAGTTTGGGCAGAGATTGGGCAGAGAAGAGCAGTTGTGCAATATAGTGGTGGTAGAAACCCAAATTTGAGCATAATAGCACAGTAGAGTAGAGTAGATGTAACGACCCGCTAAACCGATATTATTTGAAACAATATTATTAGCATGATTATCTATATAAGTGACTTTTAAGCTATTAAATCCGAACTGCGATAGATCGTTGTTGTTGTTTGTTTTGACGTTAGGTAAGTGAATAGAACACGTAAATATATTACATCTATATGAATATAACAAATTTAATAAATAAGGTTCCACAATCAAAATGTTAAATGTCCGATACATCCAACAAAAGTCCAACGAAAATTTAATTTATACATCGTATGTTTCAAGAAAACGGGTACTTCAACGCGAACGGCCACGAACTTGAAACGATTATACCTACACCAAAATTTAATAAACAAGTGAATAAATCAATAAACAATTATTTAAATAATTAAATAAAAAATATATATATATATATAATAATAAATATATTTATAAAAAAAAAAGGAAGCAAATCCTAGAGGATCAAATTTCCGACAGCTCATTTAATGCTGCAGACAAAATTTGTATCATACAATCTTTTCCTGACAGATGAAAATATTTGTGATAAAATTTTGTCAGACCACTTGCTATCATCACCCCTAAATACTATCCTTTTCACCTGTCCCACCATTCCACCAAAATATACTTATCACCAAAGAAAAGGAAAAGGCAGCAGAGATCCATCCTTCCATAGAGTCAGAGGAAAGTCCAAAAAGAAAAACAACAAAAACGAGTCACTTTCTTCTTCACACCACAGAGGTTACCTCCGCAAGTAAAGTCGGGACGAAAGATTCAAGTTAAGGAAACTAAACGATCAAGGTGAGCTTTCTTATACTAAAATACAAATCGTATTTTGTGAAAACACAAACACATGTTCGTGGATGTTTTAAAGATGTTGTCTTGCCATAAATGTTTTGTGTATGATGCCTATCTGTTTGGCTAAGGCCAAGTGAATTATGAAAGATGATATATGTGAATCGATTCGATTTTGAGTCCTAGTAGGGTGGTGTCCCTACTTGGAACCTCTGACCGTGAACGGCAGAGAAGATGACCGTGGAAGGTGGCCACCTTCCCGGTACATGGAAACCTCTGACATGATGGGCAGGGAAGGTGACCGTGTGAGAACACAATCTCAACGGCACAATGTGATCAGATATGGCTAAGTACAGGAAAAAGGGGTTGCAACCCAATGTGATATTTTTAGTAAGCTCGGGTCTTTTCAACAACACCCCGAGTGTTACTGTGATGATGGCTTGACAATATTTTCAAATGTATATGTGTATTCTTCGGCAATGTGTTCACTGAGTACTTTTTGTACTCAGCCTTGCATATATTTCTAAATGTGCAGGTTGAGCAGCGAAGTGGTGGAGGAAGTGCTATTGAGACAAGACATTCAATTCAGTCAGATTTTGACTCTCGGAGGTTCATGTCTTCATACATGGAACCGCGTTCATTTGCTTCCGTTGTGCATCTTAAAAGACTCAAGTCTATTTTGTTCAAAACTCTGATTTTAATTCGAGCTATTCCCGTTTGTTTCGAGCTATGGTCGATTTGTGTTGTTTTCCCCTTTCTTCCCCGCTTCTTTAATCCTCCCCTAGTCGCGATCAACCGTGTTTTCTATCCTTAGAAAATGCGGTCGTGACAGTAGAGCAGAACAAAACATAATTTCAGGTAGAGTAGAGTAGCGACGGAAGAGTAGAGTGGGGATAGTAGAGACGGATTTGAATCCGCTCTGATACCATATAGAATAGTAAAATATAGATATAAGTAAATAGACATAGTAGATAGAGTAGTAGTGTATTTGGTGTATATTATTACTCAACACAGGCCACATATATATAATACAAGAGACTAAGCTAGGCTATGTCACATCATCGATGTGGGACAGGATACTAATATTCTTAACATGGACCATGAGGCATTACATTGCCAGAGTACATATTTTCGTCTTCAAAGCTTGATGCTGAGCCACTCGTAGGTTTGCAGTTGCCATTGGGTCTCAGGATTTTATCAGCTTTGGAGTCACTAGACGCCCCAGGACTTGTTTCTTGTATATCATCTTCATCTGGCTCGTCAAGGTAGTTATTTCTGTAAGCATCTAGCTCATATTCAAGGTCTTGCAATTCCCTCTCCCTTTCAGAAAGAAGATCATTAGCCTTATCCAGTGCCTGAGAATCATATGCCGCTTGCTCCTCCATCATTCGTAGGTAATGCGATGCCTCCATACGTAACGCTGCTTTCTCCTCCTGCAATCTTGTAATCATAGCCATTGCTTCTTCTGCTGCAATAGCAGCAGCATTTCTTTCTTCGTCTAATTCCTTGTACAAAGAATTCAGGCAGTTGTGATCATGCTCAATCTGTCGTCTTAGTTGCTCAAGAATACTTTCACCTTCGATGTCATTCACAGCGATTTCATCCGCAGATACATATGAGTCATTATTCTCTGAAGAGGCTGGATACGGAAGTATCTTAGAATGAGGATCTCCTATTTTAAATTCATCACGCTTATGATGAGCTCCATGACTGCCTTCTTCTTGAAACGAGCCCAATTCAGAAGTAGATACTGCAGCCAAATCTTCAATTTTAGCAGAACCACGGGTGTCAGTTGGCTCAAAAGCACTCCTTGATGATAGTTGTAGAGTTCCGTCACCATGAACCGAAGCATCCATCTGATGCTTATCATTTTCCGTAGACAAACGAGTACCATCCGAATAAGTTCCTACAGTAGCTTTTACATTACTGGCCTCAGATGGTTCTCCATTCTCACTGGTTTCCCCAGCATATTCTACTGCAAAGGCAGTAAACGAGTCAGCTTATCATAACCAAAAATACTGAAGACTGTGAATGATTGTATGCACCTATTGGAAATGGAAAAGGAGAGGGACGTAGACGGAAGAAGAAGAGATTACCTTTTTCTGGTCTTGTGTCATTGGATAATGGAGCAACATTGCATACAGAAATAACCTCAGATGGTACAGAGATGGCTCGTCGGTGAGGGAGAGAAACACTGGATCCAGATGTCTCTGCTGAAGAACCAACAGCACCCCCACGAGGTGAGAAACTGTCGCATAAAGAAATTAGCTTCCGTGTCAAAGATGAACCGCGCTTATAATAACACTCTTCTTCCTGATCAAGAAGAGCAAAATGCTTTGTGTTGGCATCAGAAGAAAAAGTATCATCATTCTTGTGGTCACTAGTTTTAATCATACTAGGCGGATCAAGAGCTAGAGATTTCACATTAAAACCCTGACCCCCCTGGCTCTCTAGAGCATCACTATCAGACGGTAGTTCGTCCAGTCTTTGTTCGGTATCATGCTCCAGGATGACAGACGTGTTAGCAACAGAATCATTATTCACATCATCATCATCATCATCATCTTCTGAATGTGCAAATTCAGACTCAGAATCAGAGGACAGATCCAGCTTTGTATAAGCTACAGTAGACTTTATATCAACACCAACACTTTTTTCCTGAGCTGGTTCATCTGTCACCACCGTTCCAGCAATCTTTTCTCTAAACCTCTTTAAGCTATCGCTATGACTGAACTGAGTTGAAACTGGGGTACTTGGCAGAGGCTGCCCAATGTTAGTAGCCCTAGAAGCCCCGAAACCAAGAGGGTCAAGCTGTAGCAATCTTCCAGTGTTAGATTTAGCCTTAACCGTAATGTTGCAGCAGGAACATGCCATGTTTTCAAGGGAACTAGATTTTTTCTGCTTAACAATCGATGAGTGACACTCTTCACACAGGCTATGAACATCAGCAAATCTACAATGGACAGAACAGGACACTAGTGAAGATATCTCGTCTCTGTGGGCACTACACAATAAGCTCCAACATAATGAATGTTTCTTCTTCCCCAAACCATGATCAAGTCTAGAGCATAACAGACAAGGCGTTTCCAGTTCACAATAGCGCACAAATTTTAGAAGCAGATACCAAAATGCTGCATCGAGAAACAGCAGGAACATCAAGAACCATTCACATGCAGCGGATGACAAGACACTCATAAATCCATTGATCTTCCTCTTCCTCGAAAACGAAACTCCAGCAGCCATGGCAACAATATGACCTCCAGGTTCACCAAATATTAGCAGCTAATCGAATCCCACGGCTAACACTTTTCTCCCTACCATTACCTGTAATCAATCTATCCAATGAACACTCAGTGTAAAGAAGATTAAAAACAGCAGACTCATCATCAATCCTAAACAAATGCCTAATCATGAAATCCTCTATTTACACAATTTTCACAAAAACAAAATACTTCTACAAAAACACATGAATTTTCCACAATCACCTTCGCATTCAAATTGACAAAGCAAACAACAATCTCAGCCGAACAAAACAGAGGCAATATCATAGAAGGAACCCTAGATGAATCAGCAATGCATCAATCCCCAATTAATAAATAAACACACCTTCAATTGGAACAATCTAGAAATCATTCATACAGAATCAAAACTAAATGAATTTAGAAATTGCAGAAATTAATCATCAATGCCATTTCATTAAATTTAGAAAAAGGAGAAATGCGGATAAGGATGAAAAGTTACCGGATCGAAGGCGAGAGAAAAGCAGGAGAAAGAAGGTACGCAGATGATTATGAATCATGATCGCCATTTCGCCAGCCATGAAAAGGAAATCGAGAGCATCATTACGGTGAAAAGGAAATCGAGAGCATCATTTCGCCCTCCTCCAACTTCCATCAACCGTTACAACCAACTGATTTTCGGATTTCTTCAATATAGTTCTGGAATTAAAATTTCGTTGTTTTCACTGTTTTTTGTTTTGAAAAATTAAGTTGGAGGAGTTTTTAATTATCAGGATTATTTTTCCAGACATTAAAGATTATATCAATTTGATTAAAAAGGTTGGTAAAATAATTAGGTAAATAAATCACACTAATCTAGACGTGGGAGCACGTGTTATAATCATTATGACCATTTGCCATAAAATGTCCATCACTATCTTTTTCCTTCACATTTTAAAATTTTATTTTTTAAGTTCTAGTCAAATTTTGGTTGTTTCTAATATTAAATTATGAAAGTTTAATTTTTTTTTATTATTTTATTTTGTAGTATATAAAATATTTTTTTATAAAAATAAAAACGGCATTGTTTCAAGAAAATAAAAAAATGACAAATAAAGAATAATACTATGTTAATAAAACGTTCATTTTAAACATTATCAAAAATATTATTTTATAGACAAGACAACTCAGAAAAAATGAAAGATATTATTAATATTTCGATTACAAACATTATAACATTGATTAATATTTTACTAAACTTTATTATTTAAAATAATTATAATCCTTATATTTTTTATGTTTATTCGAGATCATTTTAGCTAGTTATATATTAGACTTGAAGCTTTCGTAACTTATCAATTTTTCAATTTTATTAATTAATCATCTTAAGATTACAAATAATTACACATTAGTTCCCTACAAAGTGCATAACTAAACTTTATCTCAAATACCTGACTATCCGTCCATTCACTTTTATTTATATTTGTGTTCAATAATTGCAATGATTAATATTTTAGATAAAAATTTCCAATCGTTAATAGTACCATATATAAATATATTAATTTAATTATGTCTATAATAATATTCACATATAGATTTATAGGTACTTATATAGAGTACAGAAAAATTAATTGTAAAAACAATTAATTGGCAATGAGTAATATATTTGCTTGCCCAATTTGGAAACAAAGTTTAGAGAACTATTTTTTGTAATCATTTTGCGTTTTGGCAAATGTATTTGAGTGGTAAATTGGTTTTATAGATTGGCATGTGCATCATCAATCAATGTTATTAATAACATTGAATTGGTTTAAATGCCGCAGTTACTCACATTAAAATCCACTAATTTCTAGTGGATAGACGTGGATATCATCACATCCCAATTAATAAAGTTTTTTTAAAAATAAATATTAATCTATTTTTTTTTTGTTGAAATCTCATCCCACATCTTTTTGGTCGAGTAATATGGTCTCAAAGATCAATGAATATGGTTGATGAAGCGGCGAATTTTTGATGTTTGTAAATGCAGGAAATAAATGAAGATCAACACAGAGATTTTACGTGGTTCGATTTACTGAGGTAAATCTACGTCCACGGGGAGAAATGGGGGCAGGTTTGTATTGCTTGATCTGCGAATTACAGCTTACAACACTGGCCTGCTTTATGATATTCTCTCTAGAGAGCTTTACAGAAGTTAACAGAAAAATCAGAAGATCCTTTATCTATCTGACCTAGGTCCTATTTATATTTTGAACCAAGATCGTGGCATGCAGCATTTATTAGGTAGTGGATGTCGTGGAGATCGTGGCGACCTTGCATGGGTCCACTATCCTGCCTGAGTTAATGACTGCTTGACACCACTAAAATAGATCGTCGGTGTAGCGGAGGTGGAAATCTTGCATGAGTCCACTATCTCCTAGTTCGGTCGAATACTGAGACCGAACTGCTGAAATTATTGCCGAGCAGCTTTTGCCGATCTGAGAGTAGAGCTTGATGCCGACAAGAGAGCAGAGCTTGATTAGTTGGCTTTTACCGAGCTATAGGCTAGGGCCGAACTCTTTGGTTTGTGCCGAATTGAACTCTTGGCCGAACTGAACTCTTTCTTGGGCTTTGGGCTAGCCGAGCTGTCCCTGCTATTGGGTTTGTTTAGTTCGTACTCCATCACTACCCCCCCCCGAAAAGCGAAGTGAATTACTTCGGCGAAGCGAGTCACTTCGGCATTCTGGATAAAGGTACGGGGTAAGTTGATGTTTGTCTTTGGTCTGATGAAATAAACATCTTTGTCCGGACTTGGCTTTGGTCTGATGAAATAAACATCTTTGTCCGGACTTGGCTTGTCGGTCTGATGAAATAAACATCTTTGTCCGGACTTGGCTTGTCGGTCTGATGAAATAAACATCTTTGACCGGACTCGTCTTTGGTCTGATGAAATAAACATCTTTGACCGGACTCGTCTTTGGTCTGATGAAATAAACATCTTTGACCGGACTCGTCTTTGGTCTGATGAAATAAACATCTTTGACCGGACTCGTCTTTGGTCTGATGAAATAAACATCTTTGACCGGACTCGTCTTTGGTCTGATGAAATAAACATCTTTGACCGGACTCGTCTTTGGTCTGATGAAATAAACATCTTCGACCGGACTCGTCTTTGGTCTGATGAAATAAACATCTTTGACCGGACTCGTCTTTGGTCTGATGAAATAAACATCTTTGACCGGACTCGTCTTTGGTCTGATGAAATAAACATCTTTGTGTTCTAATTTGGCGATTTTTGTCGCCGGGATCGAACTTTCCCTTGTCCTAATTCGGCGAGTTTTATCGCGTGGATCGGACTTTCCCAGTTAACCGAAGTGGTCTTATGCAGTAAACCTCTTTGACTAGACATGGTCGTCCTCGGTCTTATGAGGTAAACTGCTTTGACCGAACTTGGTCGTCCTAATTCGGCGAGGTTTATCGCGTGGATCGGACTTTCCCAGTTAACCGAAGTGGTCTTATGCAGTAAACCTCTTTGACTAGACATGGTCGTCCTCGGTCTTATGAGGTAAACTGCTTTGACCGAACTTGGTCGTCCTAATTCGGCGAGGTTTATCGCGTGGATCGGACTTTCCCTTGTCCTAATTCAGGCAAGTTTTATCGCGAGAATCGGACTTTTGTTGCAGTTCGTTTCAGACGAAGTGCTTGATTCTTAAGCAGAATTGTGGTCTTGTATCCTCTTTAGAAGCTTTGACGCACAATCGTTGGCTCGTTGCAGCTCGTTTCGGACGAACTGCTTGTTTAAGCTGAATTGTGGTCTTGTATCCTCTTTAGAAGCTTTGACGCACAATCGTTGGCTTGTTGCAGCTTGTTTCGGACGAACTGCTTGTTTAAGCTGAATTGTGGTCTTGTATCTTCTGTAGAAGCTTTGACACACAATCGTGGGCTTGTTGCAGCTCGTTTCAGACGAACTGCTTGTTTAAGCTGAATTGTGGTCTTGTATCTTCTGTAGAAGCTTTGAGGCACAATCGTTGGCTTGTATATGTTCTAAGAAGGGGATCAGCCTTCGAAGAACAAGATACCTCAGTTATATTTGTAAGAGACGACACTCACATAGACAGACACAACGCACGTAGAGAAGAACAAGTAAAAAACAAAGAAAACACATAAGACTGACTGAACTGTCTCTTACAAATGGAACTTTTTGAGGTTGGAAATATGCCATGCTCGGGGCGTTTATTCTCCTGAGAGTCAATTCATAAGACCCTTTGCCGAGGACTTCTGACACCCGATATGGAAATTTTTGATGGTGGGTTAGAGTTTGCCCAGCTTTTCTGCTCGGCCGACTTCGTTGTTTCTCAAGATGAGATCTTCCACTTGAAGTTGCAGCTTCTTCACCCTTTGGTTGTAATACCGGGCTACTTGCTCCTTGTACTTGGCTGCTTTTATGCAGGCCAGTTCTCTTCTTTCTTCGGCAAGATCTAGCTCGGCTCTCAGTCCGTCCTCCTTCAGTTCTGCTGAGAAGAAGTTTAGAGTTCGGAAACTGGGTATGCCGATCTCAACCGGAATTACGGCTTCAGGGACGATTTAGTCTTCCCGGCAGGGAAAGCATCAATGGTCAGGATTACTCCCTCATATTGTTGCTCGTCATCGTCTTCGGGATCCTGTTGCCTTTTCGGATTCTGAGGAAAGCAGCTCGTACCCCTCTGCTTTTTGTTTTTTGTTTTTCGGCTGCTTGCTTTGGTATTTTTTTAGCGTTCCTGTTTTCACAAGAACATCAATATCTGCAGCCAAATTTCGGCACTCCTCGGTATCGTGACCGTGGTCTTGATGGTAGGAGCAGTAGTTATCCTGTGGTCGGCGCGCGGCTGATTTCGTCATCCGCTTTGGCTTTTCGAATAGGTCAGAGTGCAGTTCGAAAATTTCCGCTCTTGACTTGTTCAATGGTACGAACTGAGTGGGTGGCGTCTCAGGATTGAGACGTGGTCCCAATCTACTTCGTACCGGTGCCCTCTGAATTCTTTCAAAAGGAGTTCGGCGAGGAAGAACATGTCGGGGGTGAGGATTCTCTCTCCTGGAGGACACGTCACTACTGCGGTAGTGACTTTCATGTCTGAAGGAGGAGGGAGAATCCCCCGTTTTCTTCTCCGGCTGCTGGCTTTTTTGCAGGAAGGCTAAGAACTCCTCCTGCTTCTCGGCCAAAAACAGCTTGACAACCTCATTTAAATCGGGCTGCTGGGAAGATTCTGTGCGATGACTCCTGGAGTGGCTTGCTCCTTCGTGAGAACTGGAAGTAGATGTCTCCCGAGGCCGTTTTTCAGACCTGCGAGCTAGACTTACTTCCTCACGGTTGTCACGGACAGAATTATGGGTGTTACGTGATCTGGAATGCATTTTTTTGGTGGAGGAGAAAGGGTCAAAAATTCGCTTTATCACAAATTTGGTTCTCTGTTTCCCACAGACGGCGCCAGTGATGAAGCGGCGAATTTTTGATGTTTGTAAATGCAGGAAATAAATGAAGATCAACACAGAGATTTTACGTGGTTCGATTTACTGAGGTAAATCTACGTCCACGGGGAGAAATGGGGGCAGGTTTGTATTGCTTGATCTGCGAATTACAGCTTACAACACTGGCCTGCTTTATGATATTCTCTCTAGAGAGCTTTACAGAAGTTAACAGAAAAATCAGAAGATCCTTTATCTATCTGACCTAGGTCCTATTTATATTTTGAACCAAGATCGTGGCATGCAGCATTTATTAGGTAGTGGATGTCGTGGAGATCGTGGCGACCTTGCATGGGTCCACTATCCTGCCTGAGTTAATGACTGCTTGACACCACTAAAATAGATCGTCGGTGTAGCGGAGGTGGAAATCTTGCATGAGTCCACTATCTCCTAGTTCGGTCGAATACTGAGACCGAACTGCTGAAATTATTGCCGAGCAGCTTTTGCCGATCTGAGAGTAGAGCTTGATGCCGACAAGAGAGCAGAGCTTGATTAGTTGGCTTTTACCGAGCTATAGGCTAGGGCCGAACTCTTTGGTTGTGCCGAATTGAACTCTTGGCCGAACTGAACTCTTTCTTGGGCTTTGGGCTAGCCGAGCTGTCCCTGCTATTGGGTTTGTTTAGTTCGTACTCCATCAATGGTCGTGTTTGCAATCGTCTTGTCATTTTATACCCGAATTCATCGTAATTTCTATATTTTATCAAATCTCTGTCCTCTCTAGATTGATTCTTTCTTCTAGAATTCAATATGCTTCGATTTTGAGTTTCTTTGACTTGTCCCTTTTATCTCTATTTATATATTTTTCGGTATAAAGTTATACGAAATAATACGGAATGACGGTATAGTATACCGAAGTTCGGTACGATACATCGAAAAATATCAATACGATAACGATAGTGATATTTACCCATACCGAAAGTTTGGTAAACCGTAATTCGATATACCGAAACTTTTGATACGGTAACAGTATAAATTTCATACCAGTATTTTTGGTATGGTATACGGTATAGCATATTTTGTCCTCCTAAGATTTGACTCTTTTCTCTAGATTTCAATATGCTACGATTACTTCTATTTTCCCCTTTTTTCTATTGCCTCAAAATTGTTATGATAATAGTGAGTAAGACAATATATAGTGTACTTTACTAATATTGTTATGATAATTTTTCACTAGATAAATTTAGTGTACTTAACTAATATTATAGTGAGTAAGACAATATATAAACATGGAAACACTTTAATAAAATTGATGTTACTTTGGATTAATCATATAATTATATGAAAGGGAAAAGCTTATACGAACCGAGTTGTTGAAGTTGGTATGTTATACACTTATACTTATGTTGTTCTTAATTTATTTCTCTGGTTTAAATATTACTACTAACAAAACAATACAAATAAATGTATGGAGCGTTTAATTGTGTACATCAAAATTCAAAAGATTCAACACAGTCCATAAAATTCCCTAACGGGCCTTGCAGTTTACAGGCCCAAATTTCAAACTTCGGGATTAGACATAAAGCCCGATTCATTTTCTCTTCATATAATGGATCTTTTCTTGCATAATTGCCTCTGCTCTGCAAAGCTACATACAATCTTGGAAATTAATAGATGAAGTATATACTACCAAATTATATTTTTTGTATTGGCCAACCAAATTTATACTAGCGTCAAATTTTATAAAATTAATTACATGTTCATGTAATCGGTTATAGGTCGAAATTTGAGTATAATAATGGGTTTGAATGCAATTATTACTTTCTTAAACTATGATGTGGGGAGATTGATGACATCATTGGAATAGGTTAATGGACAAAGCATATATTCTTGTAATGGATGTTAGTGATGCGTGTTACAAATGAATGGATAAAGTGTGAATTAAATTATGCTTTTATTCAAAGCCTAACAATTGAGATACAATGGAATTTAGTCAATTTATTCCATTTTTCTTTATAGACATTCAAAAATAACGCTTCACATACAATGGAACAATGGAATTTAGTCAATTTATTCCATTTTTCTTTATAGACATTCAAAAATAACGCTTCACATACAATGGAATTTCGTCAACATATTCCATCTTCCTTCTCGACATTCAAATACTAGTACTTTTTTTCCGGAAGAGATCACCTCATGCATTATATATTACATTTGCTAATACACCATTATAAAGTGGACAAATGGAACCCATATTTATGGTAGAATCTATTTTCAATACAACCTCTCTCATATTTCCTCTCTTTACCATTTTGAATCTAAATGGGTTAACTCTTTTTATAAATAATTGTATTAGTAATTAGCATTTCTAAAAGTTTTATTACGAATAGAATTATGCTTATTATGAGATCAGTTTATGAATTATGAATCTATTTAAACCTAATTAATTAGCCACATGATGTCTTTCTATAATCTAAGCAAATACACTTGTTTATACACGAATGTGTTCTTCTTTGCGAAGAAAGTAATGTGAAAAATGATATTTTGTATATGATATATCTAGCTAAACAACTTAAAGCACATGAACTTTAGAGTGAAAAATAATCACAACAAAAATTTAATTTTTGAATAAGTCATGCAATATTTGTTATTTTTATAGGAATCATTTATATCGTGAAATTTGTTTCAATAAACTATGAAAAATTAAGAAAATAATAAAAGAAAAATTATTTTGAAACAATCACTAAAAACTTATATTGCCATTTTATATTTTAAAATAATCAAAATACTAATATTATACATCCTCGTATTTAGCATGTGATATATCATAGCTATGAAATCATGGAGAATAAATCATTTGGCTTAAGTAGAAATCTTAATAATAATTTCGTTCAGAATAAGTAGCAATGTGATACTATTAGTATTTTTTTTAAATGAGATAACACAATTACTTTGATTAAAATAGTAGAAATAGAAAACAAAAGAGAGAAAGTCACGGAAGGCTAAAGAGATTATGTTAGAAATAGATTTTATTTCCCTCAATATAAATTTACATGTCCACTTTATATTGGTGTATTAACAAATGTAGTATATAGTGTAGGAGGTGATCCATTCCGCTTTTTTTCATGGTCTTAATCATAATAAAATAATTTAATTTGTTCTAATTTTACTACTACTCCTACAATTTTATTGTTGGTGTACTTTGATACTTACTTATATGTAACTTCGCATTATTCACCCGAAACAACAACACTGTATCATAATATATTAGATAATTTGTGTATTGTAATTTATTCCATCTTGGTTTCTAATTCGTCTCTTCTATATCTTATCATTCTAAAAATAAATGAAGTGTAATATTGTTCATTGTTTCACTGTTTAAAACGTAATATCATTCCAATAACATCACATAATAATTAAACTGTATTATTAATAATTAATTGGAAAATTTTTAAATTTAGTGTCAAATTATCATTTATAAAATAATCTTCATTACTTGGAAAAAAATTACAAAAATTTAGGCAAATTATCCTTATTAAAATAAGACGCCCATTTCAAAGATAGCCAGTGAGAGAGAAGAAGATAAACAGCAGCTGATTTTTCAATCCAAATGCAAATCTCCAAACTGCTTTGCTTCTGATCATCATCTTCATCCATTGCATTCAATTCACCCGATTCCGCCGTCGATAATTCCTGCTGAATGCATAATCAAGCTGCAATATCCCTCAAATCCAGTTATGCCCTCTTTTCTTCCTCCCCAAACGCCCTCCAAAACCCTAAATCCTGCCTCTCGCTTGTCAGACGGCGTTGCAGCTACTATTCGCTGCTGAAATGCAGAGGAATCGAGATTCCGGCGGTCTCCAAGCAGCGCGTCGCTTCTCTCTGCGTCGGCGCCGGCTCGGTGGAGGATGACAGGATTAAATCCGTTGGAGTTAAGGAAATCGACGTCGCCACGCTTGGGAATTTGTGCGTCGATATAGTGCTCAGTGTTCCTGAGCTGCCGCCGAAGCCCTTGGATGAGCGCAAAGCCTATATGGATGAGTTGTCCAAGTCGCCTCCTGATAAGGTTTTGTCGTTGCTGTTTTTTTATTTGTCTCTCAACTTTTTTTACAGTTTCGCTAGCTACTGATTATTTCTGGTTGGCCAATGCACGTTTCACGCTTGTAAATTTTGTTTTTGTAATGATAGTAGAGCATGAGATTTTGCTTGAAATTCAGCTAGAATTTGATCAAAATGTTCTACAAATGAGGGTAGGTTTAGATGCTTCACCAGGGAATAATGATGTAATGTATTTTCTAAAATCATTTTCAGCTATAAGGATGTTGTGATGGTGTTATTTGTAATGTTATTGCGGTTGGTGGGGGTATGGTCTGATATTTGATCGTCTGTCCGGACTAATGATGCAAATGCATGTTTATCGAACTTTGGTTGCCAAATGCATTTTCCACTCCAGGGAAGAGAAAAGAGCTTAGCAAACAGTACTAAATAATGCCACAGTTTTGTGATTTTGCCAATGAGTAGTGACCACCAATATCTGGATAGTATGAGGAAACCAGGTTGCCTATTAATCTTACTTAATGATGTTGTTTAGAGTGTTGACTGTTGATCTTAGGTGAAAATAAATAATGATATATCTGTCTCGTAGTTGGTACTTGGTACTTGGTACTGGATTTTTGAATTCTTGATAGAAGCTGTTGATTTAAATCTTGTCAATTTGGAGTATTCACAACCCAATCTTCACTGTTATGGACCTCAACTTTGTGGTGTCTAATGTTCGGCCAAATCTCTTCAGTCATCTGATAGAAGTCTATATGCCAGATGTATTTTTCTCTATGGATAATGATATCTTATTTTTATTGATAGAAATACTGGGAAGCTGGTGGCAATTGCAATATGGCTATAGCTGCAGCTAGATTGGGACTTAATGTTGTTACAGTTGGTCATGTTGGGGATGAAATCTATGGTCGTTTCCTCTTTGATGTACTCCATGATGAAGGAATTGGTATGGTTGAAATGAACGAACAGAAAACTGTGGCAAATCTGAAAGACTATGAAACTCTTCTGTGCTGGGTTTTAGTTGACCCCCTGCAAAGGCATGGTTTTTGCAGGTATTACAAACAGCTTAAGCATTAACTGACTTCCTTCTATGAGGGTTTTATTTGAAAATGTTGTATGATGAAACTTACTCTAAGTGCTTGTCCATCCAGCCGTGCAGATTTCAGTGCGGAACCTGCATTTAGTTGGATGAGCAGTCTTTCCATAGAAGCAAAGATGGCTATAAGAAGGTCAAAGATTGTTTTCTGCAATGGTTATGGATTCGACGAACTTTCGCCTAGCTTGCTTGTGACTGCTCTAGATTATGCCGTTGAAGTGGGTACATCAGTCTTTTTTGACCCTGGCCCACGAGGGAAATCTCTTCAAACTGGAACCCTCGAAGAGCGAAAAGCCCTTGAGAAGTACTTGAGGATGAGTGATGTTCTTCTATTAACTTCTGAAGAGGTTTGAATCTTAATTTATCATATGGACTTGCTTTATCATATTTGATTCTCAAATTGGTAATTCCCCTGTCTTAGAACTTGCGAAAACACTATATGGCTGCCCTTGAAAACATTCATTAAGTGCTGCATAATGAGGATGCTACCCCTTTCATTTCTCCAAATGTGCAAGTGGCTGATGTCTATAAATATTACTGTCTCTCATTTTCTCGGCATCTAAATTTTGTGAATCCCAAGCATGAAATCTATGTCTTTTAAGCTTGTTTAGCTTTGATAACTCTCTTTATGTTACCTAATTACCATTTTTTCTATTTTCTTGTGCCTTGTTTAACAAGGGAACCTATTCCCCAATATTCCTATCTGTTTTTGAGCTTGGCATTTGGTTTTGAATCAGGCTGAATCATTGACTGGCGTTGAGGACCCTATATTAGCAGGTCAAGAGCTGCTCAAGGAAGGAATTCGGACAAAGTGGGTGATTATTAAAATGGGTCCAAGAGGTTCTTTATTGTCACCCCTTCAAGTATCTCCTGTGCCCCTGGATTTAAGGTTAGTGTGAGAGTGGTACTTTCAAACTAATTTGCAAAAGTACTTCAATGGTTGGATCATTTTAGTTATTGTAACGCCTTGATGAATCTCATATTATAACACCATGCATTTTATCTATATGCCAATTTCTTGCTTTAATAAACAGGTTGATGTCATAGACACCGTTGGATGTGGAGACAGTTTCGTGGCCGCCATTGCATTTGGTTTTATACACAAAATGTCTCTGGTTTATACATTGACCATTGCAAATGCTGTAGGTGCTGCAACTGCTATGGGTTGCGGTGCTGGTAGAAATGTCGCTGCCCTGAAGCAGGTAATGGAACTTGTCAAAGGATCAAACCTCAAAGAAGACAACAAGTTCTGGGAGGACTTGCTAAGGGCGCACACGGATGCAGAGCAGATCACACTGCTCACAGAAATTGCTGTAAATGGAAATAGCAGTCACGTTCAACCCATCTCCTTGCAGAAAGTGATCTCTGAACTGATACCCAAGCTTGAATGCGCAGATCGAAAGCAGGTTGGAGTATGTTGATTAGCAGTATGGATTTCTTATTCGAGATAACGGGTGATACAAGAGAGAAGATATTGTTTGGAATGCAACACTCTGGACAACCAGCTGAACTTAGAACAGTGGGGATTCTGGTAATTTTTGCATCAAATTAGAGTTAGATTTATATTGTTTGCCAATTTTAACTGGTGTATTTTGATTAAATCCATCTTAGTTAGTACAGCTTCCATGTCAAAATTCTGCAATTATTGGCTAGGCTTTATATTATAGTACTATATGGCAGAGGTGTATCATCTTAATGGCATGATTTTTTGTGATAGATCTTTTGCCTTCTCTAACTGACCATTCTTGCAAAACCCATTTATCATGATCGAGTAAGTATAAGGTGTTGGTGCTAATCCCATATTTGGGAGTCTCTCAAATATCTCACAAGCCTGATCGAGCTTTCCTGCCTTGCAGAGGCCGTCAAGTAGGCAGTTACAAGCATGACTATTAAGCTTATAGCAAGACTTTTCAAGAGATTGGAACAGCTCTATTGCCTCCCCAAGTGAATCATTTTTGCAGAAACCATCCAGTAATATATTATAGGTTGAAGAAACTGGTGCCACGCCATGACCTTCCATCTTCGAATAAAGATCGTGTACAGCCACAATGTTCCCCACTTGAAGAAACCGTCGGTTTATGATCTTCTCTAATAAGCATATCTCTGAAAAGGGCCATTGCCTCTTCCAACTTGTGATGCTTCCGATAACCATTAATCAACACATTGTAAGTGGTAACATCCATTCGTTTGCCCTTATCTCTAATCATAACAAACAAGCCTCTCGCATCATCAAGCCTACCCTCGTGACAGTAACCAACCATCAAAGTGTTATACATTATAAAATCCGGCTCCTCCCCCCTCTCCAACATGAAATCCAACATCCCCCTCGCCTCGTCAGTTTTACCCTCCCTGCAAAGCGCATAAATCAACATATTAAACGTCAAAACATTCGGACGTATCCCTCTATCCATCATCTGGAAGAACAACCCCTTCGCCCCCTCCCAATCCCCCATCTTACACAAACCATCGATCAGCGTGCCAAACGCTACCACATCCGCCGAGATCCCCCTCCCCTCCATCTCAGCAAACAATTCTTTTGCCTCCTCCAAAAGCCCCTCTTTCGCAAGGCCATCAAGAAGACAGCAATAGTAAATCAAATTGGGATTAAACCTCAAACCACACCCAACATCTCCATCCCTAATCTCTCGATGCACCCGAAGAGCAATCCCCACATTCCCACTCCTACACAGCCCATTAACCAAAGTGCCCCAAGTTTTCACATTAGGGTAAAAACCCATTGCAATTATATTCCTCAACAGAGATATGGCATCACCTACTCTATCTTCAATGCACAAACCCTTAATCAAGGAAGTGAATGAAACAATGTTTGGATTATAAGCTTAGCCTTTTGAGAATTCGCAGAGACGAGAGCCGTCGCAGCACAAGCTGCTTCACGAGCACGTGTTGTAGAAACCATGGCTGTGTGTGAGACAGAGATGTGCTGAGATTTTAGTTTGGATTTCACTCATTTCGGTTTTCTTTTTTCATTCTTTGTTCTGTTATTAAGTTTAGTTAATTCGTTGTTTCAACAAAATTATTAAAATAAATTAGGATTAATAATTTCAACTATCAAAAAGTCTGAATTTTGTTTAATTCATCTTTTCTTGAATTTTTGTGGTATACTTGTCGAGAATCATTATTCATCATTTATGTATTAGAATTGGCGTTGTGGTTAAGATTAATTATCATTACAATTGTAGTAATTTATTAATCAAGATTGTTAAGTGATTTCCTCTCCGGATAAACTATTACTTAACATTTGCCATACAAAAATCCTTTATAAAACAGAATTGCTAATTATAATTGATAGATTTATGACTTTGCTTATGCATTCTTCTCTCACAAAATTAATTAACACTGTCAAATTTAAATTATACACGTGGCATGCAACATAAAACAGAATGTTGTTTGATAATTCATGATGCAAATTGACCACATACAAGGAGTTGAAACATTCAGACATTCATGAATATCCATCTCCAAATTCATAGGAACAAAATAAACAGAAAAACACACACACACACAGACACACAGTGAGAAAGAGAAAGAAACAGAGGAAAAATACACATTCTTGTCCTTCCATAGGCAAGAGATGCATAGTGGCAAAACATACGCAAAAACTGATCTACAAAAAAACTAGTTTCCCATCATAGATTATTATGTTTGATTCTACGGCAGATGAGATGAACAGCAGCGCTAAAGCAACGTATACGCAGATCCTTGTGGCCTCCTCCGTGGGGCTGATCATAGCAGCTGCGCTGCATTACCGCATCAGGAAAGTACTCGACAGGAAGATCATACCTCGGAAGAGAATCTCCGCTGCCGACCAGGTTTTGAGCATTGAGAAGTTCTCTCACTATGTAGGTAATAAGAAATCTCTGCCCCTTCCTCTCCGTCTTTGGATCTTCGATCTCGTTTGCTGTGATCAAGATCATCAATATTAGAGAATATATGTATGAATAATCAAGATATCCCTTAGATGATTCTCAAACATGGTGTGTGTTGTGTGTGTGGAGCAGCCAGGCAGATGGGATTCAAAGACAGGAGAGAATGCCCACATTTGTGTAAGTTGGCATCCGAATACATTAAAAAAGCTGAGGGATGCGAAGAAGACATGTACGCGTTTTTTGCAAATGATCCTGAATGTGATTCTCTCTTCATCAAACTGGTGGAAGAATTCGAAAGATGCATCCTCAGCTACTTTGCGTTCCACTGGAAACATACGTCGTTTATGCTCAGCCAGGCATGTCGATCTCAGGCTTCGATTCAATCCAACATGTATTTCCTAGAAAAACTGTTGAAAAACATATAAAAATTTCAGGTGCTGGGTGCCGAAGAGCCGAAAAAGAAGCTCAAGAACATCGTCATGCAAGCAACGAGGTAGGTAGATCATCATATCTTCTATCTCTCATAAATTTCATTCATAAATTTTATAAAACTGAATTCTAAACATATTTGTTTGTGTATTTCCTGATTTGTGCAATAAAGAGAACAGAGAGTTGAGAGGGTGACAAAGAATCTAAAAGTGGCAAGAGTGTTTACCACATTAGTGGAGGAGATGAAAGCTATTGGACTCGTGACAAACGACGATTCACAGTGCACGAATGTCATGGTACCAATGGCTCATAGCGACAGAAGTCCAGTGCTCCTCCTCATGGGTGGTGGGATGGGGGCCGGGAAGAGTACTGTGCTCAAGGACATTCTCAAAGAGTAAGCGAATCTCGTGTAGCTGTACATAATAGAAAGTTAGAAACGAGACATTCCAAAACAAATATTTTGAGCTAATTGTACGTAGTGAGGTGATTCAATAACACAGTTTGTTTATCTGCACCATAGACCATTCTGGGCTGGAGCATCAGGGAATGCAGTTGTCATCGAGGCAGATGCCTTTAAAGAGTCGGATGTCATCTACAGAGCCTTGAGCTCTAGGGGGCACCATGACTTGCTTCACACTTCTGAACTGGTATTTATCTCTCCCACTTCTCATTGTCTGCAACAATATGTGGCAAATGAAAAGATAAATGATGCAGAATATCTATTCAATAAAAAGATAAATGATGGTTGCTCCGATCTAGATCAATAGTTGTTGCATTTTGAGACCCCATTCTTTCCTGACCCACCCTTCCTTTGCAAGACAATACGATGATGATTTTTCAGCTTCACTTGTACTTTTTCTAGGTGCACCAATCATCTACAGATGCAGCATCATCCCTGCTAGTAACTGCACTCAACGAAGGGCGAGATGTGATCATGGATGGAACTCTTTCGTGGCTGCCATTCGTCGTTCAAACAATAAACATGGCCAGGTCTGTTCACCGTCGCAGATACCGCATGGGAGCTGGCTACAGACAAGATAATAACGGGGTCGTGACAGAGAACTACTGGGAACAAATGGATGAAGAACAAGAACATGAAGGAAATACGAAGAGAAGACCATACAGGGTAGAGTTGGTTGGCGTTGTTTGTGATTCTTATTTAGCTGTCATCAGAGGAATAAGGTAAACACAACATTATACCAGCCATGAAAACTATCACAATTTTAATTCTTACTAGCTGATTCTATTTCTTACTGTGAGACAGGCGAGCTATAATGTGTAGAAGGGCAGTGAGGGTGAACTCTCAGCTGAAATCACACAAGAGATTTGCAGAAGCATTTATGACATACTGCAATCTAGTAGACAATGCTCGACTTTACAGCACTAATGCGTTAGAAGGCGCTCCTAAGGTACACAGCTCAACCCTCGCTTGCTAAATTGAGACCAATTCAGTCATGTGACAAAACTTAGGAACGGCCAGCTACGAGCATAACCAAGAATTTCCATTTCCACTAATAATTTGTGTGTTCTGCAGCTTATAGGATGGAAAGACAAAGACAAGACTCTGTTGGTCGATCCGGATGAGATAAGTTGTCTGAGCATGGTATCCAAGCTGAACGAAAATGCAGATTCAGTTTTTGATCTCTACAAGACCTTCCATCCGGCTTTCGAAGAAGGCTCTGTGTGGAACGACATAGTTTTGTCCCCTTCAAGGTTGAACATCCAGAAAGAACTAAAGTACTCTATTCAGAAAGCTGAGGCAATGAGAGAGTGATCACAAGAAAACAATTACATACGTACCGGTACATGTAAGAGTGGAGATATATAGATCTTGATGGAGTTGTCTACCTATATGGATACTGTTTAGATAATACTGAGATGGGATTTACAGAATCATCATTAAGACATTTGGCAGTGGGGAAAACAAGTTCAAAAGGCACAGGCGCACAGCTTCCTAAATGCAGACTGAAAACTTAGCAGCAAAATTCTAGAGGTTTTTATCACTTGTCTATATTGTGAAAAGAAGATATATTTAGAGACATTTTATGTGTCGTAATAAGGGTAAAACATTATCAGCAATCAACAACTAATTAAGAACCTCCTACCTTAAATTCCATGTATAACACTAAGAGACATAATATTCTAGCAAAGCACACGTTAAAAATCATGAATCAAGGTAAATTTCTCTTAAATATACAAAAAGAAAAAGGAGGAATTTAAGCATCAAAAGGATGAGCTCCAACTCTAGTAGTGGAGTGACCTCAGGCAGATTCCATGAATAGGCGGTTTTGTTGATTATGCAGGAACCCAAACATTATCCATAGAAATAAGTTAATGGTTGAGAGGTGGCAATGTATTCCGGTTAAATCATTATCTGAAAATCCATAGAGATATTTACATTCATCTTAAACTTTATTGATGCAATCTCTTAGGATGATATCAAGATATATGTTTATAGTATCCAGAGCTTATATAGCTGGATATACCACTTTCAGCCTAAGAAAGAATTATGAAGATGGGAAATGCCTACCTTTGTCTGCAGATATCAAGCTTATAAACCAGCATCTCCTACCATCAAGTTCTTTTACATCTATATCGCTATAGCAGAATTCAACAACGCTGCTTAACTAAACTAGAAAAGCTTTTATGTTTAAGCTTTAAACCCTGTACTGTTTATTTACACCTCAGCAATATGTTTTCAAATACGTGGCCTCACACAAGGCTGTTGCAGCATGCAACCTACTTTTTGGCTGTAATGTTCATGAATACTTGCACTGCTAAGTTCAAAATCCTTTAGGCATTTAGCTGTATAGTGTCGAGTTATAGATCATGCCATCATGGAACTGAATAAAACTGAGCCAAATATTTGACTCTCTGCAAATACTCCAATTAACACAGTTACAAATGACCTTAAATATCTCCACATTCCCCTTTGCAATGGTGATGCAGTCAAGAAAATGCAGTAATAAGCATGTTGGAATTGACCGAGAAGGGTATTAAAAACGTACCCATAGCTGAAGTAAATGGCCTACAAAAGCGTGGTCCAGTGCTTTGCGTACATATTTCGGAATCCCCCCATCCCTCCCTTGTTCACTCATCTTCTTCAAACTTGATATGTTCTCACGCAATCGCACATGAACCCTGCAATTTGGCAAGCGTGTGCCGCCAGTGATTGGGCTCAACCCTAGCCACCAAATGCTCAAGCTATAGCAAAACACAATTAATACACACATTTCAGAGCTACAGATGCACAATTAATAGATGATATACAGATTCAATTGAACAGAATTTAAATCGGTGTGAACTGAATAAAACGAAGAAAGAACCCTAAGATATGAAAATGGGGGCAACGAAAGAAAAAGAATCCGTTCTATCATACTCTTGAGGAGTGAGAAAAGGCAACTACACTCTCTATAAGCATAGAAAGAGACCAGCGTAAATTTACAATACTATCCCTACAAACAAACATCTTTTTCCATTAAAACTACTTCTTCGCCTTCCTCGCCGCAGTCTTCTTCGCCGGAGATTTCACCGTCTTAGCCTTCACGCTCTTCGCCGGAGCCTTCTTCACCGGAGCCGCCTTCTTCGCCGCCGGAGCTTTCTTAGCAGCCGCAGCCACTGCCTTCCTCGGGGTTGACCTGGTGGAAGTCCTCGCCGCTTTCGCCGCCGGCTTCTTCTCCGCCTTAGGCTTCTCCGGCGCCTTCCTCTTCGGTGCCGCCTTCGCCTTGGCAGGAGCTACAGCTTTTGGCTTCGCGACAGTCTTCGCTTTCGTAGCCGGCTTGGCCTTCGCCGCTGGCTTCGCTACAGTCTTCGTTTTGGCAGGAGCGGCTTTAGCCTTCGGTTTGGCTTTCACCGCAACAGGCTTCTTCGCAGGCTTCGCCGCCGCCTTAGGCTTCGCAGGAGCGGCCTTCTTAGCAGGCCCGGCGGCGGGTTTAGGGGCACGAGCAGGCGGCAGCTTGTACGAGCTCTTCACCTTCACAAGCTTATCATTCGCGGCGAATTTCCTCAGCTGAACCAGCAGCATCTTCCTGAAATTCGACGGCAGAGTCTTCTGCTTATCTTCGATGAACTTCTGGATCGCGTACTGGCTCGATCCAGTCCTCTCCTTCAGCGTCACGATCGCCTCCTGAACCATCTGCGCACACATCCGAGGATAATTCAGATCTTGATTTCCAAAAACAAAATTCAATTGAGAAACAAAAACACATAAATTGAGAAATTCAATTCAATTCGATTAATACCTCGAAGTAGGGAGGGTGAGTAGGAGCGGAGCGCTTCCTCGGCGCCGGAACCTTCTTCTCCTTGGGGGCGGCTGCCTTCCTCGCCTTGCTGGATTTCGGAGGCGGATTGTCCTCCTTAGCAACCTCCTCGGCGGCGGCGGCGGCGGCAGGCTGCTCCGCCTCAATCTCGACGTGGACAACTGGTTCCTCTGTAATAGCGGCCATTGGATTCGGATTGAGCTGCAAATCTATGCTTTGAAGCTATGAATTCCCAATATTGAATGAGAATTTGGTGTGAGACTGAAGGCGAAAAATGGGCGGATTTAATAGTAAGCTAATATCAAGAAGACGCAAGCTGATTGGTCGAGAGGCAGCCCACGCGGATTCATAGCGTTCGTAAATTTTAAATCCTAACCGTCCGATGCGATCTAATCTACGGCTATCACGGTAGTTGAGTATGACGGATTGTAAAGCTTTACCAAAGTTGGCTGTTTTTAGGGCTTGTGATGTGTTTCTATGCTTGACTAATCTAAGAATAACTCGAGCTAGGGTTCTTGGATTTTTGTGATTCTTGTCTTATTCTCTAGGGAAATACGAAAGGTTTCAAGGAAATGTCCGTTTGTGCGTTGATGATTACAGGTTTGGGAGATACTGCGGTCGGAAGGTGAAATGGTCTAGAGTAGTCTTTACACCGAGCGTGTTGCGGTTTCTGAGCTGTACGTGTGAATGCTTGGGTTGGAATGCTGATTTTAATGTTGGATGGTGTTCTAGGTTAATGTGGGAGCGTGTTGAAACGAGAATCGTCCGAATCCGTTGAGATTTGGTCGGGGAAATGTTCGTTTGAAGTCGATCCAAGATGAACACATTATTAGCTAGTCCAATGTGACTAGTCTTAACTCATGTAATTTGAGATTTTTGTCATAGAATCATCTTAAATTGGGATTTTCTCATTGAGTAATCTAGTTCTTTGTAAATTGATAATATCATGTAATATGTCGTTTGTAATCGAAAATCGGTCCAAAAAGTGATTATCGTAATCTGTAACGATAACCGGCTTTAAGTGTGCACTATCTTGTCGGAAACCATTCATATATATCTCTAAACCAAATTTGCATTCATTTGGCCAAAATCACCATCAAAATATATCTTGTTAACGCAAATTTTGTTAGGAGAATTAATCTGACACTATTTTTACTTGTTATAAGTCTATTCAAAAGCAACTATTCATCCATTTTTTCGAAAAGGACCTAATTAATCGCAGACCATACATTTATACATGCTATAGAACTAGTTGACATATCAAATTACGCTTTGCATAAAATTTGTCTATACTTTCAAAATTATAAGAATTGTAACTTACTATTGAATTTTTTTAGTTATCTAAAATTGCTTACTATTAATCATGTTGTCGAGTAAGTCAAACCTTAACCTATGTGGAGTCTAATTTACATAGTAAATCAACGTATAAATAAAAAAAAAATCACAACGTTAATCTCTTGATAAATAACAAGCACCAAGGTAAGGCTGAGTAAATTAGCAATAACAAAAAAAATATTTATAGTAGTAAATGCTAAGATTCCAACCTCATTCTCTAGAAATTTCTTGTCTCTTGCATTATTAGTTAGGCCAAGGCATTATTTATATGAATTTTCTTTTCTTCATCGTGACGGTAAATCTAGTCATATTTCATGTACCACTTGGCGATTCCGCGAATTTTTGATGATGATAAATGCTCGTAAAAATAAATTACGACACAGAGAATTTTACGTGGTTCGATTTACTGAGGTAAATCTACGTCCACGGGGAGAAATGGGGGCAGGTTTGTATTGCTTGATCTGCGAATTACAGCTTACAACACAGACTTTCTATATGATTATTTCTCTAGAGAGATTCTAACCCCCTCTATCAGATCTAAGTTCTATTTATATAATGAATTCAGATCATGGCTTGCATCACCACCCTAAGTCGTGGATGTCGTGTAGGTTATGGCCTAAGATCGTGGATGAAGCGTAGGTCATGGCCTACGATCGTGACCTGAACTGACATCACGTGGTAGTGGGTGTGTTGGACATCCTGTATGGGTCCACTAACTCCTTGTTCGGCCGAATACCGAGACCGAACTGCTTTGGTTGCCGATCTGAGAGTAGAGCTTGATGCCGACCTGAGAGCAGAGCTTGATTGGTTGGCTTTTACCGAGCTGTAGGCTGAGGCCGAACTCTTTGGTAATGCCGAACTGAACTCTTGGGCTTTGGGCTGGCCGAGCTGTCACTGCTATTGGGCTGGCCGAGCTGTCACTGCTATTGGGCTTGTTTAGTACGTACCCCATCACTACCCCCCCCGAAAAGCGAAGTGATCCACTTCGGCGAAGCGAGTCACTTCGGCATTCTGGAAAAGGGGTACGGGGGAGGCTGAAGTCAGGGGACGTGCCCTGCGCGTGACTGCATTAAATGCGGCATTAAATGCGACAGTAAAATCCGGCCGTTGAATCCTGAAAAGGTGGGATATGAAACGGTGCGATGATTTGAAATCTTTTCCAAATCTGATAAATACCGTCTTTCTTCATCATTTGAACACCTTTGCTATTGGCTTCTTCTGCACTCTCTATCTTCTGCGTGAAAAATTTCCTTCCGCTTTCAAAAATTTCTTCAGACTACCTTCACCTTCAAAAAGTAAGAAAAATGTCTTCTTCTTCTTCTTCGGAGTCGGGTAGCGTTAGGAAAGGGGGTAAGGGGTCTTCTAGCCGGAAAGAATCCGGGGAGAAGACCGTAGAGTATTTTCACAGTATCTTGAGTAAGGATACTGTGATATCCCTTTACGAAAAATACTCTTTTCCTGGGGGGAAGGCGGTGGTACCTGACGGTGATCACAGGGCTGACTCCCCGCCGGAGGGTTACGTCACCGTGTACGAGGCCTGCTTAGAATGCGGGCTTCGTTTCCCCCTCCCTTCTGCCTTTATAGATTTACTAGATTTTTTTCAGCTTCCTTTAGGCCAGGTGACTCCGAACTCTTGGAGGCACTTGTCGGCCTTCGCTGCCGAACTCCGTAGGTTAGGAAGGGATTTGTCTTTGAAGGCGATCCTTAAATTCTTTCAATTTAAGAGGAAGGGGTCTTGGTTTTACTTGATCCCTTTACAGCCCTTTAGGGCCTTTTGTAAAACGAAGTGGCCGAAGTGGCAAAATCGCTTCTTCTACTATGATAGGACCGCGGCTCCTAGTTTTCCCTGGAGAGGGCCGGAGTCCGTTATCCGTCACCCTCGGCCTGAACCGTTGGACGAGCTCGATGGCGAGCTCAACAAGATTCCCATAGTTAGGAAACAATACACGGAGTCTGAGCTCGTCAAGGGCGACGTCGTGTTCGACATCTCGTCTTCGGACGAAGAGGCCGAGGGTGAGGATTTCTCTTTATCTTTATGCTCTACTGCTTTAACGAAGAAAATCTGACTTTGCTTTCTTGCTTTTTGGCAGTGTTCATGTTGAATAAGGCTATCAGAAAGTCCTCCGAGCTTGTGGAGCCGGAGAGAGAGAAGGCTACCAGCTCGGCGCCTGATGCCGAGAAGAATCCGAAGAGGCAAAAGACCTCTTCGGGTCCAAAGAAGCCGGAGTCGACTTCGGCAAGCAAGAAGGGGAAGACCCAGAAGCCCCCAAGGGCGCCAGAGAAAGACGTGGTCTTGGCGCCTCCTTCGGAGCATATCTGTGAGCCATTTTTATGGCCCACGGACTTCGCCGAGGTGAATTGTCTTCTTGATTCCTTGGCTTGGCTTCTGTCTTGTATTTTTGGTGCCCTCTGTTAACTTTTTTCCTTATCCATTTTCAGAGGAATGATATGCTCTCCAAGCTCGTCGCCGTCGAACTCTCCAAAGCGTCCAACGACTATGCTGAGATGCAGAGGAAATTGGCGGCTGCTTGTCACCGGGCCGAGCAGGCCGAGGCAAACTTTGAGAAAGCCAGAGCTGCTAGGATTTCGGCCCAGGATGAAGCTCAGTTTGCCAAAAACCAGCTCGTCATCCAGCGAGAGCAGACGAAACGGAGTGATGCTGCCGCCGTGGTTGCCCAGGGGGAGGCTCTCCGTGTTTACACGGAGAAACTCTTTTTGAGCAGCCAGTTCTCGGCCTTTGTCGGTAGCCTGGTAAGGCTAATTGCCGATAAGGGCGAGCAGGGGGCCGACGTCGTGCTGCCTCTGTACAGCCGAGAGATAGCAGCTCGGCTTCAGAATCTGCCGCTCCTTGAGGAGCTCGCTTCATCTTCGGTCCTGCTTTCTGCAGACCGAGTCCGGAGTTGTCGAGCTGATCGGGACGAGAACCTGGAGGCTATCTTTGCCTCCGTGGGACCCGTTTCGCCCGCTTCGACTTACAACGGAGAGGGTGAGGCCGAGCCGCTGGAGCGGGAGGCCGAAGTCGATCAGGCCGGGCATCCGGAGAAGGAGGCCGATCAGGAGGCGGAGGCGAGGCCGGCAGGAGGCGAGGCCGAGGCTGAGGTAGCCCAGGAGAAGGAAGCTGTACCAGACCGAGGAGCCGGAGACGAAGCAGGCGGAGTATGATTTCGTCTCCCTTCTCTTAGTCTAGTTTCTTCCTTGTAAAATGGCCTTGAAGCCCTCCTAGTGTAAAAAATTTTCCTTGTGAATGAAAAATTCTCTACATTTGTCTTCGTATAGCTTTTCGTACTCGCCTTTATTCCTGTTGTATTTTACTATCTGCTCGGTATAGCTGCCGAACTAATATAGCTGCTTTGTACCCAAGGAGATGGAGATACTTCACTGGAAACGGCTGTACTCTTCGGCTTTGGACGAAGCTGAGAGAAGAGCTATAGCCGATCAGACGAAGAATGACGAGCTTCTGGCTCGTTTAGTGAAGCTGGAGGCCGATATCAAGGACTTAGAGTCCGATAAGAAAGATCTGGAGGCCGAGCTGAATACGGCCATTGCTGAGAGGACTGCGTATGAGGATTACATCCGTGTGCGCGGGGGAATGACCATATCAGAGGTTCAGGAACGAGTTGACGAACTGTGGGAGGAGTATAATGTACTCCGGAGGAACAATGCGCTGGAGAGCTCGGCTTGCCAACAAGTCGTGAAATCATTGCGGCGCTGGGCTTCTCGGTATGACATTGTTCTTGCCCGGCGTCCCTCAATTGAGAGATTCCTCCGGCATATCGCGCCAACAGATGCTCGCACTCCAGATCAAACCTCTGGTTCCCTTGTTCAAAATCCTACTCCCAGCCAACAACGAACTCCGGAACAGCCGGAAACGTCAAGACGAGAACGGGCTCAGGAGCAACCGGAATCGTCAAGACGGGGACGGACTGAAATTCGCCGAGGAGTTGTGACTATGAGCGAGCAAGATCAGCAGATGCTTATTGCAGAGACTCTTCATCGCCGAGGTGTTAGGACTTCTCGGGCTCGGGGAAGAGGCGTTGGGTCGAGGATAGCATCTCGTCGACCTGCTTATTCTTCATCTGCTCGGAACAACCGAACTCGGCTTCCAGAGGATTTTGCAGATAGGTGGCTTAACTTCAGCAACCCTGGACAGTAGAATAGTCCTTTGTAATAGCGTAACGCCATTTTGTAGGGTAGCGGAGTTGTATGCCGAACAAGATTTGATAAATGAAATTTTGTTTTCGCTTCTAACACTGTATTTACAGCTTAGCGAAAAATTTCATCGTACTTGTCCTCGGTCTTATGAAGTAAACTTCTTTGACCGGACTTGGTCCTTGGTCTGATGAAATAAACATCTTTGACCGGACTCGTCTTTGGTCTGATGAAATAAACATCTTCGACCGGACTCGTCTTTGGTCTGATGAAATAAACATCTTAGACCGGACTCGTCTTTGGTCTGATGAAATAAACATCTTTGACCGGACTCGTCTTTGGTCTGATGAAATAAACATCTTTGACCGGACTCGTCTTTGGTCTGATGAAATAAACATCTTAGACCGGACTCGTCTTTGGTCTGATGAAATAAACATCTTTGACCGGACTCGTCTTTGGTCTGATGAAATAAACATCTTTGACCGGACTCGTCTTTGTGTTCTAATTTGGCGATTTTCGTCGCCGGGATCGAACTTTCCCTTGTCCTAATTCGGCGAGTTTTATCGCGTGGATCGGACTTTCCCAGTTAACCGAAGTGGTCTTATGCAGTAAACCTCTTTGACTAGACATGGTCGTCCTCGGTCTTATGAGGTAAACTGCTTTGACCGAACTTGGTCGTCCTAATTCGGCGAGTTTTATCGCGTGGATTGGACTTTCCCAGTTAACCGAAGTGGTCTTATGCAGTAAACCTCTTTGACTAGACATGGTCGTCCTCGGTCTTATGAGGTAAACTGCTTTGACCGAACTTGGTCGTCCTAATTCGGCGAGTTTTATCGCGTGGATTGGACTTTCCCTTGTTGCAGTTCGTTTCAGACGAAGTGCTTGTTAAGCTGAATTGCGGTCTTGTATCCTCCTTGGAAGCTTGGACTCACAATCGTTGGCTTATTGCAGTTCGTTTCAGACGGACTGCTTGTTAAGCTGAATTGTGGTCTTATATCCTCCTTGGAAGCTTGGACTCACAATAGTCTTTAATAATCGATCTAAAAAGGGGATCAGTCTTTAAAGAACGATATACCTCAGTTTTATTTGTAAGAGACGACACTCACATAGACAGACACAACGCACGTAGAGACAAGAACAAGTAAAAAACAAAGAAAACACATAAGACTGACTGACCGGACTGTCTCTTACAAATGGAACTTTTTGAGGTTGGAAACGTACCATGTTCGGGGTACTTGTGCTCCTGACGCGTGAGTCAATTTGTAAGACCCTTTGCCGAGGACTTCTGACACCCGATATGGACCTTCCTATGTGGGTTCGAGTTCGCCCAGCTTTTCTGCTCGGCTTACTTCGTTGTTTCTCAAGACGAGATCTCCCACTTGAAATTGCAGCTTCTTCACCCTTTGGTTGTAATACCGGGCTACTTGCTCCTTGTACTTGGCTGCTTTTAGGCAGGCCAATTCTCTTCTTTCTTCGGCAAGATCTAGTTCGGCTCTCAGTCCGTCACCATTCATTTCTGAGGAGAAATTGAGTTCGGGGACTGGATATGCCGATCTCAACCGAATCACGGCTTTAGTGCCGTACACCATCGAGTTCGGCTCCGGTGTGACTTTGGTCATTTCGCCGGCCTCTGATTCCGGCTGCTGTGATTGCTATGCTTGATGGTGCCGAACTGATTGCTCGGCACTTTTAAGCGCAATCTGCGAACACACTTGCTCTTTTTCGATCACCTCGGATGACCGCTATCTCTCCTTTAGTGGAGAAGGTGTTCGGCGAGGATGCCTCTGATCGCTATGACCGGGCTTCTTTTTGTCTTCTCTAGATAAGCTGTCTAAAGACCGTTTTCGACGGTCTGCCTCATCGGCACGAGAAAACTTGTCCGCAATGTCCCACATCTCTTGAGCTGTTTGCGGACCGCACTCCACGAGCTTTCTGTAGAGAGCTCCGGGCAGGATTCCATTTTGGAATGCCGAAATGACAAGTAGATCATTGAGATTATCTACTTGTAGGCATTCCTTGTGGAATCTCGTCATAAAATCGCTGATCTTTTCGTCGCGACCTTGACGTATAGAAAGCAGCTGAGCCGAAGTGATCCGGGCTTCCGCTTTCTGAAAGAACCTCCTGTGGAAAGCATCCATTAGATCTCGGTAGGATCTAATGCTGCCTTGGGGGAGGCTATCGAACCACCTTCTTGCGTTCCCGATAAGCAGCTCGGGAAACAGCTTGCACATGTGGACCTCGTTGAGACCCTGGTTCGCCATGTTATATTGATAGCGTCCCAAGAAATCATGAGGATCCACGAGTCCGTCATAGGTTATCGACGGAGTTCGGTAGTTCTGTGGTAGGGAAGTTCGGGTAATATCGTCCGAGAACGGAGTCCTCAATGCTCCGTACATGGCGAACCCGACATCTCTTCGGTATGGAGGAGTTGGAGTTCTCCTGTGATTCCGGTACCGAGGATTCTCTCTCCTGGAAGACATGACACTACTGCGGTAGTGACTGTCTCGTATGGAGGGAGAGGGAGAATCCGCCATTTTCGCTTCCGGCTGCTTTTGGCTTCTCTGCAGGAAGGTTAAGAATTCCTCCTGCTTTTCAGCCAAAAACAGCTTGACAGCCCCGTTCAAATCGGGCTGCTGGGAAGACTCGGTGTGACGGCTTTTGGAGCGGCTTGTTCCTCCGCCATGAGAACTGGTGGTGGATTTATCCCTAGGCTGTTTTCCAGACCTATGGGATGGGTTGGCTTCCTCCTGGTTCTCCCGGGCAGGAATACGGGTACTCTGCGATCTGGTATGCATTTTTTGGGTTGAAAAAATGGTCAAAAATTCGCTTTATCACAAATTTGGTTCTCTGCTTCCCACAGACGGCGCCAGTGGCGATTCCGCGAATTTTTGATGATGATAAATGCTCGTAAAAATAAATTACGACACAGAGAATTTTACGTGGTTCGATTTACTGAGGTAAATCTACGTCCACGGGGAGAAATGGGGGCAGGTTTGTATTGCTTGATCTGCGAATTACAGCTTACAACACAGACTTTCTATATGATTATTTCTCTAGAGAGATTCTAACCCCCTCTATCAGATCTAAGTTCTATTTATATAATGAATTCAGATCATGGCTTGCATCACCACCCTAAGTCGTGGATGTCGTGTAGGTTATGGCCTAAGATCGTGGATGAAGCGTAGGTCATGGCCTACGATCGTGACCTGAACTGACATCACGTGGTAGTGGGTGTGTTGGACATCCTGTATGGGTCCACTAACTCCTTGTTCGGCCGAATACCGAGACCGAACTGCTTTGGTTGCCGATCTGAGAGTAGAGCTTGATGCCGACCTGAGAGCAGAGCTTGATTGGTTGGCTTTTACCGAGCTGTAGGCTGAGGCCGAACTCTTTGGTAATGCCGAACTGAACTCTTGGGCTTTGGGCTGGCCGAGCTGTCACTGCTATTGGGCTGGCCGAGCTGTCACTGCTATTGGGCTTGTTTAGTACGTACCCCATCACCACTCATTCTCTAAGTTTTTTGTTTTTCTGACTTTACTTTTTAGGTTATAAATGTAACGAACACATTGCATTCGTACAACATGTTCTCCAAGCTTAACATTTTTCAATGGCTATAGCTTTGTATTCTCAGACGGTGCAATACAAATGTTAC
Organism: Salvia splendens; assembly: GCF_004379255.2. Taxonomy (NCBI): domain Eukaryota; kingdom Viridiplantae; phylum Streptophyta; class Magnoliopsida; order Lamiales; family Lamiaceae; genus Salvia; species Salvia splendens. The sequence goes on along the minus strand of NC_056033.1, from coordinate 41,808,601 downwards.
ATTCGTAGTAGACATGATTTTGTAATAATTGGCTTGAATAAGTCACCAGCGTTTTAGGCACGCATATCATGTCAAAATCATATTCTTTTATTTCTATTGGTTCAAGCAAGATCTTAGAACAATCGGTTTGAATAAGCTTCACATACCTGCGCCGCCGAGACAGCAACATCAAGCCATGCTACAAATGGTGCGGATATGTGCCAATTTTTCCTGGCCGATATGTCTCCCTTAAATTCATCCAATGGAGATGTCGACGACCTCACAATGCGGCAACTCCGCCCCACCCTCAAAGACTGAGGTTCATTTCCGTTCTTATCGACAAATTTTCCTTCCGGTGTTGATGATGGCAGTTTCAATGGACTCAACCTCACGAGTTATATTTCCTAGATCTAATATTGGGGTGTAAAAGGTGACATGTGGGCGTAACCTTATTGAGATACTTATTTAAAAAAAAAAAAATAGAACATGAGCTATAAGGTTGAAGTAGTAAAATCATAGTAACATATTGTTATCATTTTTAAGGAAATGGTCTATCATGAAACAAATTGAAGGCTGCGTTTATATTTATAAATTATCATTCCGAATATTATATTGTTCCTTAAAATAATAGGTGATGAGATTTATCGGCCCATTTTGCCACTAGCTCGTGTGACGGTGAAGTTTATGTGTTTTGGGGGTTTGGTTAGTTTATCTGCACAAATAATAATTGAATAAATTGAAATGTGTATTTACTTATTTTAAGTTTTTGAATAATTGAATGATAATTAAATATAGGTGAGGAGATTATTTTTTTTTGGGTTAAGGCATACCCTCAACCTGTCTATATCAAAAATCACGAAAGAAACATACATCAACCAAGTCCAAAAGTGACTCGGTCCGCACAGGAGATACAGATCACAAGAGCTAACAAAGCTACAATGGTATCCCCACAGACCGGTTACTAACCATCTGCTAATGAACGAACGATCCTTATGATTGTCGACTCAGGAATGCAAGCTGCTAATGTATCAATCAGTGAATCAACAAGAAATAAAACACAACAAATAATGATATGCTGCTGCAGATTCTGGTTCCTTACATTCAAGAAACTCAACTAGTTAATGAATTCTGATGACAGCAAGGCTTCGAAACGAATGATCTAAACAACAATTTAACACCATGTACATGTACTGACCAAATATGTGTGTACACAACGAACAATTCAAGCCGACTTTAGGGGTATCTGAACTGCATCTTGACCCTTTTTCGGGTGAAATTCAAGTGTTGGCCGACTGTGAAGGTAAATTTGGGTGGTTATGCTCACCTTCATAAGTTACAATTATCATCGTGGAATCTTCCACGCATCTCTCAACATGTTTCCTAGCAGGACAGCCTCTCATGGTGCTACATTTATAGTACCCCCTGCAAAGACCCGATACATTCAGTGCAATTACAACAATAGAAGTGAGACTGCAGAAGCATTTATGCCTACGAGAAGAGAGCAAGCAATGGCAATACGCGAGACTGTAGTTACTTCCAGTGGTAGCTGCTCGTCAGTACAACAAGAATGTGTAACTACTAACTAATACATGTAAAATTACAATCTAATAATCCAAACAAAAGCAACAAGTAGCATGAGTTACCTCCACAAGAGTATGCGAACAATGAAATGTAGCAGAGTTAAGTTTCAAAGAAAACGATGACAAATTAACTTAGGATGATCTCAATAACTGACAGTATAGAAGCATTGAATCAAAACGAAAGCTTGTTCGGATCACAAGGAGACGGTACCTTGGATGAGGAGATCCCTTAATAGGTTTTTGACCGTACTTCCTCCATGAGTATTCATCAGGAGGGATATCAGCTAAGTTACTGCTTGTAGCAGGTACCTTGATTGACCTTTTAATCTTGTTTTTCCTGCAAAAGAAGAAACATAAACATGGAGACAAATATTGCTATACAATTTGATCGAACACAAGCCATAAAGAGCACCTGTTCTTCGAGCAGCAACGACACCTACTACTGTCCCCACATTTCACACTCCCATCCTCTTCCCTCCCACAGCACCTTCTCTTGTGATGATAGGAGCCTTGATCTGCAGAGCGCGACGAACCAATCAAATGGAACACGCTCCCATCCGTATTCGCAACACTGGAGTCTACGCTCAACGAAGAAATAAATGACCTAGCAGACGACATGCCCGGAGTGAAGGTGCCATTGGAATTCAGGCTAATTCCACTACTACTGCTGCGATACATCACCTCAGCCTGCTGCTGGAGCTGAATCTTCCGCTGCTTTTGCTGATGGAGGACATGATAATTAGCCGAAAACTGAGGTAGATTCTTCGCGTGTGGGCTCAATTCCAATGTGAGTGCACTCTTCATCTCTTGAAGGGGATTACTACTCTCCATAGGATTCATTTGACTAAATGAAGGCGGTTTCCAATACTGATCCTCTATTCTAGCTATTGGATTCTCTAAGAACATATTTTGGGGGAATGGAGATTGAATTTTCTTGAATCTCCTCACTCTAGCATGACCATTACTGGAACTAAGGAGAGAGACAACTTTCCTGAACTTGCTTACAGCATCCCCTGTTTGATCCGAGAGATTTCCGTAGTGATTCTGATTTTGGGGATGGGACAAGAGATGAACGACTCTATAACAGCTTTCAATTGCGGCACTATTTGCCCTTTCTACCTCTTCCATCGAGAATCGGGGGACAAAAACTAACTAAAATGAATAAAACCCTAGTTCCCAAATCAGAACACAAAATCCAGATAGCACGGAAAAGGCCTCCAAAGTGATGATTCAACGTACCTTGAGCAATCATGAATCCTACAAATTCAAAACCACATAATCGGCAGAAATCAAACTTACGCTATCCGTCGCAATCAGGATTCATGGCGATTGGCGAGAAGAGAGAAAAGGGGGAAGAACATAAGTGAGAGGAGCGGGGAAAAGAGAGGAAAAAGGGACCTTTTTTGTTAGATTTCTGGTAGAAAATGGCGTAATACCCATGAGATGATGATGATGATAGAGTAAAACGACAGACGTGAAAGAGAAGACTGAGAATTTGGCTTTTGTGAGCTCTCAAACCCAGAAAACAGATTGCAAAGGTGAAATCTTGGCTCCATTTTTAGCCTACTGAATTACTGTTCAGCTCAATAAATTAAACTGGCTTTAAATCTAATAGTATAAAATAAAAATTTTGCAGTAACTTAAATTTGTAAGGGTATCAACAGCGGTGATAGCCCAGCAAAAGCCCAGCCACAAACTCCTTCTGCCACATCATCAATACTAAAAATCCTCCTGCCATATCAGAAATAGTCCAGCCATAGCCTAGCCATATCATAAATAGCTCAGCCACATCAATAGCCACATCACTAATAACACAATATACGGAATTTAATTTACGAGACATATATGGGAAACATTAATAATACTATTTTAATTTTTAAAAAAGTACAATAAATTAAAAAAGTACAATAAATTTAAAAAAGTACAAAAATTTTAAAAAAGTACATTAATAATAAAAATTACATTAAAATAGAGAGAGTACTCGTTAATACAAGTGGTGCGAATGAAAATGAAGTGCAAATCGCGTATATATAGTGTCTCGAAAATTTTTAAAAAAAAACAAAAAAACCGCTGGGCGATGCGCTGGGCGATCCCGACGCTGCAATGGCGCCGAGCGGATCGTCCAACGCCCATCGACGGCCTAGCGCTAGGCGATTTTTAATTCCGAAAAACCGCTCGGCGGTTTTCGGAAGCTGCAATGGTTCGCCTAGCGCCGGCGCTCGGCTAGGCGGTGCGTTAGGCGCCATTGTGGATGGCCTAATGTGTCAATGATGAAGGTTTTCGAATATTGGGAAAATTTATATTTTTATCTAAGTTACGTAACTTATAGTGTTTCAAATCTGTAATCTTTTCAATCATATACTCCTACACTATTTGAAATTGTAATGAAATTAATATTTTTACTTATGGGAAATAATTTAATTAAAATATGTACCAAACAAGAAAGAATTAAACAAAATGTAAAAGAGGTGTTTTTTGGTATTAAGTGATAATATTTATAATAATTTATCTATGCTTCACGTTTCATATTGTTCACAACTCTATGATTCAATATAAAAATATTTACATAATTTATGTAACAACAAATCAGCGAAAAGGGGTTTTGAACTAATTTTAAGATGTGTGAAGCATGGGATAGAGTTTGCCACAGCAGAAGTATCAGTGAAATGAAGTAAACAAAGCCATTTCAACCTCAATACGAGGAATAAACCAAAATTCTTTGCATCTAAATTATAAGAAAATCAAACTATGTTTCACAAAATGGTTCTAACGTTTGGCCAGACGACAACGAAACGGTAAGACTATTGCTGCTTCCTTCCTCTTCCTCTCCTGGCTGGCTGTGCTTCAGCTTGTTCTTTTCCACCACCTTCGGATATGTCGGCTGGAAAAAAGAGTAGCACAGTTTCCAAATTAGAGCACTCATCTAAGATTATGAGAACGAACGAAACAGACAAAAGCAGAGCACACCAAATCTATGCATATTTGAAGTAACTAAGCAAGGAACGAAGCCAATCACTGAATGTTGTTTACTCAAGAAAGTTCAATAGTTCAAGACTTCAGGCAATAGATATATTTACTCAAGAATGTTGTTTAGGTGAACGAAGCCAATCAAAGAATCCATGCAAACAATATATCGATCACACTCCACAACATATTCACAATGAAAACAGAACAAATCACAGTATCTCACACATTTCACGGTAACACTTTTACCAGAGCAGAGCACAAAATATTAAGCATTGGCACGAAATCTTCCACCTGAAGTGGACTATCAACGACTTAACATATACCTCTACCCAATAAATGGTGACATCATCAACCTTGATTCTATATTTCTATGTGGCATTTTCCATAAAATAAATATCAACAGTCTTTTCAAAAAATTTCTATATATTTATTTGTACTATAATCATGCTCTTTGCTTGTGCTGAAGGTTAATAGAGAAGGAAATAGCATCCCAATATCTGCAAATAACAGGTCTAGGAAATTTTGAGCATCATTATCATCCTACCTCCATAATATTATTGGATCATCATAGCTTGCTCATCCCTATATCTTAGTACCCAAATTTAAAATAAAACAACTGACAGCAGGAGTTTTCTATAAAACAAAATAATTCAAAAGAAGAAAATGATGCCAACAGACTTTTCCAACAAAAAAGTTAGCAATGACCGTAGCACCATTAGGTAGGGAGATAGACATTCTTTCTATCAGACTCTCGAAGGCACATATGCAGTTGCTGATTATGAGACATTATGGACCTTTTTTATAGTAGGTAATCATGTAAAGCTACAAACATTAGTTTCAATCTTAACTTTGACACCACTTCTGAATTCACAAGCACATAATCTACATAAATTGGGCCAAATTTCTGTCTTGACTTATTACTTACGTTACATGTGTAACAAATGCACCTACACACCAATTTTCTATTAACCCTAAGCCCTAGAGAAAGGCAGCTAGATTACAGTGAAACCCCCACTATTTGCTTCCTTACATTAAGATGGAAGTGAATGGACACGCAGATGGAAATAATGAGTCAAGAAAATACCATCAGGTCCCCGAGCCATCAAAGTAAAGAAGATGTTATTGAACTTCTCCATCTTCCTTGCATCCTGTGCTTGGTCTGTCTTAAATTTGATACACTGAAAGAAAAGGAAAGAGAAGTTACTGAATGTCGTTCCAACTTCGATTCTCACATTCTACTGTATAAGTTCTTATCTTAAGATTGTGGCAACGTATGTAAGAATGGGCAAAATACAAATAGCCAGCCATATTCAGCTAAATTTCAAAATATCAAGCATCTTCAAGATAGTTTTTTAAACTAATTTATAAAGTGCAAGGTGGGCTAATTTAGAAATAGATAATCACACTGAATCCATAACTAGCAAGAAAGATTTTTTGCCTTGTGGATGGTTAAGTATATATGACTAAAGGGATGAGTAAATCTGAGACAAAGAAAGGACCCACTTAAAATGATACATCCATTCTCCAAATATTAACATCATAAGCATCCTGTCCTATTAGTGTAACAATCTAGTGCTGAAAAATGGAAACTATAGACTGCAAGTAATATGCCATGTCGCTGTGAAAGTCGAACAGCTACAAAAGGACCCTAAAATAAATAAAACTAACAACTTGATCAAATAAGATAGAAACTGATAATATAAAATCAACCAATACTCTTCCATCCCTATGAATGACTGAACTTTTATCCCATCAGCATGACAGATTCAGGGCAAACTAGTACTGGAATGTCATAAGCCAACACAATTTTGGTATGCTGCAGCCTGCAGCTGAGGTTCACCTAACCCCTGTCAGAGGACACTTCTAGTGTGAACTATGAACAGAAAATATAAATGTACAGGTACTAGTTAGCCAATCACGACACCACCAAGAATGAAGTTGCATTTTGCTCGCAAGGTGATCGGAGACTTCAATGCAAAACAAAATGGAAAAAAGAACCAACTACATTTTTACTTTCTAAGGACATTGCTCAACATATTTGAAATTCTTTTAAACTGGAAACGTGACAAACTGGTTGAACTTTGAAGTAGCACTTTTACTTATGCGTGCAACACCCCAAAAAACCTTCTGTGAGCGACATTAACTGAAAAACAATGCTGCTAAAACTTGTCCATTATTACATATACCAATAGAAACTTCCCTAAACATCTTCATCAATAAATACATCCTCAAGAGTAGCTTCATCACTCTCAAAGAGATAGACATCACATGATAATCATAGTAAGTATATACACATAACAGAAGGAAGCATTCAATTCAATTCAATTCAAGGGCTTCAGCATATTTAACATGAAAGCACTATATCAAAAACTCCAGAAGCAAAGGCATGAAAATTCTATCACCAATTCGAACTAAAAAATCGACCGACAACAGCTAAGCATTCTAACATTCGCCATCCAGGATTTCGAAAACATACATAAATATAAGTATTATGAAACTTCACCTCTCTATCATCGGTGACTTTGAGAACCAATTTGCCATCACAATGCCTGTATTTCATGGCATAACGAGTCTGCGCGGCCAGCAAAACGATAGCAGTCCGTTAGATATCATCGAATCAAAATTAAACGAGTGCAGCGTAGCTGAGTTGAAGAGAAATACTTTTTCGGGATCGGATCGAAACAATTGGACGGACTTTTCCACGAAATCATCCCACGATTCAATGTAAACCATGATAACAAAACTGAGAAATTCACCTCCTATATCTGGTCTATGCGTTTAGGGTTAGAAATGGAATAGACGTTAGAGAAGAATCGGAGCAGAAACGAATGGATCGATCGCTGGGAGAATTATGCAGCTTTTTGGGCGTCAATTTTAATTTTAATATTTTTTAGAACCACTAATTATAAGAAAATTTAATTTTAATGCCGTATAAAAGTTTGGTGGAATCATATAGGGTAAGAATATAGTATAACATTTTATTTTTTTAAAATAATTACTTCTTAATGATTTCATCAATATAAATATTAAAAGTTGTGATTAATAAGTTTGATAAACTTGATATAATCTGACAATTTTTTACATAATATGAAAATATAGGATGAATGTATGAAAAATTAATGATTAATTCATATTTTTTTAATTGGGTTTAAGTAACCTTGATAATTAATAGATTATCGTTACAATCATCTTTGTTTCAATCTTTGTTTTCAATATCGATACCGGAAGCCCTCACGCTTCTCCATTCCTAGTCTTCGTTTCGCTGCTAGTGTTTTCGTGTCATGACCTACACGATTTGGTAGCCCTAGATACAATTACTAAAGTGAAAATAAAATTGATAAATTTTAATGTCTAATTAATGAGTGAATTACATAAATAAATGGGAGTACGTGGATTATGTAGAATGCATATTTGGACATAATTTTAGTTTATTTTAGAAAAAAAATATATAAATGACTTCCTTATAGGGTTTATAAATTTTGAAGTATATCTTCTATATTAGGATTTACGTTAATTATCTAATTAGATTTATTAGATACGAGTTATCTAAAATCTAGTAACTAATAGTGGAGTAATTAAAATCCACATATTGTCACTACTGCTATACTACAATTTGGGGCAATTGATTGGGCCGATAGTAGGATAATTCAATTTGGGCTATTTGTATTTAAATTAAAATCATGACTGATTTCCTAATAAATTTGGTGATGGATATTGCTAATTGCCAGAAATAAGCTAGAACAACATAATATGAAGTACATTTGCTCAAATTTTTTATTGTTCATGTAAAATTAAAACACTGCATTTACAATTATATTGTTTAAATGTTATACAGGAGTAGTAGCTTAAATGCTAGGAGCCAATCGTGACAGTTTGGGTCAGGTTCGATCAACTTGTTAAATAAAAGATGATTGAAGTATTGTTAGTGCGGAATGAGACTCACCTCATTAAAGAGAAAAAGTTTCTTTAAAAAGAATAAGTCTATTTTTAAAGGATATCCAAAAGGCAAATGTAGTATATTTTTAAGAGACAGAGGAAGTATTATTTGTATTACTTTACAAGATTTAGAATTATGTTTTTATTTTCTCACTTTTCACCATTTTAATTCTATATTAGTTGCCTCAATCACTGCTTCAGTAAGATCGTGTTCCTCCATCCATTGCATTTGTTCTGTGACGTTATCGTGTGTTGTTGAGTTCGTGTCATTATGGTGTTTGTTATATAATCATCGTCAACACAGATAAGATTGTGCCGCCAATGCAGATTTGAATTTGGCCTTAACAAGTTTAATCATATCAACCCCATAATAACTCAATTCACATTATTCCTAAAAGCGAAGAATAAACTGATACATTTCAAAAGTTTAAGATACAATCACTTTTTTGTGTTAAACGTATAAATATGTCTCAATCATCTTTCATTCAATAGTCAACATTCAAAGTTATTTCATTAGAAAATGAATCACCTATTTTGACTTATATAGTTATATTTCAAAAAAAGTTGGTTAAAAGTATATAAATTTTGTCTTAAATTTTAATTTCCTTTCATTTATATTTGACTGAATATCTTCTGTAATGGCGGAGGAGAACCCTGAAACTCCCACCACCGCCAAAGATGTTCAACACCAAACATCCAAAGGCAGCTGGGCTCACGCCGCCTTCCACGTGGCCACCACCATCGCCACCCCCGCCGCCTACGCCCCTCTCCCCTTCGCCGTGGCCTCTCTCGGCTGGCCTCTCGGGGTGGTGAGTTTAGTTGGAGGGACTCTCTCCACATGGTATTCAAGTCTCCTCATTGCTTCCCTTTGGAGATGGGATGGCAACTCCCACACCACCTACACACTTCTTGCCAAATCCATCTATGGTCAGAATTCTCCATTCTTCACTAAAATACTCCCACCGTCTCATAAAAAATAGAAACTTTTGCAACTATACATGTTTTAACACACAAATAGGGTAAAGTAAGAAGTATAGAAAGAAAAAGTGAATAAAGTATTGTTAACAGTTATTTTTATGGGAGAGTCAAAGTGGTCTATTTTTATGGGACGGAGTGAGTAAATATGAACACTAAGTATCAATAATATCCAACTTCTTGATTGAAGGATCATGGGGTTACTGGTCTATTGCCTTTTTCCAGCAGGTGGCTTCTCTTGGCAACAACATAGCCATCCAAATTGCTGCTGGCAGCAGCCTCAAGGTAATGCCAATCTTGTTACTTGTTGTTTGATTGTTGTTTCATTGTTTCCATCCATCTCTTTAAGAATAGGCAGTGTACAAGCACTATGATCCAGATGGTGGCTTGAAGCTGCAGCATTTCATAGTCTTCTTCGGTGGATTCGAGCTCGCCCTCTCTCAGTTCCCGGACATTCACTCGCTCAGGTGGCTGAACGCGCTCTGCACCCTGAGCACCATCGGCTTTGCCACCACCGTCATTGGGGTGACCGTGTATAGTGGTAGGTTCCAATCGCGTCTATTTGGTAAGAGAAACAAGCATTTTAGTGACCCTTGGTAGGCGTTGCAGGGAACAGGGGGGATCGGAGCATGGTCACGTATGGCTTGGAAGGGAGTTCGTCTGATAAGGTGTTCAGGCGCTTCAGCGCACTAGGAGCAATCGCCTTCTCGTTTGGAGATGCAATGCTCCCGGAGATACAAGTAACATACTTATATGGCTAGTCATCTCATTTTTGGTGCTTTTATGCATTGTTCTGTAGTTTCCAACTTGTGTGTTTCTTGGTAGAGCACGGTGAGGGAGCCGGTGAAGGCTAACATGTATAAAGGTGTATCGTCCGCGTACTCTGTCATTGCTGTGACCTACTGGCAGATAGCGTTTCTGGGCTATTGGGCATTTGGTGCGGATGTTGAGCCTTATATCGTGGCTTCTCTTACGACGCCTCAATGGACCCTCGTCGTTGCCAATCTCTTTGCATTTGTTCAGATTTTGGGATGCTATCAGGTAATCAACAAGAAATGAGTTTGCATTATTCTTGACATTCTTTGATTTGAACCATCACGTAGATTTACTGCAGGCCAACATATGCATACTTTGAAGGGAGGGTGGCGGCGGCCAAGAACAGCAGGCTCCGTGGCTGTGTGCATCGCCTCGTGTACACCTTCGTGTACATTGCTCTGATAACGCTTGTTTCCTCAGCCATGCCGTTCTTTGGGGATTTTGTTTCTATATGTGGAGCTGTTGGCTTTACGCCGTTGGATTTTGTCTTCCCCGTTGTGGCTTACATGAAGGCGGGTAAGATGCCGAGGAGCAGGAAGCTTCGCCTCCCGTTGCTGCTCTTCAACACGGGTATTGCTGTCTGGTTTTCGATAGTGGCGGTGTTGGGTTGCGTAGGAGCAGTCAGATACATCATCCAGGATACTAGGACATACAGCTTCTTTCATGATATGTGAAACACACTCACACGCTTAGCATACACAGGCTCTGCTTGTATCAAACTTACATGTTTAATTGCATTTTCCAATATAATCTTCTTCTTGATTAGATTTATTAGTTAGTAGTATATGTTTCTTGTTGATTTCATTATGACAAGGCAATAATGGTTAATTAAATTGTAAAACAGAACATAAAATAAGATCAGGAAACAGATGTATGAAAAAACAGTGGACTGTATTTCTGATTTCTTCCTAAAATTTTACCATTAACAAGAAATATGGTTCCTCACAGAAAGTAGCAAACACAGCAGTCTTAAAAAACCATTGAAAAACAACTTGGATGAACGAAAGCTCAATTACTGTTGTTGGGTTTCAGCTTTCTTCTTCTGCCAGAGGCGATCAAGTGCACTGTCGGCATCGCCCTACATAAGAGAATTTGCAAGAATCAGAGAACAAACTAACCAGCGGAAAACTTGTACATTCTCTCCCGTCCCGTACACATAAAGTTGAAAAACTTGGATACCAGGTTTTGATCCCACAGAGTAAGCAGAATCATCTATACGAAGCTACAAACAGGCATTCAGCTTCGATAATTGATATAAAGAATGAATATTAATCATCTCACGTATGTTATTTAATTTAGTAAACAAGTGAACAGGACAAAAATGATGACTATTATAAGAAAACAGAACGAAACAGGAAGCGTTATGAAAAGCTAGAGACAAAGCTTATGGGCAATGTGTGTTTATCTTTCCCAAATACTACATGTGTCTTCAGTAATCCTCTTCTACAAGCCCAAATACACACATATGCATTCCAACACATCTCATCTCATATTCTTCTACAAACACAGTATTTAATACTAGTAATCAGTATCATTCAACTTGTTAAAGAAAACCAACAACACAATGTGTGGCGATAAATAAGAGCAGAATTCATTTCTGCATATTAGACTACAGCTTCATTACACGCATGGTGAATTCAAAAATTGTTCTTTGATCCCACAGAGTAGTGCAAAGTGGACTATGCTACGTTTTGGGTTTAATGCAGGATCATCTATACAAAGCTACATACAGGTATTCAGCATAATTGGTATAAAGAATGAACATGAATCATCTCACTATTGAAATATGTTACTACTTACCTTTGAGAACAAGACAAAAACGATGACTATTATAAGAAAACAGAACGAAATAGGAATCGGTTTGAAAACCTAAAGACAGAACTTAGGGCCATGTGTGTTTATCTTTCCCAAATAAATGTCGCTTCAGTACTCCTCCTCTACAGCCCAAATAAGCACATGCTTTCCAGTTTCCAACTCATCTCATCTCAAATTCTTCTACAAACACCCAAAACCTACCCAAATGATAGATTCGATAATTGCTATAACAGTATCATTCAACTTGTTAAATAGAACAAACAACAAGCCACACAATACAATGAGTGGCAATAAACAAGAGCAGAATTCATGCCTGGGCGCGAATAAATCCACACAGCGCGAAGGTTGAGAATTGCCCGGTGTATCTGCCACTCTCATCCAAATGCCCGATGTTGATCTGGACAGACGCGTGATCCTTGGAAGTGATCAGCCTGTTAGTGGCAGAGCTGCACCACCAAAACACGACAATCAGATATGCCCTACAGCCATACTAAAAAACTTCTCAACATTTCTAAACCTCCACACCAATCACCAAAACTATCTCCTATATTTTTCCAACATAAATTCCAAAACACCCCATCTAAATTCACCTGCAACTGCGACTGCCAAAACCTAATCTCTCACAAGTCACACAGGATGAACAAAGAAACAATAATACATCGAATAATATACGCACCACTTCCTGGGAATATAAAGATCCATGTTTTGCCCCTCCTCATTCTGCATATTGGCTGAATCTTCGAAACTGGATACAATTCAAATAATCTCAATTAACCTATACCGGTTAAAATTCAATCAAATTCTCAATTGAGCAGTACATCAAAAACAAAAGGATATAGAGTCATACAGATTCAAATTGTACTTATTTTGTTGGCGTTAGCAATATAAAATTTACTGAGCTCAAATAAAATAGCTAAAAATCTAGTAAACCAATGCAATTTAGGCATAAATCGAGAGGATTACCAGATATCAGGACCAACAAACCATGCAATCAACCGATCAAAAAATAAAAAATAAAGCAATACAACAAAGCATTGAAGATTTCGATTTCGATAAGTAGAGACTATGTCGCAATCAAGGTAGCATCAGAATTCGCGGCAGTCGGAATTAGGAATATCACCTCAAATCAGTAGATCAAACGAAGAAAATACGCAAAACACCCCTCGAAGCTGTCCAAAACCCTAAATCCCTTTACCAATTTATATTGTTGAATTCTCTGAGGTCGATTTATCCACAATTTTATTTTTAATAATTTAAATCGATTTATGAACAATTTTGTTTTTACAAAATTAAATGGATTTGTTTATTTAGCATATAGTTAAATTATTTTATATTGGGATTTGCTAAGGATATTGATTAACATTTCTGTTTTAATTTTCGAATAATAATATCTCCATCCTGCTTCTGTTTACTTCGCGCCTTTTCATAATTAAATAAATAAAAACAAAGGATATTGATTAACATTTCTGTTTTAATTTTCGAATAATAATATCTCCATCCTGCTTCTGTTTACTTCGCGCCTTTTCATAATTAAATAAATAAAAACAACTGCGACGCTTAAGCCCGGTTTGGTTACTCCAAAAAAAGTTCGATAAATATTTTTCCGACTTAGGTTCTTTACTTCATAATTTTTCTCCCTTTTTCTTGATATCCCAAACAAATCCCTAGAGCATCCACAACAGGAAGGACTTCCCCACGGACTAGCACTAGAACTTCCCAAAAACACCTTCTAGCACGTCACTAGGACTTCCCACCCCACTGCCACATCACTAGGACATTCCACTACACAATAGTGGACAAGCACTAGGACATTTCGACGGACAAGCACAGTAATAAAAATTCACAAATACACAAATACACAATTATTACGGAATTAAAATTTCGACACGAATATGGGCGGAGAAAGTGCAATAATAATTTTATTAGATAAAAAAAGTAAAAATAGTACAATGCAACAAAATAACAACAATTTAAACAAAGTACAGGTTAGTATGCCTTGAATCTTGATAGTTTGCCGCTAACCGAACGGGGGTAATAGAAAAAATCGAAAAAAAATAAAAAAAATCGAGAAATGCTCTCGTCCGTCGGGATGTCCGTCGACCACCCACAATAGCGGACGAGAGGACGTACGTCCGCATTATCCGACGGACGATAGGTCGTCCGTCTAGCTGGTCCGTCGGGCGCTCGCCGATCGCAATAGTGGACGAGCGCGACGGACGAGTGGCTCGCCGATCGCTCGTCCGCCGGCTCGTCCACTATTTGTGGATGCTTTTAGGGCATCCACAATGGATGCCCGATCTCACGCCCGATCGCCCGAGATCGGGCTCGGGCGTCGTCGGGCATCCACTGCAGACATCGGGTGTCTTTGGGCGCGACTGATAGATCGGACATCCATTGCAGCCCAGAGCCCGAGCCCGAGCCCGATTGGGCGATTTTTCATTTTTTTTTAATTCTTTAAACCCTTATTCAACCAGTATAAATACTCAACTTTCTCTTCACTTTTCATACACCAATACTCTCTACTCTTCTCACTTTCTCTTCTCTACTCTCATTTTCACACTTTCAAGAATGGATCCAAGTCAATTCCCAAACCCCCGTGGTGTCGACGATGATATGCCGATGTTTGGATCGGAGGCGGTGCCCGGTGGCCCGACCACGAAGATTACCGGGTCGAGATGTCTGGATCTGTAGGGTCCACTTTCGTTTCGGACTCTGAGTTCGATCCGTTCTTCGACATGGACGCGTATCGGGTTGAGGACATGGAGCCTAGTTGTGGGCAACCTCCTGCCCTTGAGCCGCTGAGGAGGAAGAAGAAGATGGCGCAGAAGGAAAAAGGCGTCATCCGTCCCACTCCCACTCCCATCCAACGAACCCAACGAACAATACGCAACAGGCGTATTGCTACGAGTTGGAGGAGTACGTGAAGGTGGCTCAGTGTTGGGTCGATATATCGGAGGATTCGATATGCTCCAAAAACCATACTTCGACCAGGATGTGGGATCGCATTGAGACCAGATACAACGAGGTGAAACTAAGTTGGGCGTACAAGCGGACCAAGGTTCTGCTGCGCAAGTGTTGGGATCAGATCAAGCTCCACGTCAACAAATTCTCCTATATTTACAACAGGAACAGTGACGCAAGGGACATCGGTGAGAGCATGAAGGATGTCCTCAAGAAGTCGATGTCAGAGTACCATTCGCAGTTCGAGCATTTCAAGGTGTACAACGTTTGACTGATCTTGAAGGACAAGGCGAAGTTCAATTGAGAGATACCGGTTGGATCCTCCTCAGCTGCGAAGCGGACGAAGACCACCGCCGCTGGCAGTTACACGAGCAGCGACCCATCTCCTGTGGATCTGAACGCTGAGCCGAAAGGGAGTTCCGGCACGCCTACGTCTACTTTTAGATGTCCCATTGGTACCAAGGTTGCCCAAGCCCAAGCCAAAGGGAAGGCAAAGGCGGTCGCGTCTGGATCGACTCCCCCGCAGGCTGCGCCTCTTCCGTCTACTCAGCTCGTGGCCTCAGCGATCGAGGAGTTCGGTGGTTTTCACGAGGTGGTTGAGAATAGGTTTACACTTGACGAACAAAACAACCTTCATACCGAGTCCGATCCGAATGCCTAACGGAGGACTGAGAGGATGATGAAGAACCTGAGCTAGAAGTTGAACTTAGATGACTAGTTAGGTTTTTATTAATTTAGCAATGTAGTTTTTTTTTAAGTTTTTTTAAGTAATTTAGTAATTTAGTTTAGTAATGTTTTTTTTTTGTTTCGCTAAGTATGATGTAGTTTTTTTTAATTAAGTAATATAAGTGTTTATTTAAATTTGTAGTGTTTAATATAATATATTTTGATATTTTATTAATTAAAACTAAAAATAAAAAATAATAATATTAAAAATTAAAAGAAAGATTGGGACCCCTACGAGGGCATACCATCCATTGTGGATGATCTTATGCATCTTTTTTGGAGTATATAAGAGCACCCACAACCGTGCTCTTGCCAGAGAGCACGGTTGTGGGCACGACCCCACTTTTTCTGCCTGCTCTTCGGCAAGAGCACAACACCCACAGCTGTGCTCTTCCGCAAGGACGAGCACAATTTAATTTAAAATTCAATTAAATAAAAACATTTCCATAATATTAAAATTCATTAAATAACTGAAATAATATTACAAATTACAAATAAAATAAAAAAGACATAATTAAAATATTAAAAATTAAAAAAGACATAATTAAAATTGTAAAATAAAAAAAACCAATACTCGTTGCCGAATTTCGCTCACATGTGTTTGATTAAGTCTTCTTGTAGCTCAATGTGGTTCGGGTATCGCGCATTGCGTGCCTTGTTTCGAGCGTCTCCCCCACCGTCGTATGCCGACCTCGGCATGGGGGAGACCTCGCGGTTGAGCTTCCGGCTTCATCCTCGTCGTAGAAGCTAGCCGCCCTCGGTCCTTCGTCGGCTATAATCATGTTGTGTAAGATAATACACATGTACATGATGTCGGCGATATTATTCACGTACCAGAGCCGAGTCGGGGCCTTCACAGTGTTGAATCGGGCTTGAAGGACCCCAAAGGCTCTTTCGACGTCTTTCCGTGCGGACTCTTGACGCTGCGCAAAAAGAACCCGTATTGGGTCTTGCGGATTGCTGAGCGTCTTCACGAAAATCGACCACCTTGGGTATATACCATAAGCGAGATAGTAACCCATGTGGTATGTATTTCCGTTAATGGTGAAGTCGATCGTCGGTGCTACACCATTCATCACATCATTGAAGAGTGGTGAAGAATAGAGCACGTTCAAGTCGTTGTTGGATCCGGCAACGCCGAAATATGCATGCCAAATCCATAGGCGGTAGTCGGCGACCGCCTCAAGGATAAGTGTTGGGCAGCCGCCTTTGTGACCGCTTAAGTGTTGCCCCCTCCAAGCAGTCGGACAATTCTTCACCTCCAATGCATGCAGTCAATGCTGCCAAGCATTCCGGGAAAGTCATGGACTGATTCGTGAAGACGAAGCAACCGTTGGTAATCATCGGTGGTGGGTACCCGAAGGAATTCATCACCGAAAGCTGTACGAACGCCCTCGCAAAAATTTTTTAGACAAAGGATTCCAGTGGACTCACCGACATGCAAATACTCGTCGAAGAGGTCGACCGTTTGTCCAATATCGAGTTGTCGGACGTCACACGTACACTTCTGCAACGGCGTGATACTTTGCCGGCCGGCTGCATCTGGACCTGTTTGGAAGAATTCAACACGTGTGGACAATGTGTTGACAATTCGCATAAACAAGCGCTTTGACATGCGAAAACAGCGCCTGAAGTAATATGCCGGAAACCGCGGCTGGTCGACAATGAGCCTTTCGTGGGCTCCCTCCCGGTCACGATGAATGTAGTGGTGAGTTGATCTAGTTCGTTGAGGAGGAGGAGCGGAGGTATTCGCCGCGACATATGCTTCATAAGCGGCACGGTGTTGTTCGTAGTATTCTTGTTCTTCGCGCTCCGCTTCCGCCATAAGATGGGTGAAATCCATTTGAGGTTTTGAGTGAGAGATGGATGTGAAGATAGGTTGTATGAAAATTATGAATGAGAGATGAATGATAGATGATTTGATGTGATAAATGGATGATGAATGTGTGTATTTATAGATGATTTTGGGGGAAAAAATAAAAAAAATACAGAAAGACGGGCAAAAAAATGGTCATATTTTTTGGATTTGAAAAATATTTTTTATCAGTTTTTATAATTAAATACCGATTTTTTTTTAAAAATAAAAATATTCAAAGGCAACGCCTATGCCGCTCGCTGGCACGAACGTGCTCGATGCATCGAGCAGCGCCGTGCCAACGGCGCGAGCGCAGCGGCGGACAACCTCCTCCGTGCCTCTGGCACTGACGGACGGCCGTCCGTCCACCATTGTAGATGCTCTAAAGTAGCTGGAGCGGGTACTCTTCTCATTTTCAAGTAATCAAAATTTGAGCCATGGCTGCTCTCTCCCCCACTCAAATCGGTACATTCATCACGAAATCCTTCTCGTTTTCGCTCTATTCAAGCATAACTAAGTAGCTCTTCATGAATGATTGTGTGTATTTGATTTTATTTTGTTTTTTCGCCTTCTAGTACGTGTATTTGAATTTTGTTGGATACGCTTGATTTCTTCACGCATGGTTAGTGTGCTGATTTCTGATGATTTCTAGTTCTTGGTATGCAACATTTTGCGCTTCGATTACTCATTTACCGGTTGATTGAAATGGCAGGTGCTGAGATTTTGAAGGCTACTGCTGATGGAATCATTAAAGCACTCAAGGGTGGAACGCTGCTGAAAAGGGAAATTTGGAGATTTTCACACTCTTAGTGGAACGCTTCGGAGTCTTTGTTGATATCCAGTCTTACTGCGGTTCCCTCTCTCTCTCTCTCTCTCTCTCACTCGTGATACTTATGTGGAAGTAATTTGGAATTATCTGCCTTCAACACTTGTACTATTTGATATGATTCTTGATTTTTTTCGTTTTGGGGATTGGTAATGTGTTATATTTGAAATAGTTTGTGATTCTTGATTTCTTTTGCTCCGGGGTTTGTATTCTTTGTGACTCTAAGTTGTACAACATTTTTTTTCATATTGATTCAAGTTTATAAACTGATTCAGGGGATACTCCTCTGATAGAAGCTGCCAACGCGGGACATATCAATGTTGTGGAATTTCTGATCATCCATAAAGCTCAACTGCAGGCAGCGAACAAAAAGGGATTCACTGCGTTGCATTATGCAGTTCAAAAAGGTCAGTGGTTATTTTGGCCCATTTTTGCTTAGAAGATTGTGATGTCAAGAAAAAATTGCCAGGATCCTTTTTCTGTTGTATTCTAAATGATTGTTTGTTGCAGATAACAGGGACCTTATGGAATTGTTGCTGAATAATGGTGCTCCTACGGAGAAAGATTCTGTGGATGGAACACCTTTACAAATTGCTGCATCTCAAGGACAACTCAAGTCTATCAAGTTGCTGCTGAAATTTGGAGCGGAGGTTGGCAAGCACAACCTTGAGATGCATTCTTTTGTCGATAAATGTTACTTGTCTAAAATCCATTTTTGGCGCGGTGTCACTTGTCGTATTAGGATTTCAGTTGCTGTAACTTAAAAAGAGTTTCATAGATTTATCATGTATAATTTGGTGAAATGTAACCAGTCATACTGTTATAATCCAGTGAGATTGATGTACTATTAACTAATGAGGATATGTGCCTCTGTTAGCATATTATTGTTTGATTGATGCAGCTTACTATGCTTATGTTTCTTTTGTTGCTTTATATTTTGCAGCCGAATTCAAACATTTCAGCAGTTCAGGACTCCCCTCTTATATCAGCAATCAAGGCACTCTCGTATGAATGTGTGAAGCGTCTGATTAAGGTATGTTGGTGAAACTCAAGTTATTATGGACTTCAACTTTGTTATTACTTGGTTAAAACTCTAGTGATAATCCTAGCATCCATATATGCGTGTTAAATGCTGTGTGATAGGTATGCTAATGCTTGTAATGTGCTATTTGATCTCTTTAGCTGTAGCGTAATCACATTCGTCTGTTTGTTTAATTTCATTAGCATCTGCTACTATATCTCTGGTAAATTTATTCTGTATCCACCTTTTTCTATGTAGGCTAAGGCTGACCCAGACAAGTTTTTATATGGGTTAACTCCTTTGGCACATGCAGCAAAACTACCGGACACGAAATATCTCGAATGTTTGATTGCTGCTGGAGCAACTCCTCATAAACAATGCACAGTTAGTTTCTACCTATGATATTATTAGTCTTCAACCTATGATATTTTCATCCCATTAATAGTTGCAGACACCCTATACAACTGAGATTTCCACTTCGTCTTGGTTATATTTCACCTAGCAACCTTGTTGTTTCTTTCTGGTGTTATCAATTAATTGCCTCTTGCACTGACTCAACACTGATAATGACGACGTTCAGGGTCGCACAATAGCTATTGAGGAAGCTGCAATGGTAGATAATCGTAAAGCTGTTTCGATTTTGTTTCCATTAACTGCAAAGCTTCCAGGGTATCAAACCTGGACTGTTGAAGGCATAATGAAGTACAATCGTTCTGGACCAGCAAAAACCTGTCCTTGAGTCTTGATGCTCCATATTATGGAGGAAATTCAGTTCATCATTACTCTTAACCTAAGGTCTCTCTCTCTCACACACACACACTCACTCACTCGTATGTTGTACCACATATCTTGCAGAGAGAGCAATATAAGAAACGTTACTTGGAAGTACTTGAAGGTTTAGGCAACAGAAGAAGGTATAATGAGGTAACTATTTCCCCTCTACTCCCAAATTGTTGTTGTTAAACTGTCCTAAACTAAGACTGTTCAACAATGTTGGTGATGGTGTGATGAGTAGGCTATTTTTGGTGGCAGAGTTGCTTTGTTTGAATACTTTTCTTGGCTGTATCTGACAAGCTGCCCGGGGGAGGTCATGATCTATTTCCAACATTTCATGTAGAGAGATAGAGAGATGCTTTGTTTGTGTTGTGTGTACAAATACATTGGAGCATATAATACTAATATCAACTGCAAATATTGATTGATCGTTTCCATCATGATATCATTTGGTCTCTCCATTTTTTCCCAATTTAAATAGTTTGATGCTTTGATATATTGGCAGCATTCAATAGTCAACAGGGGGTAAGTATGTTTAATAATGTTATTTTTATCTCTTAGTGGTTTTGCTATATCATGGGAATATATAATAAAATATCCCATGCGATATTTTACAAAAAATATACTCCATGTTACTAGTAATCTCACTTTTGAAATAATTTTGATTTATTTCATGTTTCTCCATTTGACTTGAATTCATAAATGATTTGACCAAGTTTCTATATTCAGCTTCTTGGTCAAATTTGTACTTATATAGTTTTGTTTTGAATATTTCTACAGCCAGTTTTTTGTGCGACAAGTATGAATATATATATAAATATATAATTGGGGAGTTTTGGGGTATTTATGAAAATACCATTTTAGTTAAAAATTAATACGATCAAATATAAAAATGGCTGATTAAACATATGATTAAATGTAAAACGTGTGATTAGGAGAATTCTAATAGTAACTAATAATGTATTTCTTTAATAAATGGAAGACAATGACCATTGGAATTAAATTTAATTCAATAAAACCTAATAATATGAGTAGTGGTTGAACTTCTACGTACATTTGGTTCAGATTAAAAAAGTTTCCATTGAGAACGGTTAAAATTTTTTATGTCATTTTATTACTCCCTCCGTCCCGCTTAATATGACACATTTTCCGTTTTAATTTGCCCTAACTAAGATGACACATTTCCTTTTTTGAAACTTTCTCTCTCCAATTAATACACCCAACAACTTTTTTTCACTCCTATTAAAATATTCATCTTTCTTTCTCTCTCTATTTTAATAATTTCACCCACCTTTCATCTTTCCAATTAAACACTTTAACAAATAACTCCTAAAACTCCGTACCGGCCAAGGAATGTGTCATCTTAGCCGGGACGGAGGGAGTACTACTTTAATTTATAATAAATTAGATTGGAATCACTAAGAGTCAATAGAGAAGAATATAAAAGGAATTAGAATGCCAAAAGCTACTAGATTTTCTATAAATACCAATTCTGTTAATTAAAATTGTAATGACCGTGGTGGAAAAAAGTGCGGTGATTCTCATGTGTTGCTGCCTCAGACGTGCTATCGTCGTCATGAACTGAAGGTTTCACAGCGACAGTCCAACAAATGCGTTGTTGGAGGAAGAAAGAAAATGAACATTACTCCTGAGAGAATTGAGAAGTTACCGGAAATAACAGATTAAGCATGGAGGAGTTGCTGGAAATTGCAGGCGGTGAAATGTGGAGAAGAAGATGGAGGAGGAGATTATTTTTAGCTCAGTTTATTTAATTTACATTTTTGTAATTTATTTTTGTTCAATTATTTGATGTTAAGAAATTACTTATCGGGGTCTTTGGGGTTTAGCTGTTTTATGATTTTGGGTTTCTTTATCTTATTTCGCTCAATATTCAATTTTTTAATTTGGCAATATTTATTAAATTCTATTTATAATAAATTGGTTTGGCACAATCTATCCCTATAATTATGGATTAATTAGATTAAATATCATGTTATTTGAGTGTTTAATAGATATAAATAAGTTATAATCTATCCCTATAACTATGGAATTCAAATATGGACGGAGTATTAGGATTTAATCTCAAGATATAAAATCGTATTCATGAATTCATTTAAAAATTAAAATTAATTGTAGAATTACTTCAGTTGAGTTAGTTGATTTTTTGGTACAATGTTATTAACAAAAATTGTGTACTAATTTAAAATGATAAAATAAAAAAATAAGCATGTGTTTAACTGGAAATTAATTGAAGATGTACAATGCAAAATAAAATAAATTATCTCAATACATTACATTAATCTAACTTTTCAAAAGAATGCGTAGTTAGAAGTTTTGAATTGTGATAATATTTTAAAAATCGGACCAGATAGTGTGTGAACCGGCAAGTAGAGGATTAAAAATCAGACCAGTGTAGTGTGTGAAAAATAGATGCCTCTACCATAACTTTTCACTTCATTTATAATAAAAAAATGCTTTTTACCTTCCAAATTCAAAACCTATAAAACGTCCCCTTAAGTATGCTAAATAGGCCAGAAAACTGAATATTAAATTTAAAAATTGATTAGCGTTCAAAGCTATAATGACAGATTTTTTTTCTTCTTATAATGTAGGTAGGGCAATATTAATTGTGGAATTTAAATATTGAATCACAAAAGACATTTAAATGTTTTTATGATAATAGAAAATAATAAATTATTATTATGCATATTTCAATAAAATTAGAAGTTGGAAATATTTTTTTTGTTTTTATGATAATTAGGCGAAGAGGAAGTGAGAAAGTTTATGAAAATTAATACTAATACATATCTCTATATAATTGAGATGAAAGTAACGGTTTAGATCCAGGGTTCAATGTTTAGCGTTTAGG
Source organism: Salvia splendens (assembly GCF_004379255.2). NCBI lineage: Eukaryota > Viridiplantae > Streptophyta > Magnoliopsida > Lamiales > Lamiaceae > Salvia > Salvia splendens. The sequence goes on along the minus strand of NC_056033.1, from coordinate 41,785,501 downwards.
GTTTATGATTAATGGTTTAGGGTTGAAGTGTATCGAGCCATTCTAATTGATCTCAAATCTAGAAGCTAATAGGGTTTAGGGTTTAGTATTTATGGTTTTTTTTTTAGGGTTTAGTATTTATGGTTTAGAGTTCAGAGTTTAGTATTTATGGTTTAGGATTCAAATGTATCGATCGAGTCACTCTTATTGACCCAAAACTCTCTTTTATATATGTATAGATTTGCACAATTTTTTTTTAAAAAAACAGAATGTCATCATGTTTTTTTTAATTAAAATTGCACTTTCTTGATATGAGCATATAATCAGATTTACAACCAAGATTCATGTAAAAAAACCTCAACTATCAGTAAGGATTATCAAGTAGGCCGACCCAGTGTAAGATATCGAATACATATCTAAAACCCCTAAAATAGAATAAGTGATCAACAAAGTAAAATTGAACTGGGGCGGAAGGAGAATTTTATTGATATTTGGCTCATTTGTTGGTCATGATGAGTATATTTTAAAGTTAAGGGTTTGGGATTTAGGTTTCAAGGTTTGAGTTTTTAGTGTATAGGGTCACTATATTGCAATGAAATGAAGCTCGACTAGGAAGTGTCTCACCAGTGCAATCTTAAATTATTGCAACGTAAAGTTGCTCCTGCAGTTATAACTCAACGGTTAATTCATATTTTCACAGAATTAAAATGCCTTTTAATTTTAAGTCTAATATTTAAATGTCAACACAAATATGTGTTGAAATTTTAATGTGATCGTATTGACATTTTTAAGAAAAGTTAGCATTTAAACGCACTCTTGTGGCCATGTGGGGTTAATGTGATTGAAAAAGTATAATCCAAAGTAAGAGGATGTCGAATATTCTTTTGTTTATCATTTCTCAATTTTATTTCGCATAATGAAATAAATATGAAGAAATTAAAATGACCCGTGCATCGCACGGGCGTGATACTAGTTAAAAGTAAAACGCTAGTTTAAGTCGACTATTGTTTGAATTAATGTTTTGACTAATAATTATCGACGAAAATAGAAAATGAATAAGTAAGCGAAATTTGTCCTTCCAATCCAAAAGTAAACTATAAAATTCCTATATGAATATTATAGTATTATAATATTATATTTTTGTTTGCTTATATACTTATTAATGATTCAATTCAACAATGCACACCGAAAAAGATTTTTTCATATATCAAATGAACTTATGAACTACTAGATCATAGTATCAAAATATTGTTTATTTGTTTATTAGTATAACACTAAAACTATTTGTACCGTTGTATGTAGTCAAAATTTACATAACTAATTTTATATTTTAATATTCGTTTTACTCATGATACAATTATTATATTTAATCAAATTGTTAATTGTCCCTCTTAAATAAAATCATTCATACATATCAGGCTAACAGCATCCGCTCATCAACATTGAAATACGCGAAAATGGAAATTAAACTTTTTTGTCGAGCTTTTCGGTTTTCTATAATAGTTTAATTAAATATATTAAGACTTTCCTTAGTAGTAGTATTTGATTAACACCGTTGATTTAAATTTAGATATCTCAAGACCAAGATTGTCACATGTCATTTGATTTGAGAATGCATTAAACGAAAAAAATACAAACAGGAGTGACCGAATTATACATGATCCAAGAAGACATTTCACAACTTCCTCAGCAAAATTTATTTTAGAATCAAAATAAAAATTAGCATCAATTTATAGAAATTTAACAAATTCAAGACCTCCTAACTTTTCCGTAGTTTATGAATATTAATCTTAAAACACTGACATGGAACAAATTATTGATCTTCAAATCTTACTAATAATATTTATAAGAAATTATATTTTGAATATAAAATTACAAAATTGCATGTAACTCTGCCAGTGACAAGTACGCAATAGATAATCCGATTTGGAATAAAACATGCCAAAAAAAAATCCATTTATCTAATTTCATTACATCCACATTATACAAATTCCTACTTCCAACATAAGAGCTGATAATATCTCTCCCTCATTTGGTTTCGACATTTATTCTTTACTATATTTGCTAAAAACAATTTTTAAAGGATCACACACATAAAAAAGAAAGGAAAAAAAATTACAAATTAATTGATTCATGAATCAAACTAAAAAAAAAACAATTATCTTGTTGTTGTTGTTGTTGGTATTGTTAGTTTCGAAATTGTGTCGCTTTTATTTAGCGACACCAAAGCTAGCCATTTGCTTTGGGTAAGCCACCGACGGATGGGACTGACCAGCAAAGTTTCGGCTACCGACCGAGGCCATGCATGGCTTCCCTTCGCCCCCGGGGACCCACGTGCAGCCGCTAGGCGCGGGCGGCCCAGTCGGTCGCCCCCTTTGGAAGGAAGGCAATAGTAGGTTTTCGCCCCTCTTCGTCATCCATTGCTCCTCATCTTCATCTAGAATTCGAGTCGCTTGAAAAGGTTGTACCATAAGCACAAAAACTAGTACCGTGATGGCTAAAAATGTGACAAACCTCATCTTGGTTTTGGATTTGGAGTACTCTATTTAGCTATGAGAAAATAGAAATTGTGGGTTTTGGAAATTGGATTGGTTTTAATATGTGATGTTTTGAGAGTGTGTTGTGTGTGTATTTATAATGCATGCAAGAATGGAAAAAATTGCCACACACATTGGTTTGTTTGACCGTTGACCGAAGGATTTTCACATGAGATGACGAGGAATTGAATTGGTCGTTTTATTGAAAGAAACGGTTTGTATTATTATAGTATTAGTTTTAATGGAATAATATATGTTTGCCACAAAGTTGACAAGTTTATATTTCGTATACCCCCTTTTTTTATTGCTCTGGTAAAAGTTATAACAAGTCAAGAAAAATTATTGACAAACATAATTCCTAATTTTCGTATTTTAGAATGTTTTTTTTGGGTTTGAAGTAAACAAGATATTATAATAAAGAAACTAAAGCGTGTAACAAGTTGTTTAATTAGTGAATGCAAGTAATAAAAAGAAAAATTAGTTTCGGTTTGCTCTATTATTATAAAGAAAAATAAAATCCAATAGTTAATTAGGGTTTGGCATTTGATAGGATAATTATAACACATTTCATCGTCAGCATGACAGAAGGGTGCGTTATGAATGCCCTTATAGAAGTGGGATTGTTGTGTGAATTGGAGGTAAAAATGAATTATTTAGAACTTTATTGAAATGAATAATTTTTATATTGAATTTTGTATATTAATATATTTTATAAAGATAAAAAATATTAAACTTGAAAATGAAACATCTTTGATTTAATTATATTATAAATTTATAATTATAAATAATTTTTTTTGTAATTCTATCAAGATACGTGTAGAAAAAGAACAAGACCTTGACTAAATTATCCTCTTTAAAGTTGAAAAACTTTCGTCCACGTAAGAATTGGATAAATATTAGAAAATGGAGGCCATAATTCTTGGTCATTTAATTTACTTCCTTGCATATCAATCCATTCGTTTTGATTATGTCTATACAATTTCATGGAACTATTGTGATCGTGCATCCACATCCGTGCTCTTGCCAACGAGTACGAATGTGGGCCCGGATCCACTTTTACTCTCTGCTCTTAGGCAAGAGCACAACACCCACATCCGTTCTCTTCCGAAAGGACAAGCTCAAGGGTCCCACCATTCTATTATTCAATTTAAATAAAAATATTTCCGTAATATTAAAATGCATTAAAATTACCCGAAATAATATTACAAATTATAAAAAAATTAAAAACTACATAATTAAAATCCTAAAAATAAAAAATACATAATTAAAATCCTAAAAATTGAGATTGAGAGAGTTGTTTGGTATAGTGTCATTTTTTTGTGTTTGAAATGAGAGTATTTATAGATGAAAGTATGAATTTTGGGGTAAAAATAATGAAAAAATAAATTAAAAGTGTGGAAAAAATGGATATATTTTATTAGGAAGTGGGAAAATATTTTTTTATTAAATCTGATTTTTTCATATTTTTTCAATTTTTAAAAAAATAATAATAAAAAATGATAAACCAACAGGCCAATCAGAGCATGCCACGTCGACGCCTCGTGCTCTTGCCGTTGGCACGGACGTGCTCTATGCATAGAGCAGCGCCCTGCCGTCGGCAGGAGCACAGCGGCGAACAGGACTTGTCCTTGCCGACGGCAAGAGCACGTCCGTCGGCAAGGACACTGCTGTGGATGCTCTTATATTCTAGTCTCTTGTTCCTCGTTTTGTCCCTTCATCTCATTTTTGTCTTATAAGTACTACAAATCTTATTTCAACAAACGAAACTATTTAATATATATAATATTGTATAATACAAAGTTGTTTCAGAGCTTACAATAAAATAACATTGCCTTACGTTCATCATCCAATTAGGCCTGCCCTGAAATATTGATTAGTTGTAGACTCAGAACAAATTAATATTTTAATCGCAAGATCAACAAAAATAATTTATGGATAATAATTCTTGTAACTCACATGCACAACTAGAATTTGCCCATGTGATATATAGACAAACTACCTTAGTTTTTAATTTTACTTTAGAGTTAGTTGTTTATAAAATCACTGATTAAACACAGATTAGTCCACATCTTTTAAAATATAAAAAAAGATTATGAGTTAAAAAATTATCAATCGTCCCATCCTCACAATTTTTTCAAAAACTTCAAAATTTATATACAATATAATTTTCATTTCTTAAACTCAAAACAATCATTTAGTCATCAGATTAATGCAAAATTACATCAATTATTTATCAACCTCACCAAATTTTTACACATGTACACTAAATTAGTATCGGATTTGATCAACCTCATCAACGCTCCACACGATTATAGACATGAGTGGATGAAGCAGCTATCACGTTTGACAGGTGAACTTGAATATTCGAAATAGGTTTCCCATTGTGTGCTGCTATAATGCTTTTCACATTTTGAAGTATGAATTTATCTGTGTAGTCTTAATTTGCTGTATTCGGAATAGTATTAGTGTCTTAATTTTTCGATTTTATTTCAAACATTGGCTGTTCACGTTTTGCAGGTGAACTTGAATCTTCGAAATATGTTTTCCATTGTGTGCTGCCATAATGCCTTTTCACATTTGAAGTATATATTTAGCTGTGTTGACTTAATTTGCTGTTTCAGACATTGTAAGTTTAAGTTCTTCATTGCAGGTTCTTCAAGTGGATGCCAAATACCCTGCTTCAAGTTTAAGTTCTTCATTGCAGGTTCTTCAATCTTGAAATTATTGGCTATCCATCCCACTTCTTTTTCCTCAAGACATTTGATGATTATATATATACTCATGATTGATGAAACATGGGAATTCATATTTGTCACGACCGCCCTTCTAGGGTATAATAAATGCGGCGATCGCGACTTAAACGGACTTAAATATAACAAGGAAAATAGGCTAGGGTTTCATCAAGGAGGTTTGACCGACATACTAAATGAACAATTAAGTATAAAACAAGAAGGGGACTCGGGTTTAAATAATGAGTTGGGCCGGCAATTAATACTCAAAGGAAACGATTAAGAGTTTGACATTATATAACAGAATCACAAGAAAACAATAACCGGACAAATTTAAGTTCGGCCTAACAACTAATAAGTAAAAGAAATATCGCAGCGGAAAACGACCAAGAGAAGGAGTGACGTCATGTGTGAAGATACAACGACACCCATAATTCAAAGATAAACATTTAATTCTTCAAGTTACTTGCTCAACACCACCAACCTCTCGCCGCCGCTCAACCTGCACGTAAGGAAAACACATGCATGGCTGAGTACTATAAAGATACTCAGTGGACTTATGCCGAAAACATTTTCATAAAAATTATTATTTATCTATCATGCCATACGTAAGTAACCATCGGGGTTTAGCTTTAGAAAGACCCGAGGCACTCAAAATCATTTCCCATTGTAAAAAGTTGACTGATCAGTCATTTTCCCATAGACGTTAGCCATATCCGCACGTACATGACAAGGAATGCGGCCGCAAACCAGGTCACTAGACCGGCCAACCCGTACGCTGACACACGGTCTACCATTGATGTACACTAATCCAAGTAGAGTTTGCGGCTCTACGATGACCCGAATTCGATTTAAATAATAGTGGCAAAAGCCACATCAGATAGGCACGTTAAAACCAAACAAGGCATGATAAACACAATTTCTTTCTCATCGGTAAAATACTTAGGACATCGTCCTTATTTAAAAGAAAGCTCACCTCGACTCCTTAGATTTCAAGTATTTCCTTTCCCTTGCTGTCACGCCGAGAGTGCGAGTTATCACCTTTACATTATGTGTATCACAATCAGTCTCAAATACCGACTCAAAATCATGCATGTCCCCAACGTTTCCCTTTTTCCCCATCTTTGAATAACACATCACGTCATCACATATATAAATCATGTATATCACTTATAACAACATAGTTGTTTTTGTAAGGATAGAAATCTGGCAGCACTGCGCAACTATTTTATAAAAATTATTAAAAACTCACCCGACTTCCGTTGGGGCTAAAATTTTACCACAATGTAATAGACTCATCAAATAACTTCCAGTTAAATATTCATGTCAAAATAACCTTTTTAGGTCGGTCAAATAAAAAACGTAATCTACTGGTCGAGAAAACATTTTTGGGCAAAATTGCGCAGTCAACTTCAAAAATTCACCAAAAATTCATATTTTATCCAAATGAGTTGAAATTCACACACAACATATAAGACATCATGTAGTTTACTCAGAAAGAAGAATAGAATAAAAAGGAGTTCATTTGGTCGGTCAAAAATGTGTCGGAATCTACTGTCCGAATCCACAGTTTTCAATACTTAAAAATTCGAATTAGGGTTTTATCCCCATTCATTCAAACACAACCTTTTCATGGTTTTAACACACAAACATGCTTAAAAGAGTCCTCATACTCATGTTTTCATATAATCATACATCATTCACCAATGATTCATTAAATCTTCATACAATTTCATTCAAAACGCATACACACATACAAATATAAATTCTCACCGATTAAATCCTTACATTTGAAATCCCTACACTCACTATATGTATGAGGGAGTCAAAAGAATGTTTAGATGGAGAGGAATGAAGAATAGAGGTTTGATTGTACCTTTCTTGAATGAAACAATCGGTAGAAACGAATATAACTCTTGATTCTTCAACAAACTCTTGACGAATCGAAAGGATCTTGAGTAGAGTAGAAGAACAAGTGTGGGAGGAGTGGGGAAGAGAGAATGGGCGTGTGAGAGAGAGGGTAGGCGTGTGGGATTGGGTGGCTAGGGTTTAGATTTTAGTTTAGTCTCTATTTATAGAGTTGAAAATAAAATATCCCACAATTAATTTGAAGATTTGGGAGAATAAATTAAATAAAGATTTGAGGGGATTTGAGGGAGATGATTGGCGTGAATTTGAGGGAGGAAATAAGGAGAAATTTTCGAAAATCTTGGCTATTTAATTAGCCTTTGATTTAATTTGGTATTTTCATGGAGCAGAATAAAATAATACGGAGCAGAAAATTAATAAAAATCCTCCCACATTATAAGGAAGTAGGCGTGTGATTTGGCCCTCCCACAAGGAAAATTTTCCAAATCCTTAATAAAATAAAGTAGGGAAAGATTTGCTAGGACATTCCAATTAAAACATGGAAAGAAATAATTAAGGGATCAAAATAAATAATGAATAATTCTCTCCTCCCAAAAATTAGGAGATTTCGAAATCTCCCTTAGGAAAATAGTGGGAGTCGATTTTTACATAGGAAATAAGGTAATTAGGCTTTAGGATTTAATTTGGATAATTATCCCAAAACAAATAATTAAATCCAAGAAATAAAATTCCTCTCTAATAATCAATAGTGGTCGAATTTTCTCAACAAAAGGGCAAGGTAATTATTTATGAATCTAATTAAATCTCACCCCCCTTAAAATATAATTCACCGCAATATATATTTCATTCCACATCAATTAATTTAAGCCACGTCATAAAATCAACGGATTTGACTCGGTCAAATCAAAATTAGGTCACCACAGCAAACACATAACAATTCGTCATTTAATCGCGGCAATCAAAGTAATAAATACAATCGTCTTAGGGTTCGAAAATTAAGGTTCGAAAAGTGGGGCGTTACAATATTGATGTAATAATCCCAGGTATTGTTTTGTAAGCATATCCAATACTACTGATTTGGCAGAGAGCATAGTGTTTATATGGATGAAACTCATGATCATTCTCTTTTGAAATTATAGTTGTAATGCATGTAACAGATTCAAAAATTCTATACCTTCAGTGTAGTGATAAAAAGGGAACTCACAGACCATACAAAGATATACTATATGAGAGGGATCAAACGAGTCACCTCCTTATCGTGAGTCTTGTGAGTTCCTTTTTTGTTACTGCGCTGGACATATAATGGTGCACCAAATTCGTTCGTACTATAATTTATTGAATACTTGAAAAATATATAGAAACTACAAAGAATCTCTTTGAACGAGTTATTATTGAATACAGAAAAGGAGCAATCGTACAACATATTTTGGCACCATTTCAATGTTGGCATTTATGACATGTTATTAAGTACTAGCACATGGATTGTCCACTTTTTACTATGTTTCAACACCCTTTTCTATATTGACATATAAGTGTCCATAGTTGCACACAAACCATGCACATTAATTAATTGCATTAGCTAACATAATGAGAAAGTTAAGTTAAAGTTAAAATTGCAAATTTAGTAGTAGGATGCAAATGGCATTACCAATTTTCTTCACAATGAATCAATTAAGTAAATATTACATCTATAATCATTTTTTAAAACAATATATTTGGTATACATCATTTCATAACTAGATATGTAGAGCTTGATTTCAGCCATGTCATCACCACAAAAATGAACTGATTGACAAACTTATTCTTTTGAATGTGTCAACTCCAACTCTCTCTCTCTCTCTTTCTCTCTCTCACATATAATCAATAACTCCATTAAAATCTTGATGAGTTAATTTGTGAGAGTTAGTGCAAGCAAGAATTCTTAGGACTAAATATGATTATTCCCTTGAGGTTGTCAAAATCTGCTAACAATCACAAAAAATATGTGTGTGAAGAGTGGTAAAACAGCCACTAGCTGATTTCACCTCCATTTAGCAAAAAAATAACCCCACTGCAACCCTAATTCTCATTGTACTCATTTTTCAAGCAATCCCCATTTTTGGCAACAGACAATTTGCAGATGAACTACTACAAAACTCAACCACACAACCCTCAGTTGCAAACCCCAAACCTAATTCATTATTATCTCCTTTGCCAAGAAATCAAACAAGCCCTCCTCCCTTTTCATTTTCTCCATCTATGGACAGATATTCCAAGTGGGCTTGTGATCAAAGGCTGAGAGATTCTCGAGACGGGGCGAATCTGAGCTTCGAGAGAGACCGGGCCTACGGGTTCTCGTGGCCCCAGAGGAACTATAATTGCAGCTTTTGCAACAAGGAGTACAAATCTGCTCAAGCTCTTGGAGGTCACATGAATGTGCACAGGAGAGATAGAGCAAGAATGAGGCTTTCTCCAAATCCTAACCCTTACTCTAACCCTAACCCTAGTTTGTCGTCGTCGTCATCTCCATTGCCCTCCACAACTAAGTTCTTGCCTTGTAATGTAGAACATCTTGCTGTGATCAGCTCACCCTCTCCACCTCCTCTCCGAGAAGACGAGTTTGGAGCCATCGGCCGTTCCTCACCGCGCCAAAGCATGGTGAAATGCAACAATGGTGATGTGGAAATGCTTGAGTTTGCTAGCTTTTCAAGAAGAAATGATGTTATTAGATTGGATTTGAGCTTGGGTTTGATGCAAGATGCAAAGGAGGATTCGAATTCGGATTTGGATTTGGATTTGGATTTGGATTTGGATTTGGAGCTTCGACTTGGTTGTTCATAAAGATGGAATCGATCATCATCATCAAAACAAGTGTGATGTATGTGTGGTATGTCCAAAAATGTTTTTTATTTGGACCTTGAATTTGTTACATCTTTCTTCTCTCCTCTTGAAATTTCGATTACCACTCTCTTTAAGTAGAGACAATTAAAAGCAAAAAATTAAATAAAATGAATTGCAACTCACCTTTTCTTTTCTTCTTGCTTTAGAGTTGTGTGACGCCTTGGATCGGTATATGGTTAATTTCTTATGTTTTATTTATGTAAATGTAATTACAAATATATTTCTCTCATTTCCGAGTTCTAACTCTTCAACTAATTTATTTATTTTTTATTTCCTAAATCAAGCTTGTGTTGATCAATTTTCTTGTTTAATGAAAACTTTCCTTTTTGCCAATTAATGTGTAATGATGATGATGCATCATATTTGGGAGAGAAGCATCTCATATAACTTAGCCCTAGTGTTTGGTAGTATAAACCAATAAAGTATTTTCTATAGCTCATATTGTCCCCTTTATTTTTGTATTTTATTTAGCCGTGCATATACCATATATAGTTTGAAATAATAATCCCATCATTCTGTATACACATATAATATGAAAGAAATATGAATGGCACGGCGTGTTGTATACCAATTTTGTCAAAAATGCTATCTATGTATGGGTGCCTAACCCTTCCAAATTTATAATTAAAATAAATTTTCTAAAAATACTATGCATTTATTAATTACAGTAGCTGGCCTTTCACAAACTCATGAGTCATGAGCAGTCCAAAAAGATTATTTATTTAAGAAAAAAAAGAGAAAGAAACATCCTATAGTTTCAATTAATTCCTTTCAGTGCCCGCCGGGAGTAACGCAGTTGACAACGGAGGGGCAGATCTTCCTGCAATTAATTCCTTTTAGGAAAAAAAATTGGTAAGAGTACTATCAAGAGTACTATCAAAATAGCATGAAAGAGGGGAGAGTACAAGCGCTGCAGTGCAGGGTACAAACCTATGTAACACAAAGGAAATAGGGATATTGCCTTTTCCAAAGTCTGGTCTTTTGCATGTTCCCAACGAAAGCATCATCACCTTTAGAACACACACAATTTCTTCCCTTTCTAACCAAAGTAACACCAATTCCTACCTCATCACTTTCTATGTATTATGCCTTCAACCACACATTTCCTACCTTATTCATCAATTTGCAATCAACATGTTTTCATTTTCAAAAGAGAAAACCAAGAAAAGTTCAAGACAGTGAAACCCCAAAACAAATAAAACTGTATAGAAAGTTACCAGCATAAATTTATTCTGAATAATAAATTATTTCAAGATTTGCTATGAATTAAAGGATAACTACTCATGTTTTATTTTTACCTAAAACTTAATTCAACTCATTTTGACTTGTACTCCTCCTTAATAACAAACTCGTCTTAAACCGACTTGGAAAAAGAATCATAAAAAAACCCGACGTGTTAGCCCAAAATCCAAATATTTATGATTAAAGTTGACATGTAACCCAAATGACATGCAATCAAATAGCCCGACATTCAAACAGGTTGGCACGAACCCGAACGGGTTGACCCCATGAACATCCCTAGTGGGCATTTCCGCTCCCTCCATTTTTCGACCATGGATCGGCCACGGGACCGATATATTAATATGTACTCCATATATAAGAACGTTTGTCTAAGAGTTGAAGATATATACTCCTTGCAATAGAGAGAAGAGGGGTTCCACCAGAGGTGAAAAATGATAGACAAAAAGAGGTAATAATTTCAAAAAGGGTGACAGTGGGAGAGGGGGTTCTATTTTTAGTGAAATGAAATTAATAAGACAAGCTGTGATCATAGATAGAGGTATGGGTATATTATATATGAGATAAAAGGAGCAATGGGTAGATATTGTCACCACCTTCATCTTATCACCATTCACATTTAATTTCATATTACTTATTCTATGCTTGTCCTTTCCCAATCACTCATTTTGTACTACTCTCTATTTTCACTCTTACATAAATAATTCATCTTCTATGAATTCTTATACCTCCTCCTTGTCGTGCTAGGATGAATTTTAAACACCAACTAATTAGTTTAAGGGTATATTTGACTCTAAAATCAGATCACCTAAAGGATTAAGAACATAAATAACTAAAAAAGTAAAAAAAAAAAATCATACTCTCTCTTCTTTAATTTATCAGTTCTTTATTTAATCAACTACATAATAAATTAATAATTATTTAATACTTCATGATTTGTCATTCGAAAGGTATAGAACATACAAGAATTATTAATCTTGTTATTTTATTTTATAGGCAATTTCCCTTAATAAAAAGTACAAGGAACAATCCTATGTCAAAAGCAGACGTAAATAACGTTAAACATTAACGTGGCCGAATTACTTGCTCAAATCTCAATGGGCTAGGCCCAACTTTTCAAATCAAATCTGATTTTTAGATTATTAATTAGCCAGCAAATTGGGCCTGTTGTGTAAATAGCCTTAAAAACTGAGGTGGAAGTCTGGCCCACGTTAACAAAAGTTAAATAAATTCGAACCATTTGAAATTCTTTTTGCTATATACTTACTTCTCCCTATATAACTCATTATTTGTCTACGAAATCATAAATCATTTAATATTACAATTTTCACTTTATAATTTTTAATAAATATTTTTTTTATTTCTATTTTTTGTGCATAATATTTTGATATTGTCTCCTTAGAAAATTGAAACTACAACGCGTCGCATTGCATGGCGAGATGAAAATTACGTGTCAACTTAGAAAACCAAATTTACAACGCGCCGCATTGCATGTGAGTTGAAAATTACGGGTCACCTTAGAAAATCGAAACTACAACACGTTGCACTGCACGCGAGATGATATTCACGTGTCGCCTTAGGAAATCGAAACTAAAACGCTTCGCATTGCATGCGCAATGAAAAATCACGCGTCGCCTTTGAAAATAGAATTTACAACGCGTCGCAGTACATACGAGATGAAAATTGAAACTACAACGAGTGAGATGAAAATGACTTTTACCCATTTTTATGACTTCGTAAAGAGCTCCCATTTAACTTCTATTTTCACCACTTTCAAGAAGAAAGCCAAACTATTCTTCACTCGATCGTCTCTAGCTGCTGAAGCTCAACGCTCTCACCTGAAGGTTTAATCTTTTTCACTTATTTCGATCCCCATGTGTATGATCTCCAGATTGTTGTAGGTTTATTTTGAGAATTTGGATTCTGAATTTCGTGAATCTATTACTCCATTTTTGCTTCAAATTGAGCTTATTGTGTTCGAATTTACAGCCTATTGTGTTGATTTACTCTGTTTTATTTTTCTCATAACTGAAATTAAAGGCTGGATTTAGGGGTTTGGTCCTTGAATTTGTTTCTTTGCAATCTGACAACGACACTACATGTATTGCACCACACATGTTTGAGAAAATGACTAAACCACACATGTTGCCTTACACCTTTTGTTAGAATGGCCGTCCAATTCCCTAAAATAAGGCCAACAGCAGAAGCCGATTTTCACGTGATGGGCCGCCCGTTGCCATGGCAGACGCAAACCAAGATCAGCTTCGGTGTTCCTAAACAATGCACTGAAGCTCAATTGTAGCAGTAGCAAGAAAGCTGCTGCCATCAATTCAAATTGTGAGTTTCCTGCAGATAACTCTCCCTGCATCACTCGCCTTCTTGCTGAGATTCTCCGCGATCCTGTTTTCAAGATCAACGATGATCGCTCCACATTTATCCCGTGGTAAGTGACAATGTAGCTTCTTTTACTTGTCGTTTTTGGTGCTACTGCTAATTATCGAAGGTCTGGCTATGGCAGGTACCAGGCGAACCAAATGCTGAGCTGATACGAGCTCCATCTCTTATTTATTCAATCTACTCACATAGGGAAAAGATTTCGATATGATCTCCTTGCCCTTGAATTCTGCAAACTTGTTAGTCTTTCAAAATACGAAAAGATGCTAGTTTTATTAGGCACGGGATATTTCAAAATACGTACCCTTTTATGCAGGTTGGTGTGGAGAAGTTCGTGATGTTATCTTCTCAGAGAATGGAAGTGTGGCTTTCGTTTATAGGGTGACTGTACGGGGTGTGGATGGCGAGGTGCGTTCCTTTCCTTTGCGTATGTGGTTATGATTTACTTCGAATAGGATGGACTTTTTTCGATGTACAATTCGTGTGTGACATACATTATGGCTTATATTTCGTGCATCTGAAGCTAGGTAGTAAATGTTTCTGTTTAAAATGAAGGTGCAACTGTGTCATCTGGCGATGGCGATATCGCCGATCCGGCTGCAGCAGCAGAGGAGATAGCATTTTGCAGAGCAAGCTCTAGATTTGGTCTTGGTTTGTACCTTTACCACCAAGATTAATGAGCTTATTATCTTCCTTTTGGTTTAATATATGTAACGCTTTTCATTTAATTGCAATTTCATCTTTACTTTAGTTGTAGCAAGTTGAAGCTAGATGAATTATTCAAAATGGCGATAAGTATGATTGAAATCATCCACCAAATCTGGAGTCGATATTTGTTTTAGAGAAGAAGACAAGATTTATGATTAAAAAAAAATTAAAATATTTAAAAATTACTAGTAATTGTAAATCAATGAGCTGGATCATAATGTCGTCGTTTTGATCTATTAGACATTCTGGCTTGCGAAAACGAAATCATTTTCGGTCACCTATTTTATCTGACGAGCTACGTATGAATTGGTTTCGTCGGGATCGTCAGTCATGAGAAATCTCAAACAACAATAAAGTTTGTGATTTTTATGACCAAGTTTAAGTTCGTAAGAAAATTCGCAATATTTGGGTAAAGATTGTGGTATGAGCGACCAATGAAGTCTTTTAATGACATTCTCCAGTTTTGTTTTTTTACATGGATATACACCTCATTTTTATTTAGATACATATTTTTGGTTGTATTAATAATATTTTAATATTTTTGTTTATTTATAAAGTATCATTATTTCTTAGTATTTTTTTATCTGGATAAACACCTCAATTTTATTTTAATTACCAGTACTTTTTTTGTTATTCCAGTAAAATTTTACTAATATTTTTGCTTATATACATGATTTATATTGGAGATTATAAAATAAGAAAAAGTATAAAATGAGATGTGAGATATGTAAGTAGGGTAAATGAATTGTTTTTTAATGCTAAGCGTTGCTTATTAGCCTTAGATCTGACTTAGTGTAGAGTGAATTATTTAATGAAGTACTAATATTAAATAAATAAACAATAATTGTAGCAAGGTGTTGAGATTAGAGTGGCGGAAGTCGGTAGCATATGAAATTTTTATAAAAAAAGTCAAATTAATTGAGTTGAAATATTAAACACTTATGTAGATTTGAAGCAATTATTCTCTTATTCCAACAAATACTATACTACCAATGAATCAGATCTATGACTAATATACGACTCTGACTTTTCTTCCCCAAATCTAAATCGAGTCTATATGAATATGGTACTACTCCTATTATATTTGAATTTGCAGCATCCTCCACATGCTTATTTTCCCTCATATCCCTTTGTATATTATCTTCCAAATTTAATTCATTGTTAGTAATTAAAACTAAAAATATAACATATAACTGTCCCACATCGGTGTCAAGATAAAACTGAAACTAGTATATAAGTCTCATCGGGCCCCTCCTCCTATCACCAATTGGTTTTAGGATGGAACCCACAGATTTCTATGATCCATCTACATTTCTAGTCTTATACATGAATCAAACTACATTCACCAATTTTGGATGGAATAATTACAATTAATATGGACATTCCATATTGTGTTGAAGAAAACTAAAAAAAGGGAATAACTTAAAAATAACTTTATCTTTTTATGAATAATTAACACTTATTATTAACAAGGTTGGGTAAAAGAGAGACGGCAAACTTTAAAAATTAGTCAAAAAATTCAAGTAGTATAGCATTATTTTTAATTTTTCTACATTGATAGGTTTACATTAGATGATGCGAATATGTGCTAAGCTTTATTTTTCGAATCATCAAATATTTTCAATGTAAAGATTTGAATGGAAATATACAATAAATATGATTTGTCTAACTGGTAAAATTACACTTCATAATTTTATCATACTACAATTTGACCCTCATATTCCTATTAATCATCTCAATTTTGCTATTTTTGTCTAACCCTTATTAATTTTTTTGTTCCACTTTTATTACTTGTATTAAGTGAGCATCATATAGTATAGACTCAAATTGATTAATCTTTTTCTTTCATCTTTTAATAAAATTAAATAATTTCTTGAAATCGCGATGAATTATGAGACAATTATAGAGAAAATAGGGTTACTATATTGTATTGGATTGGATTTGGCTCTAGAAAAGGAAAAAGTATATTTAAATTTTTTTCTCAAGATTTCGTCATCAATGGCGCTGTAGTCGTATAAGTATTCGCCCTCTCTCTCTTCTCTCTCATTAAATTTTGCGCATCAGTTATACACAGAGTAGTCTCTCTCTCTCTCTCTCTCTCTCTCACACACACACACACACACACACACACAGACACACGCGACGCATCAATCTGTGTGTTTGAGTTGTGATGTGAGATCGATCGATCTATCAGTATTTCCGCCCTTACTTCGAGTAGCGGATGCGGATCTACTCACTTTGCTTTCACACTCGAAGCCTTTTTTGATTTCCTTCTCAGCAAAGCGCTGATCGCTTCTTCGCTACTCCTCCATCGCTAGTAAATAGGCGACGCGAAGTTCAGTTTTGAGAGAGAATTATTATTCCAAAATGGAAGCTGAGAAGAAACCTTCAGCCGTTTCAGATGTTGGTGCCTGGGCTATGAATGTCATCAGCTCCGTCGGAATCATCATGGCGAATAAGCAGCTCATGTCCACCAACGGCTATGCTTTCAGCTTCGGTTAGTGTTTTTTTTTAAAAAAATTCCGATTTGAATTTGTGCAATTTCTGCTTCGATTGCCCTGTTACCGGATCTCAAGTTGTTCAAATCTGCGGCATTAATATAGTTGAAGGGCAATTGACCGAATTCTCTTCTCGCTGCAGCGACGACATTGACTGGTTTCCATTTTGCTGTTACCGCACTTGTTGGCATGATTTCGAATGCTACGGGGCTTTCTGCTTCGAAGCACGTCCCTTTCTGGGAGCTGCTCTGGTTCTCGATTGTTGCAAATATGTCTATTACAGGGATGAATTTGAGCCTCATGCTAAACTCAGTTGGATTCTATCAGGTATGGATGTTTTGATCTTCTTCGCATATGAATTCCTGCACCAGATCCATCTGGTTTTTCGATTTGTATCTGTTAATGTTTTTCATAAAAACCTATCTGTAACTTTCCATAAGTGGATTTCGTTATGCTACCTTTTCTGATTGAAGAGCTTATAAATTTTGAATTTTAAAATTTGAATTTTCTTCCTTTTTTGAACAATCGGGGAATCCTCGTTAGGATTATACGACTTCTCAGTAACCTATATATCCACTAAGATGATTGCATTGATTTCACTCATCTATATCAGTATATTGATCTTACATCTATCTACATTGATTAAACCTTTTCAAATGAACCCTAATTGCTTAACTACAGTGATTTAGGAACACAACTCAGGAGTTTGTCGTAGTTAATATGTAGGGGCGTGCAACTCCAGTCAAATGGATTCAGAAATGTTGAAAAGCATTCAGTTGTACTGATTCGTAAAAATATTTTCTGTAGCCAGTGTGACCTCTTTCTAGGCAACCACAAATTTCAAAAGGCATTTTGGAATCTAATTGATGGATTGACCAATTTCAAGTATTTTGCCCCCTTCCTAATCATGCTATGATAATTTCTTTTGCTGGATTCTGTTAATTGTCTGGAGTTTTTGTGCAGATTTCAAAATTGAGTATGATTCCAGTGGTCTGCATATTGGAATGGATCCTTCATAGTAAGCAATACTCAAGTCAAGTTAAATTGTCTGTTGTGGTTGTGGTTATAGGCGTGGGTGTTTGCACTGTGACCGACGTGAAAGTGAATGCCAAAGGTTTTATATGTGCTTGTGTTGCAGTTCTTTCCACCTCGCTACAACAAATAGTGAGTAAATTGCCACTTTTTCTACAATAGACTAATACAGCAAGTCTTCTTTTAAATGCACATTAACAAATTTAACTTCCAAAGTTGACATATGGAATGCAACGGAGGATTTGGTTTAAACCTCCTTGGCTTATCATGTGTTTTTCTGGCTCTGAAAAACTACATATCTTGTGAAATGAGTTTTTGACCTTGGTATTGCTCAACTTGTGAGTAGAAACACAAGAATGGGTTTAAGCTCTTCAAACCGTGTTTCTTTTCTGCAGTTATATGACTAATGATACATTTTGAATGCAGTCAATAGGCTCCTTGCAGAAGAAGTACTCTATTGGATCATTTGAGTTATTGAGTAAAACAGCACCAATTCAAGCTGGCTCCCTCCTTGTGCTGGGTCCTATAATCGACTATTACCTCTCGAATAACTTAATTCTGGACTACAAGTTTACCACCGGGGCCCTGGTAAAGCTTGAATTTTGATGTAACTAACTGCACTAAATCTAACCTAACTTGAATTTTCTAACTTGAGTTTGAATAATGTGCAGTTCTTCATACTTCTTTCGTGTTCTCTAGCTGTGTTCTGCAATGTCAGCCAGTATCTTTGCATTGGGCGGTTTTCAGCTGTTTCGTTCCAAGTTTTAGGGCACATGAAGACGGTGTGCGTGCTGACACTGGGCTGGCTGCTTTTTGATTCCGAGCTTACAATGAAGAACATAATGGGGATGGGCGTGGCGGTGCTGGGCATGGTGATCTATAGTTGGGCTGTGGAAGCCGAAAAGCTGCAGCCTAAGATAATAGCCAGTGCAAAGCACAGCTTAACAGAAGAGGAAATCCGATTGCTGAAAGACGGCCTGGAAACGGCTCCGATCAAGGATATTGAGCTTGGTCAGCCCAAGCAGTAGCCTCCCCTTGCTTCCACCACCACCACCACCACCACCACCACCACCATTTGTGTAGTAACTTACTAGATTTGATTTATCTTCTTTTTTTTTCATTTTAATTTAATTAAGGACAAAGGGAAGTTTACCTGTAAAAGTGAGAAATTCGTTTGATTGTGAGACACTGCAAGTACCTGTTTATTTAGAAAGCTTTATATAGTTTCATTTGATTAGTTGGTATTGGAGTGAAGGCTTCCCTTTTTGAATGGGTTATATTCATTTAAATTACAGAGTTTGGTTGATTTTTTTTTATTATAAAACAAATTATGAAGTTTTTATATTTTTCAATTCTCTTGTCTAGGGTAGCATTCGACTGAAAAACTAATTTTAAAAAAAATCAAATCAAATCATATTAAAATGTAAATTATTCAAAAAATCAAACCCGAAAAACCCAGATTCTAATGGAAAAAACCGATTTGAACACATAAAACTGAAATTGCACAAGTATATCCACAAAATTCGAAAAACCAAAATTAAAACTACAAAAATTAAACTCTAAAAACTGAAATTGCACAAATATATTCAAAAACTGAAAAAACCCAATAATCTGAGATTAATCTTCTATAATTAGCATAAAAAGATACTATTGTCATATCAACCCATTATCATACCCATAATCTTCATAATATCGAAATATTATAGTGGAGTAACATTTTTTAATACCAAAGTTTGTTTAATACCAACTGACATTTTTGTTAATGTTGAAAAAACAAAAAAAATAGTAGTTTTCATGATTTAATCTGAAAATCAAATGATTATTGTTGATGATTAGTGAATGCAAATGTATATAAATGAATTGAATGAGATGCAACAGAGAGAGAGATGGGGAAGGCGATGGAAACGCGTTGTATTGAATTACATACACACACGTGGTGTGGTGAAAGCGAGGGAAACGGCCATCAATCGGATGGATTGAATTCCGTTTCCAGCTTAGGTCTTCATCGTTTTCCAATTCTATTCCTTCCCTTCGATTTCGAATTTCCATTTCGATTCATCGCCGTGTTTCCTAAGTTTGTTTGATCGATCGATTTCCATCGCATATACATTCGGTAATTAATTATACAAGCGGCTGCGGTTGAAGTAGGTGGCGATTATCTACTAATTACGATATTTCATCTTCAATCAACTCCGTTTTGATGTGATCCAGTTTGTAGGGGTGAGGGATGGTGAAGGAGACGGAATACTACGATGTGCTGGGTGTGAGCCCCACCGCCACCGATGCCGAGATTAAGAAAGCATATTACGTTAAGGTATTCATTCTATTCGCTTCCAAAATGTATTGCTGTTGTTTGTTTCGTATCAACATCAACTGTACAATCATTTCCTTTTTCCTCATTATCTCCATGTAATGCCAATACAATTACATCAACCTAAGGTTTATGAAAATAACCTTGTATTTATTGATTTGAGGGAAAAGCCAATGTGAAACAATGAGAGGCCATCTAGGAGCAGAGTAGACAATGGAGAGGTAGTTTTGGAGGCAATGTGCCATTGAAAACAATCTGATTAAATACTTGCGCAGAAGGGATGGCACAAAGTAGGACTGCCATTTTACGACATGGAGTAGAAGTTAGGTGTAGGGAATGTGTGGTGTAAAATGAGGTGTTTGAGAAGTTGGCACTTCTTACACCCTCAAGTGCTTTATGTTTCTAGGGTTGGAGAGGCCACATTCTGTTACGGAGTAAAGGAAGAATGCAAAAGAACAAGTAGAAAGCGAAAACAAAAGACGTAAAACTTAAAGAAGAACAATCCTCCGAGGAAGGCCTAATAATCCTCAAAAGAGTCCTACGGCTGATAC
The DNA here is from genome assembly GCF_004379255.2 of Salvia splendens. Classification (NCBI taxonomy): domain Eukaryota; kingdom Viridiplantae; phylum Streptophyta; class Magnoliopsida; order Lamiales; family Lamiaceae; genus Salvia; species Salvia splendens. Next base: position 41,764,774 of record NC_056033.1, on the reverse strand, counting down.
CGTTCCAAACACTTTCCTTTCAGAGATTTCTAGCTCTTCTAAAGAGGAGCTATTCATAGTACCCCTCATACGAACTCTAGACTAGGGAAGTAAATCAACTTAAAACTGAACAAGGAAACAAATTCTGAAACATGGAGTGTAATATCGGGACAATCTATGCACTAATGAAAACAATCTCAAGAGATAACGGTGATCTCTATCTTGATCTCTATCACATTCATCCGTGCATATGGGAGTTCTCTGGCATTTTTCTAGCATTGACTGTTGGAGAAGGGCCAAAGGAAAGATGCCTGATTAGTTTAGAATAAACTAATTGCTATATTGTGTATTCTTTCTTTTGACTGATTTGATGTTCTTGCGTGCTCCCTCATGATTTCTCATTGTTGTGAGGTCTCTTATTTTCATTCTTCTTTTCACTTACAAATGCATTATTAAGTGGGTATGGTTGAATGTTGTAGGCAAGGCAGGTTCATCCAGATAAAAACCCGAATGATCCTTTGGCTGCACAGAACTTTCAGGTTGACCTACTAACTATGGTTATCATGTGTCTTTTAAGGGCATCTAGTTGAAACTATGTTATGATAACTTAAAGCATGTCTCTTGCTTGTTACCTATTAATTACAAGAATCACAAATGAGGCAGCAAATTAAGGCATTGTTCTTGTCTTTTAACATTTCCAATCAGTGTCTTGCCTTTGATATCAGATACTGGGAGAGGCATATCAAGTGCTGAGTGATCCTGGACAAAGACAAAAATACGATGCTAACGGGAAGGCTGGAATCTCAGCGTGAGTGTGTTTTGTTTATGTGCATTCTACAAAACACATTGTCCTGAAATTATTCAAACCCTTTGCCTCCATTTGAGAATGTGTCTCTTTGTTGCTAATTTCTTTCAACAGAGACTCAATTATTGATCCTGCAGCAATCTTCGCCATGCTTTTTGGGAGTGAGCTTTTTGAGGAATACATTGGCAAGCTTGCTATGGCATCTATTGCTTCCTTGGATGCTTTTTCAGAGTCTGAAAACATTGATGCAAAAATGTTGCAGGAGAAGTTGCGGGTATTAAATGCCTTATGCTTCCTAGTATATCGTATCATTTCAAGCGTATTATGTACATCTATCTAATTATATGCTCTATATGGTTTTCTAAGGATATTTCTAAGTTCTAATTTCTACTCTTTACATCTTTAGGCTGTCCAGAAAGAGAGAGAAGAGAAGTTGGCTAATTCACTTAGAGATCGACTCAATGTGTATGTCCAAGGGAATAAAGAGGAATTCATTGCTCATGCCGAGGCCGAAGTAACTAGACTCTCCAATGCTGGTAATCATCAATTGTTACATCTTTTCCGAATTGGTCACCTGCAAATTTTGTTGCTCAACATGTTGGAATGCTGCAAACCATGCACTTCATTTTAGGCTTTATTTCTTCAACTTGGACACAAATAAATGCTATGTTCTTAACAACTTAACATCCTTGCAGCATATGGTGTGGATATGCTGAGTACCATTGGCTATATATATGCAAGACAGGGGGCAAAAGAGCTTGGAAAGAAGGTGATTTATTTGGGCGTCCCGTTCGTTGCTGAGTGGTTCAGAAATAAAGGACACTTCATCAAATCCCAAGTAACTGCTGCCACAGGTTAGTTAGTTTAAGCATTGCTGGTTTGGCATAATTGCCTTGATGAACTATCAGTGGACTGGTGCTGCTAGGTGCAATTGCCTTGATTCAGCTGCAAGAAGAAATGAAAAAACAGCTGAATGCTGAAGGAAACTACACCGAGGCTGAACTTGAGGAATACATGCAATCACACAGGAAGTTGATGATCGATTCCCTATGGAAGCTAAACGTGGCGGACATTGAAGGCACACTCTCCCACGTTTGTCAGATGGTTGTTGAAGAGTTTCACTTTCGATTTCTTTATTCGTGTTGTCATTCACCTTGATGGATTTTATCTTGGTAGGTGCTTCAAGAGAGCAATGCAAAGAAAGAAGAGCTGTGTGTAAGGGCAAAGGCCTTGAAAACCCTGGGCAAAATTTTCCAGGTGAGCAAATGCATATTCATATATATTAGTAATATTCATCTCGGTTATATTGAATGTTTTGTTATTTCTTCAGAGGGCGAAGGAAGTTAATGGAAATGAAACTGACAATATACCAAATGTTCCAAGCATCAAAGCAGGTCCAAATGAGGCAAGCAGCCAGAATGCAGAGGTGGATTTTGGTTAGAATGGAAAATATAATTTTACTCATTTCTTCAGATTGGATTAATGACTTTCATATTTATTGACATTTACAGAAGCCCTCCACAAGTGTGAATATCCCAGTGGCATCAGGTGCTCAGGGTCAGGGACAATGATCAACCTTTTTAATTTTGGTATTCTAAACTTTTTGTCACTTTGTATCTACTTGTTTACTAGTATTTCCTACTTATGTTGTCACTATTAAACTAAGTGGTATATATATCTAGGTAGGTTATTATATTGTATCATTAGAGCATTTATAGATTGATATTTAAGAAGAGGAAGTGGTCAAAATATTGACGAGAAAGCGCAATTTAGCTGGTAAGGAATTTCTAAATATAAAACTATTATTGATTCTCGTTAAAAAAACATTAAAAAACACCAATTCCAGTATTCAACCCAATGGGGTTTCTTGGTCTCGTGCCGGTGCCGATGTTGGTGCAATTTGAGGCCCAACGGAGCTACGTAAACAACACTCCGGGATTCGTCTACAACGCTACCCCGTCATGCACCTCCTTGGTCATGTCGGGTCTCCTTATCTGAGAAAGCTGCGAGGATTCATGGATCCCAATCTCGGCTACCCCTCGAGCTGTGTGGCTCACAAGGTCATCAGTCTCCGAGCTCTTCCTGTGCGGCAGGGAGGATGATACATCCATCACCTTCACCCTACTAGCTACTTATCTCTATTCTCAGAACAAAGACACCCCTGTTTTTCGCAAATCATCGTTGCACGCACGGGTGTAACACTAGTTTATACATAAAAATACAGTTACGAGATAATTAAAAAAATGGATTTGGCTATAATTCCTTGTGGATTAGAAATCGAAACGACGAACTCTGCTCCAACCAATTCACGTACTTTTCCGGCCTACCCTTAACGCAGGCTCTCACCGATTTCTGCTGAATTCCAGGCAGGCATTCGCTCACCACTTCCACGAGCGCAGCCGTGGTCATCGACATATCTTTGGCGTAGTAGCAAAGTATTTTGGGCAGATACACTTTTGTTTCCTTATGAACATAAACATTGGCTAGTATAAACTCTTCCTTTGCTACTTTCATATCCTCAAACACACTGTTTGCTCTATAAGTTCGAACCTGCAATTAATTCACTTACTTAATGCAACCAACTGCAACAGCTCAGTATAACAGAACAAGTGACGAATCGCCCATAGACATACCGCGGGATCTGAATACGCCCCCGATGAAACTGCAAAATGAACCAGGGGTTCCGGGTATTCAATGGCGAAAGCATGCCTGCTCTTCCCACCCTTCACCTTCTTCGGAGACACAAGTGTCTGAAGAAGGCTTACCGGTGAAGAATAGTGCGATGTGATCCCTAAAATGGAGCTTTGTATGTCGTAAGCATTAACGCAATGGCCACCAACGTTATAAGCAGCCTGAGATTCAAATCACCAAATTAAACAATCGTCAAAAAAAGTTCATCAACGCGAAAAGGAAACATGTCGAGTTTAGCAAATTACTCTCGCAATCGAACTACTTTTCAAGTATTGTTTAGTCCCGTATGCTAAATAAGCCTGCAGCGAAGATCGAGACAATGTTGGTTATAGATTCAATTATATTCACCGTATCCATCAAAAAGGTTTCGAAATCCATACATGCATCACCAATGCGTTGTGAATATTGATCCAGAATGCCAGCTTCTCTTCGCGTCTCATCTTCATCGGCTCGACAATCTCAAGACTTTTTACAAGAGATCTGCAGTGATGAAACTATAGCTAATTACAGCTTGTAAAGGAGAATATTGCTCGAGACGATATGATTATGGAGTTATCAGTACCTGAATCTCTGAAGCATTACATCAGCATGTTTATAAGTTTCATCGTCAACGCATAACTTGAGTACTTCTACCATACCAGCATACGGTCCATTCTCCTGCTCAAAATCACAACTTTGTGTAACTTCTTCGTTGCATTGAGGACTCCAACTTCCAGATAAATTTCTGGGAGAAAACGTGGTGGAGGAGCCGAAAGATGAAGTAGATGAAACCGAACAGCCTTTCTCAGTAGCCGTGGGGTTGGCCAATTTGCAGTAAATCGACGATATACATCTTATGATGTCTTCTGACAGCCTAGCCGGACAAGTTAGGGCATCATCTATGCGAGAATTTCCAATATGATCTGCAAGACTACGCTGCTGGGAATAAGCCCTCTGCTTCTCCTGTAACTTTTTTCACGAAACGAGATATAAACATGCATGTTCTTGAGGAAGAGTAAATTAATAAAGATGAGAGGCGAGGCATATCAACCCTTCCAGCATAAGATGATGACTTTTGAAATGAAACTTGAGCCAGATCATGCGGTCCAGCTAAAGAACTTGTTGGGGAGTCTTCACATTGTCGATCTTTCTGAGATGGCTGCTTTAATCGACCTCCTCCTCGAGGTGTTTCCACTAAGTCTTCTGTAACCCTCGGGAGATGCTGCTGAAAAGCCGTTCGGTAGAGGGAAAGAAGATGATGCTCCAAACGCGATATTTCAACCTCAAGTGTGGCAATCTCTTGCACCAGTTCGGCAGAAGGCTGCAGTCAACAATCAATGTGCAACTAAGTATAAAAAGTTCTCAAAGGCGAACTGCTTATATACATACATATTCATGACATTCTTTTGAGCTAAAACCGTAGCTCATTGCTACTCGAAGAATCAGAACAAGTGCAATTTTATAAACTTCAAGATAGTTATAGTTTTGGTCTGGTTATATACATACATATTCTTCTCCAATCATAGATAAGGTAAGCAATAGTACAGCCATGGAGAGCAAGGAAACTACTGAAACTCGCTCATAAACCAACCCAACGAGCCTCCGATTCTTGAACGTGGGTCGAGGCACTATCCCAATTCACAGTTCAAGTGTTGGAACCAACAAACAAGTTGATTTATCCAATGGCAAACTACAAAGTAGAATTGACAAAGTAAAGATTCTACCTTAGAAGTAGTATCTGAGCCACTACTATTAGATGTTTTCCCCAAATGTGCCAAACCCTAGCAAAATCATTCACAATCAAAATCAAGAATAAAGCATCAAAAGAGAAGGAGACTCAAATCAATCAATCACTCACAGTCATAGAATTGGGATGTTGAGAGGGTTTTGGTGACATATTGAGAACATGATCTCTAAGAATCCCACCGCCATATCTATCACCAAACATAAATTAGCTTCATGATTATAATCAAATGTTAATTAAAAATCATACCTTTGTAGAGTGAGGGAGTGAGGAGGAGGAGGAGGAGAGGGTAAGTCCGGCGGCGGCATTGAGGCTGCGCCACCGTCCACCGACAACAACACTAGCTAAGAAAGCAAAAGAAGATTGTGAAGAAACAGCACAAAAATGGTTGAAAACTTGAAATGAGAGATATATGAAATTGTAATCTAAAACCCCTCTCAAGAAGCAAGAAATATTAGATGTAGGGAGTGTAGAGTAAGAGTGGGTGCAATAAATGATTACAGATTTAGGAGCAATAAACAATTCAAGAATGGTGTAAACAAAAATGGGTCAACATAAAAATGGGATCTTTAGTTGAAATGAAGACTGCAATTAAGAAAATGAAATGAGTAATTAATGAAAAGGGATGGGAGTAATGATGGTAGAGGGGATGATTAGATTTGAGTTAGTGAGCTAGAACTAGTACAAAATGCTAGAGACTGATTCCATCTTCTCATCAAATTCCATTTACAAAACAATAGAGAGTAAATAGAGTAGGTGAGTGGGACTGTGAAGTAGCTCATCACCTTCACAGCAGTCTCCCTCACTCATTCTCTCTCTTTTTCACACACACTCAGTCTAGCTCATAGGATTGAGATGTTACAGTATTACTTCGTTCATCTATTCTTAAAGGTTACTGTATAGGTTAGATTATCGAAAAAATCATTAATTTTGGTTAAATTCTGATTGGTCTCACCGGCTTGGAAATTATACTATGAGGTCTATATCTATTCGTAATTATCATATGATGGTATTATTCGATGGAATTTTATTTTGTATGACTGTCAATAAAATTATACGTGGACATTATTGTCAATGAATTAAATAATATTACCTGTTCATAAAGGAAATTGGTTGAAAATATGAATATATTAAGAATATGAAAACAGATATGAATTTGACTAAACTTTATACTCTCGTTCATTGTTCATTCCACTTTTAAGTGACACATTGTCTAACATCATCATCTCTATTATTTTCTCATACTTTATTTTCTCTCTATTTAATTCACAAAATAAAACTACGTAACATCTAAATTCTCATACCGAATAAAAAATGCTCCACTTAAATTAGATCAGAAGAAAGTAATTTTTATTACAATTTGGCCTATTATAAATTTTTTATCTTTTGGAGAAGAGATAACTTTCTGGGACAGATTAATCCCTCGTGAATAATTGACTTTTTGCTTCTTCAACCTTTAATTGCAACGCAAGTAAAAATATTAGATTATAATAATAAATAGTAATATACTATACGTGTAAAAATACATACTATTCTTATCATAATGTTAGATGACAAACATGAATTTTCTTTCGTGTATATAATTAAAACTATATACATTAACTTACTAAACAATTATTATTTTTAAAAAACAATTAGTAACTAAACTATTCTTAATAAGTACTAGTAGCAATAGTAATTGATTTACTTGGATGTTGAAATATCTTTCTCGTATTTATTCCTAGGAACTACAATATTGCCTAGAGATAAGATTATTCTTTCTTCTTCTTATCCCTAGACTTTTTTATTATTATTATTATAGCACACATATCTTGAAATTTAATCAAGACATCATTCGAGATTTTCATAGTCTATCAAATATGAGCTGTAATTGATGCATTAATACCCTATTATAATTTTGTACATTAAAATACAGTATGATTAAATCAAGTTAATGAAGTTGGTCAAAGCAAGCAAGTCTATTTGGGTTAAAGTTCAGCTGTAATTAAAATACAGCTCTTTTTGGGATTGAATTTTCAAGATAATAAAAATGAACGAAAAAGCTCTGAATCAGTTTATCAAATGTATGAATTGATAGCTAAAGTAGCATTCGAAAATAAAAGTATTAATTGATTGTTGAACATATTATATTTCATCGAAACAATAATACAGTAACTGATTTTGGCCAATGTAGTATATAGAATTATAGATCCAATGAAAAAGGTGGAAGTAGTTTATACCAAAATTAGGGGCAATTATACCAATCATATGAAGTCTTTCACCATTATTTTGTATTCACAGTTCAGTTTAATACATTCTGACATGTATGTTTAAGCATAGTTAACTTTTCATCTGTGTGCAAAAAATTGTAACAATGACCAAACATTTTACACCAACACAAAATAATAATGGGATATTTATAAAAATATGAAACAATATTGCCTCATGTAGACAAAAAAAAAAGGTTGACGTTGTCCAAATGTAACTTACTAATCAGGATTCACTTCAAACTTTTTATATTCGATCAGTCTCCCAAGATAGTTGAGTAGTACTCGTTCTTAAGTTATTCCAATGTAGTTGAATCATTTCCTTTCTGAATAAAAACTTTATCTTCCCAAGGTAGTATTTTACTATCTTTACTTTAACTTTTAACACGTTAATTTCTTAAATCTCGTTCCCAAAAGAGATGTCTCAACTACCTTGAAACGGACGGAGTATGTATATGAACAGTGATGAAACATTTTGTATAAATAGTAATCCCTTCGCCCACCATTTTAAGAGTCATTTTGAGCAAGTGTTTTAAGAAATTGCTTGACTTTGTAAAGAAAAATAAATGGAAAAGGTAAGTGGAATGTAAAACTCATTTTTATACACCCTCCGTCTCATTATTCTCTCTCTGACTTTACCATTTCTCCACTTTAACTATTTATTATCATTTTTATAAAATGAGTGTGAAAGTGACCGGGACTCTTAAAGTGGGACGAGGGGAGTATTAGTTTTATAACGAATAGTGTAAAAAGTTAGTAGAACGTGAGGTTTGTATCACAAAAATAGAAAAAAGTAAATAGTTTTTTAAATTGTAGATAATGCAAAATAGCAAATAGTGGTTTTATAAATGGTGATTATCCGAAATTGAGATGAATGAATGTGAAAGGGACAAAAAACAAAGGAATGAGTTAGAAGAAATGGCAAGCAATATATAAAAAAAGTCAAAATCGGGCCGGAATGTAAGGCCCAAATGAGAAAGGTGGAAAGCCCTTGCTTTGGCAACAATAATGAGTTTGAAGGGCCCAAATTTATTTTTTTGGCTATCAAATCTTTACTTTACATACCTACAAAATTTCATAATTCACTTCCACTTCATTCCTTACTACTACTACTATTTTATTTTATTTTATTATAAATGGCCCTCATTCCAAAAGGAATTAGTAGAATAAATTTCAACCATTAAAATTTATACTTCATAATTGCACATTGTTGGTCCACCCACTTTGTTTGGGTCGGAAGATTATTTCTACAAGTAAATAAATACTACTAAAATATAGACATTGAAAATAGCTATGAAAAGTAAAAAAATAATAATAATAGTATTACCAAAAACGTTTTTTTAGGTTGGGCCAGACACTTTTTTATTAACTTTCCAAAAGTTTAAAAAGTATTTAAAAATAAAATAATGATAACAACTAGTAGTAATTTCAAACTGTTTTTATCGGATGACAACTTATTCAATTCGGGTCGGATTATTCGGGTTCGGATTATTTTTTAGCATAACATGTCGAATTGTCGAGCTATTTTCGGGTTTGGATTATTTTGGAGCATAACATGTCGAATTGTCGAGCTATTCAGGACAATCCACAAGTTTTATATTGATTGACGTCCAAAATATACATTAAATTTAGTCAAATTAAATCCCAGCGATGAAATTATTTGTCCCCAAAATCAGTTACGTAGAATGGAAATATTAGATGCATGCAATAACAGAATAATTGTGATGATTAAAGTAGGAAGTAACAAGAGTAGAGTGTAACAAATCAACTCTATAATTAATAATCTTAATTAGCGTCAAAACCTAAATTGCATTGCGTTACAATTTGCATCAATGAAATAGTGAAGAAGTTTAGTTGCTAAATGAAATACTTTAGTAATTTACAATTAATACAAAATCAAGCAGTAAATATGAAGCTCAAGCTTCGTTAATGGTGGAGAGCTTATTCTTAAACGATCTAACCGCCTGCATAGCTCGCCGCGAAGAGTATCTCCCTAGCTTCCTCAACGATCCCGATCTCGACACCGCCGCCGCCGTCTTTCCACCACCGCCGCCGAAGCTCTTCCTATACGTAACAGAGTGATTCGACTGCGGATCGTCCTCCTCCGCCGGCGAGATCCGCGCCTTCTTCTTCCGGCGCCCGATCTGGTCCATCGCGGCGCTCGCCTTCATGGCCGCGGGGAGGGCGAAGTAGATCTGCGCGGCGTCGAGGCGGTCGGCGGGGGAGAGCGGCGGGATGAAATCGTCGAAGTAGAGGCTGTCGGAGCTGCAGAGGAAGAAGGAATTCGGGGGGGAATTTAGGGATTGGAGTGCTTCGGAGGCGGTTGTGGGGAGGGGGAGGCGGATGAGCTCTCCGGTGGCGGCGATTACGGTTGCGGAGGCGGAGATGGAATTGGAGGAGATGCAGATGCCCATGAAATTGATTGATTTTGAATTTGAATTTTGGTGAGGGCTGAAATTGAGTTGGTTATATACATGTGTGTGTGTATAACTAACTGTATATTGTATTGAATCTGAAAGGAAGAAAAACGCGTTGGAAAGAGAAACACTAGCGACGCCATTGTTTCTGTTTTACTTTGATTGTTCTTCATTTCTAGAGAGAGACACACACAACATCATGTGCCAATATATCTAGAACAATCAATAAACTGGATTAAATTGCAGGCTTAGATATTGCTATTTGATGTCACATTTTAAATCTATTTATCTTATTGTACTCTTTGAACTAATACTATAGTCTACCAGAAATTAGTTTATTAAACATTACGTTATTCGTCCTTTCGTAATTTGACTTGATATGCTAAATAAAATGTGTGAAAAATTAGTCTATTTGTCTTCTATTAGTATATTTTTATATGTTGTCTATTTTTGGAAAAATAGAAAAAATTAAATGAGGGTATTATTTATGGAACAATTTTCATGGTCCGCCAACTTTATGAAGCTATCACTTTAGTCTATAAACTTTGAAAATATCATTTGAATTCCATCAACAACGAGTTTAATGTATAATATATAATCCTTATTATACATTAAAGTGCTAACTAAAATCAAATACCTGTAAGTATGTTACACGGTAGTTGGCGCATTTCATTTGGACACGGAAATTAAGGAGTGCAAGTTTAGCGAGTAGAGAAATAAAATGTGTTTGCCTTTTTCCATGATCTCCATGATCATGATCTCAAAGTTGTATTGTATATATATCATGATAATTTATCTCATTTCTTCTTAAAACCAATTTAATCTTAGACAAAACTCAATTGGGTTGATTTCATATTTTGTCACACTATAATCTTGTCTAACAAATCGAATATCACCGAATAATAATAACTCAATTACTATAGTTGAACAAAATGAATACGACTCAACCACGATAAACTGTTCCGTCTCAATCTTGACTTGGTGATGTGCATGAATATATAGTTAGCAGTATATTCAAAGCCAATGTGACACATGAAAATTAAGTTTGATATAACGACTCTTGTAACCTGCAAAAGTCCATAGTTAATTGATAGTTAATCGAGTGCAAGTAAGATGATAGGGAATGATGGACTGTGATGCATTTGGATAAGAATAAAGCTATGCGGCCACATTATGGCCTGCCATAAATTAATTAAATAACAAAAAAAATTGATTTTTTTTCAAATTTTTGGTTTAATACTACTTGATTTTACTTTTATATTATATTCATTATATGTTGCTCAACATGTTAGTGTTGCTCTTTCGTAGTTTTTGCTCAACTTATTACTACTGCCATTTCTTGATTGTTGCTCAACGTATACAGTAATTCGTGATATTAATGTGTTTTACGTAATGGAATTCAAAGATAAGTATCAACTCACAAGTCCATTCACACACATATAAGTTTATATCGGTAATTCTAATTTTTTTTATACATATAAATGGACTAAATTAACTCTTTATGGCCGACCACATTATGACCATTTAGCATCACCCTTTGGATAAAGTCGGATAATAAAATTATAGTCGCATTATAGTTACTCACGCAAATTTATTTTAGTAGATATATTATGGAGTAGTAGTATATACATAAGAGTTTTAAATCATTCTCAAATCTTTAATTATTTCATTTTAATAATTTATCAATTATTTAAAATATTAAATTTTATTCTTAAAATAAAAATCTAAAAAGAATAATCCCAAATAATCTTGTGTGTAATATGGCCGTTTAAATCATTCTCAAATCTTTAATTATTTCATTTTAATAATTTATCAATTATTTAAAATATTAAATTTTATTCTTAAAATAGAAATCTAAAAAGAATAATCCCAAATAATCTTGTGTGTAATATGGCCGTTTAGTATCAATTAATTTATAGAGGTGGCGTGTGGTTTAGTCAACCTTGTTATAGTAAACATTATTATCTTTATCACTCAGTATTAATTATTAATTAGTATTATACTATGATTAGTTGATTACAGCCCTCCATTGACGAATATAGTACCGAGGATTCAAAGTTTATTTCTTGGATAACACGCTATTTAGAACCCTCATTACAGTCCACACATCTCTAAAACATAGAAATCTATAAATATTAATTTGATTATATTTTTAGAATTTATTTTTTAAAATTTAGATTTTAAAATAATAGGAGCAAAACAATAGTACTACTTTAGTTTTTACACTTTAAATACTCCATTAAATAATGCTATTTATTTTTTTGGATTCTGTATTAAAATAAGTACTATATTATGTAGGAAGCCGTAATATGACATAGCCGTATAGTTTTATTTTTTTATTAAATGCACGACTTTAGTATAGACAAGGATTTGATACAAAAATTATTTAGTTATATTGGGCCTAATATGGGCTTTTGGCAGCTGAGATATTGGGCCAGATCAAGTGGAATTGAGTCCAGTCCAGTCCACTTACATGCAACCTAATACTCCCTCCGTCCCGGACTACTCGCACATTTCCTTTTCGGCACGGAGATTAAGGAATGAGTGTATAGCAAAGTCAACAATTGCGGCTGTAGGTGATAATTTTTACTAAAAATGGAAAGAGTGCAAATAACTTGGGACGCCCAGAAAGGAAATAAGTGCAAGTAGTCCGGGACGGAGGGAGTATTTTCTTACTCCACTATATCGTCGTATTATTATTGGTAACATTTTAACTGTAAAATCAATGATTTTATTTCATTTACATGCACCTAAAAATTGAAAATATCAAAGTCCATTAATAAAATAATCTAACAACTAAACAAAATACTCGGCAGATATATCATTCATCACGGAGTCACGACACGATGAAGACGGCAAGGAGCGAGCACATGGTGAGGAATACTGCGACTAACACCGGTGTGGAAAATATCGAGTAATGGTTATTTCGAGATCTCTTAAAAGGGTAGCATGTAAATAGCGAGGCTGAAAGAGAGAAAATGAGGGGAGTGTATCACATTGTAAATTTTAGTAAATAATGATTGGGTTTTATAGTTCATTAATTCCCTGACTTTAGATAAAGCACATATTGTGCCTGATTTAACTGGAAAAAAAAAAAACTAAAACGACATGTTGATTTATTTACCAATTGTAATTCAAAAATAAATTTTGTTTAGAGTTAGGTATGTCACGAAGTCTAAGTGACAAACTGACAATAAACAGCTTGGCACTTGATTTAAGCGTGTTTAGAATAGTTGGACTGTTTCTTGTTGGGTTCGTTACATTATACTACCTTCTATTTGTGAAAATGAATCCATTCCTTTTTCTCATAATCTTTAATAAAATAATGTTTGTATAAAGTTATTCTTCTAAAAAAGATTATACTAGTACACAATTATGATCTCTGTTGACTCACCTACGATTTTATAATACGTTTGATGAATAATTATGATGGTATGATTGAAAATAAATACACTATATTCCAAACGCCACTATTGATGATTCGTGTTTTTTGTTTGATTAATTATAGTAATTTTTTATCCAAATCTAATACGTCAAAATTAAATAATGTAGCAAAAACGTTCTCCAAAATATGCTACATGAAAAAGTATCTCTCAAAAAAGAATAGTAAAATTTATTAATTGCAGTTGTCTTTTTTCGTAACAGAAAAAAGAAAAGAAAGAAAGTGTAATGATATGTGTAAATTGAGAACGGCATATGCCACCATTATTCACTACCATCATTGTCAATATCCAAATAATGTAAATTAAAAATAAATAAATAAATAATTCATAGATCAATCAATCAAGCCCATGCCTCTTTTAATTCGTCTCGCCACGTGTCCAAATATCTACGGCATATTACATGATGACTATCTCTAATCATTAATTAATGTTTTTAACAAAAACACAAGTCTCAACACTAATAAATATAATCCATAGTTGAAAACGAAATTGACCGACAAATACTTATAAATATACTCCAAAGTTGAAAATGAAATTGACCGACAAATCCGCATGAAATCTATCAAAATTTTAATTTTATATGTACAATATTAGTCAAAATATCTTCTCTCCGATCAAGTTCATCGCTTGAAATTAATAATTTACTCCATTTATAACTTCGCCCATCCAAGTTAAATATTTTCTAAATTTTAACAAATATAATATAATTATTTTATTTTATTTTTCTTAATTATCTCTTAGTACTTTATTATCTTTTCATTCTTCTAAATGGTAGCATGACCAGCATTAACCTCTCTTTCTCCCCGTTGCCAACAAGCCACCTTAGGCCATCCACAACGCTGTCTCTATACCGTCTCTTAAACCGTCTCTTAACTACTATTTGAGCACTATTTGAGGGCCCCACTGTCCTTTTTTCCTCCATCTCTTAACTAAGAGACGGAGGCTGCAACGCTCCGTCTCTTAACCGTCTCTATACCGTCTCTTAATTACTATTCATTCAATTTAATTTATAATTTTTTTTAAAACCCAATTCAATTTAAACAAACACACTTTATTAAAATTAAAACAATATTACAACTTAACATTAAAAAAGCGAAGACATAATTAAAATTCTAAAAAAATAAAAATGACATAATTTAATATTCTCCGCCAAAGTTTTCCCAAATGTGCTCAATTAGATCCTCTTGGAGTTGGGTGTGGGCGCTAGAGTCGCATGTCCTTGCCCGAATAGCCAACCGTTCTTGTATAGATGGATGCGCTCCACTTCGCGGCGGACTACTTGCAGTTGAGCTTCCGGGGGATTCGGGGTCGAACCAATTTCCGGCATCGGGTCCTTCGTCTCGGACAATCATGTTGTGCAAGATTATGCACGTATACATGATGTCGACCATGCTCTCCATGAACCACGAACGAGCCGGGGCTTTGATGATGTTGAAGCGCGCTTGGAGAACCCCGAACGCCCTCTCCACATCCTTGCGCGCAGCCTCCTGCTTCTGCGCAAAAAGAGCCTGCTTTGGGTTCGCTGGCCTGCCGCACGTCTTCACGAAGGTCGGCCACTTCGGGTAGATGCCGTCGGCGAGATAGTACCCCATTTTATACCGTCGGTTGTTGGCGACGAAGTTGATGGCCGGCGCTTTACCATCCAAAACTTCGGTAAAGAGGTCGGACTGTTGGAGCACGTTTACGTCGTTGTTCGAGCCAGGGACCCCGAAGTACGCGTGCCAGATCCAAAGTCGGTAGTCGGCAACGGCCTCGAGTACAACGGTTGGGTGGGTGCCTTTGTGGCCGCTCGTGTAGGAACCCCTCCAAGCCACCGGGCAATTCTTCCATTGCCAGTGCATGCAATCGACACTGCCAAGCATCCCGGGGAATCCGTGCACTTGTTCGTGCAGGTTGAGGAGGAACTGACAATCCTCCGTGGTTGGCCTCCGGAGAAATTCGTCACTGAAGGCTGCCCGGACGCCTCTGCAGAAGTTGAGCAAGCACAAGCGCCCAGTACTGTCTCCGATGTGCAGGTATTCGTCGAATATGTCGGCCGTTTGTCCAGTCGCAAGCTGCCGGATGGCTGCAGTACATTTCTGCAGCGTCGTGTGGCTGGGACGACCGACCGCGTCGAACCCTTCTCGGAAGAACTCCTCCCTGGCCGCCAAAGTATTCGCTATGTGGAGAAATAGCGGTTTCCGCATGCGGAAACGGCGACGGAAATAGGTATCTCCCCAAATCGGGTTATCGCAGAAGTAGTCGCGTACTAACCGTGCGGCGGCTTCCTCCCGGTTCCGATTGATGTACTTCCGGGAGCGTCGTGGGGGTGGTGCGGCTTCCTCCGCCTCTCGTCGTCGATCTTCTTCGAGTGATTGTTCCATTAATTGACGCATTTGCTCAAAAGGATCCATTTGTTTGAGTTGATTGAAGATGGAAATTGGAGTGATAGAGAGGATTTGAGAGGAATAGATGTGTGTTTGTGTTTGAAATGAGTATGGAATAGAATTATTTATAGAGTAAAAAAATTAAAATTTTAAAAAATGAAAATAAATATTTAACGGTAATATTACCGTTTGAAAAAAAAAAAAATTTTTTTTTATTAAAAATCGATTTTAAAAAAAAAAATGAATTATTGCGTCATCAGTGACGACGCCCACTCGCGGGCCAGCGAGTGGGCGTCACGCACGCATGGGGACGTGCCACGTGTCTCGGGCGCGTGGCGAGACAGCTCGTCTCGTGTCTCTCCGAGACGAGCTACGCGACGAGCCGGTCGCGAGCTGGAGACGAGACGGCCGCTGCAATGCGTCTCGCGGGGGTCTCGTCTCTCCGAGACGAGACGCGAGCCCGGCGCGAGACGCGTTGTGGATGGTCTTAGAATCAATTTTGCTTGAATCAACTAGCGTAGAAAATCGACAATAATGATGAATTTATGATTTTTGCAATCAAGTTTCAAAAACTGAAAACAATAAATATATTATTTTCGTCTGTAAAAAATAGACTAGTTTTACCAGGATTGTCCATAAAAATTAGACCAATTTCTAAATATGAAAAATTTATTAAAATACTACTAATAATATGAAACTTCACAATCCATTAACATTATTTCTCTCTTACTTTTTTCCTCTTAAAACATGTGTTATATACTATATAATTATATCTATTTTTTTGTGGATGGAGTTAGTATATATTCTTCGTCCCATTTTAAGTGAACTATTTTTTATTTGTGATGTCCCACTTTAAATAACACATTTTTTAAAATAAAAAATATTTATCTCTCTATTTTGTTTCTTCTCTTTTTAACTTTATTTTCTATATTTAATTTATAAAATAACATTATATAAAATCTGGTTTATAAAAGAGAATTTTTTTTTTTTACCTTTTATAAAAGAGAACTTAGAGAGTAACAATTTCACTCAAAAAGAGTAGCCACGCGTCAGCGCTAAACGGAAACATAAATTTAGTGTCGGTTCCAATCATTTACCTTTTCCAGCAATCGCTCAAAGGGAATAAAGAATATTAATAAAAATGAAAAACAGCTGGTAATTATAGTATTTTTTACACGCAAAAATAGCTTCGAAAAAGAATTTTAAATTACTATCGCCGGCGTCGCCGTAGCAGCGCGGCGCCGATGGTGTTCCGCTCAAACTGCTTAATCACCGGCCCCAGCTTCTTCATGCTATCGTCGTACACGTAAGGGATCTTGTCCAGCCACGTCGTCGCGTTCGCCGCCTTCGCCGGGAGGAGGTTGCGGCAGAGCTCCTCGTGCACGGTGATCGTGTTGTGGTAGTGGTAGTACCGGATTCTGCTCTCCGTCTTGTGGAGGCTCCCGCCGGCGACATTCTCCGACATGTGAACGCCGGTCGCGTAGGCGTTTCTCGCCTGAATCGCGTATTTCCGATCTCGCCTCATCCTCGTTCGTGAATCTCTGAATACCAGCTTCTCAAACCCCCATTCCCTGCATTTTCCCCCAAATTTCACCGAATTAGGTTTTCAACTAACACGAATCTAACATTCAAATCATCAATTGATTCAATTCAGTAGCTGATTTAGGTTAGGTTAGGGTTACCTTGAGTAATCTCGAGATGGATCGTTCAAGCATAGAGAGCTCGACATTGCGTTCTGTTCAATGGTGAACTGTGTGTTGTTGGAGAAATCGTTGAGCACCGACTCCAAGGTGCCGCCGTCGGGGAGATGGATGTACTCATCCACATCGAAGTAGAACGTCCAATTCGCGGCGTAGCGGTGGCGGTGGAGGCAATCGTTCACCACCAAAAACTGGTTGTAGTAGTAGCCGTCGAACTCCGCCTGCGCCTTAATATCCTGCAGCGTCACCCTCCCCGCGCGAATCCACGGCTCCAGCACCGCCTTCACCGCCGCCGACACTCCTCCGGCGTCGTGGAAAACAAAATGCGACTTCGCTCCGAAGAACCAAGCGTGGTAAGCCATCCATTCGCGCATTCTCCCGGCGCTGATGTTGCCGTACAGAGACGAGCCGCAGTAGAGGTAATCGTACTTATACGGTGGCTTGTAGTCTAATTCGTTGTAAGCGCCGGCGGCCTCTTCCATGGCGGTAAACTTCTCGAATTTCCGCGGGGATTCGCCGTAGTAGGCGTAGAGCACGAGCTTTCCGCCGCTGTTGTCGGAGTTGGGGTTTTCTGCAAATGTGCAATTGACAACAACGACGGTGTAAACGCGGCCGTAGCCCCAATCCGGCAGCATTTTGTACGCCTTTGCTCGGATTGAGGCGTTGCCGTTGTTGGGGACCCACTCGCATTTGTACCACGGCTTGCCGAACACGTGTGTGGGCTTCGACGCCAGCCCCACCACCGCGAACGTGGCGGGGCCGCCGCGGTAGGCGCCCATCTTGACGAATAGGGCGGCGGCGCTGCCGTAGGATTGGAAGGTGCGCTTGTTTGGATCTGCCGAGGCGGCGGTGGCGACGAGCTTCTGCGCTGAGATGGGGGAGGTGTTTGTGCTTGCAGGCGGAGATACGGCGGTGGCGGTGGCGGCGCAGCGGGTGGTGGGGAGGATGTTGTCGTAGTAAGGCTGGAGATTCCAGACGATGACGACGAGGGTGAGGCCGAGGAATGTGGCGAGGAAGGATTTGGTTTCGAAGCAGAGGAAGATTTTGGCGACGGGGTTGGCGACGGCGGTGGAAGCGGCGGAGGGAGTCGGAGCTCCACCTTTCTTCATTGGAGTGTGAAAATTGACCGACAGCTTTGTGTTGTATTGTGTGGTGTTGTGTGAGGGGGAAAGTGATGCTGTAATCTAATGAATATACATTTTTTTATGGCTCTTTTTATTTTTTTTCCATATTTGTTTTATTTTATTTGCCCCTGGATCTCTTCATATTTACGGAAATGCTATTCTTTCTAATCATTGTCTCTATTTTCCTTTTATTTTCTTTGCCATACGGGAAAATCATTTTTCAAGGTTTCATAATTTCACTATCTTTATCTTTAATTATCGCAAGAAGAGAGTAAAGAATTTGGACTGAGGATACATTTAGGAAAGATAATTTTTGCACAAGCTTCCATCACTGAAATAAGGGCATCGATAACAAAGCTCGCGCCGCGTGCAACAACACGTGGAGGCGTGCGTCTCCCCTGTAAGAGCATCCGCAATAGAGGCGAGCGCACCGGCTCGCCGATTTTTGGCGCTCGCCGGTTCGCTCGCTGAACTATTGCAGCCGCGAGCGCCAAATCGGCGAGCGCACGCCGATTCCCGGGCGCTCGCCGATTTGCTCGCCGATCAGCTCGCCCCTATTGCAGCCTCCCGACCGGCGAGCGCAATTTTGTTTTTTTTAAGTAATGTAATTTTTTAATTAATGTATTTTTAAAATTTTAATGTTATTATTGAATCACGATCGAGCCTCCCGATCGGCGAGCGCAATTTTGTTTTTTTTTAAGTAATGTAATTTTTTAATTAATGTACTTTTTAAAATTTTAATGTTATTATTGAATCCCGATCGGCGAGCGATCGGCTCGTGCGTGGATTAGGAGTTTTTTTAAGTAATGTAATTTTTTTATTTGACTTTTTTTTAATTAATGTACTTTTTAAAATTTTAATATTATTATTAAATTTTTCCGTATTTTATATTTTGTGTGATTGTTTAATTATTTGTTTTTAGTGTTGATGATGTGGCTGGACTATGGCTAGCTATTGCTTGTCCAGTTGCTTATCCTGCTGATGTGGCAGGAGGAATATAGTGCTGCTGATGTGGCAGATGAGTTTGTGGCTGGGCTATTGTTTGTCCACGAACTATTGTGGATGCTTTAACAGATAGTGACGGAGTTAGATATGATTGGGATTAATTAACTCTATCGTTAGTCATGAGTTATGAGCACTAGACCATTAGTAGAAAACACTATTAAGCAATCTAATATCTATGATTCTATATAAACCCTACTTTTGTCCCAATCAATTATTTTTCTTTTTGTTAATGCACTATTTTGGTTATTTTTTATTATTATATGTCTTGATTTATGTTAGAATGAAATTAGTGAATTTAACATTAGGAATAATATTATCTTTTCAAGATTGGAAAGAAGCCGCCGTATCAATTCGATTATAGTAAGATTTTCCTAATAAATTACATTTCGAATCATTTTAAGAGTGGAAGTTTTTGTCTTATTAATCTTGAATAAGATTTTGATTTATTATTTACTTAGATTTCAACTCAATTCCGGATACGATTTTTCGTTCGGTACTTGTTTACATTATTAATAATATAATTGTATCTCAAATTGAGATTTTTATGGAATATAATTTGATATGTGAAAAGTATGAGGCCATCCGCTTCTCTAAACCGTCTCATCTCTTAACTATTCAGGGCCCCACTGTACTTTTGACCACATCTCTTAACTAAGAGATAACATTTGCATCCATTCATCTCTTAACCATCTCATCCCTTAACTATTCATTCAATTTCATTTTTTATTTTTATTTTCAACAAATTCAATTAATAAAAACACACTTCATTAAATAAAAGAAATTTTCAATTTAAAATCCTAAAAAAATAAAAAAATACATAATTAAAATCTAAAAAAGAAGAAGACATAATTAAAAATACTAGAAATTAAAAATTGCACACTGAAATTATAAATACTAGTGTGTTTGTGTGTAAAATGAAAGAGGTTAAATAGGAGTATTTATAGATGAATGTGGGCAAAAAGAAAAAAAAAACGGTAAAAAAACGGCCGAAAAAAGATCAATTTTTTTTGTATTATTCAGATTTTAAAAAAATAATAATTAAAAATAGCCTAAATCGACGCCCACTCGCACAGCCGGCGAGTGGGCGTCACGCCCCAACCGCTGCTCGCCACGTGGCCAACGCGCGTGGCGAGACAACCCGCGTCCCGCCCCTTCCCCACGAGCTACGCGACGAGACGGAGATGATGCAGCGGCGTCTCGCTGCGGTCTCGTCCCCCCGGGACGAGTCCGAGCCCGCAGTGAGACGCTACTGCGGATGCTCTGAATATTTGGTTCGACACGAGTTTTATTGTACAATTCTTAAAGTAAGAGATATGGAGATAAAGACTAGTGTAAGTAGTGCTAGTGAAAAATAAGTTCCATATTATTAGTAGAGTAATTAAATGGTATAAATTGTAAATAAAATGATGTATAGGAGCAATGTGTTGTTTAATTATTTCAAAAATAAAAGGTTCATACTTAAAGGACGCACTAATAAGGAAATAGTTCATACTTTTCAAGAAATAAGGGAGTAGTATTTTATGTTCATACAACATTTTTTAATTTTACATCTTTTTTTCGTATAGGACATTGTTGTATACCACAAGTAGCAAGCTTTTGCACGAAATAGAGATATAGAAGCAAATTGCGGCTAATGAGGCCGGCGAGTTTTAACCCACAAATTCCGTTTTCTGGATCTATAACGGGTGCATGCATGCCTAAGCATCCATCGTTCCGTTGCTAATGCCCTTATTATATAATGAGACAAAATTAAGCTGAAACAGACCCCCCACTCCTAGAGATGGTGATTATATTATGAGCTGGGAGAAAAAGGATACAGAAGGGATTCACTTTTCTTTAATTTATTTATTTATTTATTGGTTTGGAAGCTTTCCTATAGAATAATACATTAATAGAAGATGCATATTAACTAATGATCATATTTATAGTTCTTGTTTGGGTCGTTCACAGTTATTTATATGATTTTAATGAAGATCCTAAAATTAAATTAGATTTATAACTTAAATGAAGTGAATTAGTCCTTTTTTTGGATGAATTGCTGAATATGAAGCATTAGATTATACTGTAATTACTAGGTTCCAGTATATGGTGACATCAAGATTAGAAGTTTAGTTTAAATTTGGTTAAAATATAGAAATAGGCTGCGTGTTATGTCTTTATATTTCACGGATTATACATGCTTCTTAACAAGTTAAACTTCTTTAATTGTTCACTAATTATTGTGTATCCTTAATCATGATTTAAAATTATAATTAGATGTAAGACAATACAGCTCATTATTTTGACACCAATAGATTCCGAAAATGAATAATTGGGTTACAGCTATGTTTATTTTTATTAAGAAAAGGTGAAATTTATCTTAACGACTTATGTCGGCTTCCACCAATTATTATTTCCCATTTTATTGGATAATAATGCGAAAATGGGACATCACAATTTCTTCATGTTCACTCTTGGAAAAAGTGAAAAAACATAGTATATAAATATTATGTAAAGCAATACAATAGAATTGAGACACATATTGAAGCACGATGTCTATTACTGAATCTGTAATTCTTGTC
This sequence comes from Salvia splendens, assembly GCF_004379255.2. Lineage (NCBI taxonomy): Eukaryota > Viridiplantae > Streptophyta > Magnoliopsida > Lamiales > Lamiaceae > Salvia > Salvia splendens. Next base: position 41,742,714 of record NC_056033.1, on the reverse strand, counting down.
TTCTTTATTTGTTATATGAAGTGATAAAGTTTTCCAAAAGTGAGTAGTTGTAAGTACTTATGTAGAGGCCACACTCTATTTATACTATACTTTTACTATGGATAATATTTTGTTGTAAAATAAAAAGAGGAATCTTGCTTGCCATATTGTCTTGTTTTCATTACTTTGTTTAGCTTATAATTTAAGAGGATTCTTCATTTTTATTTTATTGTTGTGATTGACTAGTACTCCATTTATATATGAAAAATAATTATATTTTTTTGATGTAGTTCATTTTAATTTATAGTAGTAAGTTTCTTTTTTAGTGAGACGGACTCATTTTTTGCTAAATAATACTCCTAGTACTTCAATTATTTTTTCACCCCATTTCACCTTGATTTTACTTTTTTTTTTAATTTAAAATATGTATCGTCCATTACTAAGATTACTTTTCGTGGACAGAATAAGTATATAGTAATTCTTTGTGTCTCATTCAAAATGATCACATTCTTGAACGACATGAGATTTCCAACAGATAATTGGATGTATTAAAGCAAACTAAAATAATCTGACATTTCAAAGAGACAAACTCTTTACTAAATAGTATGAAAACATAATATCTTAGTTTTGATTGTTTATGAAAAAATGGAAAAAAAATATGAGCACATTTTATGTTTATAAAAAAAATGACCACATTTTTTAATACACGGGATTTCAAATGGAGTTGTTGAGTGTGTTAAAATAGAGAAAAATAATCAGATATTTTAAAACAACAAACTCTTTACACTATATATGAAAATATAAGAAAAAAGAGTACATTCCAAGTGAAAAGAAATATAGCACAAAGTACAAAAAACAAACAAACCCATCTTCCTAAATCTCAGCCACCAATTTAGCATGTGATTCCATAGTTGGATGCAGCTGCCCACCTCACCAAATCATTATGCCACAATAATTTAATTATGAAAAATTCAATAAATCAAAATAAATTGATAAAATATAATCCAGCTTCAAACACAACAAACATACATACAAATAAATGCTGGAATAAATGTAATTGTGGTGGCCTTCATTTATTTGTATCATCCATTACATTGAACGTTGGAAACAGAAATAAATAGAGGCATTGAATGAATTTTTTCCCAATGCCCTAAATTTATTTTCTACCAGTAGTTTTAAAAAGGGAAATCCTACCGATCAAAACAAACAAATAGTAATACTAATAATGAATTGAATAAACACTATATGATCATTTTATCAGAGGTACATTACTTATAAATATGTTAAGGAAGAAAGGAAAAAGGAAAAAGGAAAAAGGAAAAAGGAAAAAGGAAAAAGGAAAAAAAAGAAGCAGGCTTAACGCGGGCCGTAGTCGAGATTCTCCCAAGCGAATGGAACGACGCAGCCAACATAAGGGTGCCCTCTCAGGAAGACGCAGACGCAGACACACACAGCAGCAACGAGGAGCATCGAATGGATGTAAGGTTGTTGGAGCAATCCCTGCGAGCCTTTATACCTTTTGCTCTGTAGTCGAAACCCTACAACTGCACATCTGGAGCATCTCCCGTTCTTCACCTCGACTTCCAATGGCTTCCTCTCCTTTTCTATCTCCACACACACCTCCACGTTTCTTGTTTCTGCAACTTTGCGAGCCACGAGGTCGTTGTATGAATGATTGTTCCTCATCAGGGCGTACGCATATGGAGATAATCCGTTCACATCCAATGCAGAATTCCAGCTCTGCAGCCCAATCTATATGAAAACATATGGAGAGAAATGTCAAGGAACCAATCTGCAGTTTCAGTTATTTATCATTGAGGGGAGAAAACGAAATGGTGTTACCTCCATAGGATCGCTTATTAGGGCATCGATCAAGTCTTCTGAGGAAGTTGCAGACGCAGCCAAATGCAAGGGTGTGAGACCGCCAGGTCCGGCTAAATTAGGTGTGAATATGTACTTCTCAGAAGCATCATCAGGGTCGATAACGGAGTAATGGACAAGCAAATCAACCATCCTTCGGCACCTCCTTCTCACTGCCCGGTTCAAGTGGTGGATTTCCCATAGCATTGACATAGACTCCGTTACTAACCCTTTCCTGCCCATGTTTAGTTCTAGTAGGATGTCCAGGAGAGTTTTCACCAAAGCACAAAAGTCGTGCTCGACAGCAAATATGAGAAGAAATTTGAACCGACTAAGCCTGTAATCTGGGACCACGAACAATGTAGAGTTTCTCTTTCTCTGGAACAGCCATCCGAGTTCATCCAAGAAATGCACAACTTCTTCCCTTGACCAGGACCTTCCTGTACTCTCAACGTGAGCATTGCCATTGATATGAGGCTCAAGGAGCCTCAACTCATGGCAGATGGTTTTATCAGCTATGATTACCGGGAAAGTGGTGCCTCTAAAACTATTTTCGACCTGTAAACATTCAGAACGTCAATAATCCACATGCAGTCCTTTCTCTTCTTTTAGGAACTGAAAGCTTTCAAAATTGCTACCTCGATAAAGCAGCGACTAAGCATGTTACTTGTTGTTCCATCTATCTTAAAGCTACTCAAGTTGATTTCATCAAGTGCAGCATCTTTGGACGATGATGCTCTAACTTCTTCAATATTATATCCATCTGCATGTGTGCAGTGCACTCTGTGCATACACAACGAAAGTTGCATGATCAAATAAAACGAAGAATTAACAATTACAGCTCAACAGAATACCAATCACACATACTTGGTCCCTGGAGCTGTCAAACCTCTTCCCCTCAATACAAGAGAGGTCTCTTCCCCAGAAATAACAGCAACAGGAGACACTGATATCAGTTCTGGCATAGCAAAGCCTTTCCAAGTTTTGTAGAGACGGATTTTCCCTGAAGATGCAAAAGAAATGTATAATTAATCAAAGAAACACAATGGGAAGGGCAAAATTGACAACACCCTCAGTCCAGTAAATGACCTAAAACCTTCAGTTGCTGGACCAACTGACAAAGAAATACAAAAACAACAAACTTACCATCTTTATGGGAAGCCATTTGTTTCTCAGTGCAAACCAAAAATCTTCCATTTCCCCAGAAGCTTACATCAACACCTTTTACTAAAGAGCCGACACAATCAAAAAGGTTTTCTTCTATCTGCAGAAGGGGCAGAGAGCTGGTCAACAAAAAGCCACACCACACTTGCCAAGTATATTCATAGAAATGCACTCACGTGATCCCAGGCGTATAATGGCATTGATAGATACAAAGAGAGGACTACGCAACCAGGCCTGATAAAGCTCTCCATTTCTGATGGACTGTTAGAAAGCCAATTGAATATCTGAAAGTAGAGGCATCACATGTCATTAGGTCTTGCCCATAGGCCATGATATTGTGAACATGGCCGAATTAAAGCAGCATATACCAACCTGAGTCCGTAAGGAGCCAGGCAAATGGCTGGGATCCTTGTCAAATAGTTTGAAAATGATTCGGCCAGTGCGATCCTAGTACAGAGATGTAAAATCTGTTAAAATATGCTAAACCAGGAAAATAAGGCATGACTAAAAGTTTGGTAAAATATACCAAAACAATGGTACGTGAGGTACCTGAGCATCAGAATTCAGGCTGGATGGTGAATGATCATTCCCGGAAGAAGATGTATAACCAGCTTGGTATGGGGAACTTTGAATCGAAGCATTTTCAACAGGCTGAATTGAGCCACCAAAAAGACAAAGTGATGTACTGCACCCGTTGCTTATGGTTGATTTTGCGCGTGCAAGTTCATCTTCACTATTTGAAAAATGATTGCTCCTCATTGTTTCTCTCGAAGTCTGCATTGGGAATAGATCACGCACAAGAGGTGGTGAAGATGTGGGTGATATATCTTGTGAAGGATTACTACTGTTTGATGAAGGATAGCTTGCATTTAACGGCAACTTCCTTGAACTATTATCTTCAGGTGAGGAACTAAACAACTGTAAATCCAGACTTGGTGATGTCTCTGGAACATGACAATCCACTTCCTCCATGGGTGAATGATGGCAGCTTGTACTACTCCACTCACCTACAACAGAGGGAAACTCCACAACAGATCCTTTTTGTGTATCTAGACGTGCAGCATTGTCAACATCGGGTGATTTACTCTTTTCAAACTCACTTTTATCTTTGCTTGGCTGAGATTGAATTTCTAAGGCATCAGAAGGCATTCCAGGAGCACCTGAAAGACCAGCTAGTAAGTCCATGGTTGATGGGGAAGAAGCATTTGCACTCATTTGGTTCTGATTTCCAGAATGTGCATGATCGGATACACTTCCACTTGTAGTCTTCAAATGAGGTAGCCTGGCTGCTAAGATTTCCGGTAATGAATTTATTTTACTAAGAATTTGGACCAGCTGATTGTTATCAGGTATGGAGGAGAATTTAGCATTCCCGTCCTCTGGGTTCCCTGTGATTTACAGAAATCAGCAATTCGCAGCATATCTAATGTGTACATGCGAGTAATTCAAAGGACAACACAAGAGCTACAACCATAATTTGTAGCAAGAACAGGATACAGATTACATCTTAGTTGAAATCACCTAACAGACAAAAAACCTTTAGTAGCTAATATTATACCTTGTGGACGAGTTAGTGCCGCCAGTAAATTGATGACATCCACCTCACAATTGATATCATTGGGGGCACCACTGGGAACTGGCGCCTGTGGAGTAGCATCTTCAGGCTGAGTTTTCCTCCTCCTTCGATTATGTCCAGCAAGCCTGCGCCTACAGCTTCTTTTCCCATCATCAAATTCAGCAAGAGGGTGGAACCTGATAAAAACACATGTCCCATCATTTACTGAAACATCTCCAAGTGGAAACCTAGACTACATCCTCTGAGGCCAATAACCTTAGTAAAGTGAAGATAAAATGCAAAACCAATAAGACAATCCACAATGGTTAATGAAAATGATCATTATCACGAACCTACTGCACTGTTGGCAAAATCTTTGCATCTGTTTTCCCACTAAAGCTTTACCAGCTTTGCTGTGCACCTCACACACCTTGTGTCGCCGGTGATAGTCCTTGGCAGTAGAGAGATCTTCCTTGCAATCATCCACTTGACACATAGGACGGTTAGCAGTACCAGGTGATCCAGACCTTACTCTCTTGCTGGGCCTCGACACAGGTTGTGTCTCTTCCATTAAATTCATGCTACCATGGCTGCCATTGCTCACGGCTTGTTTTTCTCCACCTCCAAGCTTCAGTAGAAGATTTTCATCATCTTTTCCGAGTTGATTATGCTCCGAGGGATTCAAAGCACTATTCTGAACTACTTTGTTCCTTGCCAAGTCAAGTGGCACATGTGGCCCTCTTACCACTTGGTTCCCTTCACAGGGCAACGGTCTAGCAATAAACCTTGAACTATCCCAATCCCAGGACTTCGAATTCCAATTATCAGGAGGGTTCTGAGTAACGTAGCCAGAAGAATAAAAAGGCACACTACGTTTCTTAACTATTGGATGTGGACTGCAAAATCTCTGCGCCCGTGTTTGGTGGATGGCAACTGGGGAAGCTACTTTTGCACCTGCCTCTTCCATTGGAACGAGATCACACCTTTATTAACTCCTGAAAAAAGAAAATACAACTTCACTATTCAAAATTATCAATGTCGAGGAACTAAACACAATTTCAGAAGGAGCAAGAAGAAAGATAAGAATGTCCAGCTACCATATTTGTAACATTTGTAACAGAAGTTAGAAAAATCCAGGGCAAACTTGAATGGATTGATATCAAATAGAACGAATTGCTAATGTCACTTACTGACCATATATGTGTATACCACCTAACTCCCAACCAGCAAGTCATAAACTAGACCATTTTAACATGTCAAGAGTATAATAGGATAGATGTGTAACCGTCCCGATTCAAGCATAACATTTTGTTAGCGTTGCCCTATCAAATTTGTTACCTTTCCCCATACACCCACATCTCCTCAATTTGCAGTGAGGAAGACAAATAAATTGGAAACGAGAAGAAACTCAGTCAAGTAATTGATGGCTAAACTAGGGATTTTGCCCCATAAACGAGAAGAGATGATTCATACAGCGTCTTTGCGCCTAACAACAACATAGAATATTAGCTCAAAACTCGGTATTACGCAAAAATTCTCAAAAACTCAACCTAATTCTAGCTCAAGCTAGTCGTCAGAGGAATTAAACGGAAACAACAAATTCAGTACAGTTCACTCAGAATCGAAAATATGAGGTCAACAAAGGTTAAATCCGTACAACAATCACCAAAATTCTCGAAAACTCAACCTAATTCTAGCTCAAGCTAGTCGCCAAGGGAATTAAACAGAAACAACAAATTCAGTGCAGTCCAATCAGAATCGAGATAAAAAAAGGTAAAAATCAGTACAGCAATCACCAATTACACACATACAGATGGAAGATGGAAGAAAAGACAGCACCTTTACGGATCAAAGCAATTCATCTCCAAATTATTCGGTTTTGATTCTACTATTGAAAATCAGAGTCAAGATTTCTGACTCCAGCTATAATCATCGCCGTCTTCGTCTCCGATGAGTCAACCGAGTAGATTTTTTTTCAAGGGGTTTTGCAGTAGAATTGGAGAGGAATTCAAAAGGACGGATTGAATCTTGAAAACTGAAGAAAGTGAGGTGAGATCTGCGAAGGAAAAGGGGGAGAAATGAAGCAAAATGAAAGGATTAAAGACTTCTCTCTCTATATTTTCTGCACAAGTCTCTCTTTTACTTTTCTTCTTCGTACTTTCGTTTCATTTTGCTGCTGTCCCTGTTTCACATTTACCTTCACTTTGTTCTCTTCTTTCCACACGCCTTTTTTAATTAGGGATGTTAAAAAAGTCCGAAAACGCGCGTGTGTTGACTCGCATTTAGTTAGTCGACACACGAATAGCTAGCCGACAATTTAAGTAGGACTGATCCGAAATCTGACAAGCTAAATTGGTCGTGGGAGCAACTATTATCTATTTTTATCGTTTGTGTACAATTTGAGTAGGACTGATCCGAAATCTGACAAGCTAGATTGGTCGTGGGAGCAACTATTATCTATTTTTATCGTCTATGTTTTGTTAAGTGATTCATATATATATATTTGTATGTTTTAGATAAAAGAATTGAAATTTGCAATTTCATAAAGTATAGGAATATTAAAATGTGTTTATGTTTTATTTGAATTCTACAAATTTTAAATATTTTCATCATGTCCAAATCAATAATAATATATTTTAAATAATTCAGTAATTCTATATTTGTTTTATTTTCAAATATTACACTTTCATTGTGTTTGAATATAACTATGTATTCTGAAATTATTTCAATTAAATAGTATTGTGCCATCTATAAATATAAGTTCTAAGTTTTAGACATTGAATTTTATAATTTCTTAAAATTTACTACCATAGCTTTAATTTCTATACCCACACAAATTCATAACATATTGATTTAACTCTAGATTTTTTTTTCATATTATTTGGAGAAACGATGAATAAGAATACATAATACTCTACAAAGCAAAAGTCGAGCGAGCCGGTGAATTAAGAAAACAAAACCCTAATCAAGAACCTAAAACAAAGAGAAAGTGTCACATTAACTATAAGTGTTTACTCTTGGTAATAGTCAAACATTTGAAATTTAAACACAGACATATCATTTTTTTCAACCTCCAAATCGGTTAAAGTCTCCAATTTATCTCATTGAAATAAAACCCTAACTAATTTAATTATTTATATACACAACACATGGAATAAAAACTAGTACTACTATAGTGTTTCATATAAAAATCGGCAATTTTCACCTTTTCACACACGTTATTCTAAGTTATTAATACTCTTGATTTTTAGGTGTGAGGGCACGTGTGTTAGTGGAATGAATGAATTTGTTAATGATAAATTAGCTTAATTGCGTAATTGAATAAAGTAATGAAACGACTTACCATAATTAAATGAAATGGGCCAACTAAGATCTAATAGACAAATCATGAATAACTCTCTTCACTTGTTGCTTTCTTTGTGCTCTTCATCATCACTCACTTTCTCCATCTCACCATATGATTTATATACATACATCACTATAATATGCTCTCATTTTATCCATACATAATTTTTGGACTATAGTTTCCTAGTAATAATTTACTAGCTAGAAATGTTGTGATAAGAGAGAGTGAGAGGGCTAGCTTGTGATGAGATGCATGTATAAAACTTCAAGATTTCTACTATTGTTTGAACAAAGCTTTAATTCCAAAGTGGAATCTATATGGAATTAATGTTAGAGTGTGTCAACCATCAAAATGGCATTTTTTGCATGTGTAATTGAGTTATACAATTAAATACTACTATTGTTTTCAAAATACACACCCTACGTCCTTCTCGAATTTGATATATTTTCTTTAATGGACAAAAGATTCATGAATTGAAATTCTGATGCATAAAGATACAAATATTCAATGATAGCAAGAATTTCAAGAAATATTTGGAACATTTTGTTTTCGAACAGAAGAACCATTTTCAAATAGTGTTCGATCAATTACATGCTACTCAATATTCGACTAATAAAAGTCATCGACAAAAACGATTTGTCTAAGATATTTTATCTTTTGTATAAATCACTTATTTTTTCTCGACGAATCTTTAGGATTTCCATTGATTAGCTTCCAATTAATTTTTGACAACAAAATGTGCATAACCGACATCCTCTCTTTCGAATAAAGACATTTCTAACCATACTTTATATCCTTTACTTTATTTTTTTTCCACTGAATATATGAATAATATGGCATAAAATCACATAAAAAGAAATTGTTTGCTCAGAGAAAACATGAGTATGAATATAATAGTAATAGTAATAATTTGAAAGGGGGAGAGTGAAATTATGTTAGGCATGAAAAGACAAGTGCCAATATGGGTAATGGATGTGGAAGAGCATAGATATTAAGGGGGGCTTAACCTATGTACATATTTATTCATCGTACAACTCTACGTACTATTTCATTTATTTCATGTATTGACTAATCAACCAGCATATCATATCATGTGACAGCTTCACAATTGCCTCTGTTAGGGACAAGAGAGGCAATTGCCTCTCTATATATACGGATAGGGTCGTGATCAATTGAGATCTTTTAGCCTAATTGAGAATTGAGATGCATTATCAGCCACTCATTTTTATTAAATGAGTGGTTCAGAATTTGTCATATGGAAAATATTTTTAGATTAATTAATTATGAAAGGACAGAATGGTAATTTCATAGTATATTTTATTCAATAAATAATTTTTTATTTTTACTTTTTTTTAAAAAATTTTTTTTATTTTTTTTAATTTTTTTGTCAACTACATTACAATTCATGTCAACTACACATGTAATGTCAACTACATATACAATTCATATCAACTATACACATATAATGTCAACTATAAGTTGTTGACATTTGATGTGCATGCTATTGACATTTGATGTGTAGGCTATTGCCGATAATACTCACGAGTTGACATAATCTACTTGCAGTTGACATTTCAAAAAATATTTTAGATGAGTGGCTGAAAATACATCTCAATTCTCAATTAAGCTAAAAAATCTCAACCTAACATGACTCCACGTATATAAAACCACCACTAGACCCCCACCTATGTCATCATTATTTTATTTATGATCCGTACTTGTTAATTTAGTTATACTCCTTCAATTTATGACTATATGAGAGTAGAGAAACGAAAGTGCATTTGCTATTATTATTCACAATAAAAGCAACATAACATAATGAATTCAATGATTATACACTTTATCGGAAGCCCATCACGAATATCGGAAAGCCCAAAACAATAAACCCATCAGGCCAAGCCCACTTCTGCTGAAATCCAAAAATAGGACAAGTGCCAATTGGATTCTAGTTTTTATATAATCACATATATAGGAGTACCTTAATTTTGAAGTTGGTAATGTGTCTCCATATTTCAATTTTGTGGTAAATTAAATTTTGTAAATAGTATTGTATATTTGTATTGAGCATAAATATTAGGAAGTATAAGGTCATGTTGGTTGTTTGTATAATATAGTACTACTGTTTTTGTTTTAGTGAGTGTAGAATATAAGAAGTTAATATTAATGGACATAGTAACTGAATCCAAGATGAATCCAATATCCATATATAAGTGTGTATAGAAATATTATATTTTAAGGGCGTGCTTGGTAGAAAAGTTAGGTCATGACTAATTTATTAATTTTGGTCAAACAATGTTTATTATAGTGTTTGGTAGCCAATATTGATACACCATAAAGAATAATTATTGATCACACATTGATGGGATTCAATTTCACTACATTAATTTGCTTTACAACTCACACAATGGAAAAACGAGGTCGACAAACAACCCAAAAATCCCACTTCAACTATGAATCTTTGCTTTAAAACATGAAAATGTTAAAAGGCTGCAAAATTTTTCTTGATTGGCTTCCACTTTAAATCGAATAAGAACCCTCCTCAAAGATTTGGATTCTCTTCCATCCTTAGTTAATTCCAAAGAAATGAAAATAAACAATTTTTATTGGTTAATTACAATTAACTTCCTTGAGCATAAAGATAAATATTGACTTTGGAGAACATGTGTCTCTTTTAAATTTCTTGCATGTATAATCCTACTTCTCTTGTATGATTAAAGATTATTTTTATCTAATGTAACAGAATCAAACATAGGCATCTTATGACCCCATTGCTTTTGACAAAATTTCCCAACCAAGCGATATTTAAGGAAAGTCATGTCCAATCCTAAATCATGACAAATCGTTGGCATTGCTTGAAAAAATATTAACTTTAAAACAAGATCAAGAATGATTCTATTTGATGAATTCATACCTCCGATCTATTTGATGAACGAGAAACATTTTACCAGCTGAGTTGCACTTCATCCTCGAAAACCATAATTTTTTTATCAAATTTTGGTCTCTCTCACAAAGTTCAAAATATACTTCACATATCACACTTTTGATGTATATTACTTGTCTTTAACATTTTTTATTTTTAAATTTGAGGTTAATATTTGAGCACCCAGGAAGAAAAATGATCAAATATAGACTATACCACGAACAATGGAGACATCTAACATGTGCTTTTTGTTGTAGGCAACTGAGAAAAATTATCAAAGTGGAGTAATATAATTAACTATTTTCTAAAATTGATAACTATACCAGAAGTTGTTCAAGGCAATTTATCCCAGATTTTTAAAAGTATTACAAGATCAATATAAATGATGAGAAGTGGCAAAGAATTATTCTTAACTTGGGTATCTAGTAAACATTTAAATTTTGATTTGTGCACAATCAGGGTGAGGGATACTACTATTAAACATTGATTGAATTTGTAGTCATCAAGTTTATCGTAAATTGTTACTAATAGTTTTATAAAGCATATTTGAAACATTAGGATTTTCAAATAATCCTGTTTGATAAAGCAACCACTTTGATTAATTTAGGCAGCATAAATAATATTCCTCCACTCCCATATCCAAACACACACACAACACAACACAACACACAATGAGAAGCCACACTTCCCTCAAGTCTCAAACTTCTCTCCGCCCCATGAAACGCTCCTCCTCCTCCCCGGCCGCGGGGGCGGTCGAGTTCCCGACGTCGCCGCAGTCGGCCTCGGGAGACGGGATGCTGCATTACGCCCACTCCGAGCACCCATTGCTCCAAGTCACTCTCCCGGAGCTCTTCACATGCGGCGGCTGCAAGGAGTACGGCGCAGGCCGGAGGTTTGCGTGCGCGCAGTGCGACTTCCAGCTGCACGACTTCTGCGCCGCCTCCCCTCCCGTCTTGAACAGCCACCCGTTCCACGGCCAGCACCAGCTCGTTTTCCACGCCAAACCAAAAACGGGTACATAAACTGAAATCCCACCTCTCCAACTATTTACGTGTGTTGGCCAAGCGCTAGCTAGAGTGATTGATGCTCGGACCAAAGGTCACAAGTTCGAGTCCACCGTGGCACGGCATTTAAAATTTCATGTTTATTTTCCCATAAAAAAACGGGCGAGCTTAACTTTTTAATCGCTTGCTCGTGTCACACGATGCAGCAAAAGGCGGGATTTCGTGGCCGAGGTGCGGCGTCTGCGGAAAGTCGAGCAAAGGGTTCGCCTTCCGATGCAGAGCCTGCAGCTTCCAGATGCACCCGTGCTGCGCCATGCTGACGACGGAGGTTCGGTTCCCGTCTCATCCGCACCCGCTGAGGCTGCTGCCGGCGGTGAGCACGACGAGCGCCGGCAACGGGGCTGCGGCGGCGTGCGGGGAGTGCAACAAGAAGAGATCGGGAAGGGTGTATCGGTGCACCGTGTGCGAATACCATCTCCACGCGGTGTGCGCCAAGGTTTTCATCAACGGCCTCCAAGCCAACGGCATACCTACGCCCGAGAAGCCTAGCCCCCTCGGAACTGCAGCCCGTCTCGCAGGCCAGGTGGTCATAGAGTTCATCGGAGGCCTCATCGAGGGCCTCGGAGAAGGGATGGGAGAAGCCCTGGTTCAGAACATGGTAAGAGGAAGGTGTATTAGCAGGAGGAGGATACAACAACCATGACTTACTTTATTCCTCAATTCTTTGCCTAATGCAACAAATGTATGTATAATTATGCAATCTCTTCATTGCTGTAATAATGAAATCAGTTTGTATATATCCTCTTCAAAAACACACACACACACACAGAAAGCAGATGGATTAATACAAGATTCAGACTATGAATACAAAGATTCAGATCAGTTAAATGTGACTAATGAAGAAAAACATGTATATAGAACCACCTAATCTCTTCAACTAGTATTATATAACACCTAGGTCTTACAGTGAGGCAATCCCAGTGAGAGTTTCGTTGGCCTCGTTGTTAGCACGATCAGTTCGGATGAACATCCACGAAAACTAGCTCATGATGATGAGCTTCGGCAAAAGCATAGAGCGTTCTTTCACCTTATCTTGCTCTGCTCCAGCCTCCTTGTACGCTCGTTGAAGTAAGTTATGAATATCAGACGACAAAGAGATCCACATTACTCGAAGGCCTTACTCAGGGAAACCTAACTATTGCACCACGGCTTTTCACTCTCTGATACCAGGTTAGGAAAAATCACGCTTTCGTCTTGGTCATCACCCCGTGAGTGATTCATCAACTGACGATGATGTTGATACTTAAACTGTGCCGTATTGCAGGTTCTCCCATGAAAACGGGGAAACACGGCCAACAAAGGGGTGTCCTCGTAAGAACAAACACACACAAACACAAACAGCAGCAACGACTAGCATTGAGTGCATGTATGGACGCTGCAGCATTCCACTGGAACGAGGAAGCCTCGTCCTGTACGCATACGTACACCTGGAACAAGATTGTTGACCCCGACTGAGGTGGGATTTCGTCTTTCCTTCCTTATCCATCTCAACCTGGAAGGCTTTTACGTTATCCTCGATTGTTACAGAGACTTGACCGTTGCTCTTATCTGCAAGCTTCTGAGTAACAAGGGCGTTGTACGAATGATTATTCCTCATCACGGCACATGCATAAGGAGAAAGCCCGTTGGCATCAAGAACAGAATTCCAACTATGCATCCCAACCTACAAAGTTTGTCAGTAACAGATATTAAGACTTATCGGTTTAAATATCCGGGACGTAAGGGAGAGAGGAAAAGTACCTCCCATGGATCGTTTGTCAGTAGATTAACGATATCATCTGAAGACGATGCTGAAGCAGCTAAATGTAAAGGTGTGAGACCACCGGGTCCAGCCATGTTCGGAACGAAAATAAACCTTTCGGATGTACCACTGGAATCTACAACGGAGTAATGAATAAGAAAATCAACCATGCTCGCACACCTCCTTTTGACAGCCCGGTTCAGGAGGTGAATTTCTGATAACAACTCCAGAGACTCCTCTTCTAATCCTTTCCTACCGGAGTTGAGTTCTTGCAGAATGTCGAGAAGGGCTTTGACCAATGCACAAAAGTCATGCTCGACAGAGAACACAAGAAGAAACTTGAACCGATTGAGCCTATAATCCGGGATCTCAAACAAGCACGAGTTATATTTTCTTCCGAACAACCACCCGAGTTCATCCAGAAAATGCAGGGAGTCTTCCCTGCATCGGACATTGCATACGTCAGGAGTTCCATTTATCTCAGGCTCAAGGAGTCTCAATTCTTGACAGACAGGGCTATCTGCTATGATAATCGGAAAACTTGCCCCTCGGAGACTATTTTCGACCTGTGAACAGGGTAGACAAAAATGATCCAAAGCTTTTATCTAAAATCTAGATGTTGACAGCAAGATAAAGTTTTACCTCAATGAAACAGCGGCCTAGTATGTTCGATGCTGCACCATAAACCTCAAAATCGTCTAAGATAACTTCATCGTATGGAGTCTTTTGGCTCGATGACGAATGAACGTCCCTCACATTATATCCAACTGCATGTGTGCAGTGTATCCTGCATATTACGAACATTTCCAGTCAAAATAATTGATGAAAGATTCAATCTTGTTTAAATATCAATCAGTTACCTAGTGCCCGGAGCCTTCAAACTTCTCCCCTTCAATAGAAGAGTGGTCGATTTTCCACCAACAACTGCCACGGGGGAAACTGAGATGAGTTCCGGTGTACTCCATGCCTTCAATGATTTGCATAGACGAATCTTCCCTGAGATCAATAAAACAGAATTAAGATAAAAGGAAATTTTCGAAAAGTGTGTAAGCAAAAGCAACTAAGCATAAAATTCAATAGGGATCAATCTCAAACTCCTTAAAGAAAGACAATAACATGGAAAATGAGACGTCTGTTAACAAACCGGATTATAAACGAATTGAAAAGAGCTACCTTCTTTATGTGAAACCATTTGTCTGTCTGTATGAATCAAAAACCTCCCATTCCCCCAAAATTCAATATCTTTGACTAAGGACTTCACATAGTTAAGAAGGTCTTCTTCAAGCTGCAAAGACGTTAAAGGCAAAAAAGAAGGTTAATCAAAGTCAATAGTAGCAAAAGTTTAAAACGATCATAGAAATAACTCACTTGATCCCAGGCGAATGATGGCATCGATAAATACAGCGATAGAACAACACAGCCAGGCCTGATGTAACTTTCCATTTCTGATGGACTGTTAGAGAGCCAATTGTGTATCTGGAAATGAGACAAGATGAAGTTTTTCGATATTATACAGAGAAGTAAGATTGTGGAGGAAGAAAATCCAAAATATTGGCACTGACCTGAGACCGTAATGATCCAGGCATATGGCTTGGATCTTTGTCAAATAATTTGAAAACTATTCTACCGTTACGATCCTATGAGAAATCAAGGCAAGTTCAACCCAAATTATCGAACGAAATAAGGATACAGAATAATAAAATACAAGAACATATAATAAACGTAGAGGTACCGCAGCATCAGAATTCTGGCTGGATGGTGAATGATCAGACACAGAAGAAGATGTACATCCAGCTCTGTATGGAGACGTATGAACTGGAACATCTTGAGTACCACTGATTGGCGCTCCAAAAAGCTGAAGAGATGTACTGCATCCGTTGATCGTGGTTGCTTCCATGCATGCAATTTCCCCTTCACTATTTGACAGATGGTCATTCTTATTATCCGTGTCTCTTGAAGTCTGCATTGGGAATAGATCATGTACAAAAGGTGGTGTAGATAGAGGCGATCTCTCCTCTGAAGGACAACTCCTGCCGGATGAAAGAAAATTCCAGTCTGATGGCGATTTCTTTGGCCTATAATCTTCAGGTGAGGGACTAAACAGTCTAAGAGGAAGGCTTGGCGAGGTTTCCTGAACGTCCATTGTTGATCCACAGGGCTTTTCGAGACATGGTGACTTGCTTTTTTCAGAGTCACTTCCTTCAGTGCTCGGTTGAGATTGAGTTTCAGAAGATGGTACACTTGCAGTTGCTGAAAGAGCAGCAAGCAAGTTCATGGTTGATGCGGAAGAAGCATTCCCATTGATCCGGTTCTGATTTTCCGTCGACATATGATTTGAGTTACCTCCATTCAACTTAGCTTCCAAGTTCGCTGCCAATTGTAACGAATTTATTTTAGTCAGCATCTGCATGAGATGATCTTTGTTGGTCATTAATGGGAGTTTATCGTTTCTGTCCACAATGTTCCCTATGGCCACCGAAAACAACAAAGGAGAATTTAGAGTGTATACATGTGAATAAAAGGGCAATAACTCTTATGCTAAATATTGCAAATAATTTTTTTAACATGCATAGTTTGTACCCTTTTAGAATTCCCGAGTGGCAAATTGCTTCACTCGCCCTATTAATATTCGGATAATGCACCAAAGGCCGCCACATGAGCTATTCACCGTGTTTTAACGAGTAAATCATTAAGCCACTAATCTGCCAACATTATACCTTGTGCACTAGTTAGCACCGCCAGTAAATTGAGAATACCATTATCACCGGCATTGCTATCACCAATACTAGGAGCTAGCAACTGTTGAGAAGTATCTTCTGGTTGAGTTTTCCTCCTCCTCCTGTTATGTCCAGCGAGCCTACGCCTACAACTTCTCTTTCCCTCGTCAAATTCTGAAAGAGGGTGAAACCTGGAAACATGGAACCATATCATGCTAAAACATCGAGTCTAAATGCACAACTCATCTTGATGTATACAAATTTTATATGTGGTTAACATTTTCAACACTTGACTATAACCGAACATAATGTTAATGCATATCGTTATTCGTTCGCGTATACTAACCTGCTGCATTGCTGGCAGAACCTTTGCATCTGTTTCCCCACTAAGGCCTTACCAGCTTTGCTGTGAACCTCACACACCTTATGCCGGCGATGATAGTCCTTAGCAGTAGACAGATCTTCTCTGCAATCATCCACTTGACACATGGGATAGTTAGCACCACCGGGCGATCCTGATCTTACTCTTTTGTTGGGCCTCGATACAGGTTGTGGCTCCACCAAATTGATACCACTACTACGAGTTCCATCCCCACCAGCAACTGTAGAACATGGAGCACTACTCATCACTTGTTTTCCGACTGGCTGAATCTCTCTGCCACTCCCCACTTGGCCTCCATTACGTTGCAATGGTTTGGCGACAAACCTCGCACTGTCCCAGCTCCAGGAATTCTGGTTCCAATTCTCCACGGTGTTCAGTGGTAGAAAGTTCGATGAGTCAAAGGGCAGGGCGCGTTTCTTAGCCATCAGATATGGAACACGAAATCTCGCAGTCAGATGCTGGTGGAAAACTGCCGGAGAAGCTACACTGGCACCTACCTCTTCCATCTATCAAAGATCCAAACTTTGCACAACCCCAGAAACTACAGAAACACCTGCAATGAGTGTTGGGAAACACAAATACAAGTCTTCTTTAAAAAAAATTGGTGGCTTTCTTCAAAACTGGCATGATTTTGTTCCATGAATTACAAACTACAATTGAACCATACAGCAACCATAAACTTAAAAGAAACAGATAAAAATAAAATCTTTACGAAACTAAACCATCATTTTATGCCTAAACCTCAATCAAATTTCTTGCTAAACTCAAATCCCTTCAAAGTAACAAAACAACACTCTTCCAACTTCCAACTCTCATTACAAACTACAATTGAACAATACAACTACCATAAACTTAAAAGAAACAGGGAAAATTTCAATCTTTAAGGAGCTAAACCGTCATTTTCTTCCTAAACCTCAATCAAATTTCTTGCTAAAGTCAAATCCCTTCAAAGTAACAAAACAACAGTCTCCCAACTTCCAATTCTCACTAATACACAACCAATTAGGTCAAAGACTATGAATTACCTAACCAAAGTTCTTTCAAATTAATAAACCCCAAAAACAAAAGAGAAAAAAAAAAATACCTTTAGGGGGCAGCTGAATTCATCTGCAAAAGGGTGGTCAAAATTTGATTCCTTTTCCCCCTTTCACATTCACAGCCTTCAAACTGATTTCTTCTTCCCCTTCTTCTCAAGAACAAATATTCCAAATTTGAGTTGAGCTTCACATGATCCAGTTGAGTAATTTGGGAAACACAGAGGAGAGATCTTCTGCACAAGGATAGAAAAATAGGGAGAAGAAACAAAGGATGTGAAATGAGAAACGAAATGAAAGGACACAAAAACTGTCTGTATATTTCATGTACAAGTTACAACTATCTTTTTTTTCTCTGTCTCTTTCCCATTCCTTTTTCCTTCCAACTAACTTTTTTCCTCTCTATCAGAGCATCTCCAATGGAGGCTAGCAGACCGGCTAGCCGATTCCCGGTGCTGGCCGGTCTGCCTGCCGAACCATTATAGGCGGCGAGCGGAAAAACAGCAAGAATTTCGGCGAGCGCACACCGATTTTTGAGCACTGGCCGATGCGCTCGCCGATCGGCTGGCCGCCATTGTAGGCGGGCGATCGGCCAGCACTTTTTTTTTTAATTTTCGAAACACTATATATACGCGATTTGCACGTCATTTTCATTCGAACCGCTTGTTTTAACGAGTTTTCTCTCTCACTTAATTTCTGTACAAGAGCAATAAAGCAAAATGGAGAACAACAACGAGTCTACTCCAGTGACGAGCGGGTCTCAAACTCCCACGGTACCCGTGGGAGGTGGATGGGGTCAGATGGCCGGGTACTACAACATGTACCCTTGGCAACAGATGATGTCCGGGATGGCAGCCGGGAGTAGTATGCCGGGATGCAGGGCGGGCAGGGGGTACCGGGGATGCAACCCGGGATGCAGATGATGTCGGGGTGGGCAGCCGGGATGCAGATGATGCTGGGGTGGCAGCCGGGGATGCAGCCCGGAATGCAGGGGACGCCGGGGGGGACAATGTCTATCGCCCTAGTCTTGATTTTTTTACTGCTTCTTCGCACACATCGACCCGCAGTTCACTTTGTGTGAGACTTTCTCCTTAGAGGAGTTGGGGATAAATCTCGAGGATGCGGACACTCTCGTTCAAACGGAGGGAGTAGGGCAGGGTCGGGACGCACCAAAGAAGAAGAAGGGCAAGGGGAAGGGCAAAAGGGTGGTGGACGAGTCGTCGCAGCCGGCTGATGACGACAGCCCGGCACGGAGGAAGTGGACGGATGCAGAGAACGTCGTGCTGTCCAAGGCTTGGGTGAGTGTTTGCGATGATCCCATCCATTCGAACAATCAGAGGATCGTCAACTTGTGGGCTAAAATATCAGCAGCCTACAAGGCATTTTGCCCGGAGGGGAGGCCACACAGCGGGGAGGAGTGCCAGAAGGGGTGGACCGAATCAGGGCTGCGGTCTCCCGATTTTCAGGCATGTACATTTACGCCCTCCGCATGCAGACCAGTGGCCAAACTGACGAGGACTGCAGGAGGATAGCGGAGAAAGTCTTCCTCGTGCCCGGGCTTTATAAGGAGTTCACCTACTGGAACTGCTATGAGGTGCTAATGGACTTCGAGAAGTTTCGGGCGGGTGTCGATGCTGGCTGGCCGAAGAAGCAGCGACTGAACTATGCCGGTGATTACAGCGGCAGTAGTGACGGTTCCCACAACCTCCCCGAGGATGTTCAGGAGTTCTCGTCCCCTCCATCGTTTACTCGCCGCACTCGCCCGGTTGGTCAAAGGCGGGCGCAACAGGTAGTGAGGGGGGTCGCTCAGGAGGTCCAGTCGGCATCCCCCTGATGGCAAGTCGCCAACCGAGCTCGCCTTCTTCGCGCGTCAACAAACGCGGGCTCAGCTGCACAAGATCTTAGCTGAATGAAGGGCGGCAACTGACCCGTGGAGAAGAGGTTTCTTCACTCAATGCTCGAGAGTATGCAGGTCGATTTGGATGCCGCCTCGGCACAGTTGGGGGGCTCAGATGACGTAGATTTGGGGGTCCCGGATAGCGGCGGCGACGGCGACGGTCACGAGGAGTGAGGCAGAGGCGGGGGCTCGTGTGTGGAAGAGGGTTTTTTTTTAAATTAATGTAATTTTTTTAATTAATGTACTTTTTTTTAATTTTACTATTATCATTGAATTTTCCCGTATCTGTGTCGTAAATTTAATTCTGTATTTTGTGTGATTGTTAATTATTTGTTTTTTATAATTTTGTTTATTGTGGCTAGCCTATTGCTTGTCTAATTGCTTGTCCTGATGATGTGGCAGGAGAAGTTTTTAGTGCTGATGATGTGGCTGGAGGAGTTTGTGGCTAGCCTATGAATGGTCCATGACTGGCCTATTACCATTGGAGATGCTGTCAGACACTTATTTTTACCTATTCGGTTCCCTCTCTTTTTCTTGTTCGCTCCAATTCTTGTTATTTTCAAGCGATATTGCTTTGAGAAATCACATTAATTTCTTGAATAGGAGAGTTCTTTTAAGCTTTGAGTTGAATTTGGAATCAGTTTTATAGATTTACTATTGAAGAATATTGCTAAGTTAAGTAGACTCAATTAAGGTTTGAAACAATCAAACTCGAATTAAATATTTTGTAGGTTTTGAATGAATTATCTGTTTTGATTAAGTATGATTTGAGTCGTAATCTGGTAATGTTTCTACTTATATCGTCATTTTCATGTTTTTAGCATCCGTTTTACTAAGGGTGCATTTGGTACCATAAAATTCAAGATGTAAAGTTAGATTTTAAATTATAATTCTAAATCCATTACAGCATCTCCAATGGTTCTGGACATGCAATAGCCCTCCCATAGCCTTCTCACTGCCACATCATCTGCACTAAAATCCTCCTGCCACATCATCTGGACATGCAACTAGACATGCAATAGCCCTCACATAGCCTATCCACACCACTAATAACAATTATATAATTTAATTTACAGACGTAGCAACATACGGAATTTAATTTACGAGACAAATACAGAAAATTGAATAATACTATTAAAAATTTAAAAAGTACAATAATATAAAAAAAAGTACATTAATTTTTTAAAAAAATACAAAAATTTAACTCTCCAACCATCGATCAACCTCACCGTTCGTATAGGCATCTAGCTCTTCGTTCATCATACGCTCGTACTCATCAGCATCCCCACCACCGGCATTACTCATTTCTCGTTGTTGATCTTGTACAGAAATTAAGGTAGAGAGAATACTCGACGTCTAAAGCGAGTATATATAGTGTTTCGAAAAAATTAAAAAAAAAATAAAATTCTGACGCCGGTCTGACGCCGATTTGGGGCCTACAATGGCGCCGTGAGAATCGGCGTCATACCAAGAATCGGCGTAGGCACGCCGATTTTGACGCCGGTTTCGCTGACGCCGGCTACAATGGTTCGGCGTCAGCACCGGCGTCCGCAAAAAATCGGCGTGCCTACGCTGACGCAGCCATTGGAGATGCTCTTATTTAGTGGAGTACTAAATATATATAAATTTAAATTTTATGATTTGAATTTTATTGTCAAAATAAAGGTTAAAACTTACGAAAATTTATTTATAAATTACATTCACTCATGCACACCCGCATGCCGCATACTCTCACCCATACACAAAGCGCGCACACAACCTTAATGCACACATTACACACAAAAATCAAATAAATAATTCACTTGAACAAAAACAAAGAATTAGAATTAGAATTAGAATTAGAATTAGAATTAGAATTAGAATTAGAATTAGAATTAGAATTAGAATTAGAATTAGAATTAGAATTGTATAAATTATTCTGATTACTTAATTCTACTACAAATTATTCTGATTACTTAATTCTACTACAATATGAATTGGACTTTAATTAGAGTAGTATAACTTATCTAATTTCATAAAAATTCAATTTCATTATATCAAACACACTATAAATGAATTCCAAATGAATTTTGAACGAATATTTTCATGAGAAAAAAAAGGCTTATTTTGGTTGTAATTGGAAATAACTTGTGTAGGTTAAAGTCTCATAATTTTTTTGTGACTTCACATGGACTTTTTTCAATAATACTAATAACTCCTTCAATTATTTATGCATATGTGTGCGCGCGTTTGGTGCAGGAGCAATGAACCCAATTCCTTTTTAATAGTGAAAAAACATTTAATAGATGTATCTTTTCTTTTATCAATTATTTTATGAGACGTATCAATTAATTCTTTGTTAGCAATGACAATATCAATTATTTTATGAATGTTTGTAAATACAATTCAGAAGATTTAGGATTTATCAACTAATTTATGAATTTTTCAAAAGTAAAGCCGAAATTACGAACACCTACAAAAACCTACTCATAAAGTTTTGAGCTTATATTACTGGCCTATTACAGGTTAAACTAGTTTAACTCAATCTTAAAACTATATATTCATCCACAATTAGGAATCCCATTTTCGCAGGCATGACTTCCAAAAAATATGAATTTGAAAATGACGGACCTCCTGAAATGACAAAATGAGACAACTATCTAACGGAGTAGTAGAAAATAGAGTTGAAACTGTGCTTAAATGGAATTGAGAAGAGAAAGTGAACAACCAATTGTATCATAGTATACCCAGTGGCAGTTTCCAGACAACACCACCATTAAAATGTTTATGTACCATACAAATCAAGACAACCTCTCACTATCAACCTGTCTTGTATATAAACTATAAAAACTCAGATATATTCCATAACTATAAGCTAAATAAAGATGGTTGATCCGAATAGGGGATGAAAATATGTGAATCCGGCTCTATCTGTATCGAAAAACCCGTGATTATATCCGGCTTGGCTGAGGCGAAAGAAAGTTAGTAAACGGGGGCTCGGCGCTTGAGAGCAACGTTGGAGAACATACCCATGTTTCCCAGCCAGAAAAGAACTAAAATAATGATGCTTGTGATGCCCACCCACATCCACTGCTGCAGTTTCTTCTTGTTCCTATTTCGAAGAGGTGGGGGGATGGATTTTCCCTTGCTGTGCTTCGCAGCCAGCCAAGGCTTTTGAGCCTTTTTGGTCGTTGCAGTAGTCGTCTCCTTCACATCTACGTCCTTGCTATTCTCAGCTGCGCTTTCAGAGCTTGCTGCTGTTTCACAGTTGTTGTTGGTGATATCATTAGCGTCTGTTCCTACAGCCTTCTTCCTTTCCTTCTTTCTCAGTCTCTTCTCTCTCTCCTGCATAATTTGTATGCATGTACAGATTAAGTAATCAGAAAGGTGGAAGGAAACCGAGGGGTGTAGACGAAATTAGTTTTTTTTTCTTTTTTTTACCTTTTCTCTCTGTTCTGCCTCCTTCTGTGTCTTCAGTTCTGCTCTTTGCTGCATCTTCTCTGCTTGCCGCTTCTTCCTTTCGCGTGCCTCATTGGCCTTTGCAAGTGCCTCCAAGCGGCGTTGCTCTTTCAGCTTTGCTGCGTCTTCCTCTCTTCTCAGTTCGTCCGCTTTCCTTATCAACTCAATCTCCTCCTTAGATTTGACCGGCTCCATATCAGCAAGGTGGCTTACAGTATGAGTATCTGGCCCGTTTTCTTGTACAGTGACAGCAGGCGCGTTTACTACATTCTGGTTCTTGGGTTCTGTCACTTTCTTAGTTGATTTACTATCTACAGTCATTTTCTCAGTAGGTATTTTTTGATTTAGCTCCATAGTTGGAACTTGTTGCGCTAGATCAACCTTGACTGGTGTTAAGACCACCAACCTCTTATTACCTCTCTCGTTAGCATAACTGGGTACGACAGGTGGTACCTCGTCAGGTCCAAGTGAACGACAATCCAAAGTCCCGAATCTCCGGACATTACTCCTTGCATTGAACTTGGCATAGTCGCTACGGAACTCAGGGTTCGTATTCCACAGCTCCATAAAACTTTCAACCTATAAAATCAAGATGTGTGCAGAAAGTTAGGAGGCATATTTGAAACATCGACTGCTGCTCGGGGTTCAATTCCGAAACTTGCCTGATTCATGCACAAGAGGTAAAGTGCTTCTGTATCCCTGCTATATGCATAATTGCTGGCAACAGCAGCAGCATCCTTGTACTTGAAGAAGTATTTGCTCTGCATTTTCAATTATTTAATTACACTGGGCCACTTTACCATTATTTTCAACCAAATAAGAAAAGAAGAAGAAGAATTTAAACTATTCAATCCACACAAACTTCTCCTTGACATAGTTTAACGAGAATCTATGCAACTAGTTTGATCATAGCATTAAGATAACTCCAAAAACTACTTTGATTATCATAGAATTCATTATATTTCACTGTTTGAGTTTATTCTCAAAATACTACAAAGAGGAAAAAGTAGGATTTTCAAAAGCTTATGGTGCATGGATGCATACGCCTTTCTAACTAATACAGAATCAATCACAATGTACAGGCAATTCTCTCATAATAAAATACTTAAACAAGTGGGGATGCCCATTACCTTTTTGGTGAGTTCTTTTCTCAAATCCTGCCACTGAGCATAGGCTTCTTGTCGGACATCATTGGCAGCCCTAAACTGAGCTTGGAGTTCCTTAACCTTCCTGTTTTCATCATCATATTTTTTGCCAGCTTCCACAGCAGTTGCTTCAGCCTTTACAACTCTACTCTTTAGAACATCAAGCTCTTTCCTTAGAATCTGCACATTCCCCAGTCCACTTCAGAAAACACAAAAGACCTTTCTGTTCTACTGAACTTCTAGCACAAGATAATTATGCATATATCTTTCGATAAGGTTCGAGTCTTGTAACAAAGGGGAAGAGTATAACTAAGGTAGTACGGTTTATTAAACTTATTGCATAAATAAAGAGATCATCAAACCTTTAAGCGCTCTTCAGTCTCCTCTCTCTGCTCAAGAGCCTTCTTGATTTCATCTTGGCTACCCATGTTAGAAGACAATTGTTCACGAAGTTGCTTCAGTTGCTTGATTTCACGAATAAATTGTTTTTCTTCCTTCAAGGGAAGAGTCTCATGTTGTATCATATGTTCCATATCATGTATCTGGTGAAAGGTACACGATTCAGACATTACAAAAGCACACAAGTAAATGTTACGATTACAATACAACATGTGAAGTTGTGGGTAGGAGAATGCATACCTGTTTATCAATATCCTCAATAGATAATGCATTCTTTGCCTTGTTAATCACAGACTGAAGAGAATCTATTTCTGTGCGCTTTGACCTGACTAACTTTCGATTATTCCTGCCTTCACTCTTGGCATACTCATAATCGATACCATGAATCTGAGTGTTGGCCAGCTAAATTGGAGAACTCAAAAATATAAGTGCATAATTCTTGAAATCAACTAATAGAGGAAGTTGAGAAATATATGTCTTACTCTTTTCTCCTGGATTTGAAGTTGAATAGCATCCCTGAGCCTTGTCGTCTCATCAACTTGTAGCTTTGCAAGTCTGATTTGTTCTCTAAGACTTTCATCATCAAATCTTGGAGTCCTAATCAGAAAGTTGAATGGCTTTGTTTTAGTCTTGATACTGTTGTCTTCTACATCAGTAGTACTTGTAGTGGACACCCCTGCTGAAGACACAGAGGTCTCTTCGTTCTGAGAATTCTCAGTGTTCTCTTTCTCTTGCACCAGCAGGTTCTCTGGAGCACCTGCCAGCTGATCTGCCACATCTTCAACACCATCTACATCCAACTCAAGGTCCACTACACGAGCATTACAACTATCAGAATTATCGGTTCTACAAGAGACAGTCAAATCATCAATCATTTCTACACTGTTAATGGCAGAAAAGTCAGGAACATGACCATCAGGTTCCAATTTCACATCAAGTGTTTCTGGTGAGCTATCTCCAACTTCTGATTTCCCACTTGAGACTGTAGACTCAGAATGCGCCTCACCAACTTCGAAAGCTATTTCCTTTTCTGGACCCACCATGTCAAGCACACAGTCAGATCCTGAGGTTGCCTCCTCTACAGTACACCTTATCCCACTGTCATGAGCAGGAACTACTTGCTCAATGATTTGTGATTCTAGACCAGCAACTGAAGGAGAAGAGAATTTTCCAATTTCTGCAACATCAGAAACTTCAAATTCACTTTGAGGTCCATGAACATCTGCTGTTGGATAGCATTCAGTTTGGACAGAAACCTCAGTTGAGGTTTCAGATGGCAAAGTATCATCAGATACTCCAGAAACATCAGGTTGTTCCTGAGATCCTTTGGTATTTTGAGAACCACTGTCAGCTTCAGATACAGATACAGACAAGTCGTCTTCCTTTCCATCTAAAACCAAGTCACTAGCAGTTTCAACATGAGAATCAGAGCTACTCACCACAGGATGCTCCTGAGATTCTTCATGACATTGAATACCATCTTCAACTTCAGATACAGATACAGGCAAGTCCTCTTTCTTTCCTTCTAAAACCAAGTCACTAGTAGTTTCATCATGAGAATCAGAACTACTCAGCACAGGTTGCTCCTGAGATTCTTCATGACATTGAATACCATCTTCAACTTCAGATACAGATACAGGCAAGTCCTCTTTCTTTCCTTCTAAAACCAAGTCACTAGTAGTTTCATCATGAGAATCAGAACTACTCAGCACAGGTTGCTCCTGAGATTCTTCATGACATTGAATACCATCTTCGACTTCAGATACAGATGAGTATTCATTTTTTCCTTCTAAAACCATTTCACGACTATTTGGCACTTGAGAAGCAGTGCTGCTCACCACAGGTTCTTCTGATTTCTCATCACATTTAGCCACATTTTCAACTTCGGATACAGATGATTCTTCATTTTTTTCATCTAAGACCAAGTCACAAGTGGTTAGCATTTGAGAATCAGCATTGCATAGAGCCTGGAGTTCCTGTGATTCTTCATGATATTGTGCGCCATTATCAACTTCAGGTACAGGCAAGTCCTCATTGTTTTCTTCTAAAACCAAGTCACGAGTAGTTTGCACATGAGAATCAGTACTACTCACAACAGGTTTTAGATCATCTGTTTCTCCCACCATATCTTGAGCAATGTTGCTAAACCCAGAGTCACCCTGTTGATTTTCAAGTACATCCGAGCTCAAGTCTGTCTTCGCCTCCTCCTCAAGGATCTTGTCCATATTATAAACTGAAAACGGTTCTGAATCCAAACCCAGCGAAGTTGATGTAGGAACTTCATGTTCTGCAGCTTCTGAGGTCGGTTTTGCATCATTCTCAGTCTCCATAGAAACATTTTGCAAATCATGCTTATCTTCATCCACAACCATGTCTTGAGAGCTTTGTTGTACCAATGCCTCAGTTACACTTGTGTTACTTTGATTCTCACCATCATTGGGACTGTGGGAACCATTGATGTTCGAAAAATTGTTACGTGATTCTCCATTCTCTTCTACTTCTGCTACCAACTCTAAAGCCCCAACTTGAGTTTCCTGATTCTCAACAAGACAAGGAGGGGTCTCTGCTATTTTAACACCATCAACATTCTCCTGTTCGCCATCTTCCACGGCCTCAATTCCTCCATTTTGATCAACAGCCTTCTCTACCTCAGCTCCCGGCATGCTTTCAGATTTTCCGTTTGAAATTGAATCCTCAACTTGCTTAACAGTAGCTTCTGCCACACTTCCAGGTTTCCCAGTATGCACCTCCTGAGGATCAGCAACAGAAACGTGGAACCCCTCAACTTTTGCCAAGCTCTCACTTATTCCATCTGAATCCACAAGTTCAACTTCAGCTTCCAACGAACTTTCAATTTTATTAGCATTCAACTCCCCAGAGTCAGTAACAGAAACTTGGACCCCCTGTCCATTCTCATGGGAACTCTCATGATTGCAGGTAATATAATTTACTAGGTGACAGTGCCCATTGCTCGGCCTAACTTCCCCACTCTCCCCCTCAATCAGGTGTGGAGCTTCCTCACAAAATTCACCAACTTTTTTATATTGGGAATCCTCAGGTGGAGGCGGAACACTAGAACCCCCAATAGCCACACCCTTGTCATCGAGAGTATCATCAGGGAGGCCATCAGCCCCAGTAACAAAAATATATGAGTGATCCAGATCATTGGCTTGGTTATGGTGGTTGTTACCGTTGCTGTCGGGCTTCAGTATATCCTGGTTAGAGCTCATGTCCAACCCACATATCTCCTCAATTGCAACCATTTTAGACGCCACATTTGAAACCTCCGTTTCGGCCATTATTTTCTGAATTTTCCAATTCCAGATCAGAATCAACAGTAAAAGGACAATGAATAAACAAACAGCTATAAAACACTAAAATGAAAAAGCATTCAAGAATCAAGATCCAACTAATACTCAAATTGAGTCCAGGAAATAAGAAATCTAACCAGAAAAGGGTAAAAACTGAGATGGCAAAACTTATTTGTTCAATTTTTTCTCTCTCTTCATGAAGCGGGCGCTCCTGCATTATGGGTTTTGCCTTTTACTCTCTCTTATGATTTTATCTTTTATACCATTACCCAGTAATTGATGACAAGACGATAATAATAAAGGATAAGGATATAATATCCTCAAAGCTATTAAAAATATTCTAATTTGCTAATTACAAGGAAAAAGATATTTGATATTTAAATAAAATGTTGAGATAATTCTGACGTTATTAAATGTTATCATACCCAAACCTAATCTTTTCGGTAATTATAAAAATTTGTAACAAAAATCAAAACTTTTTTGATCGGACGCCCAATTAAACTTAACACTTTACAGTAAGCTTGAAGCAATCTACTATATGGAGTGCTTATCGATAATTCGTAATTGTATAGTCACAAAATTTAGCATAACACCAAAAAATTTCCTTCAATAGATTTAAGTTATACTCTAAAATTTTCTTTCGAATTTGTTCTATTGGTTTGTAAATTACAAATTCCCGAAGAAGTTCAATTCTCTCACATGGTTGAGATAAGCATGAGTAATGGTGACGTTACGGAAAGGGGGTTGAGTACCCGTAAACAAAGTGGACCTTAGTACTAATTTCATCTTTCACTTTTTCTATTTCGTGGCAAAATTTTGTTTTATTGTGGTCCATATGATTAAAATAGAAAAAGACTAATCTTTTTTGTTGCGTTTCTAGTTTTCACACGCAAATGCGCTCACCACTTTATCATTCCACACCTTCTATATATAACTAAATAAACATAAATAGTTAAGAAATTATTGATTCCCATCGCATGAGACATCTCTTCAATGTCGCATTAAACAAAATTTCAACTGACGTGTTTCTTTCAGTTTCAGAGCTACTAATTCCAAAGAAGTACAGGTTTTAAGTTTCAACTTTTTACTCACTTTTAACTTTTTAATAGATTAGATCGAAATTGGGTAAATTAGCATTTAATGAGGGACATTCACCGTGAAGCCACCCCTCTAATTCAACACCTAACTAATACCTCGCAATAAATCACATTCTAATCCTACTAATCGCCAACAGAAAAAGCAAAACGAAATGGAAATGCAAAGAGAGCAGGCAGAATGTGGGCCCCCAGCATTTCACGAGTTTTTCCACCGCCAATTCTATCTATCTGTTTATTTTCACAATATAATACTCATGACTTCAGATTTGGTCAAAGAACGGAAAAATAATTAAATTAGGATTAATTAATATAATAATTACCATCTTTTAAAGTTAATCAACTTTACATAACCTGCATTTTATGCAGCATACTAAAATCTAAACTACCAGAATTCATCTAATATTACAATTTATAATACATACATACATTTCCCACTTTGACAAATTCAAGATATATTATTTTTTCAATTACGCGTTTTTGAATTACTCAGGTCACCCTTTTTAACGGAAAGGCTACAAATCAACGGCCCACTTTCCTACTTTTCTATCATCCTGGTGAAAAAACACATTCACAGACGTGGAATCGTAGATTATGCCAATTTCAGATGAACAGAACATGATTATGATGATAGATGCAGAAATGACTCCACTAATAAGCAAGCGGTATCTACTATCTCCCTTCCCCCTTTCTGTTCACCTATAGATAAGCAAGCACAAATTCATATCTATGAAAACATTCACTGAAGCAAAAAAATGACTCCGATCATCAATGACGGCGAGATCATCCACACACACACGCAAATCACAGCATTCAGCTCACAATTTAGACCTAATTCAAACCAACTCGAAACAGAATACTGAAATTCGAAGATCGCACGAATCAATGGATGCAAAACAGAAGAAATTGAACGAGCCGACTCACTGCGGAATGTGCGATCCCGGCGCGAAGAATCCAGATCCGATTTGATAACCCGATCGCGCAGATCACGATCCAATGCCGACTGAATTCCGAATTCTCAGATTTCAGTATAAATTACACACACAGCTCGATGTGTGACTGCGTCCTCTCCTCAGACACATACGATGATTGCACGCGCGCACACACACGGAGAGCGGCGGCGGGCGGCGGAGAGAGCGATTTCGCAGTGGCGGTGTGTGAATGTGTGTGAAAATGAAAAAAATGTGAATTGATTGATGGGTTTGGCGGTGTGAAGAAGGTGTCCGAAACCAGATCTGTTACAGTTATAAATAGAGATTTAATGAAATATAAATAAATACCAATTTAATTCACTTTTTTTCTTTTTTACTTTAACTTATTTTTCTAATTAATTTTTATTTCACTGCAATAATTAATTTCATTTGACTTTTCCATTATATAAGAGGAAAGCAATGATATTTAATTATATGATTAAAATCGAATCTAACTGAAAAATCTAGTTACGTAAGATCGACATTTTTATTAACGCGTTCGCAAAAAAGTGGTTTGATCCGATTCGGATATAGATTCAACGCGCCCAGAGTTCACGTGGATGCTATCGTTTCTATTTTTCATCTTTTTTGTTTTTTTCCGACCAATTAAGCACCATTATAACATTTATTGTAACTAAATTTGAAGTAAGGTTAATGTAAATTATTCAATTTCATTCATGACCATTGACCAAATTGTGGTGGCATATACGCAATTTACTTTACATATCTTGAAATATTCCTCTAACACAATAAAATTTCCAAAAAAACATAACAAATAACCATAGAGAAAAGGATTTAATTTAGTACCTCGTGACAAAACAATGAAAGAATAAAGACATTTGGTTTTTGATGAATTTACTTCGAATTTCATGTAAAGAGCAAATTCATTTGTCGGTAATTGGTTTTATTTTCTATTTATTAAATCAAACACTCTATTCCGTATAGTAGTGCTTACTAAAAAAAACAAAAAATGCAAAATAATTTCATGTATTGTGCACAGCAATAACATTCGAAATTAATTAAAGGATATTATGGTTTTTGATAAATCACTTTAGAATAGCGCACATGTCTTTAAATCTATTCCAATTTTCACAATACAATCTTTTTAGAATTTGTATACTAGAAATCATCTTCTGAGTGATTGAATACTGTAAAACTCTATATTTTATTTTTAATGGATGCAATAGATTATTTTTGTCATAATGTTGTTATGTTTTACATTTAATAGAAGTTTATTGCATGTTTAAATGTATAAGTAACATAACAAAATCTAAGTCTTTGTTTTAGTAGACCGGTTGTGGGCGTCGTCCACTTTAAGGTAACACAGTCAGTTCTGAACAAAGAAAAATAAGAATTTCACAACCTAGATAGGCCTAGACTACCTATCGTGAAATGTTGCGATGTTAGTTCGCATATTTCTAAGCCTTACTGAAATAAGATGACATTGGTGTGGTATAACACTGAATTGGATCTAACAACAAGACGAGTCTTTATGCTATCTACTGAAAGACGAGGTCTTGATAATTAATTTCTTAATCAATGTATGTTAGCATTGAGCATACGGTATTGATTATGCACTACTTTGACTTACCAAAAGGTGCGGGTTTTTCGCAACCCAAGAATCCTGGTATATTAGGTAGTGGTGATTGATATCTAGCGGTACTAGGATTGCTATTATATTGAATCGTGCGCGAGGTGAATCTCGTTTGATAACATCCACAAGAGGAGCTCGAAACAAGGTTTTATTATTCGGAACCTAGCTAGTTGGAGTTTGATTACTCTATGAATAATAAATAATCGTTTCTTGCTAAGTCCACTCTTGGAATTAATAATATGTTAATTAATTAAGTTCATAGCAGACATTAATTAATTAATGGACGTTTCTATCCTAAGCACGAGAAATGAACGACAAACAAATGGAAACTCGAAATACAGGTAATTTCGGATTTGGATGGGCAATGCAATATTACTTCTGTAGTGGTTGCTCGTAATATTGCAATATCAGCTTATATTAAATTGTGGGTTCAATTTAATTAGTAAAAAGCTAATTGGGGGAGGCCATATCAAAATTCTTCCATAGATCTCTGACTGAGCCCAATATGTGACTTAATATAAATATGAGAATAAAGGAGATAGAAAATACACTTAATATTTTCTCCAAATTTTCGTCCCCCTCTCCTTGCACAAGAGGGACGATTTTTCAGCTCCCTCCGTGAGCAGTTTTTGTCTTTTTTATTTAAGTCCTAGTATTCTGGTGAGATCAGCTCACACTGATATCAGCATACAATCCGAAAACCAGTCAGAAGATCCGTGGTTTAGTTTTCAAGATCTTCACCTGGAGAAAGTGCTAGCCAACTTCGATTATTTGGAGAATTAACGAGGTAAATTGGCTAACTCCGTAGTAAACATGTTTTAGGTTTCAATTACGCTAAAACATGATTAAATTCAAGTTATGAGCATGATACATGTGATAATTATGCGAATAGATTTTGTCTAAATAATCTGCTAAATAGATCAGAATTATTATGTGATCAATTTGATGCATGCTTCTGCTGCCAACCCCTTCACATCTAACAATAAAAATTCATTTTGGTGAATAAAACAAGCAATCTCGGGCTAAAAATAACTTTTAACAATAATACAATACACATAATCTACTCCCCCCGTCCCATGTTACTCGCACTTTTTATTTTAGGCCGTAAATCTGTGATTGATTTTTTAGTGTAATTATATTAGAATTTTAAGTGTAATGAGACATCACTTAATAAATGAGCTCTTAACTTAAACTAACATATTAATTAAATGCATTAATTCTAACTTAAATTATAAATAATGTAAGGAGTTTGTAATGAGCCGAAAAGTAACAGTGAAAGTAACATGGGACGGAGGAAATATCATATAAAAGTCAAATATTAAGACATGTCGGCGAATAGAGCAAAACATGCATATAATAAGTAAAAGTATTTCAATTTCCTCATCATATCCGACTGTAAAATTTTACTCTTTTTGGTGAATGGCGGGTCGACCCCAAGCTAAAAATAATTTAACACCTGTCAAATATGTAAATATGTCGGTGAATCCTTCAAAACATGCCAATTATGAATAAAGATATAAGCATACTTATAAATATCAATTGCTATAAAATAAATCATATAACTATATATTTTGAAATTTAAGATCATTCACGAAAAAAAGTGACGTATCGGAACTAATATATAGAGTATAATATAATCATCTATATTCAAAGAAACTTAGAGCATCTCTAGTGGGCGGATGTCCCACTAAGACATCCACTAGGACTTCCCAAAAACACCTCATGTCACGTCACTAGGACTTCCCATCCCACTGCCACGTCACTAGGACATCCCCTTCACAATCCGCCCTTCCCATCGCCCTTCCTACTAGGACTTCCCGCAATAAAAAAAATCATAAATTCACGAATATACGTAACGGAATTATAATTTTGACACGGAATACAGGAAAATTGCAAATGCTTCATTAAAAAAATTACATAAAAAAAAGAAAAAAAATTACATAATAAAAAAGAAAAAATTACATAATAAAATTTTTGACTTGGCTCACTCCTCGTCGTCCGTGCCGCCTTCGCCGTCGCCCGTGCCGCCCCCGTCGTCCCCGCCGCTAATCTCGGCGCCATCATCTCCAATGGGTGGCATGCCCAAATCGCGCCGACATCCATCGATGACATCCTTCAACATCCTTTTGTACACAGGATCTGTCGTGCTATGCCACCTATGCATGGTCCGGACAAAGCTAGTCGTTATCTGCGCGCGGGCGAGACGGTCGTACTCTTCTGGGGGAGCAGGGGCCTCCGATTGGACCTCGAACGACCCGCTGCTGCTTCCCCTAGCCTTCCGCTGCGCATCCTTTTGCCCAATCGGGCGACGACGCCGGCGGGAGTCTGATTGAGGTAGCGGGGACACTTCCTCGGCTTCTGGGAGCTCGTGCGAACCAACACTGCTGCTGTATTCACCGGAAGCGTTGATCTTCGCCCGCTTCTGCCAGCCCGATTCAACACCCCCACAAAACTTTTGGGAATCCTTCACCACAAGATAGGACTCCCACTGGTCGAAATCTTTGAACTTCAAAGATCTGTCGGGGTACTGCGCCAGGGCACGGTTCTTCACATCCTCCTCGGACATACCGCTGGTTACCTGGCGGAGATTGTTTTGGTAGAGGCCGGCAAATCGACTAAGCTTAGGCCTCAATCGCTCCCACTGTTTCCGGCATTGTTTGGGAACGCGACTCTTCGCCCCAGCCGGTTTGTGTGTGAGGTAGGCTTCAGCTACGCGATGCCACAGTTTGTCAATATGCTGGTTAGCACCCACATAGGGATCCTCGACTATTGAAACCCAAGCCTTCGAAAGCGCGACGTTTTCCCACACGCTCCAGACCGTCCGCTTTCCCGTCTCCTCATCATCCTCCTCCTCAGCCACCGTTCGCGAGGAAGAGCCAGTGGCTTTCCCCTTTCCCTTGCCCCTGCCACGACCCTTGCCCCTGTCCCTTGCCGCTGTCCCCACATCATCGGGAGTCTCCCTGATTAGAGATAGCCCCAACTCCTCAAAAGAGAAAGTTTCCACGCCGGTGAACTGAGTCTCCGGAACAAAACTGGAGGGGGTATCAGTAGACAGCATATCGATAACCGGGCGATAGACATCGTCAGCTAGTGGTTCAGGGCCCCTGCCACCCCCTCCACCAGGCATGGTCTGCATCATCCCCGGCATCATCCCACCCATCCCCATCATATTTGGGGTCATGCCCCCATCCCCATCCCCCCCATCATATTTGGGGTCATGCTCCCATCACCGCTGCCCTGGGCATCATACCACCCATCTCACCCATCCAATTGTACATACCGAAGTAAGGGGACATCATACCACCCATCCCACCCATACCACCCATTCCACCCATCCCCGACATTGCCGGAACCATTGGCGCATTTCCGCTAGGGTTTCCCTCCAGTTCGGCGGGAAACGTCGGAGTCAGTTACTCGCTCGTGCCGGGGGAGGTTATGTCGTTCTCCATTAAGTAGAAATGAAATTTGTAGTAAAAGAAGAGAGAAACTTGTTAACACAAGTGGTGTGAATGAACTGACGGGCAACGAGCCGTATATATTGAGTTTTTTAAAAAAAATTTAATACCGGACGTCCGACCCACACCACAATGGCGGACGTCCGCCCGCCCGTCGCCTGCACGTCCGAGGACATCCGACGTCCTTACTGGACGTCCGTATCCTACCTTCCACGCTACAATGGCGGACGTCTCGGTCGCCCGTCGCGTATGTCCGACCGGACGTCCGCTATTGGAGATGCTCTTAGGTAGTAGATAAGAGGTGGTTCACATCACTCTTTGAAAATTAAGTCAAATCAAATAGTAAATTATTAATAAAGCCACCTCATGTGGATCCAGTTAAGTAGTAATTGGCATTACATGTGAAGGCACAGCTCATTTAGATCATTATTTTATTAAAAAAATATCTTATATAGCAATTGGGTCCAAATTTAAATATCACACGTTGATTAAGTTAAGGAGACACCCTTTATTTGTGCCACAATTACAATAAACACATTTAAAGGAGTTTTAAAAAAGAAAAGGACAAAAATCAAATTAATTAGTTGATTTATATGAATATGACCCTTACCTAACTATAAGATTTCATGATGGAATTAAAATAGGGCAGACATAAATAAAATGAACTAGTAATAAAGTCTTACTACAATTTTAGGTTTTTACCCTTTCGAGGTATGAGTATATGAGGTAGTTCGACTTTTAGCTTACTATATATATGAATTACTTTGAAATATTTACATATCGTAATTCATGGGAATATATTTGTGGTGAATTCACAAATACTTCCGTAAATCTACTTTAAATCTTTAAGCAATACTTTATGATAGCAAATTTATGTGATTTTGTATACCATCTATGAAGCAAAATGTGTGTGCATCTATAGCATAATTAATTATAATACATATTATTCTCTTATACTTTTGAAGTAAATTCTCTTATAAGTCATACTCAATATCAATATATGTGTATAAATAGATATCTTTTATTAAAACAATGTGGTTCAATCATCATTATAAAAAAAAACATCATTCAGTATATAGGATAATTGAGGGGAAAAAATGAAACTTCATTCAATTTTCAAATATTAACCATAATTCGACCAAAGTTTAGTAATATCCCAAAAATATAAAAGTTGGTTACTAGCTATAATATTTATTTTTAGGCCCAATATTTCGAACCATTTTAAAGCCCAATTCTATCTATGCAATAAATAAGTAGCTAAATGTTTGATCCAGTGGAATAATGTTATCCTTAGGCCCAATATTTCGGCCCCTTTTTCTAAGCCCAATTCCGTTGAGCAATAAAAAAATTAGATCCGTATGAACAACGGTCCAATTGAATTAGTGTGTTATTATCACTAAGTTAGATTAGCAAAAACAATTATATTTAACCATGGCATAATGTATGAAATCAACATCACAAGCAATATAATTTGAAAAGAAGGATCTTATTTAGATTAAATAGTTAAAAGCGACTGCCGGCCTCCCATCACTATCTTTATTTAATTCTTATTTTATTAATTTGGTAATGCCAAGAAAAATATGTAGTTATATAGTTTCTTCTCATATTGTAAGCTATTGTACTAATCAAAAACAACAACTTGCTTTCTCTTGAGATGGACAAGGAAGATGGCTAGTACAAAGCTCATATCATAGTTCTCCCATATCATGGGCAAGCCCACATAAATCCCATGCTTCAATTCTCCAAAAGATTAGCTACAAAAGGGATCAAGATCACACTAACCACCACACTCTCCAACACCAAAGCCATGGCATCAACAAATCCACCATGCTCCGTCAATTTCGAGTCCATCTACAACGACCACGCCCAGGGAGGCGTGGCGGGCCCCAGTGGGTTCAAGGGCTTCCTTGAAAGGTTCGAGGCGGCCGCCTCCACAAACTTGATACATCTCATCAAAAAATTTAAAGATTCCAACGACCCCGTGAAATGCTTAGTCTATGATGCAAACATAGCTTGGGCATCTAAGGTGGCCGATGAGGTCGCCATCGCTCGAGCTTCCTTCTTTATGCAATCGTGTGCCTTTGTTGCAAGTTGCTACCCGATGCACTGTGACTTGGCCGGGGTAGTGTCCCCAGTTGTCCCTCCTTTGCCCATGCCCGGCCTGCCCGAACCTCGCCTCCCAAATTTGCCCTCGTTGGGCCCTCAAGTAGGTAGATACTCCCCTGTTATGAGGTACATATTGAGCTTGTTTGACAACAATGAAAAAGCAAATTGGGTTTTCTTCAACTCCTTTCACAAATTGTAAGATGAGGTAATCAATCTATATTATTGGGCTTTTACACTTGTTAGATTAATCACTATTTTTAATATATTTGTTGAAATTTTCTAGGTTTTAAGATTCATTGACACGGTTAAAAAAGGGAGAGGGGCTTAAAACTTTATAATTATTAGAAAATTATAAAATAAATTAAAAACTTTATATATTTATGTGTCTGCCACTGGTCATAACCTATGTTCTGTTCCGAATATAGGTCAGGTCATAACCTATGTTCCGAATATAGGTCATCAACTGGATGTCGAAGCTATGGCCGGTACATGCCATCGGGCCAACGCTACCGCCCCTATACCTAGACAACATAGTCCAACACGACCACGACTACGGCTTCAACATCTTCAATCCAGAAACACACACATGCTTGAAATTGCTTGATTCCAAGGCGAAAGGCTCAGTCGTCTACTTCTCCTTTGGCAGCGCCGCAACCCTAACCACAACGCAATACGCCGAGGTAGCCAAAGCCCTTACCCTCACCTCCAAAAGCTTCTTGTGGGTGGTGAAGCCATCCGAAGAAAACAAGCTCCCGACCAATTTCAAAGACACAGGATCATCAGGATTAGTGGTGTCATGGTGCCCTCAGCTGCAAGTGCTGGCGCACGAGGCGGTTGGGTGCTTCGTGTCTCACAGTGGCTGGAACTCGACTCTGGAGGCAATATGCCTCGGCGTGCCCGTGGTG
Source organism: Salvia splendens (assembly GCF_004379255.2). Taxonomy (NCBI): domain Eukaryota; kingdom Viridiplantae; phylum Streptophyta; class Magnoliopsida; order Lamiales; family Lamiaceae; genus Salvia; species Salvia splendens. Next base: position 41,704,637 of record NC_056033.1, on the reverse strand, counting down.
GCGATGCCTCAGATTTTAGACCAAGTGACGAATGCACATTATGTGGAGCATGTTTGGAAAGTGGGGATTAAAGTTGAGAGCGACGAGGAGGGGCTTTGTTCGAGCGAGGAGATACGAGGATGCGTAGACGCGATCATGGATGGTGAGAGAGGGGGTGAGATTAGGAGGAGTGTGTGTGGATGGAGAGCTTTGGCGAAGGAGGCGATGTAGGAAGGGGGAAGCTCGGATGTTTGCATTGGTGAATTTGTTGCTAAGTTAAGCATACTCTAGTAGTAGTGCACATGAATTTGTGACTAGTTTGAATCATTTAAAACAAGAGGGGAAAGTATAACGAAAAAGTGGTTGATGTGGTGATAGAGTGATTTATACTCCCTATTTTGTTGTGATATATTAAGACTTGAGGTGGATTTGAATTTTTCATGTGTGGCAATATGCATAGATAATAGGTACTATGAGTTAAGTACTTCTGTTATAAAAATTTTAAAATTTGGTCTATAGTATTAGTAAATTTCTCAATCCGGTTTGATTTGACTCTTTTCTAGCCATATTGAAATCAACGTTGTTTTAAATGTTAAAAAAATAGGTTGCTCAATCTTAAGTCATGTTTTCATTTTTAACCCTCCTAAAGTAACACCGTGCTCACTTCATCTTGATCTCTTCCTCCAAGTTAACAACAACCACCACCACCTCGCGGCGGTTCCCTAATGCCATTGGACGACCACATAAATTTAAATTTTGACATATTTGTTTTGTTATCACCAGAAGCCGAGTCATGAGAAATTCTTAAAAGTTCATGGTATTTACAACCAAATTTAAAGTATGCGAAAATACTACTCCATAATACCAAAATTATCTAACTTTGTGGTAGGAACCATGCCCCTAATAAATCTTGTTTTACAAAAATTTGATTGACTTTATCGCATTTTAAATGGCTACAACAAACGCTCCTCGGGGTTAGTTTTGGTATTCTGCCCCAACCAAAGAATCGGTGATTTGAATTTTGAAACGTTTTGAAATTCAAAAATGTTGCCGTTATATTTGCAGATGCCTGTGTATATAATATCAGTCGATTCCACTCCCAAAAAAACCTAATTCTTTCTCCAATTTCGAATCGCATTTTCTCACACAAACACACGCGCTCGCAGAAATGGAAGAGAAGCCGAAATCTGCAATGGAGGCATTCGAGAAGCTTGAGAAAGTCGGAGAAGGAACATACGGGAAAGTGTACCGTGCGAGGGAGAAGGCCACCGGAAAGATCGTGGCGTTGAAGAAAACGCGCCTCCATGAAGACGAAGAAGGGGTGCCCCCGACTACTCTTCGTGAGGTTTCGTTGCTCAGAATGCTGTCTAGAGATCCCCATGTGGTCAAGTAAGATTCTCACGTTTGCCTCTGTTTCTGCATTCTATCTGTTCGATCAACTGATTTTTTTTAATCGACTGTTTTGGATGTGTGATTCGTAGGTTTTCATTTCCTAGCTCGATTTTGTGTTAATTGTGAATTTACTTTCTGGTTAGATTTCAGTCTTGTGAAGGTACTGATTTGATTTGGTATCTCCAATGAGTAGGTTTTCGTAGTTAATTTAGCTGATACTTTTCGTTCTTCCATGAATTGGGGTTTTTTTTCGCAATAGCGTGAATACTCAGAGCGATTAGCTTAGTGTGTAGGTTTTCTTCTTTGATTTTACCGATGCTCTTCAATTTTCCAATAATTAGGGGTTCCTTTAGATACACGAAGCAATAGTTTGAATGCTTAATACGATTAGCTGCAAAATGACCAGGATATGAATATGTGAAAATGAGTTTGATTAGTCTTAGCGATTAGGTAACGACTTTACTACGACTTTAATACATGCCGAGGAGCAGCTTAATCATCAATATTGTGCACTTCAATTTCAAGCATCTGAATTTGATCCATTTTGTAGATTGATGGATGTGAAACAAGGCCAGAATAAGGAAGGGAAGACTGTCCTATACTTGGTGTTTGAGTACATGGACACTGACGTCAAGAAATACATCCGCAGCTTCCGCCAAACTGGGGATAACATTCCTAGCGAAATTGTGAAGGTACATCGCCCTTCCTACTTGTTTGATTTCTCTGCATTACTAGTCTTATCAATTGATTACACTTCGATGCATCTTAACACCTTTTGTCATTGGTGTTATCAGAGTTTAATGTACCAGCTCTGCAAAGGTGTTGCCTTTTGCCATGGCTCTGGTGTTTTACACAGGTAAACTTTAGTCTTACTCCTAATGCACATCACTGCCTTCCGTTAGCCTTCCACTCAATGACTAAACATGTTTATTGTGCTTCCGTGCAGGGATCTTAAGCCGCACAACCTTTTGATGGATCGTAAAACAATGATGCTTAAAATAGCTGATCTTGGACTAGCCCGAGCTTTCACTGTGCCAATTAAGAAGTATACTCATGAGGTATATTTTCTTAATTCTCAAACCAACTTGAACGTTATTCCAGTAATTAACCAAGCAGATTGTAAAAACGAACTCAATATTTGCAGATATTGACCCTCTGGTATAGAGCTCCCGAGGTGCTTTTGGGGGCTACACATTACTCCCCTGCTGTGGACATGTGGTCTGTCGCATGCATATTTGGTATGAACTATTCAAGCTGAAATCACACACAAATCTTAGTTTATCAGAAAATTTTGAGTAAGCTCTGAGATGTTTTGGTTGATTGAATATTGAATCTCTCAGCTGAATTGGTGACAAATCAAGCTCTATTTCCTGGAGACTCTGAGCTGCAACAACTTCTACACATTTTCAGGTCATTCATCAAATCATAGTAGTTCTTGACACCTCACCTAATTTTCCTATCTTATTCTCATCCATTTTGATCTGATGGATGCAGACTACTGGGAACTCCAAACGAAGAAATTTGGCCTGGGGTTAGCAAGCTCATAAACTGGCACGAATACCCACAGTGGACTGCCAAGCCACTTTCATCAGCTGTTCCTGGTCTGGATGAGAACGGCCTCCATCTCTTAGGGGTAAGTTATTGATTTCGAAATCAAGCTTCATGAGAAGCAAACGATGTCACTCGATCCTGATCCAAATTCTCGTTGTTGCAGGAAATGCTGCACTACGAACCATCAAGGAGGATTTCAGCCAAGAAGGCTATGGAACATCCCTATTTCGATGACCTTGACAAGTCCCTTCTCTGAAAACGGAGCCCCGGTTTTCCGGTGTCTGGGATTTATCTGCTTGCTTGCTTCCCTCGAGCATATGTTTTGGCCAATGCTTATTGACATTTGCTGATTTTACTGATTAGAGCAAACTATGCTCTCTTTTGGTTTTCATTACTGTAGTAGCTGTAGTCATGACTTCTTCCTTGGGTGCTCTCTACCTAATATTAGTATCTTCTATTAACAATGAAATTGCTTAATTTGCAACTGTTTAATTTCAAGCCTCCAACATCTATATCTATATATTATGAGTACTAAAATATATGAGCATGTGTAGATCCTAAATAGAACAAATTCTACAGTTACAAGTATCGTTTTTTTTCCTTTCTGAATCAAAGGCCAATTAAATTAAGGTGAAATGCAAAGATTAATTAGATAAACCAAAAATTAATTACATCAATAATTCAGTTAAATAACAATCGATTAGAATAAAAAATAGAAATAAATCTGATCTATAAAAGCATTTTACCAATTTATTAACATGCAATTGAATTACTGTATTTTAGTATCGCAACACATTAAATATTGTTTCAAACTTTATTCTTAAGATTTGTGGAGGTTATGATAAAATTCATTAATTGCGCATAATATATTTTTATAAATGAAAAGAATGCACAATCGGTTGCATTTTGCCTCTAAAATTGAAAATGAATGGCGAAATTGAATGAATCCATAGACTTAATTAATATACTTTCACTTATCTTAATATTAAACGATTTATGCACTCCATAGCTAAAATATGGATAAATCAAGTCAAATGTATATAGGAGGGGCTGTTGTAACACCCCTTACCCGGTAGGTAAACCCACTGAATACGAGATGTCACGTTTCAGTATCGACAAGCCGTACTGAAATTTTCCTATTTTCTTTTTAGCTTAAAAAGCACAATTAAAATCTATTACATTTAAAAACTTAACATTTATCCAGCGGGAGATCAAAGATTGAACTATTATACAACATGCCACGAACTTTTAACCATGTTGACCACCAGTGACCCGCCAAAAATTGCAAAGCTGTGCAACCACACTGACATACTATCAACTCTAACCTGCAGGGGGTAAAAGAAGATAGGAGTGAGCTTTCCACAGCTCAGTAGATATATCCAAACTATGAAAATCAATTCTCTAATCTAAACTATATTGAGACTTTTACATTATTTATCTTTTACTTAAAACCATTCATTCTTAGCACTTCCCACTTTCATAATTTACTATATTAATCTTTTACTCGTCAACACATATTAATTTCCGTATCACCTTCCACATGTTATCATTTCTTAAGACATCATATATCATCATTCTTTTCTTGTATTACCACACATCACTTTATACAACATCTATACGTTCACCGTGTTTTCCAGATAATATCTCATATCAATACTATCACATTGCACCATAATTCTTCATATACTTACTTACTTACAAAATACATGTTTCCATATAATTCCTTAATTTATTCAATTAGCTAATTATTATTTATTCACACTTATTCTTATCTTATAAGCATATTACTTCCCATAATCTGTCATACGTCTTATTTCCATATCCAAGTCATTCAGTCATCTATAACTTTATATCACATTCTTATCCACATACCAACGCAGACAAATCGCAAACGTTAACTCATTTCAAACACGTATAACGATCACCAAAGTACTCATTTACCGAAATACATATAATCAGAAATAATATACAACCTATATCATAAACAATTTCATATCCATATATACATATGCCTCTCTATTCCTTTTCATTATTCTGTGACGGATCAGGCCTGGTATCTGCTCGGGATTTCCAATATGATTGACCCGAAGGTCCCAATATGTTTGACCCGTAGGTCCCAATATGATTTGACACGAAGGTCCCACTGTGATTTGACCCAAAGGTCCCAATACGATTTAACCTGAAGGTCCCACTGTGATTTGACCCGAAGGTCCCAATATGTCCACTGTGATTTCAGATCCAGGGCAAGACCGTCACAGATCCTCTTTAGTCGAATGATTCATATAATTCCAATATCATATGCAAAACCTATCAATTTCATCAATCACATATCCATATCTTATCCTACCAAATAATTCGAATATAACATATAAAACATATCTGTTGCACCAATCATATATTCATATCGTATTCCACCATCAATATCAAATAACGCTTAACCATATTTAGTTCACACCATATAACCCAAATTTCACCACAATCAACATATAGAAATCAACCACATAATATACGTAAAATTAAAAGTGTGATTCATACACACTTCAACACATATTATCACATTTCACACCATATTATTTCTATCATCATCATATAATTATATTTATACTATTTCTTTGTAGAACTTTCATATCAGGTTTATAAATATCATAATAATTCCATTTGTGTCTTCTAATGACATATATACAATTATCACATAGAATAACACATTATTATACATTTAGTTCACATAGTTTAAACCAGAGAAGTAAAGTTCATAGTAAGGATATCCTACCTCTTAGGCTAATGAACATAAGCATATTTCACCTTGATACTTCTCTACCTTCTAGGTTCACTCCTTTGCCTCCAAAACGCACTATAGGTTCCTTCGCTTGATTTGCTATGTTTTATACGATTAAATCCCTGATTTGCCGACGTACGAGCCAAATAAATGAGAAAGAAGGTTTTTTGCTATGGAGGTTGAGGGGAGCTGCTCATGGACGAAAATCATGAGGGAGAGAAGATAAGTCTTTGGCTTTTAAATTTTATCCAACAACTTCTAGATTTTTCTTTAAAATTCTAATTATTTATTTAATTAAGTTAAATTTATTTCCTTGTACTAATTTATTTTCATGTCATATGACCCCATATTTATGAATTCTATATACCATCTAGTAGCACATTAATTATAGTTTAATCTAAAATTATTCTCGTCCGACACCTCAAATGTTTCGACGATCGATTTTGCGAAAAACCGAAATAATCGGTGATAAAAAATTCCAATTACCCTTAAATGGCCCAAAATAATTCCTCACATTATTTACAATTATGTTAGGCCATAATTTATAATTTATAAAATTATTAGCCCTTAGCTTCGATTTACGATTTTACGTGGGTAAAAGAAATTGCCGAAAATCGCATAATCGATATTTCGTATTAAATTTCTACCTTATAGTTTAACTTAAGTACTATTCCTCATCATATATCCAAATCTTTTGTCAAGCCCTATAATTCGGGATGTTACAATTGTAACAATCAAAAAAAGAAGTCAAGAGTTTGAAATTTAGCGACGAGACGAGAAATAGATTCAATTCAAAGCGCTACCAACGTATTCCATAGTTATAACGAGACAACTAATATATTGTTATAAAAGCAATTTAATATCACAATTAAAATCATTAAATCCCTATAACCATTTCGACAATACCCATATACCACTCATCAATATGACATACCATACATAAAACAAAACCATATTACTAAATTCAACAAATCACCCATCAATTCATTGCAAAAGATCGTGGTAATAATTATTAATACACATAATCACAAATTACCCCAAACCATGGCCAAAAAATTCACAGAAAGGTCAAAATCAGAAGGGCAAATTCGACCTTTCTTAAACGGTAAATCTATAAGAGCATCTCCAATAAGAATAGTCCAGTCATAGCCCAGCCACAAACTCCTCCTGTCACATCATCAGCACTAAAACTCCTCCTGCCATATCATCAGGACAAGCAACTGGACAAGCAATAGCCAGCCACAATAAACAAAATTATTAAAATCAAATAATTAACAATCACACAAAATACGGAATTAAATTTACGACACATATACAGGAAAATTCAATATTATATTAAAAATTTAAAAAGTAAATTAATTAAAAAAAAGTACATTAACAAAAAAAATTACATTGATTTAAAAAAAAAACTCCTACTCCACGCACGAGCCCCCCGCCTCCGCCTCACTCCTCGTCGTCGTTGCCGTTGTCGTCGCTATCTGGGACCCCCAAATCTGCTTCATCTGAGCCCGCGTCTAAGCCCCCCACCTGTGCCGCGGCGGCAGTCAAATCGGCTCGCATACTCACGAGCAGTGCGTGAAAAAAACTCTTCTCCTCGGGGTCAGTGGCATTCTTCCTATCAGATATGACCTTGTACATCTAAACCCGCATTTATTGACGCGCCAAGAAGACGAGGTCGGCTGTCGGGCTACCAACAATGGGGGATGGCGACTGGACCTCCTCGGACCTCTGGCGAGCCCATTGCGCCCTCATTTGACCAACCGGACGAGTGAGGCGAGTAAACGCGGGGGGGGACGGGGTCTCCTGAGCATCTTTGGGGAGGTCGTGGGAACCGTCGCTGCTGCCGCCGGCGTAATCATCTGTATAGTTTAGAAGCTGCTTCTTCGGCCAGCCAGCATCGACTCCTGCCCGAAACTTCTCGGAGTCCATTAGCACCAGGTAGCAGTTCCAGTAGGTGAACTCCTTGTAAAGCCCGGGCACGGGGAACTCTTTCTCCGCCATCCTCCTGCAGTCCCCGTCAGTTTGGCCACTGGACAACATTCGGAGGGCGTTGGTGTACAAGCCCAAAAATCGGGAGACCCCTTGCTGGATTCAGTCCCACCCCTTCCGGCACTCCTCCCCGCTGCGTGGCCTCCCCTCCGGGCAAAATGCCATGTAGGCTGCTGCTATCTTAGCCCACAAGTTGACGATCCTCTGATTGTTCGAGGCGAGGGGATCATCACAAACACTCACCCACGCCTTGGACATTCGAGGCGAGGGGATCATCACAAACACTCACCCACGCCTTGGACAACGCGACGTTCTCTGCGTCCGTCCACTTCCTTCGTGCTGAGCTGTCGTCACCAGCTGGCTGCGACGACTCGCCGACCACCCTCTTCCCCTTCTTCTTCTTGGGCGCGCCCCGACCCAGCCCTACTCCCCCCATTTGAACGGGAGTGTCCGCATCCCCGAGATCTAGTCTCAACTCCTCTAAGGAGAAGGTCTTAAACCCAGTGAACTGCGTCTCCGCTGGGGTCGATGTATGCGAAGCAGCAGTAGCAAAATCAAGACTGGGGCGATAGACGTTGTCCCCCCCGGCGTCCCCTGCATCCACGGGTACCCCGGCGTCTCCTGCATCCCCGGGTACCCTGGCGTCATCTGCATCCCGGGTGTCCACCCCGGCATCATCAGCATAGGGGGTTGCATCCCCGGTCCCCCCTTCCCTCCCGGAACCGCCGGCCCGCCCTGCATCGCCGAACCCTCCGGCATTCCCTGCCATCCCGGCATACCACCCCCGGATGCCACCCCGGGCATCATGTGCTGCCAAGGGTAGTAGTACCCGGGCATCGGACCCCATCCACCTCCCGCTGGTACCGTCGGAGTTTGAGACCCGCTCGTCCCTGGAGTAGGCTCGTTGTTGTGCTCCATTTCGCGTTGTTGCTCTTGTACAGAAATTAAGATAGAGAGAGTACTCGTTAAAACAAGTGGTGCAAATGAAAATGATGTCCAAATCGCGTATATATAGTGTTTCGAAAATTAAATAAATAAAAAAATCCCGCTCGCCGATCGCTTGCTGATCTGGAGCCTGCAATGGCGGCCAGGAGATCGCCGAGCGCATCGCCGAGCGCTCGGGAATCGGCGTGCTCGCCGTTTTTCTCGCCGATTTGGCGCTCGCCGGCTGCAATGGTTCGGTGAGCGGACCAGCGAGCGCCAAGAATCGGCTAGCCGGTGCGCTCGCCGCTATTGGGGATGCTGTAACCAAGTGCTGTTAACATCGGCAAGCGCAGAAACAGGGGACTTTCTTTCCCGCTCTCTCTCTCTCTGGCGATTCAAGGTGCTCTCTCTCTCTCTACCTCCGCCCTAAGCAACGATTTCGTCCACGCTTGGTTACGATAAGAGCACAAACTCCTCTCTTTTCTATTTCTTCCCCAATTTGATTTTAACGACGTGTTTGAATGGAATTTGTGCAAGCGCAGATGTTTGGACACTCGTGATGCTTTTTGTTCTGACTGACGAATAAATTGAATCCATAATTGGATTAGATTGCGTCGCCATTGTGATGTAGGCGAGCTCTGGTGCGGTTTGTTGCCTCGAGTTGGTTTTTTAGGTGAGTGATTTCGCTTGTTTGTGTGCATGAGTGTGTTGGATTTATAGCTGCATGTGAGTTTGGAATTTCAATTGATCGGATGTTGGCTGTTGTTTCGAAGTTTTGACTGTTCCTCCACTGAAATTTTTGTTTATGTGGCTCTGTTCATGCATGAAAGTTGGTTTATTTATTTATTAATTCGGAATTAGGGTTTGTAACTGCTGCGATTGTTGGGATGGATAGTGTTGGACGATAACTTATGTGCATATTCTGTTTTCTCTGTTAATTATATGATGATCATGATCTAATTTGTAGATAGATAGCATAATGGATAACAAAGATGTAGAAATGGAAGACGCCGAAAAGTGTGATTCAGGGAATGAAATCAAAGAAACTGATGACAAAGTGAGCGACGTTAATATTGAATTGAAAAAGGATGAGCCTCCATATGCAGTGACTGTTGCAGAGGATGCAAATAAAAGCGAGAATGGTGATGGCAGTTCGAATAAACTGAGTAGCTTGAGTGAAATGGAAAGTCAAACTAACTGTGTAGGTGAGACTCATGAGCCAGTGTCGGTTGAGGGTGTTGAACAAACAGGTGAGAAAATTGATACTGAAAGTAAAAATGAAGGGGGAATCAGCATTGGTGCTGATGCGGAAGTGCAAGCGGCTGCTGAAAGTATAGTGGATGAAATAACCGGTCTCAAGAATGGAGTAGTTAACGAAAGTGATGCTAATGATGCGTTGAAAGAGGAAGATCCAGTCGGGAATGATGATGAAAGTGAAATACCTGTGAACAATGTGGAGGGAAATTCCAGTTGCAGTGGAAAAGCCTATAGAGAGTATGGAGACTGAAGATTGTGTTAAAAATGTTGCCCAAATAGAAACAGCAGGGGAAAATGTTGCAAAAAGTGAAATGGCAGATAAAAATGTGAATGGCGGGGGTGAGGCTAGTGAAAATAATAAATTTCAATCCGGATTATCTTCAAACGAGTCTCCTCAAGTCCAAAGTGTTCCATCAGTTGAGGTTCCACAGAATGGGGACAAAGAGGCAGAATATGCAGCTAATGCAAATGAGGATAAAGTAGTTAATGACGAACTAAAACAACAGGGTAATGAAGTAGTTTTTGCTGGCCCTGTAACTGATGGGAATACCAAGAGTGTATAAACTGTAACTAGACACGGAGGGAATGATTCATCTATACCAAATACGCATGAAGTTTCTACACCCAATTCCATTGACAGATATATGCCGACGAATATGGGGAGCCATAGCAGAGAAGCAGACAAGACCTTTTGTAGCCAAGCCACACTGGTAATGAAAATCACAAAAAAAAAAGTTCTATATTAAAAGAGACAATAATGCTTCTAATAATCTGTTTTCATTGTCAGATGCCAGAATGTGACGATGGAACGCCAGAGGACCAAGCAGCATTCATAAGGGAACTTGAAAGTTTTTACCGTGAGAGGGCAACAGACTTTAAACCACCTAAATTTTATGGCCAACCATTAAATTGCCTGAAGTGAGTACTATTTGCACGTTTGGAGCTATGACTTTGCCCTTGGATAATAATTTATTTCTTTATCTTATTTACTTCTAGGTTATGGAGAGCTGTGATTAGATTGGGAGGTTATGACAGGGTAAGAATTTCACAATATTTGTGAATTGTTATGCACCTTTGTTTTTCTGTCCTTTGTTTCAGTATTTCTTGGCATTGAAGGCTTGGAATATGATGTTTGGAACCAAAATTTCAGGCATAACGCTGTTTCTCTAGATTATTTGCTAACTTTAAATTGAATCGACAACCGTGTCTAATTGTTCTTTGCATATATCACCCCCTGCTCCCTCCCAGCTTCTAACTCAAGAAATTTACTCACAAAACAATCTTTTAATGACTAGAAGAATTATTTTATGTTTGAGAACTTAGTTCTCTTCATTATGTCCCATGAGTTGGTGATTTTGAAAGTTATGTTGGATATTCTGGATAATGATATTGCTTGATGTGGTGCTGGTTTTCTGAATTCGAATCTCTGATAGGTAACTGGATCCAAGTTGTGGCGACAGGTGGGAGAGTCATTTCATCCACCAAAGTAAGATTTTCATGCCTTCTCTTTATCCCTTTTTGACGCAAATCTGATTATTTGATGTTTCTCGTCCTTTGTTATGGATATTTTCTCGCGTTGACCTTTCAGATAATTGTTGTGTGGAGTTATTAAGCATTTTCAAACTTGATATCTTCAAAATATGTGTCTCTGAATAAGTGAATATTAACAGCAAGCCGTTACCGGATGCTTGTTATATCTTCAACTGAATTTTCATCAACGAACTTGTAAAAATAAGTCATTTGTAAAAAAAGTAGGAGTATTTTCATTTGTCGTCCAATTAAAGAATTTTATGAATACCTTCACATTCCATCTGCATGTTATTTGTTAATTACTTATTCCTGTACAGTGATTTGCAACTATTTGAGATTTCAGATATATAATGTGTTAAGTTGTGAAAGGTGATTCAGGGAACATGTCTTTTCTTTGTCAAGACTTGTACAACAGTTTCATGGACATTCCGCATTTTCTATGAGAAGGTAAAGATTTGAAGCCAACTTTGTGTTGTGTAACAAGCATAATTCTGATCATCGTTGAAGGATGTGGTGATTCTTTTCGTTTGCCCCTAATCCTGGACTGAAACTTTACATTCTTATTACTGATTGCCCTTTTAACTACATGGTGTTTCCTGGGTTATTAGCTATAATTAAAGTCTCTCAGTTTTTTTTGACCATTTAAATAACGATTCCATTTATATGTTGTATCAGTCTCTTTTAGAATATGAAAGGCATAAGAGACTAAGTGGTGATCTTCAACTCCCAGTAGCAATGCTCCCTGAAGCTTCTGGTGCTATTACTGAGGTGAATTTGCATTATTGTAGATCGTCTTATTAATTAAACATTCACCCTCCTCTCTGTCTCCTACCCTTCATCTCTCCTAGTCCCTGCTGCTTTCTTTCTGCTGATATATATGCACTGGATATCTATTCTTGTGCCATAATATCTATGCTGTCACAATGCATATGGTCTGCATCTATTTCTTTTTGTAGATCTGGTTGCATAAAGCTCAGTGTTTGTCATACATTATAATTCGTTCTAATGATTGCTCAGAGTAATGACTATTAAGGATCAGGACCAGGAAGGGCTAGAAGAGATGCTGCTGCTCGTGCCATGCAAGGTTGGCATGTCCAGCGCCTTTCTGATTATGGAGAAGTTGGTGAGCCTATTATAAAGGTTTGTGAAATCATCATCTTGAAGCCCATCTTGTGACGTTTGAATGTAGCAGTAATTTAAATTCAATGTCTCCTCTTGTGATTTGATAGGACAAGAACATCAACAATATGGTGAAGCGTGAGAAAAACACCAAAAGCATTGGTAAACTGGTTTCCTATCAAATTTTACTGATAATGTTCATATTTTATAAGCCCTCTAGGTATAGTTATTATTGATTATGCCACGTCTCAGTATCACTATCACCACCTTCCTCTTATTTTAGAGTATTAAGTTTTCAAAAGATAGAATGATATGTTCGGGTAAAGATGATAATATTACTATATATGGATATAATATACTCCCCCGTCCCATAGAAATAGACCATATTTCATTTTCGTATGTCCCATAGAAATAGTCCATATCCATATATGACAACCTTTTATCTCCTTCTCTTTTACTTTTTATCATTTATGGGCCCACCACTCACTAATTCAATTTCAACTACTTTTTCTCCTGCTTTTTTTTTACCAATTATGCATTAAAACTCGTGTCAACCCTAAATGGCCTATTTCTATTGGACGGAGGGAGTATTACTGAATTTGACCTGTGGATTTAGCTTCTCTCAAGCAAAAGAGACCAAATGAGGCGTAGCTTCCGGTCAAGGCTATTCGTACTGAAACATCAAAGCAGTAAGTCTTGATTATTTCAATCAGTCATTCCTTTCTATTAAGCTGCTGACATAATTGATCATTTACAAGTCTTAATGTCCTTAACACCTGATTGTTTAGTCTTTGGATGTATGTGTTCATTGTGGAATTATGATCTCCTTAACAAGTGATCCAACTGTGCTAGCAATCAACATGAAAAAGAAAACAGAAATGCTTATCTTTGTTGATCTTTGCTTAGTTTCCAGCAATAGTCTTTGAATGCCTATCCATTATTTTTCATATTAGCTTTAAACTTTTCAAATTGATTTTTGCTTGTAGGCTTGTGACATCAGTAGTTGATGTTGGCCCTCCAGCAGATTGGGTGAAGATCAACATACGGCAAACGGTACATTCGTCTCCACGCTCCTCCTTTGCACCTCTTCACTTCACTCATGCAATTACATGCATAAAATTTGACCAATTAGTTTTACTCTGCAGAGGGATTGTTTTGAAGTTTATGCACTGGTCCCTGGGCTTCTTCGCGAAGAGGTGTGCACAGTTCTTATTAGTTATAACACATATTAACTCTTTATTACACAATTCATATGTATTGCACACAATCTGCTTGCATTTCTGCATGTGAAACTGTAAAAAATAGTGATGTGCAAACTTTTTGCTAAATGGCTGCTTATGTGCGCGTCCAGTCAGATCCTGCCGGAAGATTGGTCATAACAGGTCAGCCCGAACAAGTTGATAACCCCTGGGGCATCACAACATTCAAGAAGGTAATCTTTCCATCGCCTTCCCTTCCGTGTGATGTTCATATGAACCAAACCATCTGTTCTTCCGACAACTGAGAATCCACTGGTCTAAACTAAATCTGAATAAGTTCTTTGCTTCATCCCATTTTCGCCTGTGAACGAATTTGAATGTTATCCAGGTGGTCAACCTACCTGCCAGGATCAACCCACTTCAGACGTCAGCTGTCGTTAGCCTTCACGGACGCCTCTTCGTCCGGGTTCCTTTTGAGTCAAATAACTAAACAAACCAACCGATATCGCCTGCAAAAGTTTGGTCTGTGAATGTGTAGCTTTTGACCATTACATGTGCATGATTTTGTTTGCAGTTCAGATCATTCACAGTTAAGTTCAAAGTTGGTAGTGTGAAACACCATTAACTTATTAGTTCTACAGTGTAAGATATAAGAAAAGATTCTCATTCTTTTCCTTCCTTTTGGTATCAAATCTTGCTTCACATTACACTAAAACATGATAATTTATACTACCATCTTTTATTACCACCTGGGATTTTTGAATATGTTATAATCAATAAGTCTATTTTTGGATTTTGTGAGAGTTTTAAACCTCGAATTTCAAAATTTTCATGGGTCATTTGAAGTGTCTCATTTTTTTTTCGAATATTACACTTAAAGTGACATATTTTCTATGAAAACCTCACTTTATTTTTACTTTTATATCTTTTTCTCGTTATATGAAATGGGACAAACAAATAAAACCCCTTATGGCCATAACTATACCCAAATTAAATGGGCCAAACACCATTGAAGATAAAAGGACAAAAAATCAAGATAGAAAATTTGTCAGGTTGTCAACGATTGAGGGAAGGACCACACTCATATGGATGATGGTGATGATGTGTGATGAAAATTGAAGATCAAGCTAAAGATATCTACATATATGGATTGGCCATATCATTATTGTCTTCACCTGCATCAACCAACCCATCATCTAGGGCAGGTAATTCGGTCGGTTCAGTTCTAACACGGTTAACCGAGCCCAAGCCTAACCGAGACTGAAGCACTGGAACCGAAACCAAATTGGCCTCAATTCGGTTCGGTTCCTAACCGAATAGGGTCGGTTCGGTTCCGGTTAACAGAACCGGAACCGAATTAAAAAAAAACTATGTATTTTACAGGTATTGATCCTTGGACGTTGCACACGAAAAATTCCCACCTTGACCACCACTTGCGATGCATTGCGGTTTTAGTGTTTAATCGGTTCTTTAATTTAATAATCGGTTAAACCGATCGACATGCAGAATTTGGAACCGAATATAACCGATAACCGAATGGGGCGGTTCTCGGTTAACCGACTAACCGAATTATCAGTCCTACCATCATCCATTTCAATTTCACGCATAGAAATGTGTGCCTTCCACCCCATCCCCTCATTGGCATTTTTCATGTTTTGCATGCTTGAAACAAGACGAACTTCACTTCAAAGCCAAGAATTCTTGAAAGATGAGATGACTTTGCAGGCATGTCTAAATAATGCATTTTGTTTCCAAGAATAAACCCATATTAAATCTTCCTATATTGCAAGATCAATGAATGCAGTGAAAAAAAGAAGTTACTTGGAATAGAAGGCATTGCCCATTTAATTAATGCAACTCTTGAAATTGCACAAGATTATTGAAACAGTCTAAATTCAACATGATGGAATGCAAGCTTAGACAAATTAGTAAAGGCAAGAATTCAAGAATCAATCAAACAAAAACCTGCAAATATTGATGCTCATGAAAATTTGTTTTTAGCAACCTTACTACTTGCAGTGTGGTCTCTATACACAGACAAAGATCACCCATCTCACTTGCATGTGTGAGTTCTTGTTCATTTTTCAAGATCAATCAATCTCTATATAGTTAATCCTCTATGTGGGTGTTTTAAGCTTTTTAGGTTTTCCTATGGGGAAATTATTGAGATTCTCTTCTTCTCCACCAGCCAAATTAGGAAGGCATTGCTTTCTTCCATAACTTCAGCCATCAAAGCAAGAAGATCATACACATCTCACTCAAGAAGCAACATTCAACAATATATTTCTCCAAACCTAACTCGGAGCAAGTTTACTTAATTAGTCCAACCCAATGAAAAGACGAGTAAATGTAAGTACGAAGATATCGCCAACATAGATAGATCTAAGTAAACATGGAGTGGACACGGATTCTAAATCCAGGAGGAAAAGGGAAGAAACCTTAGCTAGGGTTCATTCACTATAACCAGCCAAATCCAATTCAAGTATGAAAATTGAAAACTAAAGAATATCTCTACAAATGCATGTATATAAACACGGCATGTTTAAGTTCAATCCATACGACATCCTTAAAACAACCCGGTTGATGTAATTCAGCGCGCTAATTTCCACCTCTAACGCCATTACTATACCGTTTTCGTACATGTACACCATATATGCTAACCCCCCAGAGGTATGGAAGAACTTCTAACTCATTGAAATAAGGGTTTCTTCACTAACACAATGCAAACACGATGTAAATCACAAGAAATTGAATATAAATTTCCAAATTGCATACATATGGAAACAACCAATACATGATGACAAAAGAAATAGAAGCTCAATCTGAGTATGAAATTAAAAAATTGAAACATGAAGATAACAGCCACGCAAATGCCATTAATTAATAAGTACTACTCCATAATGTCATATCTGATTCCGATACATCAAATAAGATTATAATCCTAATAAACAAAATGGTAACTGATGTAGTAAATCAAACCATTAGTCAGAATCATGAGCAAAAGATGTCCAAGACGTACTACTATCTAAGCATAAAGTGCAACCTATACTAACCTCCACATTCATCATCTTCTGCACTCCCACCTTCCATTCTTCAAAAATCACATCTTTGCTTTGCCAATTTCCATCAAACTCTATGCCATGTCACATAATGTGGTAAGCTCCACAAACAAAAAAAAACATCTTTTCCATCACATTCCCAAAATCTTCCACATGAAATAAAAGCTAAGTAAATAATCAACACAAACTACATTTCAAGAAAACATTACATTGATCATCAAAACGCCCCACTCCCCGATCCTCCGCCGCCTCCTCCTCCTCCCCATCCGAAAAGATCCGCCGAAAACGGATAATTCCCCGGTTGCGCCGCCACATTCCCCCCTCCCCCGCCGGAATTAAAAAAAGATCCATCGCCACCAGCGCCGCCGCCGCCTCCCGCCGTGACACCAGACGACTGAGACGCGCTCGGCGCCGCCGCAGCGCCGCCCTCCTCCTCCTCCTCCAACGGCAGGCGCTCGAACACCGCATTCGCAAACGACGCCGCCATCAGCACCACCGGCCCCGACGCCACGAGCGGCGCCACCACAATCCCACCAACCACCTGCCCCTGCCCGCCGGACAGAAAAATCGACAAGCCGCCCGCCCCCGGAGGCGCCGGGGGCGGCAGCACGGTGCCCGAAATCGAAAGAATCTCGAAGCGGCCGTGCAAAGTCACCACCGCCCCCGCCGCCGCGGGCTGGCGGAGCGTGACGTTGGCCACCGTGCCGCCGCCGCTGAGGACGCAGACGCCCCTCCCGCGGCGGCGCGCGTAGACGGAGACGCTCTCGACGACGTCGGCGCCCGAGGCGACTTCCAGCACGTGCGACCGCAGCGCATTGGGGCTGTCACGTGTCACCACAATCGGCGGCTTCGGCTTGTTTTTCGAGCCCGGCGGACGCCCCCTCGGCCGCCGCCCCCCGCCGCCGGAGCTCGTGGTGGCCCCCGCTTCCAATTCTTTCTCATTTGGGGAGTCTTCCATATCTGAATTAGGGTTTGTTAGAAGCTGATGAACATATCCCTCCATTCTTGCATATATCTCTCTATATTCTATAAAGATTGAATTTTTTTCTGGTAAATATGGTTTGTACTAATATCTGACAAGAAAAAGATTGAATTTTTTGATATAGATTGAGAGAGAGAGAGAGGGGAAAATATTACTACTGACCCGAATCCAAGAAGTGTGATTGGACATCTACATCTCCATAAATTGAATAAAAATATTATAATAAGAATTTCCAACTACTCAAAAACAGCAAGTTTGAACGCTGTCTTGTAATGATCTTGTATAAAGATTCAATTTTTACGACTGCAAGTTGCATAAAAGACCAAGAAACATAGAAATATAGTGAGAAAAATTGAAAATAATGAAACCCTTTTGTGAGTTACGTCAAAGAAGGATGAAGTCTGAGGGAAGTAATGTTTCTGAGATGCTTTGCGGTGAAGTGATGAGGGAATCTAAGAGAGAGGCGGTGGAGATATGGAAATAAGTAGTTCTTATAAATGAAGTAAGCAAAGAAAAAGGGAGAAAAGTGGGAGAGGTGTAATATTATTATATACGAGTAGAAAAGAATGAGAGAATAAAATAATTATTTAGATATGCATGTATTTAAAAGAAAAGTGGAAGAGGTGGAGGAGATGAGATATTTGGTAGCTTTGCATTGATCTCTAGAGAGGCGGTGCAGTAAAAGAGGGGGGGAAATTGTGAAGCAGACAATTTACTTCTCGACTGCTTTCTACTTGTATTTCTCTAGTGGAGTATATTTTATTCAACAAATAAATGGATCAAGTGATTTCATGTTCTTTGTTCTTTGTTAATTGGTGGGGATGGATAATATAAGGAGAGAAATGGCAAGAATTTTTTGGAATTTTTGATATGATGTTACATTGATGAATGGAATGGTATTATGAAGTGAGGTTTGGATGGTTAATTGTGTGAAAATGTTCACTTGTTCGAAATTGAAGAAGGGGTGGCAATGGCATGTGTGGTGATCATATTTTTATCCAAGAAAAAGCTCGAATCTTTCTCCCAAATACGCAGGTAGAACAATAGGTAGTTTGTAAATCAGTGGAAAAAACAAGAGAAAGACAATGTCACGAGACTCATGACATGAAAAATAGTGAAATTTGAAATGAGAAATTTGAAAATAAAGTACGTTTTGTATCTTGCCACTATAAAGCTCATATTGTATATTTCGATGGAATATTTCAGTCATGCATGTCGAAAGAATCATGGTTTCCATTTCTTATTTGAGAGTGTGGTGAATAAAAGTAGTAAAATTGAATTAATTATAATAAAATCAAATAACACTAATTTAATCATTAATATTCAACCATTTTGAATAAGAAAAACTAGTACTAGCTAATCTTGAAACTATTTAAATAAATTATTTCCCTTTCCACAGTTCCATTACCTATTTAAATCAAGTAAAGTTATTTAACATATGGGGATTAAAAAATAAAAATGCAGGTGGTGTAGTTGGGTCAAAGAGTCAAAGGGTATGAAGCATGTGTAATGTGTCTTTATTGGAACTTCCCCATTTCAATCTATTCCATTTCTGAATATTAATCTTATCACTTTCCATTTTTTGGATTTTCCCATGCATCATTTAATGCCAATCAATCAACCCGTCCATTCAAATAATGTAAGAATTATAACAAAAAAAAAGTGTCAATTGTCCTCAATTTCTAGACTCTTCCTGTCTTCCATTCAAACTATCTAATTGCAAAAAAAATCAATCATCTTGCATCTGCGACGCTCACCATTACGGATGTTTCGACGTACACCCGACGAACTTTCCAAAAACACCTCATACCACGTCATAAGGACATCCCATTGCACTGCCACGTCATAAGGATATCCCACTGCACAATAACGGACATCCCGACGGACGTCCACAATAATAAAAATTCACAAATTCACTAAATTAAACAATTTACGGAATTAAAATTTCGACACGAATACAGAGAAAATGCAACCACTTTATTTAAAACAAAAAACATACATAATTATTAAAAAAATACATAGTTAAAAAAAACCTCAAGCTTTGACAAATGCGGCCCCCCGTCTCACTCCTCTTCACCCCCGCCGCCAGTCCCGTTGTCACTTATAGGCAGGGGCCGCATCCCCAAATCGCGCCGCAAACTGTCGATGACATCCTTCAGCATCAACTTGTATAAGGGGTCAGTCACGGCATGCCACTTGTCCATGCTGTGTATCAGGCTCTGATGCTGTTGCATGCGGGCAAGTGGGGGGAGCTCGGCCAGCCATCTTCAACACACGCACTAAACTTGGCGGAAGTCTGCACCACAAGATAGACCTCCCAATATTTGAATTCCCCAAAACCCAATAAACTGTCGGGGTACTGCTCGTGAGACAGAAGCTTCATATCATCGGCGAACATGCCGCTGGTTGCCGTGCGGAGGTTGTTTTGGTAGATGCCGGCAAATCGGCTGAGCTGCCTCCTCAGCCGCTCCCACAGTTTCCGTGCGGAGGTTTGAATTGGAGGTAGATTTGGCTAATGCGCCACCACATTCTGTCGATGTGCTGGTTAGCCCCGATGTAGGGATCCTCGACTACACCGACCCAGGCCATGGCCAGCGCGACGCACTCTCCTATGCTCCAGACGGTCCTCTTTCTTCCGTCGGCTTCCTCCCCCACCCCCTCGGCCCCCGCCCCACCCTCGTTCCCCGCACGTGAGGACGAGGTAGTGCCCTTGCCCTTGCACTTGCCATTGCCCTTGCCCTTCCCTCTCCCCTGCTTCCTCGTCCTTTTTGCCGCCGGTTGCATCTCAGTGGGAGACTCCCTGACCGGAGATAGTCCAAACTCCTCCAAAGAGAGTCTCGTTACCGGTGAACTGAGTCTCCAGAGGAGCACTCTGGGGGTAATCACTCGACAATAAATCCATGTATGGGCGATAGACATTGACCCCAGGTGATTGGGGGACCCCCTGCCTGCTCCCCCTGGCAGCGGCAGGCATGCCCTGCATCATCCCGGGCATTTGGGGCATCATCCCACCCATCCCTGCACACCGATGGGGTACATATTGTAGTACCCCTGCATCATCCCCGCCATTTGGGGTTGGGGCATCATCGGCGTCATTCCGGGCATCATCCCGGGCATCGGTGCACTTCCGCCGGCGTTCCCCCCAACTCTAACGGGAAATGTCGGCGTTTGTGACTCGCTTGTGGTGGGGGAATCACTATCGTGGTGCTCCATTTATCTTCAAAAGAAATGAAAGTATATAGAGAGAAACTCGTTAAAACAAATGGTGCGAATGAAATGAAGTTCAAAAAGCCGTATTTACAGAGTTTTTTTTTAAATTATAAAATCGGGACGTCCCGCGCGGACGTCGCCGGAAGGTCGCGGATGTGCGGTGTCCGCAGCGGACGTCCGCATCCGCGCCTCTCACGTTTAATGGTGGAAGTCCCGCGCGGACACCCAACACTCCGGTCGGACGTCCGCCGGGAAATCCGCCATTGCGGATGCTCTAAATGGATTCTAACGTCCGCGTATAATTTCATTCATAGCTTCAGTTATAATTTCACTAAACAAATTGTCATGAAATTATAATTGCAAATGAATCCAATGCCCATGGTTTTTAGGCTGATTTTTTTCAGATGCAAGACAACTAAAATTCGTCAATTTTCCAATAATTATTTATCAAATTTAAAAACTAAACTCCATATAAAATTAATCTTGTGTTGAATGTTGAGTTTTATGAACATGTACTACTGCCAATATATTGTGTCCAATTTTATTTGATTTAACTTAAATATCAACTTAATTAGTAAGACATTTTTATAATCCAAAGTGTATAAGATATACTTCAAATAAAGATATTTATTAAATATGAATGACATTAATTATCTTTATGTAGATACATCCAAATAATGAAAAGTTTAATCTACTTATCACAATAAACGTGACTTCTTGATTGCCAAATGCAAATGAAAGATTATACCCACACAAATATAATTATTTATAAATATGAGACAAAAAAGGTGCTTATATAATTAATTTCACCCATATTGGAAACAAAAAAAATCAAAAAATGCCCCACAAAAATGTCCCCAAACAGTCCCCACCCACACAAATATTGACCACCGCCACACCACCAACCAACCCTAAACCCTACCCTCCAACCAATATACCACTAATTTTTATTTTTATATTTTTTATATTATAAATTCACACACGTGTATTTTATTTATATAAGAATATATTTAGAAGTTGAGAGATGAGGAAATATTTTAAAAAGAGAATAAGAAATAGGTATCTGTATTCTACTTTTTTGCATTATTATATCAGTTGACATTATCGACCGTAGATTAGACTAAAGTATTGACTAATATGTAGGCATATAATATATGATGGTACTTCTCATACTGAATAGATTAGATAGATCACTTAAAACAATTATTATTATTATCTCCATCCACAAAATAATAGACCTAGTTATGTATGCTACAAGTTTTAATTTATTATTAATAAAGTAAGAGCAAGAAAGAATAAAGGTAGGGATTAAACTATAGATCTTTTTCTTTGTACATTATAAGTCTCACTATTTGGGGGTTCATCAAATGGATTGAATTTGATTGTAATAATTAATAAGTCACATTAAATCGTGTATTAACTAAACTTGAATTATTGCTGTGGCGTTGCAAAAATGCTAAACACAATCTAGATGCTTCAATAAATCAATTTGGCAAAGATTGACTTTAACTCCTAAACCATCACTTCCACGTCAGCTAATTTAAATTATCTTCTAATATAGATCATGATTAATTAAATGAGACATGGAAAATCGACATGCATGCATCTTCCCTATTTCTTGATGGGACAAAAAAAAGGTTGTTTCTTGATGTGGGAAAAACAGAGGACATCACACTGAAATTGAGCAATTAAAATGGTTATTGAATACTCCATTAGTTGTCGCAATAGACCATAATACTATGGAAAAACATTTTTTATTCATCGATGTTGAAAGATTGGCCGTGTAATTAAATTAGGAAAACATAGATATTATAGCAAATTGGCCCAAATTACGAAATTTGGTTAAGTAGCAGTAACAAAAATTATGAAGTTGATTAAATTATGACATGTTCTACAGTTTTAAAAATTAGTCAAAAAAAGAAAATAAAGTTTGGGGTTATTTGTAAGTACAATGCGGAAAAAATCTGATTGCCCACACTCTATATATTGATGATGTTATTCAACCAAGTCGAATCGTTTACTTTATGAACAATTTCAAACTTTATAAACTTTGTAAATGATTTTTAGAATTATAAAATGAGCTAGAATTTAACCAAACTTCTCATGGTTAGTCTTGACAATTGCCCTATTTAAAGCATTCACAATGCGACCGCAACAAGCACGTGGACAGGTGAACGACTGGACAATGAAGACATGCGATGGTAGGATGTTTTTCGCTCTTTTTTTCAGACATGAAACTAAAAAGAAATGGGTTGAATATAGATATTGCGACTGAAAAAAAGAGACTGAATCGTGGATAAAATTTGAGCGTTTTATAAAGAATACCAATAGAAATGCTAACCATATAGAAAATGATAGTATGATAAGGATTTTTCCAAATAATTTAGCAACTTGAAATAGGGGATGGGCATACAAGAAGTCAAATATTGATGCAACCATATATCCCCAAATTAACATCTTTAGCCCTACCACACATATGCCCATTTTGAGATGACATTTGCTGCTTTGGTGCCAAATTCGAAACTAATTAGTAGTGCACAAACATATCTTATTTATTCATTTAATTATTGTGTGAGGAAGGGAGAGATACTAAGGCCATCCACAACGCTGTTCCTATACCGTTCCTAAACCGTTCCTTAAACTACTATTTGCGGGCCCCACTGTACTTTTTTACTCCATTCCTTAACTAAGGAACGGAACCTGCAACCCTCCGTTCCTTAACCGTTCCTTAACCGTTCCTTAAATTACTATTCATTCAATTTCATTTTTTATTTTTATTTCCAACTCAATTCAATTAAAACAAACACACTTTAATAAAATTAAAATAACATTACAACTTAAAATTCAAAAAAATAGAAAAAGACATAATTAAAATCCTAAAAAAATAAAAATTGACATAATTTAAAATACAATTTTATAGAGACAACCAAGAATAAGTTTGTCCCACATCGAAAGTGGAACATAAAACATTCAAGGATGTCTCTATAAAATAGAGACAACCAAGAATGAGTTTGTCCCACATCGAAAGTGGAACATAAAACATTCAAGGTTGTCTATATAAAATAGAGATAACCAAGAATGAGTTTGTCCCACATCGAAAATGGAACATGAAACATTCAAGGATGTCTCTATAAAAGAGAGACAACCAAGAAAGAGTTTTTCCCACATCGAAAGTGGAACATAAAACATTCAAGGATGTCTCTATAAAATAGAGATAATCAAGAATGAGTTTGTCCCACATCGAAAGTGGAACATAAAATATTCAAGGATGTCTCTATAAAATAGAGACAACCAAGATGAGTTTGTCCCACATCGAAAGTGAAACAAAAAACATTCAAGGATGTCTCTATAAAATAGAGAAAACCAAGAATGAGTTTGTCCCACATCGAAAGTGGAACATGAAACATTCAAGGATGTCTCTATAAAAGAGAGACAACCAAGAATGAGTTTTTCCCACATCGAAAGTGGAACATAAAACATTCATGGATGTCTCTATAAAATAGAGATAATCAAGAATGAGTTTGTCCCACATCGAAAGTGGAACATAAAATATTCAAGGATGTCTCTATAAAATAGAGACAACCAAGATGAGTTTATCCCACATCGAAAGTGG
Organism: Salvia splendens; assembly: GCF_004379255.2. Taxonomy (NCBI): domain Eukaryota; kingdom Viridiplantae; phylum Streptophyta; class Magnoliopsida; order Lamiales; family Lamiaceae; genus Salvia; species Salvia splendens. Next base: position 41,680,057 of record NC_056033.1, on the reverse strand, counting down.
AACAAAAAACATTCAAGGATGTCTCTATAAAAGAGAGACAACCAAGAATGGGTTTCATAAATTCGCAAGCCCATCAAATATATATGGGCTAATACGAATTTCTAGTATTCATTTATTTGTAAAAATTGTTTTTAAATATAAAAAACAATTTTTATAAATAAAAATATTTTTTTTATTAAATTCGATTTTTTTTAAAAAAAATCGAATTATTGCGTCACCGTGACGACGCCCACTCGCGGGGCAGCGAGTGGGCGTCACGCGTCGAATGGGAGGCCGCCACGTCGCCTCGGCGCGTGGCGGAACGTGTCGTGCCGCGTCTCGCGGGAACGGCACCCGGCACGGCACCGGCACGGAATGGCAACGACACGGGCGGCTGCAACGCGTGCCGCCGCGGTTCCGTTCCTCCGGAACGAAATAAGGCACCGCAACGGCACGCGTTGCGGATGCTCTAATCTACTCAATATGTTTATACAAAAAATAATTATGTTTTATACATATTTTATATTTTGGCTACCTACTATACATCTTCCCCAATCACCCTTGTAAAGCATGATGACTTACTTGCATTGAATCATATGAAGTCAACCCCATTTTATTCATCTAGTGTGTGGAAATGGGCATGTGAACACTAATAAGTGCACAAACAATATTTTCTTGCAATCTTCTTTCTTGCCATTGTCAAATATAGTAGGTAGAATAATGATGAGGGGCACCCACCTAGCTACTAATTTAATCTATGCCATTTTCCATGTTTATAATCACATAATGCATACTACTAAAGATTGATATACTAATCATCTAGCATGAAACATACAATGTAATTTAACTAATTCTTTTTTGTAAACAGATAATTGTCATTGAAATTTGGTTAAATTTTAGTCAATTCCATAATATTTGAAAACAAAATATTAAATCAAGAGTTTCAATATTACATGTGAAAAATATGTAAAGAATCTAGTTGTTTTCCACCATATGCATTTGATCTAATCATGCTTTTAATAGTTTTTCAATTGATGACAATAATAACTCAATCTTTCACGGATCAATTTATGTTCATCTACCTCGACACAATAACATGGAACCATGACAATTCCTTCATGTTCTGCCTAAACTTGTTGCTACATCTAGTGGTTTATAATAGGTAAAGAAATCCTATTTTTTTATTTCTTCAAAAGATACTACTCCTATTTTATATTTAAACACACTAAAACAAATTAACACATCGAGGGGGCCACACCAAGCAAAACTTTGATTAAGGTATATATACAATTAAACACCAATTATTGACCTGCTTAAAGAAATCAAGAGAGTTCAAAGTTGTTAAGAGCTTTGTAGTAGTGCATAAGAGCATCTCCAATGGCGGCGTCGTCACCGGCACGCCGATTTTTCACGGGCGCCGGTGCTGACGCCGAACCATTGCGAGCGGCGTCGGCGAAATCGGCGTGCCCACGCCGATTCTTGGGCTGACGCCGATCCTCACGGCGCCATTGTATGCCCCGGATCGGCGTCAGACCGGCGTCAGATTTTTAATTTTTTTTTAATTTTTCGAAACACTATTTATACGCGCTTTGGACATCATTTTCATTCACACCACTTGTTTTAACGAGTACTCTCTCTATCTTAATTTCTGTACAAGATCAACAATGAGAAATGGAGAACAACTACGAAGGTACTCCAGTGACGACCGGGTCTCAGACTCCCCCGACTCACGGGGGAGGGTCTCAGACTCTCCCGACTCCCGTGGGAGGTGGTTGGCCTCCGATGACCGGGTACTACAACATGTACCCGTGGCAGCAGATGATGCCACTGATGGCCGCCGGGGGAAGTTTGTCGGCTTGGCAGGGGGTACCGCCGATGCAACCCCCTATGCAGATGATGCCGGGGTGGGCACCCGGGATGCAACCACCGGCGCAGCAGATGATGCCACCGCCGCAGGGGACGCCCGGGGGGGGAAACGTCTATCGGCCGGCTTTTGATTTTTCCACCTGTTCTTCGCACACATCGACCCCAACGGATGCACAGTACACGCAGTATGAGACATTCTCCTTAGAGGAGTTGGGTTTTGATATTAACGAGGTTCCAGAAACTCCCATTCAAAGCCGGGGAGTAGGGCGGGGTCGGAGCGCCCCTAAGAAGAAGGGCAAGGCCAAGAAGGTTGGCGAGTCGTCGTAGAGGGGTGAGGATAGCCGGGTCCGGAGGAAGTGGACGGACGCGGAGATCGTTGCGGTGGCCAAGGCGTGGGTGAGTGTCTGCGATGATCCTCTCGTTTCGAACAATCAGAGGATCGTCAACTTGTGGGCCAAGATAGCCGCAGCCTACATGGCATTTTGCCCTGAAGGGAGACCGCGCACCGGGGAGGAGTGCCGTGCTGGGATCGAATCAGGTCTGCCGTCTCTCGATTTTCGGGTTTGTACGCCAACGCCCTCCGCATGCGGACCAGTGGCCAAACAGAAGAAGACTGCAGAAAGATTGCGGAGAGAGCCTACCCGGATCCGGGGAAGTACTATGAGTTCACCTACTGGAACTGCTACCTTGTGCTCAACGAGTCGGAGAAATTCCGGACAGGTGTCGACGCTGGCTGGCCGAAGAAGTAGAAACTGAACTATACCGGTGATTATAGCGGCAGGAGCGGTGGTTCTCACGACCTCCCCGAGACGGCCCAGGAGGTCCCGACCCCTCGTTCGTTCGGTCGCCGACCTCGCCCGGTTGGCCAAAGGCGGGCGCAACGAGATGCGAGGGGGGGCACCCCGAGTTCCCAGGAGATCCAGTTGGCATCCCCTCTCGGCAGGTCCACCAAGGAGCTCAAATTCTTCGCGCGTCAACAAACGCGCGCTCAAATGGTGAAGACGTTAGCCGACTTCTGGACGGCGGTGGACCCCGAGGAGAAGGCTTATCTTCGCGTATTGCTCCGGAGCATGCGTGGAGAATTGGAGGGGTTGCAGAGGGATACCGGCGGGAGTAGCCGCGGCGTTGGTGGCGACGGAGGCGGCGGCGACGGAGGGCTGGGCGACGACGGAGACGAGGACGACGGCGAGGAGTGATTTTTTATGTTTTTTATTGTACTTTTTAATTTTTGTACTTTTTTAAAAATTAGTGTACTTTTTTTAATTAAAATTATTGTACTTTTTTAAATTTTAATAGTATTATTCAATTTTCCTGTATTTGTCTCGTAAATTAAATTCCGTATGTTGCTACGATTGTAAATTAAATTATATAATTGTTATTAGTGATGTGGATAGGCTATGGGAGGGCTATTGCATGTCCAGTTGCATCTCCAGATGATGTGACAGGAGGATTTTAGTGCTGATGATGTGGCAGTGGTAAGGCTATGGGAGGGCTATTGCATGTCCAGAACCACTGGAGATGCTCTAATAGAAAATTACCATCTATACATCACTTTTGCATAAGAGCATCTCCAATGGCGGCGAGCGGACAGGCTATGTGACATCTGTGACCCAAATCATACATCATATGGCATAATTACATATTTTATTATATATTAGTTATGCAAATGTGTATGTGTGCTTAATACTAAGTGTCTTGTGCATGGAAAATGTGTGCATGAGATTTATAGTAATATGTAGTGAGAATATGGAAAGAAAAGAAAGTAACTCTTTGTATTTAGCTTCTGAGGTAAGCTTCGTATTTAGCTTCTGAGGTAAGCTTCGTATTTAGCTTCTGATGTAAGCTTCGTATTTAGCTTCTGATGTAAGCTTCGTATTTAGCTTCTGAGGTAAGCTTCGGTTTAGCTTCTGAAGTAAGCTTCGTCATATATATAAAGGAGTTGAAAGAGGTTAAAAAAAAGGGAAGAAGGGGGAAAAAGAGAGAGAAATTCTACACTTATGAATTTTTGAGAGGATCAAGGAACGTAGATCGGGAATCAAGAGCTAGTGTTTGACTAGGTTATCTATCCTAATCAGGTGTGTATAAATCACACTTTTAGTTTTACATGTGTTATGTGGTTCATTGTTATATGTTGAATTGGAGTGAATTATGTGATTATATGATGTGAAGTTGATATGATTATGAATTATTTGATATTGATGGTCGAATATGATATGAATATTTGATTGCTGAAATGGACATGTTTGTTTAGATATATTGAGTAATTTGATGGAATATGGTATGAATATGTTATTGGTGCAAATGATATGTTTATGATCCTTATGATGTGAATCATTGGATTAAAAAGGATCTGTGACGGTTTTGCCCTAGATCTGAAATTACAGTGGATATATTGGGACCTTCGGGTCAACATATTGGGACCTTCGGGTCAAATCATAGTGGGACCTTCGGGTCAATCATATTGGGACCTTCGGGTCAAACATATTGGGACCTTCGGGTCAATCATATTGGGACCTTCGGGTCAAACATATTGGGACCTTCGGGTCATATTACAGTGGGACCTTCAGGTCAAATCATAATGGGACCTACGGGTCAATTATATTGGAAATCCCGGGCAGATACCAGGCTTGACTGTCACAGAATAATAAATTGATCAGAGAGGCATATGCATATGAATATGAAATGGTTTGTTTTTAAAGTATGAGATGTATTGTTTCTGATTATATGTTTTGATAAAAGAGTATGCTTGATATTGTATCATGTGAGATTAAAGTGTTATCAGGTTTGGCAGCTGACGCATATTGGCAACTTTCTCCTCCTCATCAGTTTCGCATGTAGATAAATGTATAGTATATAGAGTTGTGAGAGGGTTTCACTACTTTACAGGATGTTTTGAAATATGTGCTGGATGAATGTTGAATTTTAGAGTTATATAATATGTGTGTTCTATGAATTAGACACGTGTATCGATTGCTTTTATGATAAGAAATTTATTTATAGTAAGTGCATACATCAGAGGGGTTGAGGTGTCACATTTAGGTGGTATCAGAGCGGGGATAAAATCCCGCTGGGACATTGCATCCATACATTGCATATGATACGTATTGGGTATAAGTTGCATTTGCATTTGAATAATCAGGAACATGGATATTCCTGAACATACGTCATCGAGGAGAGAAGGGTCAGCCGCCCCGCATAATTCATCAACTGCAGAAGCATCTGATACACCTGTTGCATCATCTCGGGGTAGCCAGCCAATACATAGGCAGGTTGAACAAGAAGTACAGGGGCTAGAAATGAGACCAAGGGGTAAAAATTTTAAAGAACTACGAAAGATGGGAGCCGTTGACTTTGTTGGGACTACTGATCCTGCCGAGGCTGAGATATGGTTGAAGAGGACAGAGCGTGTGTTTAATCAGATGGGTTGTATTACAGAAGAACGTTTTGATTATGCAGTGTCTCTTCTTCAGGGCGATGCTTACTATTGGTGGGAGACTGTCCCACGAGCTATGATACATCCTCCAGTACTCAGTTGGGATGACTTCTTGAGAGAGTTCAGTGATAAGTATATGCCACCAGTGTATCGTGATGAGAAGCAAAGAGAGTTTTTGTCCCTTAAACAAGGATCTATATCAGTTGCAGATTATGAAGTGAAGTTTACTCAGCTTTCTCGTTATGCATCGGCATTGCTACCTACAGAACAAGATAAGTGCAGACATTTTGAAGAAGGATTGATATACGAGATAAGAAGCAAAATCACACCTTCAGACTTTCGTACTTATAATGATCTACGTGCAGCAGCTATACGAGCAGAAAGACTAGTGAAAGAAAGACATGTGTATATTCAAAGACAAAAGAGGGGACCACCGGAGTATAGGGGTGAATCAAGCTCGAACATTTCAAAAAGGCCTAGTTCTTTTTCTTCGGCATCGAGTTTCAGTAGAGGAGGTAAATTGGGTCAAAGAGGCGGACGTGCACCACCTTTTAGTTATGAGTGGGGACGAGGATCTGGTGTGACAGCACGTGCACGACCTTTATGCGTGCACTGTGGACGACCACATACAGGAGAGTGTCGACTAATTATAGGAGGTTGCTTTCACTGCGGTCAACAAGGACACTATTATAGGGAATGCCCACTTCGGCCTAACATGATATCGAGTGGAAGAGCAGCGACGGAACCAACAGTACAGAATGTGCGACCCGCAGCATCGAGTGCAAGTAATAATCGAGGTCGTGGAAGAGGACAGACTATGAGTGCAAGTATTAGAAAGAAATGAATTTTGCGGACAAAATTCCTAAAGAGGGGAAGAATTGTGACATCCGTGACCCAAATCATACATCATATGGCATAATTACATATTTTATTATATATTAGTTATGCAAATGTGTATGTGTGCTTAATACTAAGTGTCTTGTGCATGGAAAATGTGTGCATGGGATTTATAGTAATATGTAGTGAGAATATGGAAAGAAAAGAAAGTAACTCTTTGTATTAGTTTAGCTTCTGAGGTAAGCTTCGTATTTAGCTTCTGAGGTAAGCTTCGTATTTAGCTTCTGATGTAAGCTTCGTATTTAGCTTCTGAGGTAAGCTTCGGTTTAGCTTCTGAAGTAAGCTTCGTCATATATATAAAGGAGTTGAAAGAGGTTAAAAAAAAGGGAAGAAGGGGGAAAAAGAGAGAGAAATTCTACACTTATGAATTTTTGAGAGGATCAAGGAACGTAGATCGGGAATCAAGAGCTAGTGTTTGACCAGGTTATCTATCCTAATCAGGTGTGTATAAATCACACTTTTAGTTTTACATGTGTTATGTGGTTCATTGTTATATGTTGAATTGGAGTGAATTATGTGATTATATGATGTGAAGTTGATATGATTATGAATTATTTGATATTGATGGTCGAATATGATATGAATATTTGATTGCTGAAATGGACATGTTTGTTTAGATATATTGAGTAATTTGATGGAATATGGTATGAATATGTTATTGGTGCAAATGATATGTTTATGATCCTTATGATGTGAATCATTGGATTAAAAAGGATCTGTGACGGTTTTGCCCTGGATCTGAAATTACAGTGGATATATTGGGACCTTCGGGTCAACATATTGGGACCTTCGGGTCAAATCATAGTGGGACCTTCGGGTCAATCATATTGGGACCTTCGGGTCAAACATATTGGGACCTTCGGGTCAATCATATTGGGACCTTCGGGTCAAACATATTGGGACCTTCGGGTCATATTACAGTGGGACCTTCAGGTCAAATCATAGTGGGACCTACGGGTCAATTATATTGGAAATCCCGGGCAGATACCAGGCTTGACTGTCACAGAATAATAAATTGATCAGAGAGGCATATGCATATGAATATGAAATGGTTTGTTTTTAAAGTATGAGATGTATTGTTTCTGATTATATGTTTTGATAAAAGAGTATGCTTGATATTGTATCATGTGAGATTAAAGTGTTATCAGGTTTGGCAGCTGACGCATATTGGCAACTTTCTCCTCCTCATCAGTTTCGCATGTAGATAAATGTATAGTATATAGAGTTGTGAGAGGGTTTCACTACTTTACAGGATGTTTTGAAATATGTGCTGGATGAATGTTGAATTTTAGAGTTATATAATATGTGTGTTCTATGAATTAGACACGTGTATCGATTGCTTTTATGATAAGAAATTTATTTATAGTAAGTGCATACATCAGAGGGGTTGAGGTGTCACATTTAGGTGGTATCAGAGCGGGGATAAAATCCCGCTGGGACATTGCATCCATACATTGCATATGATACGTATTGGGTATAAGTTGCATTTGCATTTGAATAATCAGGAACATGGATATTCCTGAACATACGTCATCGAGGAGAGAAGGGTCAGCCGCCCCGCATAATTCATCAACTGCAGAAGCATCTGATACACCTGTTGCATCATCTCGGGGTAGCCAGCCAATACATAGGCAGGTTGAACAAGAAGTACAGGGGCTAGAAATGAGACCAAGGGGTAAAAATTTTAAAGAACTACGAAAGATGGGAGCCGTTGACTTTGTTGGGACTACTGATCCTGCCGAGGCTGAGATATGGTTGAAGAGGACAGAGCGTGTGTTTAATCAGATGGGTTGTATTACATAAGAACGTTTTGATTATGCAGTGTCTCTTCTTCAGGGCGATGCTTACTATTGGTGGGAGACTGTCCCACGAGCTATGATACATCCTCCAGTACTCAGTTGGGATGACTTCTTGAGAGAGTTCAGTGATAAGTATATGCCACCAGTGTATCGTGATGAGAAGCAAAGAGAGTTTTTGTCCCTTAAACAAGGATCTATATCAGTTGCAGATTATGAAGTGAAGTTTACTCAGCTTTCTCGTTATGCATCGGCATTGCTACCTACAGAACAAGATAAGTGCAGACGTTTTGAAGAAGGATTGATATACGAGATAAGAAGCAAAATCACACCTTCAGACTTTCGTACTTATAATGATCTACGTGCAGCAGCTATACGAGCAGAAAGACTAGTGAAAGAAAGACATGTGTATATTCAAAGACAAAAGAGGGGACCACCGGAGTATAGGGGTGAATCAAGCTCGAACATTTCAAAAAGGCCTAGTTCTTTTTCTTCGGCATCGAGTTTCAGTAGAGGAGGTAAATTGGGTCAAATAGGCGGACGTGCACCACCTTTTAGTTATGAGTGGGGACGAGGATCTGGTGTGACAGTACGTGCACGACCTTTATGCGTGCACTGTGGACGACCACATACAGGAGAGTGTCGACTAATTATAGGAGGTTGCTTTCACTGCGGTCAACAAGGACACTATTATAGGGAATGCCCACTTCGGCCTAACATGATATCGAGTGGAAGAGCAGCGACGGAACCAACAGTACAGAATGTGCGACCCGCAGCATCGAGTGCAAGTAATAATCGAGGTCGTGGAAGAGGACAGACTATGAGTGCAAGTATTAGAAAGAAATGAATTTTGCGGACAAAATTCCTAAAGAGGGGAAGAATTGTGACATCCGTGACCCAAATCATACATCATATGGCATAATTACATATTTTATTATATATTAGTTATGCAAATGTGTATGTGTGCTTAATACTAAGTGTCTTGTGCATGGAAAATGTGTGCATGGGATTTATAGTAATATGTAGTGAGAATATGGAAAGAAAAGAAAGTAACTCTTTGTATTAGTTTAGCTTCTGAGGTAAGCTTCGTATTTAGCTTCTGAGGTAAGCTTCGTATTTAGCTTCTGATGTAAGCTTCGTATTTAGCTTCTGAGGTAAGCTTCGGTTTAGCTTCTGAAGTAAGCTTCGTCATATATATAAAGGAGTTGAAAGAGGTTAAAAAAAAGGGAAGAAGGGGGAAAAAGAGAGAGAAATTCTACACTTATGAATTTTTGAGAGGATCAAGGAACGTAGATCGGGAATCAAGAGCTAGTGTTTGACCAGGTTATCTATCCTAATCAGGTGTGTATAAATCACACTTTTAGTTTTACATGTGTTATGTGGTTCATTGTTATATGTTGAATTGGAGTGAATTATGTGATTATATGATGTGAAGTTGATATGATTATGAATTATTTGATATTGATGGTCGAATATGATATGAATATTTGATTGCTGAAATGGACATGTTTGTTTAGATATATTGAGTAATTTGATGGAATATGGTATGAATATGTTATTGGTGCAAATGATATGTTTATGATCCTTATGATGTGAATCATTGGATTAAAAAGGATCTGTGACGGTTTTGCCCTGGATCTGAAATTACAGTGGATATATTGGGACCTTCGGGTCAACATATTGGGACCTTCGGGTCAAATCATAGTGGGACCTTCGGGTCAATCATATTGGGACCTTCGGGTCAAACATATTGGGACCTTCGGGTCAATCATATTGGGACCTTCGGGTCAAACATATTGGGACCTTCGGGTCATATTACAGTGGGACCTTCAGGTCAAATCATAATGGGACCTACGGGTCAATTATATTGGAAATCCCGGGCAGATACCAGGCTTGACTGTCACAGAATAATAAATTGATCAGAGAGGCATATGCATATGAATATGAAATGGTTTGTTTTTAAAGTATGAGATGTATTGTTTCTGATTATATGTTTTGATAAAAGAGTATGCTTGATATTGTATCATGTGAGATTAAAGTGTTATCAGGTTTGGCAGCTGACGCATATTGGCAACTTTCTCCTCCTCATCAGTTTCGCATGTAGATAAATGTATAGTATATAGAGTTGTGAGAGGGTTTCACTACTTTACAGGATGTTTTGAAATATGTGCTGGATGAATGTTGAATTTTAGAGTTATATAATATGTGTGTTCTATGAATTAGACACGTGTATCGATTGCTTTTATGATAAGAAATTTATTTATAGTAAGTGCATACATCAGAGGGGTTGAGGTGTCACATTTAGGTGGTATCAGAGCGGGGATAAAATCCCGCTGGGACATTGCATCCATACATTGCATATGATACGTATTGGGTATAAGTTGCATTTGCATTTGAATAATCAGGAACATGGATATTCCTGAACATACGTCATCGAGGAGAGAAGGGTCAGCCGCCCCGCATAATTCATCAACTGCAGAAGCATCTGATACACCTGTTGCATCATCTCGGGGTAGCCAGCCAATACATAGGCAGGTTGAACAAGAAGTACAGGGGCTAGAAATGAGACCAAGGGGTAAAAATTTTAAAGAACTACGAAAGATGGGAGCCGTTGACTTTGTTGGGACTACTGATCCTGCCGAGGCTGAGATATGGTTGAAGAGGACAGAGCGTGTGTTTAATCAGATGGGTTGTATTACAGAAGAACGTTTTGATTATGCAGTGTCTCTTCTTCAGGGCGATGCTTACTATTGGTGGGAGACTGTCCCACGAGCTATGATACATCCTCCAGTACTCAGTTGGGATGACTTCTTGAGAGAGTTCAGTGATAAGTATATGCCACCAGTGTATCGTGATGAGAAGCAAAGAGAGTTTTTGTCCCTTAAACAAGGATCTATATCAGTTGCAGATTATGAAGTGAAGTTTACTCAGCTTTCTCGTTATGCATCGGCATTGCTACCTACAGAACAAGATAAGTGCAGACGTTTTGAAGAAGGATTGATATACGAGATAAGAAGCAAAATCACACCTTCAGACTTTCGTACTTATAATGATCTACGTGCAGCAGTTATACGAGCAGAAAGACTAGTGAAAGAAAGACATGTGTATATTCAAAGACAAAAGAGGGGACCACCGGAGTATAGGGGTGAATCAAGCTCGAACATTTCAAAAAGGCCTAGTTCTTTTTCTTCGGCATCGAGTTTCAGTAGAGGAGGTAAATTGGGTCAAAGAGGCGGACGTGCACCACCTTTTAGTTATGAGTGGGGACGAGGATCTGGTGTGACAGCACGTGCACGACCTTTATGCGTGCACTGTGGACGACCACATACAGGAGAGTGTCGACTAATTATAGGAGGTTGCTTTCACTGCGGTCAACAAGGACACTATTATAGGGAATGCCCACTTCGGCCTAACATGATATCGAGTGGAAGAGCAGCGACGGAACCAACAGTACAGAATGTGCGACCCGCAGCATCGAGTGCAAGTAATAATCGAGGTCGTGGAAGAGGACAGACTATGAGTGCAAGTATTAGAAAGAAATGAATTTTGCGGACAAAATTCCTAAAGAGGGGAAGAATTGTGACATCCGTGACCCAAATCATACATCATATGGCATAATTACATATTTTATTATATATTAGTTATGCAAATGTGTATGTGTGCTTAATACTAAGTGTCTTGTGCATGGAAAATGTGTGCATGGGATTTATAGTAATATGTAGTGAGAATATGGAAAGAAAAGAAAGTAACTCTTTGTATTAGTTTAGCTTCTGAGGTAAGCTTCGTATTTAGCTTCTGAGGTAAGCTTCGTATTTAGCTTCTGATGTAAGCTTCGTATTTAGCTTCTGAGGTAAGCTTCGGTTTAGCTTCTGAAGTAAGCTTCGTCATATATATAAAGGAGTTGAAAGAGGTTAAAAAAAAGGGAAGAAGGGGGAAAAAGAGAGAGAAATTCTACACTTATGAATTTTTGAGAGGATCAAGGAACGTAGATCGGGAATCAAGAGCTAGTGTTTGACCAGGTTATCTATCCTAATCAGGTGTGTATAAATCACACTTTTAGTTTTACATGTGTTATGTGGTTCATTGTTATATGTTGAATTGGAGTGAATTATGTGATTATATGATGTGAAGTTGATATGATTATGAATTATTTGATATTGATGGTCGAATATGATATGAATATTTGATTGCTGAAATGGACATGTTTGTTTAGATATATTGAGTAATTTGATGGAATATGGTATGAATATGTTATTGGTGCAAATGATATGTTTATGATCCTTATGATGTGAATCATTGGATTAAAAAGGATCTGTGACGGTTTTGCCCTGGATCTGAAATTACAGTGGATATATTGGGACCTTCGGGTCAACATATTGGGACCTTCGGGTCAAATCATAGTGGGACCTTCGGGTCAATCATATTGGGACCTTCGGGTCAAACATATTGGGACCTTCGGGTCAATCATATTGGGACCTTCGGGTCAAACATATTGGGACCTTCGGGTCATATTACAGTGGGACCTTCAGGTCAAATCATAATGGGACCTACGGGTCAATTATATTGGAAATCCCGGGCAGATACCAGGCTTGACTGTCACAGAATAATAAATTGATCAGAGAGGCATATGCATATGAATATGAAATGGTTTGTTTTTAAAGTATGAGATGTATTGTTTCTGATTATATGTTTTGATAAAAGAGTATGCTTGATATTGTATCATGTGAGATTAAAGTGTTATCAGGTTTGGCAGCTGACGCATATTGGCAACTTTCTCCTCCTCATCAGTTTCGCATGTAGATAAATGTATAGTATATAGAGTTGTGAGAGGGTTTCACTACTTTACAGGATGTTTTGAAATATGTGCTGGATGAATGTTGAATTTTAGAGTTATATAATATGTGTGTTCTATGAATTAGACACGTGTATCGATTGCTTTTATGATAAGAAATTTATTTATAGTAAGTGCATACATCAGAGGGGTTGAGGTGTCACATTTAGGTGGTATCAGAGCGGGGATAGGATCCCGCTGGGACATTGCATCCATACATTGCATATGATACGTATTGGGTATAAGTTGCATTTGCATTTGAATAATCAGGAACATGGATATTCCTGAACATACGTTATCGAGGAGAGAAGGGTCAGCCGCCCCGCATAATTCATCAACTGCAGAAGCATCTGATACACCTGTTGCATCATCTCGGGGTAGCCAGCCAATACATAGGCAGGTTGAACAAGAAGTACAGGGGCTAGAAATGAGACCAAGGGGTAAAAATTTTAAAGAACTACGAAAGATGGGAGCCGTTGACTTTGTTGGGACTACTGATCCTGCCGAGGCTGAGATATGGTTGAAGAGGACAGAGCGTGTGTTTAATCAGATGGGTTGTATTACAGAAGAACGTTTTGATTATGCAGTGTCTCTTCTTCAGGGCGATGCTTACTATTGGTGGGAGACTGTCCCACGAGCTATGATACATCCTCCAGTACTCAGTTGGGATGACTTCTTGAGAGAGTTCAGTGATAAGTATATGCCACCAGTGTATCGTGATGAGAAGCAAAGAGAGTTTTTGTCCCTTAAACAAGGATCTATATCAGTTGCAGATTATGAAGTGAAGTTTACTCAGCTTTCTCGTTATGCATCGGCATTGCTACCTACAGAACAAGATAAGTGCAGACGTTTTGAAGAAGGATTGATATACGAGATAAGAAGCAAAATCACACCTTCAGACTTTCGTACTTATAATGATCTACGTGCAGCAGCTATACGAGCAGAAAGACTAGTGAAAGAAAGACATGTGTATATTCAAAGACAAAAGAGGGGACCACCGGAGTATAGGGGTGAATCAAGCTCGAACATTTCAAAAAGGCCTAGTTCTTTTTCTTCGGCATCGAGTTTCAGTAGAGGAGGTAAATTGGGTCAAAGAGGCGGACGTGCACCACCTTTTAGTTATGAGTGGGGACGAGGATCTGGTGTGACAGTACGTGCACGACCTTTATGCGTGCACTGTGGACGACCACATACAGGAGAGTGTCGACTAATTATAGGAGGTTGCTTTCACTGCGGTCAACAAGGACACTATTATAGGGAATGCCCACTTCGGCCTAACATGATATCGAGTGGAAGAGCAGCGACGGAACCAACAGTACAGAATGTGCGACCCGCAGCATCGAGTGCAAGTAATAATCGAGGTCGTGGAAGAGGACAGACTATGAGTGCAAGTATTAGAAAGAAATGAATTTTGCGGACAAAATTCCTAAAGAGGGGAAGAATTGTGACATCCGTGACCCAAATCATACATCATATGGCATAATTACATATTTTATTATATATTAGTTATGCAAATGTGTATGTGTGCTTAATACTAAGTGTCTTGTGCATGGAAAATGTGTGCATGGGATTTATAGTAATATGTAGTGAGAATATGGAAAGAAAAGAAAGTAACTCTTTGTATTAGTTTAGCTTCTGAGGTAAGCTTCGTATTTAGCTTCTGAGGTAAGCTTCGTATTTAGCTTCTGATGTAAGCTTCGTATTTAGCTTCTGAGGTAAGCTTCGGTTTAGCTTCTGAAGTAAGCTTCGTCATATATATAAAGGAGTTGAAAGAGGTTAAAAAAAAGGGAAGAAGGGGGAAAAAGAGAGAGAAATTCTACACTTATGAATTTTTGAGAGGATCAAGGAACGTAGATCGGGAATCAAGAGCTAGTGTTTGACCAGGTTATCTATCCTAATCAGGTGTGTATAAATCACACTTTTAGTTTTACATGTGTTATGTGGTTCATTGTTATATGTTGAATTGGAGTGAATTATGTGATTATATGATGTGAAGTTGATATGATTATGAATTATTTGATATTGATGGTCGAATATGATATGAATATTTGATTGCTGAAATGGACATGTTTGTTTAGATATATTGAGTAATTTGATGGAATATGGTATGAATATGTTATTGGTGCAAATGATATGTTTATGATCCTTATGATGTGAATCATTGGATTAAAAAGGATCTGTGACGGTTTTGCCCTGGATCTGAAATTACAGTGGATATATTGGGACCTTCGGGTCAACATATTGGGACCTTCGGGTCAAATCATAGTGGGACCTTCGGGTCAATCATATTGGGACCTTCGGGTCAAACATATTGGGACCTTCGGGTCAATCATATTGGGACCTTCGGGTCAAACATATTGGGACCTTCGGGTCATATTACAGTGGGACCTTCAGGTCAAATCATAATGGGACCTACGGGTCAATTATATTGGAAATCCCGGGCAGATACCAGGCTTGACTGTCACAGAATAATAAATTGATCAGAGAGGCATATGCATATGAATATGAAATGGTTTGTTTTTAAAGTATGAGATGTATTGTTTCTGATTATATGTTTTGATAAAAGAGTATGCTTGATATTGTATCATGTGAGATTAAAGTGTTATCAGGTTTGGCAGCTGACGCATATTGGCAACTTTCTCCTCCTCATCAGTTTCGCATGTAGATAAATGTATAGTATATAGAGTTGTGAGAGGGTTTCACTACTTTACAGGATGTTTTGAAATATGTGCTGGATGAATGTTGAATTTTAGAGTTATATAATATGTGTGTTCTATGAATTAGACACGTGTATCGATTGCTTTTATGATAAGAAATTTATTTATAGTAAGTGCATACATCAGAGGGGTTGAGGTGTCACATTTAGGTGGTATCAGAGCGGGGATAAAATCCCGCTGGGACATTGCATCCATACATTGCATATGATACGTATTGGGTATAAGTTGCATTTGCATTTGAATAATCAGGAACATGGATATTCCTGAACATACGTCATCGAGGAGAGAAGGGTCAGCCGCCCCGCATAATTCATCAACTGCAGAAGCATCTGATACACCTGTTGCATCATCTCGGGGTAGCCAGCCAATACATAGGCAGGTTGAACAAGAAGTACAGGGGCTAGAAATGAGACCAAGGGGTAAAAATTTTAAAGAACTACGAAAGATGGGAGCCGTTGACTTTGTTGGGACTACTGATCCTGCCGAGGCTGAGATATGGTTGAAGAGGACAGAGCGTGTGTTTAATCAGATGGGTTGTATTACAGAAGAACGTTTTGATTATGCAGTGTCTCTTCTTCAGGGCGATGCTTACTATTGGTGGGAGACTGTCCCACGAGCTATGATACATCCTCCAGTACTCAGTTGGGATGACTTCTTGAGAGAGTTCAGTGATAAGTATATGCCACCAGTGTATCGTGATGAGAAGCAAAGAGAGTTTTTGTCCCTTAAACAAGGATCTATATCAGTTGCAGATTATGAAGTGAAGTTTACTCAGCTTTCTCGTTATGCATCGGCATTGCTACCTACAGAACAAGATAAGTGCAGACGTTTTGAAGAAGGATTGATATACGAGATAAGAAGCAAAATCACACCTTCAGACTTTCGTACTTATAATGATCTACGTGCAGCAGCTATACGAGCAGAAAGACTAGTGAAAGAAAGACATGTGTATATTCAAAGACAAAAGAGGGGACCACCGGAGTATAGGGGTGAATCAAGCTCGAACATTTCAAAAAGGCCTAGTTCTTTTTCTTCGGCATCGAGTTTCAGTAGAGGAGGTAAATTGGGTCAAAGAGGCGGACGTGCACCACCTTTTAGTTATGAGTGGGGACGAGGATCTGGTGTGACAGCACGTGCACGACCTTTATGCGTGCACTGTGGACGACCACATACAGGAGAGTGTCGACTAATTATAGGAGGTTGCTTTCACTGCGGTCAACAAGGACACTATTATAGGGAATGCCCACTTCGGCCTAACATGATATCGAGTGGAAGAGCAGCGACGGAACCAACAGTACAGAATGTGCGACCCGCAGCATCGAGTGCAAGTAATAATCGAGGTCGTGGAAGAGGACAGACTATGAGTGCAAGTATTAGAAAGAAATGAATTTTGCGGACAAAATTCTTAAAGAGGGGAAGAATTGTGACATCCGTGACCCAAATCATACATCATATGGCATAATTACATATTTTATTATATATTAGTTATGCAAATGTGTATATGTGCTTAATACTAAGTGTCTTGTGCATGGAAAATGTGTGCATGGGATTTATAGTAATATGTAGTGAGAATATGGAAAGAAAAGAAAGTAACTCTTTGTATTAGTTTAGCTTCTGAGGTAAGCTTCGTATTTAGCTTCTGAGGTAAGCTTCGTATTTAGCTTCTGATGTAAGCTTCGTATTTAGCTTCTGAGGTAAGCTTCGGTTTAGCTTCTGAAGTAAGCTTCGTCATATATATAAAGGAGTTGAAAAAGGTTAAAAAAAAGGGAAGAAGGGGGAAAAGGAGAGAGAAATTCTACACTTATGAATTTTTGAGAGGATCAAGGAACGTAGATCGGGAATCAAGAGCTAGTGTTTGACCAGGTTATCTATCCTAATCAGGTGTGTATAAATCACACTTTTAGTTTTACATGTGTTATGTGGTTCATTGTTATATGTTGAATTGGAGTGAATTATGTGATTATATGATGTGAAGTTGATATGATTATGAATTATTTGATATTGATGGTCGAATATGATATGAATATTTGATTGCTGAAATGGACATGTTTGTTTAGATATATTGAGTAATTTGATGGAATATGGTATGAATATGTTATTGGTGCAAATGATATGTTTATGATCCTTATGATGTGAATCATTGGATTAAAAAGGATCTGTGACGGTTTTGCCCTGGATCTGAAATTACAGTGGATATATTGGGACCTTCGGGTCAACATATTGGGACCTTCGGGTCAAATCATAGTGGGACCTTCGGGTCAATCATATTGGGACCTTCGGGTCAAACATATTGGGACCTTCGGGTCAATCATATTGGGACCTTCGGGTCAAACATATTGGGACCTTCGGGTCATATTACAGTGGGACCTTCAGGTCAAATCATAATGGGACCTACGGGTCAATTATATTGGAAATCCCGGGCAGATACCAGGCTTGACTGTCACAGAATAATAAATTGATCAGAGAGGCATATGCATATGAATATGAAATGGTTTGTTTTTAAAGTATGAGATGTATTGTTTCTGATTATATGTTTTGATAAAAGAGTATGCTTGATATTGTATCATGTGAGATTAAAGTGTTATCAGGTTTGGCAGCTGACGCATATTGGCAACTTTCTCCTCCTCATCAGTTTCGCATGTAGATAAATGTATAGTATATAGAGTTGTGAGAGGGTTTCACTACTTTACAGGATGTTTTGAAATATGTGCTGGATGAATGTTGAATTTTAGAGTTATATAATATGTGTGTTCTATGAATTAGACACGTGTATCGATTGCTTTTATGATAAGAAATTTATTTATAGTAAGTGCATACATCAGAGGGGTTGAGGTGTCACAGGCTAGCCGATTCCCAGCGCTGGCCGGTCCGCTCGCCGAACCATTGGAACCGGCGAGCGCCATTTAGGCAAAAAATCGGCGACCCGACGTCGATTTTCGAACGCTGGCCGATCCGCTCGCCGGTCGGCTGGCCGCCATTGCAGGCTCCCGATCGACGAGCGATCGGCCAGCTCATTTTTTTTAAAAATTTTTCGAAACACTATATATAAGCGATTTGCACGTCATTTTCATTCGCACCACTTGTTTTAACGAGTTTTCTCTCCATCTTAATTTCTGTACAAGAGCAACAACGTGAAATGAGTAACGCGGGTGGTAGTAGTGGTGGTAGTGGTGGGGATGCCGAGGAGTACGAACGACAAATGAACGAAGAATTGGAGGCGTATACGTCCCGCGAGATAAACCGGTTGATACAAAGAGCCTTGCAGCCGGCGGTACCTCGACCTCCACCCGTTGTCCACCAACGAGCAGTGATTGATCGGGATCACGTTGCTGCACATCAGCGGCTATATGAAGACTACTTTGCGGAGGAGCCGCGGTTTGGGGCGCCTCTTTTCAGGCGGCGTTTTAGGATGCGTAGGGCAGTGTTTATGCGTATCGTTGATATTTTGGAGCGTCGATATTTGTATTTCCGGTTCAGGTACGATGCGGCTGGCAGACCCGGCCACACACCTATACAAAAGTGCACTGCGGCAATCAGGCAGTTGGCCTACGGAGGCGCGACAGACATGTGGGACGAGTACCTCCACATCGGTGAGACGACTGCCCTGGATTGTCTGAAGTATTTCTGTCAGGGCGTCATTGAAATATTCCGTGATCAGTATCTTCGAAGCCCTACCCCTGAAGAGTGCCAGGATCTGATGCAGATGCACGGGGAGAAGCATGGGTTCCCCGGGATGTTGGGCAGCATAGATTGTATGCATTGGGAGTGGAAGAACTGCCCCGCTGCCTGGAAAGGGTTCTACACGACCGGCTACAAGGGAAAGAATCCTACGATGATCCTCAAGGCCGTAGCTGATTACCGGCTGTGGATTTGGCATGCATATTTTGGGGTAGCCGGGTCGAACAATGACCTCAACGTCCTCAACTCGTCGCCCCTTTTCAACGAGCAGTACCAGGGCGGCGGTCCGGCCATCAGTTTTATCGCTAACGGGAACCAGCATGATATGGGCTACTACTTGGCGGATGAGATATACCCTAGGTGGCCCGTCTTTGTGAAGACGATCAGATGCGCATCAGATGAGAGGAAATCCTACTTTGCGGAACGGCAGGAGTCGGCGCGCAAGGACGTGGAGCGCGCATTTGGTGTGCTCCAGTCTCGATGGCCGGCAATCAGGGGTCCAACGCGTTTGTGGCATGTCTACTGCATTGCTGATATAATGTACGTCTGTATTATCCTGCACAACATGATTGTCGAAGATGAAGGTGTAGAACTGACTAGTTGGACCAAGGAGATGCTAATGAAGCCGGCCCAAGCCACGGCGTGGCCGCCCCCAACGTACGAAGGGGGGTACCTCACGATGAAGTCTGCCGCCTCAAGGCAAATGCCGACGTGCGCCAAGTGGATGCTTATATTCGACTCCAAAAGGATTTAATTGAAGAGTTGTGGGCGCGGAGGACTGTACGTCGTTAGATTTTTTTTTAATTAATGTAATTTTTTTAATTAATGTATTTTTTTTAATTTAAACATTATTATTGAATTTTCCCGTATCTGTGTCGTAAAGTTAATTCCGTATTTTGTGTGATTGTTAATTATTTGTTTTTTATAATTTGTTTATTGTTGCTAGCCTATTGCTTGTCCTGATGATATGGCAGGAGGAGTCTATGACTGGCCTATGGCTGGCCTATTTCCATTGGAGATGCTCTAAGGAGCCAAAAGAAGAAAAAAATAGTCATATGCTGTGGCATAATTTTATTTAATTAGTGATGCTAACTAGCATGGGAAGTAACCCTTTTTCTATTCAAATAAAGCAGTCAAGAATCTAATCAATTTAATAAAAACATTATTACAATTCCTAAAATATCACCTACTGTAATATCTACTAAAATGAAAAATTAAGACTGACAATTTAGAATGACATTAACCTGATAATATTTATAACTGATAAATTTTTAAAAAATATGTGAACAGGAGAATTTACCACCATTCAGATGAGCATATAAGGTTGAAATAAAGAGATAATGTGACCATATTGGCTATCAACAAGAGTCATCATATATTCATCAAGTCGACAAGAAATAGTCAAATTACACAATCAATATATCTCAATTGGTCAAACAGGTTGAAACAAGTATGTTTTTGCAAATTCAAGCAAATGAATTCTTCATTCAACAAACATGTCCAACAACTCAGCAGCAAAATTTGAAAATGATTTTTACCTAAAAAGTTTCATGGAATCACAAAAGAAGACTGTAAAAAAGATGCAAAAGAAAAGCATAACATGATATAAGTCAAAGAGATACTTCCTCAACCAACTGCATTTTTTTTCTCAGCCTGTACAGCTTAAATACACAAGCATCCAGCTTAAATACACAAGCATCCAAAAATAGAATTTTCTCAGCCTGTAAAGACCATGACCATCGACTTTCAACGTTCCATGATTTAGGCTGCTTACAGAACTCTAGATTTTGACATTTTGTTTCGATGTTATGTAAAGAGGACTACGTAGTGAATCACTAGATGCAGTACTGTGAAAACATGGGATATACATTTACATCCTGTGATTATTTAAACTTTGGTTTCAGATTTTGAATTTGTGCATGCTGGTTAAATTCTATCGCTTTTGGCTGCAATCGTAGTCATTTCTAGCCTAAATGGGGATAAGATAAAGGTCAAGTAACTTAAATGAGATAATGTCATTGAGATGCTTCAGAAGAAAAATCAGGTGTGAGAATGTTCGAAACAACATAGAGCATGCCACAGAGGGAATTATCTTGAAAACTGCAAACCAAAATCTCTTGTCCTAGTTAACGGTTAGGGTGGTGTTTATCTCATAAAGTGATGACTCAATCTCGCTATTTATGGACTCTGGAATAAAATATCTACAGGCAAAATTTATAACTGAATCCCGATCTTAAGATGTTGGCTAAGAATAGCTTCAATTCTTGTTCTAGAGATTTTCAAGCCTTGAGTCAAATTGGTGCAATTGCTGCCAACTTGGATCATGATGTTTTAGGGAAGCATGGGTGGAAATCAATGCAATTACAAGAAAATATAAGTTTTGGTATAAGAAAATCAACTACCACGTTGCACAATCCGAAGCCTTTGCAAGAATAACATATTATACAGATAATTTATTTCCTGGCAAACTTTTATGCATATGTGGAATCATTATCATCCTGAAAAGTTGCAAGCTGCTTAATGAAATAACAATATTTGAAACTACAACTATTAGCAAACGTCAAAGCAAGCAATTCTCTACTCAAGATAACACTGTCGAATAAATGATGGTCAAATAAGATTCTGAAATAGATGAATCGTCAACTTGTTTAACATTATAACATAGAAAAAAAAACAATGGCTAAAACATCCCTTGAGAATTTTGGTCAAGCAATTGAATTGTTTTATAGCATGCTCGTCAGTTCTTGATTTTTTGTTTCACCGTCACTATTGCATCAGATAATAAGACATACACATCAATAAGTCAGTTTCTAGCAATTACGCGTTCAAATAGTATATCAATCTTACTTAGGAAGCTCTGTGGAGTCATTATAAAACCACAGTTCCAACTTCCATGTTTTTTCCCCAAATTCCCAATTCTTGATAATCTCATATTCACTCATATGAGGGAACATCCGGACTATATATAGACTCTAAACTTCTTCTTCCACTAACACTATATAAACGAATAAACCAATAACCGTTCGAGTATTCATCACCAACTATCAATCACAATGACCATAAACGAGTCCGATTCGAACAATTCTACAACAAAATGAAGAGTGCAGACATCTCAGATGGAGTACAAACAACAAAACTTCAAGCCAGAAATTCTTTGATCATTTATTCAAAATTCGGACTCTGGATACACAATAAAGACCTACTCCGGCTATTTCCATAGTATACACACATGTGTAGTATAAATTAGTAAAGACGAAACTAATCACAACACAAAAAATTTCAGATCATTCAAGGCTTTCAAGCTAATTAAACTTACTTACCACCTCGATCTTCAAATAACTTCACTCAGATTTTTTCACTCCACTTTTGTTCCCGTAAATCAATCCAGTTTCCTGCAAATTCATCAATTTTCCCCAAAATTGAACATTTTCCAATCCAGTCCAATCAAAATTAAAAGCTCCTCCAGAAAATACAAAATTCAGTACTACAGTGCTAACCTGAGGATCCGGAATTGGTTTCCGCTTCTCAACATACCGGTAAGAATCTGAGGCCGCTGCCAACGCAGCTCGTTCCTGCAAATCCGAAACAAATCGATCACGATTTCTCGAAAAAATACGGAAAATAAACAAATTAAACACAAATACGATTTCGTTTCTACCTCTTGCTCTCTTTTGAGCTGCTGCGACGGCCGAACCCAGAGGAAGTAAGCTAGGGTTCCGGCGACCGCCCACGACGCTAAACTACTGCCGCCTCTGAGGCCGCCCATCGAATTTCCAACAAAGGATCTCGCGTTCCCGATTGCTCTCCTCCAACCGCCCCACATTTGTGAGATTTTTTCCCGTCAAATTTTGTTTCGGTTCCAAAAATGATCATTGGGGATTTCTTGCTGCTCAGTTCAGTGGCGATTTGCAGAGGAGGTGGAATCTAGTGTGACAGGTGTAACTCTGGGACCATGTTGACTTCAGACGTGGCATGACATAATTGGTCCACGCGAGACACCAAAATATATAGGCAACGTGCAACAATTGTGACTGCATAATTACTAAATGGGCCTAACTAAGCCAAATATGAGTAGGAATATGTTGGGCTATGATCATTACTCTTAAAAGCCCATTTAGGAAATAATTGGGCCTTTGGAGTTGAAAATTTTGCTCCGTGTGACCCGCCGCAGCCCAAGCTTAGACCCGTCTCTGGATCGACGTGGGCATTAAACTTAGCTTCGTGCTTAGAAGTAAGAAGACAGAGGTGTCTTTGATCCAACATGGGAGAAAGTTATTGATAAGTTATTAGATTAAGGTGTCTTTGAATATTAATTTAATATTTAATTGTAACATCTTTAGACCATCAGCAGTGGGGCGCCCTAAGGCGCGCCACGTCAGCATTTTTATCCTCCTCCTTCTCCACCTGCAGTGGGGCGCCCTAAGGCGCGCCCTATGACGCGCCACATCATCATTTTGTTGTTGTGTTTAATTAATTTAACTGTTTTCAAATAACACGTAACGAGTAAAAAAATGACTAAATAACAAGCGTCGAAGTTTTAATAATAAAAAAAATTACACCATTCAACTAAAAAAAGAAAAAAACTAAGTCGGACAAATTCTCAACTTCCTACGCAACTCATCGAGTAATGCACGGAGATACTCGGCTTGTTCGGGGTCGGTGCACTTCTTGAGGGCCTTGTGCGTCTGCAACATCGTCCTTGCCATCGACGCTGTAGCTAACGACGCAAACGCGGTGGCCGTCTGCGTCGGGAGCTCATCCGGGTTCGGAACAGGGGTTGCAGCGGTCGACGATGACGTCACGGTCGCCTTCCCCTTGGCCTTCGCAGCCTTGATGCCGGGAGGACGCCGGGAGGACACCGGTGTGCCGGAACTCCCTTCATCCACGTACGTCCGGTTGAGGTCAACCGGGTTAGTGCCGCTGCTCGTGTAGTCACCAGCTTCGGTGACCTTCGTCCTCTTCGGCGCACCAGTGTGCAGAATTCCACCTTGGAACTTCTGCTTCTCCCTTAAGAGCGCCCAGATGGCCTCGTGCTTGAACTCGCCGAACATCGACCGGTACGACAACATCGCTTTAGAGCGCACGTCGTGCACGCTCTCGCCGCTCCCCTGTGACCGCGCGCACTTCTCGAACTCCGCCGAGTACAAGTTCACTTGCTTCTTGATTTGATCTCAGTGCTTGCGGAGTTTCTCACTCTTGCGCTTGTACGCGGTCGGCGGCTTGACCGAATTGTAGAGGTCCGCGATGCGCTCCCAGTACGCGGTCTGTCTCTGGTTGTTGGCGAATATCGGATCTTCCGATATATCTACCCAACACCGGGTCAAAGTGAGAGTTTCGTCGTCGGTGTAGTTCGTACGGCCGGGGGCGTACTCATCGCAGTCACAGGGAGGCGGCAACTTCTGCGCCCGCTGCCGGTTCCGCTTCGCCTTCCCCTTGGCGGCACCGGTCGCTGCGGGGGCGGGATCAGCCGATGCGGTTGGGCGGTGCGGCGACGGCTCTATATCAGACAACCCATACGATTTCGTACTGAAATCGGGATCGTAATGGGTGTTGTCGCCGAACGAACGATAATCGCCGGGTTCTGTACCCGGCCAATGCGCCTCTCCACTAAACGTAGGGCTATTGGGGCTTGAATCCATTTCATAGTAATTATGTAAATGTAAGTTTCGAAGATGAAATCGTGTGAAATGAAATGTTACAAATGAACGCTATTTATAAAAAAACGAAACCGCGTGCCATCGTCCGCGGCCTTCACAATGGGGCGGACGATGTCGCGGACGATGGCCTTCGTCCGCGACCATCGTCCGCGACGTCCGCAATGGAGCGGACGATGGCGCGGACGATGGCCATCGTCCGCGGTTTAAGTCGCGCCCGAAGCATAGGCCGCGACTATCGTCCGCGGCCTATGCCACACACCCACAGTGGGAGCGGACGATGCGCGCCATCGGGCGTGCCAACGTCCGCCCATTGCAGATGGCCTTATAGTTAAGTTCACTAATAAACTCTATTTTTGGTTATGGGTGTATTTTATTTTATTTTGAGGCCATTTGGGTATGGGTTTTAGTAATAGCACATTGCAAAACTATTCGGGCCAAATGGAGTGAAAATAGATTGTAAATAAACTAAAATTGGATTGTAGTAATATTAGACACAACGGTATTGTTCGGTTTCCTAGATAAAATAGTAGTATCAAGATATAATCCAGAATTGAGTTATTAGTTTTGGGGTGTTCGGCTTGCAAGATTGTATCATGAGATCAAATTTGTAGTATGTTTGGTTCATTATATTCAATCTCACAACTCAATTCTAGATGAATAATTAGTCATAGCTAACCTCCTATGACTAAATTAATCTCACAAATCAATCATAGATCATATATTGGTACTCCCTCCATCCCAATTAAGTTGAGTCATTTACTTTTATGACAAAAAATAAAACATCCAATCAATCTTACTTTATTTCATTACTTCCTTTACTCTCTCTCTCTTTATCTCTCCTATTTTATTCATTTTCTCATACTTTTTCAACACAATTTCTTAATCTTTGTGCTTAAAAGTTTTGTGTCAACTTAATTAAGACAAAGGAAATATTATTTTATCTTGGAAACCGAATACTACAATTACAAATTGACGACCTAATTTGTATGGCTCAAGACTAAGTTCGATATAATCAATGTGCAACAACGCATAATCTAATGATCCACAACCACAAACAATTCACATGCAAAAAATAAAAATTATGTGTTGAGACAACAAAAACAACATGATGTTGTTGGTGGTGGACCTTAGTCCAGAATATCGCACATGTGTTAGAGTCTTGAAACTTGAGAGAAATTGAAATTGTGTCACTTCACTAATAAATCCATAAATAGTTACAAATTTCAAATCCCACAGTCACCACCCACTCAATTTTATTGATATTAGGTCAAATACCAAATATAAGAACTTCGAATTATTCTATTTTTTCACATGATTGTCAATTTTGAACGAAATAATAACATAACACAAGACATGATATAGCTAATAGTAAGCCTGATTACACGACCAAATGAAACAACAAAAGTATCAAACAATAAAGTTGTAGCAACAATTATCAAAGACAAAGTTACAAGCATTTACTAATGAGGTGAAAAACATGTTTCCGGTTCTTCCTTGCAAACAAGATATGCTGAATGGTTTTTGGTTCTTTCATGCAAAAAACACACATCATAAGCAAATTTCACTTGAAAAAAACCATTCTTTAGTATTTAAGCCTTCTTTGGTGGGGCCAAATTCAATTTAACTAAAACTATTAAAGTTCACATACAATAATAGTCTTAAACCATTTTAAGTACATGTCACATTCTCCACCAAACTAAGTGATGCCACTCTTCTTGCTTTCATTCTTCAATTATTTCATCCCAAGTCATGATTTGAATGACATTCAATATCTCAAATACATCAATCACAAAGAGAGTGACAGCATAAAGCAATTCAACTTTTTTTTTCAAACTTGAGACCCTACCCTGAATCAGGTCACGTATGCGTGGCATCGTCCGTGCCCTTATCCGCGGCATCAGGCACCACTGTGGGCTTGGCGGACGATGGGTACGGACGATAGGCCATCGTCCGCGGCATCGGGCACCATTGTGAGCTCGGTGGACGATGGGCACGGACGATGTTACGCGTTTTTATTTTTTTTTTAAATGTTAAATTCGAAAATTCGGGCATCATCGTCCGGTGGACCTCAACCGGACGTACACGGAGGAAGAGAGTTCCGGCACACCGATGTCCTCCTGGCGTCCCATAGGTGTCAAGGCTGCGAAGAACAAGGGGAAGGCGACGGCGACATCATCCTCGACCGCCGCCACCCCATCGCCGATCCCGATCCCGACCCCGACCCCGACGGCCACCGCGTATGAGTTGTTGGCAACAGCTTCGATGGCAAAGACCTTGTTGCAGACGCACAAGGCCCTCGCGAAGTGTACGGACCTCGCCCAAGCCGAATATCTCCGGGGGTTGATCGATGAGCTGCGCCGGAAGTTGGGAATTGCGTAGATTAGCCAACTTGAATCGTGTAACTTTTATTTAATCAATGCAGTCTTCGCCGGTTTTTAGCTACTCGTGTTTTTTAATTAGTTTGCATTAAATATTTGAAAATATTTAAATTAATTAACTAAACAATAGTAAAACATATAGGGCGTGCCATAGAGCGCGCGCCTTAGGGCGCCACACTGCAGGTGAGAGGTAGGAGGATAAAAATGATGACGTGACGGAGCATAGGGCGCGCCTTAGAGCGCCCCATTGCTAATGCTCCAATTACAAAACATACTCCAAATTTTATTGTCCATATTCAATGATCTGGATTCTAGAGAGAGAGAGATGTTAACCTGTACAAACTAGACATCACAGAAAGAAGATGAAAGATTGCATTACAAACATATAAGCTGATCCTGGTGAGCCAAACCAGCCTCCATTACAGCCAACAGGCAAAGCTTCGATTCACTAAGAAAAAACACAGAGACGGGGGCAGGAACGAGGAGAACGGAAAATAAGCTATACAAATACAGATCATTCACAAGACTTGTCTGGCCCCATCAGGCAATTCGATTCCCATACCATAAACTTGCACGTCTGCACGACCAGCCTCTCCTGGCCGGTCGTGAAACTTCCACCCACCCCTCTAGCCTGCGTTTCAACTATGTCGACCCCACCAACTAGTTTCAGGACCCAATCTTCGTTACGTCCCTGCTTGATCGGTTGTATTTCATGTGGCTCTTGACGAGCTGGCCAGCTGAAATGGCGGACAATAGTGAGAGCTCTCCTGCCAAGACAGCGCCACCTACAATGGTGGCCAGGAGCCGGGCATTTGATCCGGGAGACTCTTTATTCGCGCCCTTTACACCAAGAAGGTTTAGGCAAGCAGATTGTGATGCTAGTTGAGTTCCTCCCCCGACAGTTCCAACCTATAACACGCCACACGGTCACAGTTGCTTTCAAAACCCTCAAAACTATGATATACGTAGTTAGCAATATATGATGCATAGTAAGATCTTGTATACCTCAATGGATGGCATTGTCACTGATATATGAAGATCCTTGCCGCCATTAATAGCCTCCATCATCGTAATGCAGTGGGAACTTTCTATGTTTTGAGCCGGGTCCTGCCCAGTGGCGATAAATATTGCAGAGACTATGTTTGCAGCATGTGCGTTGAAGCCACCAAGAGCGCCAGCAACAGCAGAACCGGTGAGGTTCTTGAGCATGTTGAGCTCGACAAGGGAGGGTACAGTTGTTTTCAGTACCTTCGACACCACATCACAGGTGATGACAGCCTCACATACAACTGATTTACCACGCCCTTCAATCCAGTTAACTGCAGATGGTTTTTTGTCGGAACAGTAATTTCCTGCACAGAGCAAGGCAAATTATACTCAGGTATATGCAAAACAAGGCAGTACCAATGAAAAACATGGTCCCCCCTGAAAAGCATACAGCCAACACAATCAAATTGAAAGACAAACTGAAACTCTCAAATACGACAACAATTGTTTGTTTAACACAGCCATAGATGAATAATGACACGAAGCTAGTGCTCATTGGATAGCACACTCACCAGAAATGCCAATGACATCCATATCTGGGAAATCATTCTGGAGGAAGTCCAAAACATTTTGAACCCCTTTCGAAACCATGTTCATTCCCATGGCATCACCCGTGCTGCAACTGAATCTTATGTACAGATTCTTCCCAGCAATTGCACATTGAATGTTTTGGAGTCTCGCAAATCTACTCGACCTGGCCATACATAGAGGATACACATTTTCATTATAAGAGCCTTTAAATCTTGATCTTAAAAACTCAAAATATGAAGAAATTTATCCTGCAGGAAAAATTCACCCATGTAAAGATAAAAAGTTAAATTAGATTGTTTCTCAAAATCCCCAATCCTCATCTTGAAACACATTTTCAATCCACATCAAAATTTATAAAAAATAAATCCCTGATTTATAAGATGCAACCTCAATCACCAAACACCAAACACATCAAAATAGCTTTAATTCACAAAGAAATTGACAATCTGTCTGTTTCTGAAATTGACATGAAATCTCAGAAGCCCTAATTTTCAGAAGATGCAACATCAAACATCAATCACATCAAAATTGCTGATAGAATGATAGTTCCATACTTGAGAGTCAATTTCAACCAATTAATAAAGAGAAACACAAGAGATTACATAGCATCTGCATTCCCAACCATATCTCAGCAGCATGAAGACAAAAAAAGAGGCAAAAATCTGAAATCCTCACTTACTTATTGAAAACGAGCGACAGAGCATCAAAATGGAGAGGATCTTCGAGGAAGAACTTCAGCTCCGTCGCTCTCTTCGCCGACGCAAACCTAACAACCGGAGCTCTGGTCATCGCGTCCCGCAGCAGCACGCACGTCGCACCTCCGGAGGCGTAGATCGCCTTGCATCCCCTGTTCGTGCTCGCAACGAGGCACCCCTCCGTCGTCGCCATCGGCACCGAGTACTCGCAGCCGTTAAGCAGCAGCGGCCCCGCGATCCCCACCGGAATCTGCACGTATCCCACCGGCATCTCGCAGCATTGCCCTAGAATCGAGTCGTAATCGAATCCTTCCACGGGCAAACCTTCCAATCCCCTCCCCACCAGCCTCTGCACCGCCTCTCGCCGAATCCTCGCCGCCCTAAGGCAGTCCCCTAGCCTCGATTCAAGCGAATACAAGGGGATTTCACCGGAAACGACACCGTCTACGATTTCCTCATCGCCCTGCGGAAGCTCCACAGCCGCAATCGGCTTCCGATCCTCGTGGAGGATGAACTGCTGGTGCTCTTCCGGCTTGGAGATGAACGATTGCACGAAGTCGATTCCGAAGAAGCATAGGAGGTAAATGAAGGAGGCGATTAGGCAGAGGATTGCGGCGATCTCGGAGAAGGTGAGGATGTGCAGCGGCGTGGAATTGCGGATCTTATCGCCCCAGCGGTGGAGGAGGAAGTAGGCGACGGAGAAGAAGAGCGTGAAGAAGAAGCCGTTGGTGAGGTAGAGGGGTAATGGTAGGGCATCGGAGGCTTTTGGGGATGAGGGGTGGTCATCGACGGCGGATGATTTGGAGGCAGATTTTAGAGGAGGAGGCTGAGAAGGCTTTGCTGGCCTCCGGCGGACGTCCATGAGTACCGCGGCGGAGACGGAGACGGAGACGGAGACGGCGGCGGCGGCGGCGGCGGCGGCGGAGAGAGAAAGGAGGGAAGCAGCGATGATTCCGGAGGGTTGGTTTCTTTATAGTGAAGAATTACTAATAAATATTCAAATTTTTAACTAAATTTGTCTTTTTTTATTTTCTATTTTCTCGTCTTTTGCTTACTACACACATTCTTTTTTGGTTTTCAGGATTAAGTCTGACAAAGTAATCTGATTACTTAAATTTTAAAATTATACATTTGTTTAAGTTTTTAATTAAATTGGAAAAGTAATCAGAGTCCCAAGACTAGGAAAGTTAGTATAATTCTCTAGGATTATAAATCCTAACTTTTCTTATGTATTCTTTTTCCAAATCTTAGGATTTTTACATATTTAATGCAATATAAGTATAGTTTTTTTATTATTATTATTATTATTATTATTATTATTATTATTATTATTATTATTATTATTATTATTATTAATTACAATGTATAAAAAAATATTTCAAATTACAAACCATACTTAATTATGGTATAATAAATAAATATAATTAAAATTATCATAATTATATCTATATTATTATAATATTTATATATATTTATTATTATCGTAATAATAATTAATAGTTTATTAAATAATTAAAATATAATTGTATAATACAATTATAAATAATAAATAATTATTATTATTTTATAAGTTAATAATTAATCAATAAAGTCATACTGAAATTTTAAATTATAAAATTTATTTAATTATAATATCCATAAATATATATAATTATAATTATAATAATCATATTTATTATTATAATCATTTATGATTATAATACTCCATGTAACTATAATTGCAATTATATTATTATATAGTATGATGGATAATCCATATTTAAACTAATAAATATAATACTATAATTATTATCATTTGTAATTAATAATTTATTAAAAACTCTATATTATTATTCTTTTTAGAAATAAAATTAATAATAAGTAGGAGTATAATTTTAGTTTGGTGTTTAAATCAAATATAAAATTTAAAATTTTGATATTTTCCAAATATAGGAAAGTAAAGTTATTAGGAATCATATTCTCGGGATTCATTTTCCAAAGAATAATTTTCCTTGTCAATTTTACTTTCGTGTCAACCGATGTAAGTATTGACTATTGATTAGTGTGTTAATTGCTGAAAATAATAAAGGGAGGAAAATTGTGTTTCTCTTTTTCCTGAAAACGTATCATTCTCAATTTAGGTAAAAAAAATTATGCATTCAATTTAGAAATCCATATAGGTCTTTGAATATGAAGACGGCATATGGTGTCGATGCATATTTATTTGAAATAAACAATTTTAATTGTTTATTTCAATAGGACTTTATATAATTTTTTCATTTTAGTAAGTCTTTGTACTTTTATATTCGGTATGAAGTATTCTAATCATTGTTTAATGGAACCGTTAACTTTTCCGTTATAAAATAAAACATCATATGTTAATTATTTAAATATATTCTACCTAATATCCTAGTTGGAAAATATGAACATAACATAAATATAAAAAAAAAGATAAAAATAAAAAATAAAAAAACTAAAGGATTCCAAATAGTTAAAAGAAATTTATTGTTTGATTATTTGAAGTTCGAATATTAATTTGTTTGGAACCAAATACTATAAATTAATATACAAACTTCAAATAATCAAACAACAAATTTCTTTTAAAGATTTGAAATATTTCTTTAGTTTTTTCTGTTTTTGTTTTTTGTTTTTATCTTTTCTTTTTATATTTATGTCATGTTCATATTTTCCAACTAGGATATTAAGTGGAATATATTTAAATAATTAATATATGATGTGTTATTTTATAACGGAAAAGTTAACGGTTCCGTCAAATAAGAATTGGAATATATCTAATATAAAAGTACAAGGGGTTTGCATTCGAGTTTCTGTTCGGTTTTTTTGCCAAAACCGAATTTAGTTCAAAATTCAAACCGAACCGAACCCGAAAAATCGAAAAACTGAAAACCGAACTTAAAAACTGAAAAAACCCGAACATAACCGAAAAAATCGAAAAAACCGAAAAAAATATTATATATATATATATATGTATATGTGTGTAATTTATTTTATTTTATATATACTAATAGAGAATATATATAAAATTAGCCCGAACTGGCGCCTGGCGAGCTGTCGCGCGAGCCGTCCCTCCGGGACGAGATGCTCGGCGAGACGGGACCGGGACCGGGACGGAAGGCTGCAACGCTGTCTCGCGGCCGTCTCGTCTCTCCGAGACGCCCGCGAGATGCGTTGCGGATGCTCTAATGTGAACCGACGTGATGCATGTGACTTGATTATCAAATACCATCAAATATTAATGATAAATTGCAAATTTGCTAGAATGCGAATAGGCTGCTTACATATATTTCACTCACACCTACTTTTTAAAACCTATTTAAGAAAAAAAAATTAAAAAAAATTGAAGTTTTTTTAGCCTGCTTTTGTTGCGTGGGATTAACTTTGGCAGTTTTCATTTTCAGAAAATATGAAATACTAGTAGTTTTTGTTACATGGGCATCTTTAATCATACAAACTTTATCAAGTGTTGTCCTGTCCAATCAATTTTATTAATTTGTCAATTTTACATTCAATTGAATTATGTGGAATTAAAGCTTATTGAAAAAGTTTAAGTTTTGTAGAAATGTAGAAAGGTTGCCACAAATGTTTCATTGAAAACATTTATTTTCCGACAAAGTAGTACGTGAGATGTTGTCTTAATGTGAGATATTGCAAGCTGCATGATGTTATTGAGCCAGCTAGTTAACCTCTGTCTATCTCAATCTCAAATCTCAATCTCTATATATAGAGGGAAACATTCAAAATAAAGTTTTTCTTATTGTAAAAATTAATAAGCTAATTTCAATTATTAAAAAAATAAAATTCATGACTCGTACATCTTTGTTGGTGGATGAATAATGCAGACCGATGTCCAATCTTGGAGGTGAATTTTTATTTTTTCAGTATAGTTAAAATTTACTATGTATATATGTTAAGGACCTAAATCCTTAACGTCGATTTTCACACAAAATCAAGAAACGAGATGTCGTCGTTGTCGAGCGTCCAACGTTGGGTCGTGACTTGGACGGCAAAAAGGGGCGGTTGAGCGCGAGATCAGCCTCGTCGACAACCTTAGGAGATGTTTCTTGTTTGCTACTCAATTGAGCCAAAAGAATGATAATTTCATATCTTGATTGAATGAATAAAGTGATAACAATAACTCCTATTTATAATGCTACTGACTTAATGAACAAGAAAACAAAGATATAGAAAAAAGATATGCAAATCCCTAATATATCTAAATTAAATAATAATAGTATAAGACTCGTATCAATATAACTACTTTACTAACATATTATCCTATTCTCATAACAACAAGATTGTATTATATATGTGTGTAAGAGAGAGATAGAAGTTACACGCATCATATGCGAACACATTATTATTACTGCTTTTACTTATATCACAAAAATAATGTCACGTAGTTTGTAAATTCAATGAACTTTGTCACGGTTTAATGTATAATAAAATATGAAAATGTCCATTTGGATACACTAAAAGAGAAATGAAATTAAAAATAAAAGTGAAACACACTTACATAAACTAAACGATAATGATATATGTCTATACAGAGATACTTGTTAATGGTGTACTCACATCTTTTGTACAATTATTTAAGTAAACTTTTTCTTGCTTAATGTGTTTACAAATTCAAAACACTATAAACTTTAGCTTAGAATCCAAAGTTTATTACTACTATTAGTATTTACTTTTTATTCAAAATTTGTATAATTGAGTTTTTAACTCACATGAATCTCGAACATATATATATGTATTAAGTATTAAATATCAGAAAAAGAAAAACTCAACAAATAATTTCGATTTTTGCAATATGATATTTAGAATGAAGGTAGTCAATTATATTATATTTTTATAATTGATTTATGATATATATTAAACATGAAATATAATTATATAACAAATTATGGCTAAGACTGTATGCCAAAAAAAAATTCTCGATTATTAAATTGTATATCATCCAAAAACTTCAAGTTCAGCTTCATTCAACTTCAATTTCTACATATATTATCAAAACTTCAATTTGGACATTTGCCTTACTTTTTTTATATCAACGCCATACTTAAAAATTCTATACTTTGAACATCAATATATACATATATATAATAATGTAGTTTATCACAACCATCCAATCTAAGGATCCAATACACAATTCTCTATAGTTTTATTTTTATTTTGGATAATAATGCATATTTTCAGTACATATTGTCATGATCTTTTTTGTGGTCGTTATGTAAATAGCTTATGGTGGTAGGTAAAGATGTCACAAATCTTATCTTTTAAGTATATAAATTTACACATTACCATTACTAACATACTACAATCCACGTATCCGATTTATAATGGACTCGTTTCAGATTTTATTTTGTAAAAAAACAATTATTAGATTCCAATTATATTTGAATAACTCGACATTTGAAAGTAAAATCACACAATCTATTATTTCTAGTAAGCTACGTTTGAAGAAGAATACAAGCAATTATTCATTGTAAATTTGTTATATATAAAGATGTTTTGAAACTCTCCTTTTACCGACGTTGAATTCAATGCTAATTATCTAATTATTTTATTTTTTTCACATATGAAATACATGCAAACGCTTTTTAATTATAATGCACAGTGGTAAATTCCAATTCCAGTTTCTCGAGTTCTCTTAGCACCATAGATAAAGTGCTTGCAAGATAGTTGGAATGTTATTAATAAAACAAAATTTTATTTTAATAATTTAACCATGGAAAGTTGATCCAATCATTACATATATAATTGTTTTCAGTAGTTTAGGATCACCTATATTTTAATTAACTATTTATAGGTTTACTTGTTTCAGTGTGATCCATCGATGATGCTCGACAAAATAAATCATCTTAATTTTTTGTCTTAATATTAGTCAATTATATTTGCTTTTTTTTTTTACTTCCATATTCAAGGTAATTTCCATACAATTGACAAAATTCGTGGAAATCATTGATTATGATTAATAGAGGACTAAACAAGAGGAATTACATACCTAAAAGATTAGCTTTAGATGTGGCAATTTTCGTTGGGCTTTAAAACAGTTTTATGGGTCCAATACATTATAATCTACATGGGCCTAACAGCCCAACTTTGTACGGAAAAAAATATTCCAAAAATATTGCCACTATTCATAACCCAGTTTTTTTTTTTCCCATTCACAATAATTAGTAAATTTATATAGTTTGATAATATGGTCTAACAAATTTCTCACTCTCTTTACTTTTTTTTATCAACCTTTAATTAACAATATTGCAATTGTTTTTTACTTGCTATTATTCTACTAATTTGATTATTAGTATTAGCGTGTGTACGTGTGTTGACATAGTCTTAAAGTGGCTGATAATAAACCAAAAAATATAGTCTTAAAGTGACTGATACCAAACTAAAAGTCTCGGATTCGAGTTTATCATTGAACAATTTTTATAATTTATATTTATTTATTAATAAAAAAATTTATTACTAGTGGACAAATGTCTTAGGAATATTATATCCGTTTCAACATAAGCTGATCCTTCTCTTTTATTGAGATATATAAAAAGAAAATAAACTAAATTAGTGAAGATATTAAATTGGATAAGTAAAGAATGAGTAAAATAGGAGGTATTAAAAAATAAAACTCCATTATTCTAATTTATTTTTTTACTGTAAATAGAATAACTAAAACAGAAATAAATTAAAGATGAATAGATGCGTTACTGTATCAGGTTAGCTGAAATCTCCTTCTCAATAAATAAATAACTCAATAAACAAACAAGCAAATAAAAGGTAGAGAATTCAAGATTGTTCGTGGACTTTCCTCCAAATTCAAGATTCACTTAACAAAATCGATAATAAAACAAATTAGGACTGTTTCGGCCTTTTCGTATTCAATCATGAAAGCATATTTTGGTCTGGCTCACGAAAAATTGTATTAAGTGAATTAAGTAAAAAAATAAAGTGAAAAATGAAAAAAAATATAAAGATGAAGAGAAAATAAAGTAAGAGAGAGTAAAGTAAGTGAGAAGAAATGTATTATTGACTTTTACCAAAAGAAAAAATTACTCTATTACTATGAAATGTATTAAAATGACAAAATGATTTTTTTATTATGAAATGGAGGAGTACTTATTTACGGATTACTGTGCATAATAATTGAACAACTCGCTCGGCTAAATATATCCTAAATTTCACAATTCAATTTATAACTTTATTGAACCATATAATAGTCATAAAATAAATCATTGAATCAATGCTAACAACAAAGAGAATTATGACAAAAAATACATAGTATAAAAAAATTTATATGGCGAAGAAGGTACCGTGTGATATCGAAGGGTGCCATGAACAGTGTAGCCCATTTCTTTATCTTTAATTTATTTTTAATCTTTTTGAAAAGGAAATGCTAAAAAAAACCTCCATTCTTTGTTTAATAACAGCTAACTAAAGTAAACACACCACTCCTCTGTTTTGGTGTCGAACATTTGATTTTAAAAGCAACTTGAATGAAACTAAACAGAAAAAAATTATAATCCTATAAAAACATAAAAAATCAACTAATCCTCAAAACCTCATTGGAGCCATCTAGAAGAAAATCCGCCACAACCTTCACCGGAGTCGTCGGACGGCAGCTGGTGGTCATCTAATGTAACGCCCGTACTTTTTAAGTACTAATTAAAATATGTCGTGAATTAGAGTTCAAACGTTGGTTCACGATGGCTTTGAGCCATGGAAAATAGAAGAGTTCTATAGTAAATAAATAAGTTTGGGCTTGATTTATTTACAACAAAATAAAACATTTTGGGCCCTATAATTTTTGGAAGTTTATTTAAAGTTTGGGCCCTCTTTTAATTTATTTGGGGCTTCTTAATTAAATTGGAAATATAAGGTGGGGGAAATAATTAAATCATTGGGCCGATAATTAGTAGTGACGAACTATTTAATTAATCCAGGAATATTTCGAAGGATGAATAATTTTGTCCTAAGTATGAAATAAATATAATCGTGAAGAGAAATAGTTGCGATAATTTAATTATACGCTTGTATAAATGATATGTATATGGTGAGATAATGGTGGTTTAAATGTTATGTCATGCCGTATTTTATGTTTTGAATTGCCTATCTGATTGTCTACTAGAATAATGTTCTACTAGACTTTGATGGTTAACGAATTCGGGTCTAACTAGGGTCTAAGCCCTACTTAGGCTAGTGCACTGATAGGGATCGTGAGCCGTCCTTTAGGTCGGCCGGTCCAGTGATCGAGTTTGTGGCCACATTCTCGTTTCACATGATGGTTCAGATATGGTACGTGATGGAGGATGACGATGATAATTGTCCGCGCGGACACCATTTTATTTATGGAAATGATCTTAGTGTTCTCGGCATTTTTAAAGTAAAACCCGAGTTTCACTCAACGATGGCTTGACATAACTTTATTGATAAAATATATTTTGGGCATGAGTTCACTGAGTGCATCAAGTACTCAGCCCCTGCATGTGTTTTCCCTATGTGCATGTTGAGCGTTGACAAGGACGGAGGATGTTGAGCATTTGGACAAGGACCGTATTCAATAAATGTTCCGGTTGCTATTGTGTCTTCATACATAGTAGTAGTCAACTCTCAAATGCTTCTGTTACTCTAAGTTTTAAAAACTCTTATGTTTCCATAATCTGTTGGACTATTTTCGTACAAACTTTGTTGCTTTCGTGATTGCAGACTATGATTTGTAATAAAGTTTCATCTTTTGGATCTATATGTCGAACCCCTTGATTGTTTCCCCCTTCTTCCCCGTTTCTTAATTCCCCCATTAGTCGCGACCCACCGTACTTTCTATCCTTAGGAAGTGCGGTCGTGACATCTCAACCCTCAACTCCACCCTTGACCCTTAGGCAAGCTTCCGCTGTGCTACGTCCCACGAGGTACCACCACCGCCTCCTGATGCGCCGTCCCAAAGCCGTGGTTGAATCCGGGGACGACGCAGTACTCGATGGCGGAGATGCTTTGGTAGGAGGCACAATATAAAGTAATGTCGACATCGCTGGAATTGAGAGGATATCTGAATTTGAGGTCGATGATGATGGAGGTATTAGGGTTTTAGAGGTTACTGAAATATTCTTGAATGTACAATTGTTGTATGTAGATATATATCGATATTATCGGTATACCGAAATATATCGAAAATCAATACTTATTGAATTATCGATACATACAATTTATACTAATTATAATAATAATATAATTTATTTTTTAAGATTAAAAGTTTAAAATATATAAATAGATATCCATTTAATTTCGATATATCGTTCAGAACGTTATACCGAAGTTCGGTACGATATACCGAAATTTCGATATGGTAACGGTATAGAAATTATCAATACCAAAATTTCGGTATATCGAAATCCGGTATACCCCAACTTTCGATATGATAACGATATGAAATTCTTTCATATCGATATTTTCGATACGATAACGATATAAGAATTTCGATACAATATACCGTATCGACCCAGCCCTAATTGTTTTCTTAAGTGTTGTTTCTTGGTCTTTTAATTTTTTGTAGGCATCAAAAATTGGCTGGTACTTCTGGTGCTGTCTAATTGTTAGGCTAAAATTGGCTGGTACTTTTGTGTAGACAGAAATAGCCAAAGACAGGATGTAGGAGCATCTTCAAGATCAAACGATAAGTATAGTGGTAAGTATTTTTCACTAATTTATAGTATATGAATTTTTATGTTATGGCTATGTTTGTGCTTCTAGTCTCATCCTAAAAACACTACAACTTTCCATGTATCGGTTTTTGCCTTTGCCGAGACATCCTTTGCCGTAGCCACTAATAACAATTTGCCATTGAGATGTTGTCTCAAACCCAACACAATTGATAAACATCCAAAACTCTAATATATGCGGCAAACTAACCCCTACCAACATACTTGAAGTTGAATGTAGATGATAAGATGTCGAACCTTCCTCGTAGACTAATAAACCCATAGTAGCCTCCAGCTCACCAACAAATGCAGTGACAATGCATCTTGACAAAGCAATATTGGAGAACATTTTTGCCATAGTCACCTGCATACACTTCATCTTCCCCTAAGTTTAGAATATTGAGCCAATAGCCTCAACAATGGTAGGTAGTGACTTTGCACTAGCTCATTGAAATTTCTGTCCCATACACTCACTTGCCACATTCTAACTAACATCAGGCAGTGATTTCCTTCTCTACAGGAAATGATCTTAGATTGGACAAGGATTTCGAGTAAGAAAAGGTTGCTTAGAGCATCCCCATCCGAGCTCTTGCCAACGAGCAAAGATGTGGGCCCAGACCCACTTTTACTCCCTGCTCTTAGGCAAGAGCACAACACCCACATCCGTGCTCTTCTGCAAGGACAAGCTCAAGGGTCCCACCATTCTATTATTCAATTTAAATAAAAACATTTTTACAAAATTAAAATGCATTAAAAATATCCGGAATACTATTACAAATTACAAAAAAACTAAAAATTACATAATTAAATTCCTAAAAATTAAAAAGTATATAATTAAAATCCTAAAAATTAAAAATTACATAATTAAATTCATAAAATTAAAAAAATCCACTACTCGTGGCCGAATTTCGCCCAAATGTGCTTGATTAGGTCTTCTTGTAGCTCAATATGGGCTCGGGTATCGCGCATTGTGTTCCTTGTTTCGATCCTCTCGCCCACCGTCGTATGCACACCTCGGTGTGGGGGAGACCTCGCGGTTGAGCTTCCGGCTTCATCCTCGTTGTAAAAGCTAGCCGCCATCGGTCCTTCGTCAGTTGTAATAATGTTGTGCAAGATAATACAAATGTATATGATGTCGGCGATATTTTTCACGTACCACAGCCGAGACGGGGCCTTCACAATGTTGAATCGGGCTTGAAGGACCCCAAAAGCTCTTGACACTGCCCAAAAAGAACCCGTCTCGGGTCTTGCGGGTTGCTGAGCGTCTTCACGAAAGTCGACCACCTTGGATAGATACCATCGGCGAGATAGTAACCCATGTGGTATGCATTTCCGTTGACGGTGAAGTCGATCGCCGGTGCTACACCATTCAAAACATCATTGAAGAGTGGTGAAGAATAGAACACGTTCAAGTCGTTGTTGGATCCAACAATACCAAAATATGCATGCCAAATCCATAGGCGGTAGTCGGCGACCGCTTCAAGGATAAGTGTTGGGCCGCCGCCTTTGTGGCCGCTTAAGTGTTGCCCCCTCCAAGCAGTTGGGCAATTCTTCCACCTCCAATGCATGCAGTCAATGCTACCAAGCATACCGAGAAAACCATGGACTGTTTCGTGAAGACGAAGCAACTGTTGGCAATCATCGGTGGTGGGTGCCCGAAGGAATTCCTCACCGAAAGCTGAACGAACGCCGTCGCAAAAATTTTTAAGGCAAAGGATTCCAGTTGACTCACCGACATGTAAATACTCGTCGAAGAGGTCAGCCATTTACCCAGTAGCAAGTTGTCGGATGGCACACGTACACTTCTGCAACGCCGAGAGATTTGCCGACCGGTTGCGTTTGTACTTGTTTGAAAGTATTCAACACAGGCGGATAATGTGTTGACAATATGCATAAACAAGCGTTTTGACAAGCGAAAACGTCGCCTAAAGTAATCTTCCGAAAATCGCTGCTGGTCAGAAAAATAGTCGGCAACGAGCCTTTCGTTGGCTCCCTCCCGGTCACGATGGATGTAGCGGCGAGTTGATCTAGTTGGTCGAGGAGGAGGAGCGGGGGTATTCGCGGTGACATAGGCTTCATAGGCTTCATAGGCGGCACAATATTGTTCATAGTATTCTTGCTCTTCGCGCTCCGCTTCCGCAATGAGATTGGTGAAATCTATTTGAGAAGGTTCGAGTGAGAGAGAAAGATATATATAAGTTGTATGAAAAAATATGAATGTGAGATGAATGAGAGATGATTTGATGTGAAAAATGGATGATGAATGTGTGTATTTATAGATGATTTTGGGAAAAAAATAAAATAAAAAAAAATCCAGAAAAACAGTAAAAAAACGGCCATATTTTTGGGAATATTATTTTTTAAATTTTTTGGTATTATTTTTGATTTAAAAAAAAAACAAAAAAATGAATTTCCAACGAAAATGTCGTTGGTCAATCAGAACGTGCCACGTCAGCTGCTCGCTGGCACAGACGTGCTCGATGCATCGAGCAGCGCCGCGCCAGCGGCAAGAGTGCAGCGGCGAGCAGACGTGTGTCCGTCTCCGCTGCGGATGCTCTTACTTAGACATATTGAATGCTTTATCTCCCAGCTCATCTGATGAGTCCGTGTCCACATTCGTACTCTTGCGGAAGAGCACGAATGTAGATGCTCTTATCCACCTTCAACTAATTTGATATTAAAATTGTATTATCCAATATTAAAACTATTAGTAGGGCATATTTGATATTAAAATTGTATTATCCAATATTAAAACTATTAGTAGGGCATAAATTATATTTGACGTTTTTCTTTCAGTCACATAAATTAATAAATGAGTATCTACTGAGTTGAATATAAAAACAATGAAAATAAATGAAGAGAGAATAATAATACTAGTAATTAAAGAGGATAAGGTAGATATTGAATAAAATACTACTACTTCATATGTTAAAAAATAATTTTATACTTGGACAACCTAAAAGTAATTTCGGTAAAAAAAAAAACCTAAAAGTAATTTCGGCAAATAGACCAAAATAAAATACAATTATTTTCTATGTAAAGAAAGAAATAGGAACTAAATGAATTGATTTTTTTGAAACAAGTCAAACCACTTAAATAAGTAGATAAATAAATTTTAGGAATGGACACTAAAATGGACTATATTTTCAAAAAAATAAATAAAATTAAAGATGAATAAATAAATTAATGAAAGTTGGAAAATTCATTAAATAATTATTCAGCGGCGGTGCTACTAAATAAACCCTGCATAAAGAAATGGCGGAGAAAGATAAGACTGTTTGTGTCACCGGCGCCGGAGGCTTCGTAGGTTCATGGCTCGTTAAACTTCTTCTCTATAAAGGCTACACTGTTCACGGCACCCTCCGAAATCCTGGTAATTCTCTCTCTCTATATATATATATATATAAATTGTATGTATTTTTTTGTTACAATTCTCTTCATTGCTAACATTGATTCAATGAATTAGTTTTGAATCGATTATTATACAGTAAATATTATTTGGTTCAGTGATTGAATTGTGAAATTTAGGGTATATTTAGCTTAGCTGATTTCAATTATAGCCCTATGAAAAAAATTTAATGATTGAAACATAAAGAGGTTGAATTAGTCTTTATTTGCTAGCTGTATATGGAATTTGTCTCTTGATTAAATAAACCCCCAAAACTGACATGTTTGACTTCGAGTAAATTGTTTTATCATCGATATTTAGGTGATTTCATTGTTTACTTTGATGTATTGGATAATTTTGAGCTGGTATTATGATCTTCTGATCCTTCAAATGCTCAATCATATGTTGTGTTAAACGTGGATTTCTATGTGTAACGTCGCAGGGGATGAGAAATACGCGTATTTGAGGAAACCCGACGATACAGCTGAAAGGCTGAAGCTCTTTAAGGCAGATTTGCTCGATTTCGACTCCATTCTTGCAGCGGTTAAAGGGTGTGTCGGGGTTTTCCACGTTGCCTGCCCCGTCCCATCGAGCTCCGTTCCGAATCCAGAGGCACGTGATGCGTTATCCCTCACTCGATATGACAGATAGATAGAAATAATCCGGGCTAATGTATTATTTATAGAAATGTATAATGTGTT
The DNA here is from genome assembly GCF_004379255.2 of Salvia splendens. Classification (NCBI taxonomy): domain Eukaryota; kingdom Viridiplantae; phylum Streptophyta; class Magnoliopsida; order Lamiales; family Lamiaceae; genus Salvia; species Salvia splendens. The sequence continues at coordinate 41,636,774 of NC_056033.1, read as the reverse complement.
GTGTTGCATAACTGTGTGTAGGTGGAATTAGTTCAGCCTGCACTAAATGGCACTCTCAATGTCCTAAAAGCATGCTCCGAAGCAAAAATTGGGCGTGTTGTGGTTGTATCTTCGATTGCTGCAGTTTTCATGATCCCGGATTGGCCCCAGGATCAGGTGATGGACGAGAATTGTTGGTCGGATAAGGAGCACTGCATGAAGACTAATGTAATACTTACTAATATTTGTAATCCTAACGTCGGCCTTAAATGATTTTGTTGAAATATCGCTGACTTGATTTCTTGATGATCTCTGAGACAGAATTGGTATTGCTATTCGAAAACAGTGGCTGAAGCCGAGGCTTGGGAATACGCGAAGAAGAACGGGCTTAGTGTTGTCACCGTGTGTCCAAGCCTCGTGCTGGGGCCGTTGCTGCAGGAGAATGCAAATTCCAGCAGTTTGGTTCTTATTAAGCTTCTGAAAGGTGCTGTTTCAATTCTGTCTATTTAATTTTCCTAAAACATCGCCACTTTTGCACATTATCTATAGTTATAGGCCTTGCTCTTCTGATTAACCGTGTGTTTCACTCTAGTATTAAGTAAATCAATACTATACTTTATGCTACGCACTTCATTCATGATGATGTTTCAAACTATGATATAGAAATTGGTACCCTTTTCGTCATTTTCTCGTTCCACAACACTTATAGGACATTTTCTTAGTCACACTTAGAATAACTCTCATAAATTTGCACAACATTTGTCCCGTTTCGTTGGAGCACAATTACTTAGGAAAAGGTTGATTATGAGGGATATGGTTCATGAACATTTCCACTTGATTGAAAATAGGAAATTCAGACGGAGGGAGTATCATATATCAGATCTTGGCTCTATCTTAGATGAAGCATACTTGAGTTGTTTATTGTAATGACCACTGGTATACTACGCGCTTAGGTCTTGTTATCCGATCATAACATGAAGTGCCTTCCCCTCGTTTCAGAATGCTATAAGGAAATTGAAAACAACCTTCGGAAGCTGGTAGATGTGCGCGATGTGGCCGAGGCCTTACTACTAGTATACGAGAAACCTGAAGCTGAGGGCAGATACATATGCTTGGGTCACTTTATCACGAACTGGGAATTGGTGGATATGCTCAAGACATTTTATCCCAACTACGGCTATCCACAAAGGTAATTATCTTCGTGTAACAAGGTTCTTATTTGAACGGTCTCCCTATGCGTATACATAAATATCTTCCTTGTACATTTCAGATTTAAAGATGGGAAAGATCAGTTGAAAATCAGTTCAGAGAAGCTGCAAAAACTGGGTTGGAAACCTAGGCCATTGAGAGAAACTATTGTGGATTCTGTCGAGAGTTGCAAAAAGTTTGGCATCCTTTGGTCATGAAGTGCACCTTATGCTTCAATCGTTGTACCTAAGAACCTTTGCATGTAAATTATAGTATGTTTTAAATTAAATAATGCAGATCCAATGTTTATTGTTTTTGTTGGTTTTAAGAATGTGATGTTTTATGGCTAACCTTGTTTAACTTATTTTTAGCAACACTTGAAAAATAGTACTCCCTCTGTCCCATAGGAAGAGTCGGTCCTGTTTTGCCGTTTCGGTCCGTCCCACAATAAGAGTTTTATTTCACTCGAACTCGAGACCTCCAGGATGGACGCGGTATCCAGCACCCTTTACCGCTAGGCCAAGGGGCTTGGATTGTATATAAGTGAGACTTATAATACACTAATTTATTCAAATAATTTTTCTTTATCTTTCTTAAAATTCGTGTTATAACTAAATAGGACTCTTAATTCGAGACGAATGAAGTATGACATTTGGACATAGTTTAATAGGAGTATCTTATTTTGACATTTTAGGATATCTGTCATTTGCAATCAAATTAAAATTATTGTTTTTGTCTGATTTATCAAATCAATTATGATTTGCTTCAACATGGTTTAATGACTTGTTTATGTGTGACTACCAAATGCTAATCAAAATAGCGTAACATTTGAAATGATACTATTGTATTATACTTCCTTCGTTCCCAATAAGAGTGAATATTTAGTTCAGCACGGATTTTAATACATAATTAGCAAAGTAGTAAAAAGAAAAATTGTTAGTGAAGAAAAAAGTTTTTAAAATTAAAATATTCATATAGGACGAATTAAAAAGAACATTGTTCATACTAGGGGTGACAAAATGGGTCGCGGGTAATGGATAATTCCCATCTCGATCCGCTACCCGGTGGGTATCAGTTATCCGCTACCCGCCGATAATGGGAAACATGGTGGGATCGGGTAGTGTGTTTTAGAGTTTTGCGGGTAGCGGATATACCCACTACACGCGCGGGTATACCTGTTAGTCCTGATAACACCCGTTATTATTAGTATTAGTCATATACCATCTTTTGATACTCCACCCGTTCCATATTAATAGATGTGTTTTAAATAGTTAAATTGGAGAAAAAAATAGTTAAATAATAATAGTCATATACGCACTCATTTTGAAAAAAATAAAATAAATAGTTAAAATGGAGAAAAAATAAATTAGAGAGATAATAATGTAGATAAGAGTATTTATATTATTATTTTTCCAAAATGAGTGAAGAAAATGAAATGTCTCTATTAAGGCGGAACAATGGGAGTACTTTATATAATCTAAAAGTTCTTTTGAAACATTTTTATATTCCAACAAACATACAATTGAAAACTCATCGGAACAAACTATAGAATGTATCCTCACTTTTATTCTCAATCTTAGTTTACCATTGATATTAATAAAGTAAATTATGGAACATTCACGGTTATTATAGTTTTCAAATTTTTTATTAGGATTTCGTGTAAGGTACGGGATACGGGTATCGGGTAATCCCTGTATCTCGCGGGGGCGGGTATTGAGACAACAAATTTGGCTAAAATTGGATACGGGTACCAGATTGATAGGGTGTGGGTACCAGCGGGTAACTCGTTTCGCCACCCCTAGTTCATACTACTTTTTAGAGACGGAGAGAGTACTAAATTAAATTATTTATTGAATTATGACTTATATTTAAAAAAGAACAAAATGAGAACGAGAAAACGATCATGAAAAGTGAGATGAAACAACTCTTTTGCTATGTACTAGTGTTGAGAGTGAAATGAGAAATGAATGTTGTCGACGCTACTAGGTCTACTAAAAATGATTAAAATAATTATCCAAATAAAATTTAAACACTTAAATTAAATTATATACGTGCCCAAATTTATTGGAAAATATTTATACATACAATAGTAAAAGTAGGTTCCCTTCAAAAAATATAAAACCTAGTTAAGTAATTGGGCTGGATTATTTTGAATTAAACTTCTTTTAATAATGTAATCCTACTCAAAATCCACAAATTTAGCCCATTAATTAATTAGAAAAAAATAACCTAGCTAACCACACAGGCGAGAGTATAATTCAGACTTACTCGCTGAGTCCAGTTGCCACCTGTCAAGTTGGCTCACTGCACCCGGCGCGTTAGATTCAAACAGAATGTTAGGTGTAGGGTAACAAGTTAAAACGACAGCGTAATGATGATTTTCCTCTCCTTTAATTTTTTTCGAAGAAAATATTATTTAAGCGCATTTATTTACGAATAGTTTTTCTCTGCAAAAACCCTAATTTATTTCCCTACTTACAATTACAAATCCTCGGAAATTCGTTGCCGCCTTGTTTCGCTATTGTTATTTTTCCGTTACCGCAGAAAAATTTCAAAATTTCTGGTGAGATAATGGTGAATTTTCTCTATTTTTCCTGATTTTTTCCGAAATTTGTTTGAATTTCTGGGTGCTATTTTATTCGTAACATGGTCGAAAATTTCGAATTTTGAGGAACTGTTTCTGTTTGCCGAGGTGTAATTTTAAGAGTTTTTTGGTATTTTTGCTCGATCCGTTTGTGAGTTTGGTGAATTGTGCTGAATTTCGGAGGTTTTATATCGAAAAAGCTGTTTCCGTTTTTTCTCAACTTGTTTCACTGTGTTTCTTTTATTTTAACTTGTTTCTTTTTTCAAATTTCAGTTTCGCGTTTCTAAATTTGACCTTTTTTTTTTCCTGTTTTTCCAAACAAATAGCTTTATTGATTTGAAAATTTACTGCACCACCTGTGCTTTAATTTCAATTGAATGTTATTGCTGGAAATGGCAATGGTTAGGGTTTCGAGCTTTAATTTAAAGCAGTTTTCTTCAACATCTAGTTCAGAATCTAATAATGATGATTTGCAATTTTATTCCTCAGTTAGTTTTGGAAATTTGGGGCTAAAATGTCTGCATCATTTGAACCGACGCCGCCGGCGATGGCAAATCGGGAGCCGTTCAGCATGAGCTCACCGCCGTCGATGGCCAATCGGGAGCAATTTAGCATGAGCTCACCACCGTCGCTGGTGATGAACCCGGCGACTTCGCAGCCGCAGCTGGACCAGCAAATGCACATGTCCTTTATGAACTCCGACGGCGGCGCATTCAGGCAAGTGGTAGGCTCTTCGCCACCGCCGTTTCAGCCTATTCCCGCTGGTGCCGCTTTGATAAGTCAATCCTCCACCGAACAGAAGAGGAAGAGGGGCCGGCCAAGGAAGTACGGTCCCGATGGCAGCATGAGCGCTCCATTGGGTTCGCCTAATGCTGTTATGCCGCAGCACGAGCAGCAGCTGAATTTCTCATCTCCAGCGGTTGCTCCTCAATCTACAGAGGGCGTTCCTCCGGGGATGGACGGTGCTGGCTCGCCCACGGCCAAGAAGTCCAGAGGCAGGCCCCGTGGTTCGAGGAATAAAGTAAAGCAGCACGGCCAAGTTTTAGGTAATTTGGACCTAAGTTTCTGTTATTTATAAATGTTGTGAAAAAAGTTATCATCTTTTCAATAAAATATTTATTTTGTATAGAAAAATTCAAGGGTATGACTGTCACCATGTGGGAGCATGTTTTCTATATGTGTATATATTATTTATATATACTAATTATATTATATGATAGATTCTGATTACATACTTGGACCACATCCTAACTTATTTGTGGCTCTGATATTTATTGTGATGTTTCTGTTTTTCTTCTTTCAGTTTATATTTGGTAGAATACGTAGATTATAGTAGTAATCACTCTCGATTTGCTGAATCTAAAACTGCAACCAAAATCCAGGATCTAAGATTCTAGTTTTAGGGAATTTTACCAGCATGCCCCTGTGTTCCAGCTAGAATTTTTCTTTCAATCTTATACTTATTCTATTGTGTCTGTGTTGAATTTTTCTAGCTTTCTGTATTGTTGCCGAATCGTTCTACATTTTTATATATCAGACATGCTTAGCGGAGATCTTATTGTAACTGGGAACAGACAATGTAGTTCTGCTGTCTTATTGGGGGTGATGTTTCCATTTGTTTTCTATTGGAGTATTATTTATCATTTTCCTATTTGAATTATACTAGTTCTTATTCATGTGGTCATTTTGTTAACTGCTTATTGAAATTTCTGCTTACAGGTTCAACCGGTATCAGTTTCGTACCACATGTTCTCAATGTGACTGCTGGAGAGGTTAAATATTTTCTTTCTGATTTATTGATTTGTTTTCTTGAGAATCCTTTCCCTCTTTATAGCTTCATTGTTTCCAATCAAAGTTTGCAATTAAACTAAACTGTTATATCCCTTTGCTGGTTGTGTAGCTTGGCAACCTTATACCCATAGCACATTTGGCATCTGTTGTCATTTCGGTCAGAGTTGGAGCTAGCATCAAGAGTGCCTATCAAATTCTCGAATGACGGATGCCATGATGTGCTTTGTGGTTCTGGAAGTCAAGCAGAATGGATTGAAATAGATCGTTTTGAAATAGTACTGAACTTGAGCATTACTTGTTACAGGACATCGCTTCGAAGATAATGGCAATATGCCAGAATGGACCAAGGGGAGTTTGTGTTCTCTCTGCCAACGGGACTGTATCTATGGTAACACTTGTTCAGCAAACATCATCTGGTGGAACTGCCACCTTTGAGGTAGTACTTTTCTTTCTTTTCCATATTTATGTGATCTGCATTCCATATTCTTCTGGATTTCTGTCCTAGAATTTATATTTCAAATTCAAAATGTGTCCACTGCTTCCTAAAGGTATCTTTAATCATGTGAAATGAATAACTTAAATTTCTTCACATGGATTTGCTTTTTAGCATCTATAATTGGTTTGTAAAACACCAACATTATCTGAATGAGTTTCTGATGCTTCATCCAGTTGTGCAAATCTAGATTAGACTCTGACTACTTTTTAGATGTTTTTTTAAAAATAAATGTTCTTGTTGAGGTAGTGTTGTTTAATTTCCTGGTTATAATTTACTTCTTGCACTTATAATCAAATTAGGGGTAAAAGTTGTCCAAATTAGTTCACTCTTCATTTAGACGCCATCATAACCGTTCTGCTTGAACTTTTCCCATGGCTGTTGCATTTATATCACTTGTAACTCCTCATCTTGAATAAGCATTTGGTGTTCTGTTCTTGGTTTAATTTTTCTTATTCCATCTGCATAGGGTCGGTTTGAAATTTTATCCCTCTCTGGATCATTCATACTGACTGAAGTTGCCGGTCAGAAAAGCAGAACCGGTGGGTTGAGTGTTACTTTAGCTCATCCTGACGGAAGCATTATGGGTGGGTGTGTCGCCGGTTTACTGGTTGCAGCATCCCCTGCTCAGGTCAGTCAGCTTACCCGAAAAAGTGCGTCCATTTTAATTTAAAGAAACCTGGTTCAATTGGTCTCCTTTCTCCAGATTATAGTGGGAAGTTTTATGCCCGACACTCAGAGGCAAGCCCCGACAAACTACGTGGAGCCTTCATCAGCTCCAAGACTGAACCAAGGGCAAGTTGGTGCTGGTGGTAGCAGCTCGCCATCACGAGGGACTCCCAGCGAATCCTCAGGTGGAGCGGCAAGTCCGCTGAATTTGAGCTCCGGCGCATACAATATCACACAGGGCATGTCAGGTATTCCATGGAAATAAGTAGTTGCAAAATGCTTCTGGAGATTATGTGACATTAGATTTGGTGTAATATTATTTTCTGATAGAGACTGAAACATGGGATTCCTTATTTAGTTTTTCGCAATGCTTTGCAGTAGAGCAGCTAGGTTCTTACCTCTTACCCAACTGATGATTCTTGATTTTCATTTGTTGCTGTAAAAACGCTTCTTAGTCGGCTCCTAGTTTAATCTTCTTCTTAATTTGGTCACAAATTTGTGCGTCGAAATACACCAACTTTCACCTAGTTTTCGATTTTTCACAATGTTGTCAGTTTCCGACGTATTGATGTCATCGTAGCTAGTTGAGGTGGCAAAGTTATGTCATCGATGATATTGACATTCAACTACTATATCGTTTAGTAAATATTTAAGACATCCATCTCAACATTAATTATGAAGGTAATTTCTTTTTTGTGAGAAAGCAAGTTGGTATGTTTAGAAGTAAAATTGTCACAATAGAATAACAATACATAGTAAATATACATACTAGTGTTATATTATGATTGTATATAAAAGTGCAATTTGCCAAAAATTTTATGAAATTTGAGAAAAATTTTGTAGAAAAACGTGCAGTATTGTTTAACACAAGAGTGATGAAATTCATTATGATCTTCCTGCTATCGTATGCCATACAATTTTAAAAAAAAAAGGTTCATCTTGAGATAATTATGAAGGAATTCGATCATGAACAAGTGATTTTTAAAATTGTGAGATAAACTAGCCAGAATGTAACCGAACTTTTTTTTTTGATAATTCATCCTATATAAAATGGATATTTGCTAAAAGTAATCAATTCATCATCATAGCTATTTAGGCAGTTTTCTCTTGTAATATGTGACATAAAACTGAAAAAACATACACTTTTCCAATCAACTAGTTTTATTCATTGAACATCACAACAACAATAACATCAAAGATAATGAGAAAAGAAAAAAAAAACAACACTTGGAAAAATATCAATCGATATCAATGGCTTTTGGTTGGGAATGAGGCCATTTTGTTGATACCACACATCCCTTCTGGCTTCCCATTGTTTCTCTTCATCCTTATAAATCCTTTCTCACCCCATTTCTCCCCCCACGAATTCTTCACGATCACATAGTCCAATCCTTTGCTCGTGCCATATCCAACGGCCGCGACTCCATGGTCGAGATCCGTCCCACAATGCCCGTCAAACACGCCCTGCAAAAAATCGAGGCACCCCATTTACTTCGATCGTCTGATTACTAAACATATCAAACTTTTTTTCCTCTCATAATAACGACTTATACAATTGAAATCAATACTTACCCCGTGGTAGAACTGGAAATCTCTCCCCGAAGCATCGATGGCCACGCTCAAGGGTTGGTTTGCAAGAGCTTTCAAGAAGCTATTTTCGTCGTTTCTTGGCACATCATGGTAGCCATCGATCGTCACAACTTCCGCCTCATCCTAAATTGAAATGTAACTAGCTAGCTTAGGAATGGGTCCAAAATAACATTCCAACTGTCGATAAATAGGTCAAAACTTACTCTGCTTTCTTGGCAAGTGCCTTCCTCCATGAGGTAAGGGTAGTCGTCTTCCTTATGGAGGCCGTTGTTGGAGACAATGAAAGCGAACGCGTAGTCCATTAGGCCTCCATTGCAACCATTGTTGTAGGCCGTGTCACAGTCGATGAGCTCTTGCTCGGACAACTCAGTTAAGTTTCCTGTCACAATTTGGTTGATCCCTTCTACTGCAGCCACAGTCGAAAACGCCCAACAACTTCCTGCATTGCATTATGATTGAGAATTTGAATTATTACGAAATAAATCAAATTTAAATAATCACACAATGTAATAAAAAATGTTATAAACGTACCACATTGACCCTGGTTCTTGACTCGTGTGACGGCTCCTTTCTTCCTCCAATCGGCGGATTTGGGTAAATCCACGAAATCCCTATACTTAAAATTCTCAAGAGACGCGTCTCTCTGGGGAATTTGGTCGGATTTGAGACCTAAAAACATTTTCTTGAACTCATCATGGCTCAAATCCGCAAACTCGTTCAACCCTAGCCAATAGTTGCTAACAACCTTATTTCTCTCATCAATGTGGTGTAAATTATCCTTAAATATCTCGAACCTATGCAACTTCTCTTCTATGGTTTTGTAAATCTTGCCATGCTTATCGAGCCAAGATTCGAAAAGATTGATGAGCTTGTCGATGCACGTGAGATCTTCGGGCTCATAGCCCACGATCGAGAGCTCACGTGCACAGGCTGTGGTGCCGGCATAGAATAGCACGAAAGCGGCTAGAATAAACAGCTTGGAACTTAGAGAAATAGCCATGTTTTGTTGCTAGAATTGGAATGAGAAGATGATGAGAAACAATGGAGATTCTTGAGAAATTTATACATGTAAAATAATTATATTTTATTACATATTGCTTTTGATTGAAGTAAGAAAGTATAAAAATAATGTTGGCTGACTATACCGAGACTTTAAGGTTAATTCTTTATGAACAGGCTTTAAATCAAAGCATGTGTGAAATTCTATGCTTTGATCAATAATCATCTGATGAAACACATGATGCTATTATTTGGTAAGCAAAGTTAATTTTAGTTAGCAATTTTAGGTATTTAGATATTTCGTCGAGGTTGGACAGAATCTTCTTCCCGGAGAGACAATGTGACGAGAGGGAAGAAAAGTGAAAAAGACACTATTTAGGTGCCGTAGTTGAGTCATTTTATTTTATTCTATATCCGATTTTACTTTCTCTCTAATTATCTACTGTATTTTTTAATTTCTTAGACTTTTTCTCCAATTATTGATTTTGTCTATCACTTATTTATTCTCATCCACTTAGTTCACTAAATACTCATCCATTAATCCTCTTACAAAAAAATGACTTAATTACGGTGAAACGGATAAAATATTACTCATATTATAATAAAACATCAAACATCAATATTTACAAAAAAAATCATACATAAATATAAATTAATCATACATCAATAAGTTTTTTTTATCAATCACTTCATTTTCCTTTCAATAGCATCAGCTTCTATTTGTGAAATATGGCTTCCGTCACCATCGCTGGCGGCGGTGGCGCCACCTCCTTGGAGGGAGAGTTGGCCTTGGGTCATCGTGGCGGCAGCGGTGTAACCTAACATCATTTTGTAGCTCTCCAAATCTGTACACTTGAGGTGAGGGCTGCTTTCTAATGGCAAATCCTTCATTTCGACCACTCTTTCATGTTCGTATTTGTGCTCGTGTTCGTGTTCGTGTTCATGATTTTCTTTCCTCAGCTGAAGTTGTCCTTCCATTTTCTTGATTTTGAAATTTAATTTCAGGTATTATTTTTTATTGGTAAAATTGATGAAGTTTGGAGATCAAATATTCACAAGTTGGCCGCATTTATAGATCCTATAAATCCGTGTGTTTCTTCCTTTAGAATTGGAAAGTACTTCATATTATATAAATAGGATTTCATTCATTTTGGAGATAAAAGCATATGAATTATGAGCAAAATATCACAATTTTTCTTGTAATAATGTCATGCTAACTTCCAATAATCTCACAAGTCTCAATATTTCGAGGCCTGGATATAGGATATACTGTCACGTGATGTATCCAGCCAATTACGATTATAGGATTGTAGAAATATTCTTCCTCTGTCTAATGCTTCTCGTTCTACTACCCTTGTTTCCTACTAAAATTCACAACCCTAGTATCATTATTGCTTTTGCCAGAAGTAGATAGCAAAATAAAACTAACTAAACAAAGAAATGAAATACAATAAATTCTGTCTATTGTTTCCACTTCCAAATTCTGTCATCTAGTAAATTCCAAAGCATGTGAGAAACACAGCATGTCAACGTTGAACCCTTATCCTTCACACAAACAACCAAAGCCAATTTCTGGCTCACAAACAACCATCAACTTATCATCACACCTCCACACATCTTTTCCAACCCAAAAACAAAATACAATGCCATAAATTCTCATAAACAAACCAACCATTTTCCTTTTAGAAAAAGAAAGAACAAGAAATCTCAGATCGAATCATGGCAGCAAACTATCCAACTTCGAGAAAGTCCAACACTCAGATCCTCCAGGAGTTGGAGGACCTGAGCGACTCCCTATACCAATCCCACATGGCATCCACAACCACACGGAGAACCGCCTCCCTAGTCCTCCCCCGAGAATCCGTCGTCCCTCCAATCTCGTCCAGCGAGACTGGACCGGACAAAGAAGACCTCAACCCTAAACCTCGGTCAAGGCGGATGTCCCTGTCCCCATGGCGGTCTAGGTCAAAGATGGACACGGAGGACATCCGCCCCAAAGACCCCATCAAGTCCCAAAAGAGCCTATTTAGCGACGAAACTCCCATTGCAACTGCCGCCACTACTCCCGAGAAAAAAGGCATTTGGAAGTGGAAGCCTATAAGAGCACTAACTCACATAGGCATGCAGAAGCTGAGCTGCCTATTCTCTGTCGAGGTCGTGGCAGCCCAGGGCCTCCCGACCTCGATGAATGGGCTCCGCCTCTGTGTCTGCGTCCGCAAAAAGGACACCAGAGACGGCGGGGTCCAGACCATGCCCTCCAGAGTCTCCCAGGGCGCTGCGGATTTCGAGGAGACCCTCTTCATCCGGAGCCACGTGTACTACACCCCGGCGGGAAGCGGGGCCCACATGAAGTTCGAGCCGCGGCCTTTCTTGATCTACGTGGCCGCGGTCGACGCCGGCGAGCTGGACTTTGGTAGGAAAACAGTTGACCTGAGTGGCTTGATTCAAGAGTCCATTGAGAAGAGCTTCGAAGGGACAAGAATCAGGCAATGGGACACCACCTTTAGCCTTTCTGGAAAGGCTAAAGGTGGTGAGCTGGTTTTGAAGCTAGGCTTCCAAATCATGGAAAAAGATGGAGTTGTTGGGATTTACTCCCAGGCAGAAGGCCAGAAGTCCGGGAAAACCCGGACCCACTCGCCTTCTTTTGCCAGGAAGCAGTCCAAGTCATCCTTCAGCGTGCCTAGCCCAAGGATGACTAGTCGGGGACTCCCCCAGTTAGGAGCCGGCTCGGAAATGGATGACTTGAATCTTGACGAGCCGGCTCCTCAAGCCACACCCCTGCCTTTGCCTCCCGCCCCAGCTAAAACAGACAACAACAATGACAACAACGATATCGAAATTATTGATTTTGAAGTGGAGGATAAGGGAGTTGAGATCCAAGATGAGGAAGAACAGAGTGAGGAGAGCTCAGACAAGAGATCAGTTTCAAGTGAGGTTGTTAAGGAAATTGTTGTCCAAGATCAATCCCATCTCACAAGATTGAATGAGCTTGACTCCATAGCTCAGCAAATCAAGGCGCTTGAATCATTGATGGGAGATGAGAAAGCACTCAAATTGGATGAGGAGACAGGATCACAAGCACTAGATGCAGATGAGGATAAAGTGACTAGAGAGTTTCTCTCAATGCTTGAAGCAGGAGGTGGTGGTGGTGGCGATGGCAATGACGACGACGACGATGAATCCAAATACGAGGATGCTCGGATGCAGGCTCTGCAGTCGGAAGACGCGTACGAGGACGAGGATGGAAAGGAGGCAGAGGTCTTCTTGCCTGATTTAGGCAAGGGGCTCGGCTGCGTTGTGCAGACACGTAACGGGGGGTATTTAGCGTCTGCGAATCCGTTTAACGTGGTTGTCGGGAGGAAGGAGACGCCGAAGCTAGCAATGCAGGTGTCTAAGCCAGTGGTGATTCAGTCAGAGAAGGGAGGGTTTGAGGTGTTTCAGAAAATGGCTGCATTAGGCCTTGAGGGGCTGTCGAGTAGGCTGCTGTCGTCGATGGCGTTGGACGAGCTGTGTGGGAAGACGGCCGAGCAGGTGGCGTTTGAGGGGATCGCCAGCGCGATCATACAGGGGAGGAGCAAGGAGGGCGCCTCCTCCAGCGCTGCGCGCACCATCGTGGCCGTGAAGTCCATGGCCGCGATGATGAGCAGCGGGAGGAGGGAGAGGGTGTCGAGTGGTATTTGGAATGTGAGTGAGGAAGGGGTGACGGTCGATTATCTTCTCGGGTTTTGTTTGCAGAAGATCGAGGATATGGCCGTGGAGGCGCTTAAAATCCAAGCGGAAGTCGTTAAAGACGAGGCGCCTTTTGAGGTTTCGCCTTTCAATGATGGTGGTGTGGATGTTTTTGATTCGGCCGTCGCGGTGGAGGAGTGGGTTGGGGGAGGTATGGAGGCAGAGGCGATCACGGTGGCGGTCTTGGTTCAGCTCCGCGACCCCATCAGGCAGTTTGAGGGGGTCGGGGGGCCTATGGTGGTGTTGGTGCACGCTGAGGCGTGCACCAGCGAGGATGGGGAGAGGAGGTATAAGGTGTCGAGTTTGCAAGTTGGGGGGATGAAGGTGAGGAGCGGAGGGGCGAGGGTGGGGTGGGATACGGAGAAGCAGAGGCTCACGGCGCTGCATTGGCTCGTGGCGTATGGGATGGGGAAGGCCGGGAAGAAGGGGAGACGAGGGGGTGCCAAGGGGCCGGACGCGCTGTGGAGCGTGTCGTCGCGGATCATGGCTGATATGTGGCTCAAGCCTATTAGGAATCCTGATGTCAAGTTCAACACAAAGTGAGGAATGTGAGTTAGGTTGATTTTGTTTGTGTTGTTAGGTTGGATTTCAATTTATACAGTATTTGGAAATTTGGAATAATTTGCTTCTGTATATAAGAAGGATTGCTGGCTCTGTTTTTTTAGTTTAGTTTTTCTGCTGAAATTTATGCTGTGAAAAGTTGTTATAAGTTGCATTTCTATAGGAAGATAATTATGCTATTACTTGTTTTAGGATTTTGAAAGTGGATAAGATTGCTTATGTTTTGTCTTTGCTCAATAATTTATTCACAATTTGCATGCAAACTGTGTATGTGTATTCTGCTACACATTTTGCTGATGGATTATGGATGAATGATTTCCAATTTATTACTAGCATTTTATAGAGAATATAGAGTATGATTATTTTGGAAAGGCATTAAAAGTGTTAGTATATGATATAATAATGCAACAAGATATTACTTTGATGTTGTGCGTTGTATAGACTACTACTGCATGGTTATCGTATTTTGATCTCGTATTTTGTATTTATTGAATTTATGAATGTTAATTCTTTTATAAGCATGACAAATTGAATCTATTGTTTATGCAACAATCCTGTCGTTGTAGAGGTTTTTCTCAGGCCCAATTCTCATATTTTATCAGATTAGGCCCATGGGCTTTCATATGACAACAAAAGTCCATTAAGCACACCTCTCAAATTCAACGAACTTGATTAACAAGTATAGCATTTTTCTTAGTAATAGAAATTAATAAAAATATACAGTACATTTTAATACATCAATATGGCATTAAATTAAAATTTATTTTTAGACTATCAAAGTTGTCAGATCAGTTGTGGACTACAATGCAAGCTTGAAGACTTATCTAATCATCTAAATACGTTAAATTTCAAATAATTATATCAACTTAAAAAGACAAACTTTACCTTGTGACAATGACTGATTTTTTAATGCAAACGATATCCTTTGAATATTTTATTAAAGTATTTTATCTATGCATTACTTTACATTATACTCCAATGTCACTACCAACTTAAATAATTTGTATATTCGACTTTAGAAAAGATTGAATTGTTTATGTGTACACTCGATTTGAAGTGGCAATGAAGCATATTCTTTCTTACTGCATAGTACTCTACTCCCTCCGTCTCACATAATTTGACTCAGTTTTTCATTTTGGGCCGTCCCACATAATTTGACTCATTTCACTTTTACCATTTTTGGTAATGGACTCCACATTCCACTAACTCATTCCTACTCACATTTAATTATAAAACTAATATATAAAAGTAGGACTCACATTCCACTAACTTTTTCAACTCACTTTTCATTATATTTCTTAAAACTCGTGCCCCGTCAAAGTGTCCCAAATTATATGGGACGGAGGGAGTATTTTTTTAAAACAGTATAATAATTAGATATCGAAAATTTAAAATGCCACAACTTATAGTGGACCGTAACAGATAGGACAAAGAAGTCAAAGCGGCAAAATTAAAAAAAAAAAAGAAGAAAACTTACAATTTATAATTTATTGATATTTAATATATCCACATATATCGTCAAGTGCATTAATATTCTCTTTGTGCTCATCAACAAAATATTGAAAACATTCGAAGATTGGTGTGAAAAAGTGACCAATTTCATATATAAATGAAATTAAACTCTATTAATTTCATTTAATTAAACCCTCTATATCGTACAAGCAGAATTATTGAAGCTACTTATGATGAGTGATGTTGATTAAATCACACCATCGTAGTTTAATAATTATATATCAAGATCACTATGACTGGACTGATATTTTTAAATCGGTATTGCATAATGATGTCTTCTAACAGAAATCCACTATTTTCCACTTTATATACAATAATAGTTTTTCCATTCCATATATTTGATTGATGGATATAAAATATAATTACTATTTTCCTGTTATAATAATATTTTTTATTATGTGCCAGACTGTCACTGATTAATTTTTCTCCATGAGTTTATATTATTTCATACTCAATCTACATTTCTACATATAGTAACTTGTTTTTGCCAATACTTAATTATTGCATATTCTAGTAAGCAAAATACTTATAAAACAAAATTGGAAGTCTTTAAAGTAAAATTTGGTCATTATTTGTAAATTAAAATAAGATGTTTATGCATATTCCACAATCATCAAAAACCTAATCTTAATTATTTTCTTGAACCGCGTAGAGTGCATAAATATAGAAAATATTAGGATGAAAAAGAAACATTGTCTCTATCCCAAATTAAATAAAATATCACAATAATAGAAAAAATAATCACAAGATAACGCACGAGATCTTACAAAACAATCGGGAAACAATAAGAAAAAAATGGTCAAATTGTTAAAAAAAGCCCACTAAATTTGTTCAATTATTTTTTTTGTCAATCTTAGAACTTTTAAAAATGAATTATTATATCAAAGTTGCAATTTTAAAAATACTTGATTGATCATATCATAATTTTAACATTTCCTCATAATCTCTAGTCAGTATAATGTGGTAGACGACAAATATAATGTGAACAAAATATTTAACTAATAGAACGACTTCGATTTTAACATTTTGTCATAATCTAAGATTATAGGCAAATCAGTATAATGTGGTAAACGATAAATATAATGCGAACGAAATGTTTAACTAATAGAACGACTTTGTGTAAAACATATATATCGCGAATTTAATTACGTACATACATGTATCACATCACTAAATTCGGACATAATATAATGTAATTTTTTGACACGTGGCGATTAAAAAAAAAACTGTCAAAACTGTATATCATTTTAAAAGTTGATCAAATGTAGTGTTTTTACCTAACAATTTACCCAAAAATGAAGTGGAAATGAAAGAGACTTGTTTCTACATTTATCCAGAAACGATAAGAAAATCAATCAAAACGATAAAAAAAAACAGAGATACTAATAAAATAGAGTAAACAAAAAGGAATAATTTACAATACTAGTCATGATTGTTTGATATTGAAATTGATGGATCCAATGAATTCACGGTATCTAATGTTTTCTGTTTCATATTCTTCATCAATCCCCTCTCTCTAGCTTCTGCTGTCTAAAAAAGTTCTTCCCAAAGATTCGGTTCTTTTCCAAGATTCCGAATTTGAGGTCATGGGCTTTCTTCAATTCGCGTGTTAAGGTTTTGGGCTCGCTAGTTTTGAGGAATCCTTGCATAAAGGAGCAGTTTTTAATCGAATGATTTCTTTTCACATGGATGCTGATGGAGCTTACCTCGTTTCAGTTTATAGTCACACCCTTACATAAAAAGATTGCTTTTTGAGACATTAGTTTGTCAAATTCCGCCCACAAATTTCATCCCATTTTTGCTGATATTTCAGATTCTCACATAGCTGTCCTCGAACGGTTCTTTCTCACTCTTTAGCATCTCTCTCTATTTAAAGTTAGTGAGTGAATCAATATGTATTTCACTCTTTGCTAGTAGGCATAGTGAGTTGATCAGCTTACTTCAGTTTTGCCCCTTTTAGCTTTTCTCAATAGGTAATACCATCTCTCTCTCTGCTCTTTTCTTGATGTTGATGGCTGATTTTGAATCTGATTTTTGAGCCTAGGTTTATGAGGATCTGTGTTTTGCATTCTTCTTTCTTGAATTGATACTGTTTTATATCTTGGTGTTTGGTTTGGACAGAGATTTGAGGATTGAAGTTTGTGGATTTCGATTTTGAGAAGATGAACGGAGCTGCATTGGTGGCTATTGCTGCCACAATTGGCAACTTCTTGCAGGGATGGGATAATGCAACCATTGCTGGTTATTTCTCAACTTTGATTATGTTTTAGTTTTTTTTTTTTATGATAGATTGATTGATTTACATATGTTTGAAGTGTTGTAGAGAGTTATATTGTGGATAATCAAGCTCTGTGCTGTGATTCATATTGTTTTGTGTCTAATCTTGAAAAAAAAATCATGCTTGTATTGCTGATTCTTGGCATCAATTTTGCTCTTAGAGCTAGCATTTGGTTCAAGTTTTCGTTTTTATGCTTATCCATGCAATCCTCGTGTAATTAGGTGCTGTTGTTTACATTAAAAAAGAGCTTGAGTTGTCTGCCGCCATAGAAGGGCTTATCGTGGCAATGTCCCTCATTGGTGCCACGCTCATCACTACTTGCTCGGGGACGATTTCAGACTGGGTTGGTCGACGCCCTATGCTTATTTGTTCGTCCATGTTCTATTTCCTAAGTGGGATTATAATGCTGTGGTCGCCTAACGTCTATGTCCTGCTCCTGGCAAGGCTTTTGAATGGGTTTGGTACTGGCCTTGCCGTTACTCTCGTCCCCCTTTATATATCCGAGACTGCACCCTCGGAGATACGAGGCCTGCTGAATACGCTCCCCCAGTTCACGGGCTCTGGTGGGATGTTTCTGGCGTATTGTATGATTTTTGGGATGTCGTTGCTGGCCTCGCCTAGCTGGCGATTGATGCTAGGAGTTCTCTCTGTCCCGGCTCTTGTCTATTTTGCTTTGACTGTATTCTATTTGCCTGAATCTCCTCGATGGCTCGTGAGTAAAGGGAAGATGCTCGAGGCCAAACGAGTGCTGCAGAGACTACGTGGCAGGGAAGACGTTTCTGGTATGTTTGCTCAATTTAGAAACTTTAAATGTCGCTTTGTGTTTCGAATGACATGATTTAAGGTTTCTTATCATGTCGCTTTAACATGTGGCGTAGCTGATTTTTCTTGATAGCAGTTGTTTAATTACTTGTCTTATTAGACTAATCGTGCTCCTTTCATCCTCAGGTGAAATTGCTTTATTGGTCGAAGGCCTCGCTGTTGGTGGTGATGCGTCGATAGAAGAGTACATCATCGGTCCAGTAGATGAGTTAGACGAAGACCAGGAGCCGACTGCAGACAGAGACGCCATCAAACTGTACGGACCTGAGGAGGGGCTCTCGTGGATTGCAAAGCCAGTCACTGGTCAGAGCCGTCTCAGCATCGTCTCTCGCCAAGGAAGCTTGGTAACTCCGAGCGTGCCTCTTATGGACCCTCTAGTGACGCTCTTCGGCAGCGTCCACGAGAAGCTTCCTGAGACAGGGAGCATGAGAAGCATGCTGTTCCCCAACTTCGGCAGCATGTTCAGCACCGCCGAGCCTAATATGAAGAATGACGACGAGTGGGATGAAGAGAGCTTGCAGAGAGAAGAAGGCGAGGGTTACAGATCGGATGATGTAGAGTCCGACGATAACTTGCATAGCCCGCTGATTTCGCGCCAAACGACGAGTCTAGAGAAGGACGGAATGGGGCCTCAGTCCCATGGCAGCGTCCTGGCTATGCAGGGGAACGCGGGAGACGCGAGTAGCATGGGCATCGGCGGTGGCTGGCAGTTGGCGTGGAAATGGTCCGAACGAGAAGGGGAAGACGGGACTAAAGAGGGAGGTTTTAAGAGGATATATTTGCACCAGGAGGGTGGTGTCCCTGGCTCGAGACGAGGCTCACTCGTTTCACTCCCTGGAGATCATGCTGCTAATGTCGACGGAGACTATATCCAGGCAGCGGCTTTAGTGAGCCAACCGGCCCTTTTCTCGAAAGATCTTATGAATCAGCGCCGCCCAGCCGGACCTGCAATGGCGCACCCTTCGCAATCTGCTGGAGAAGTCTCGATTTTGGCGGCCCTCCTTGAGCCAGGGGTGAAACGGGCTTTGATTGTCGGGATCGGGATCCAAATACTGCAGCAGGTACGAATACTTAAAACTAACCTCGTACGTGTTTTAAACGGACGCGCCTCTCGTGTTTACTAGCTGATGAATCCTTTCTTCGGTGCAGTTTTCCGGTATCAACGGCGTTCTCTACTACACACCTCAAATCCTTCAGCAGGCGGGCGTGGACGTTCTTCTCTCGAACCTCGGCCTCGGCTCCAACTCTGCGTCTTTCCTCATCAGCGCCGCCACAAATCTCCTGATGCTTCCGAGCATCGCCGTTGCAATGAGATTCATGGACGTGGCCGGTCGAAGGTATGACTTCCGTATCCGAATTTCATATACTCGTAAAACGTGTAGTCGAAGCTAAGCTGCCTCTGCTTGATGTTTTTAAGGTGGCTGCTGCTGACAACAATACCAGTTCTAGTGATATCCCTCGCCGCTCTCGTTATCGGGAACGTGTTCGATTTCGGAGAGGTCGTCCATGCCGTTGTCTCGACCGTCTGCGTCGTTATCTACTTCTGCACGTTCGTGATGGGGTACGGGCCGATCCCGAACATCTTATGCTCGGAGATCTTCCCGACCAGGGTGCGCGGAATCTGCATCGCCATCTGCGCGTTGGTCTTCTGGATATGCGACGTGATCGTCACATACACGCTCCCGGTGATGCTGACCTCGATTGGTTTAGCCGGCGTGTTCGGGATCTACGCTGTCGTCTGTGTCGTCTCGTGGATATTCATCTTCTTGAGGGTTCCGGAGACGAAGGGGATGCCGTTGGAGGTCATCACGGAGTTCTTCGCTGTCGGGGCCAAGCAAGGGGCGGCTAAGAACGAGTAGACCGTCGGCCGTGCTGACGTGGATGGTGGTGCCATCCCAACCAGTTTTGTGCAGTGTGTAGCATTGCACTTTGTATTTTACACTTTTGTTTAAGCATTTTGTTACAATGAGAGGTCCAAGATTTTAATTTTTGGGTGCATTTTAAATTTTTATTTTATTTTTATTTTAATGCTATTTTTATATTAAATGTTACTACATGTTACATGAAGTATATGCCATACACGTAAAAAAATTAAACTTAAAAACTACTAACATATAGTATTTGTATAAAAATAGGATTCTCATAGGAGTACAATTTTGGGCTAAATTTCTGAAATTGAGCCCTTTAAAATCATTTTTTGCTCAAATTTGAGCCCTTCATTTTTGAAAGCCCTATCTCTTCATCAGCCATTCAGATTTCAGTATAATTCTCAAAATTATTTTTTTTTTGAAAAAAACTACTCCTACAATTTAAATTTATTATCGTGAGGTTTTATGAAATGAAAATTAATAAATTCTAGAATTGGATTCAAATTGATGTGGACTTAAAGATTTGTAAGCTACAAAACAAATAACGATAGTTCTGTATCTTAAAATTGAAGATTCAACACTTGTCATTTCCTCAATAGTTAGCATAGTTTCTACTTTTATATATTTAAAACATTAAACGGTTTAATTTGTTTACTTTTCTAATCCTAATATACACATTCTTTAAGGGAGAGCCAGTCATTAATTTTTTAGTTATGTTTTGCAAATTTCAGTTAACACCATCTAGAATACAAGGAAAAAACATGTTTCCTCAAAACTACCAAAAATAGACAAAGAAACCTAAGTAATGCCTTGTATACTTGAAATGAGAACTACCAAGTTAAAAGCTAACACTCTTTGCCAATGTAACGTTTAACTAAAACAAATACATGTAGGAAGCAAAAAATCACATATTATGCCTGATTTATCAAAAAATATGAGGTTGGAGCATGTTCTTTGCATGAGGTTGAAGACATAGGATATATACTCTATTTCTTTCAACGACAAAATTCGATATTTTGTGTTTATTCCAACTATATAATTATGGCGCCCATCCTGAAAATGATATTTAATTACTAATCAATTATTTAGATAGTAACACTAGCATTAAGTGGCATGAATTTTTGGGTGTAATAACTATCTACAATCTTATCCTTTTCCTTTATCTTCGCCTAACTTTTACACTTTAAAATAATTACATCCACTTAGTAATTAAGTTATTTATTAGCTAAGTTCACTGTGAATAGTCATCTATTTTGACATGCTACTACTCCCTCTATATATATAAAAAAATACGATGTTATAGTTGCAACATTTTAAAAATGATAGGAGTACAAAAATTATAAATTTGGTATATGGTTTTCCAAAATTTAATCCTTTTTATTAATTAATCATAAGTTCACTATTATTACAACCTAGTTTTAATTAAGGTTTGGATGATTAATGTAATGAAAAATGGATAGTAGTTGGAGTGGAAGTTTATTGGTATGATCAAATTTTCAACACGTATTCAATGATCCCTTCAATAATTCTACATTTTGCTTATCGGTTTGTTTACCAAACTCTCTCTTGGCATGACAACTTATATATTAAAACAAAAAAATGTAATTTTTAATTATTGATATTTAAATTCATTTTTAAAATTTTTTTTCGATATAGCTATTCTTATTTAAGATGTGTATGGGTATTTGAAGCTTCAAGCTATTAAGGGGAGATGACACGTCTTACCAACTAAGATGCTTTCTATTTTCCGATATGTTTAGTACTCCTTAAATATACACATTTAGTATTTTCTTCTCTCCTCAATCTACTTAGGAGCCTATAGGAGATAAGAAATGGGAAAAAGCACATTTACAAAAAATTCGTTCTCATGCTATTTTTGAAAATTCAATGTAAAAAATGTTCCCTTTGTCCGAAGTTAAATAAGACATTTAATTTTGTGACAAAATTTAAGTAAATGGTGTTTGGATCTTTGAAACGTTTCAGAAAGGAATATGAATTAATTAACTTAAAAAAATGGATTACTTAATTTCTTTCATATGTTTGAAATATCATCTAAGATATGTAGAATTCGACAAGAAATAGGACATAAAGTATATTGCAAACAAAGCATGTGGCTTCATCAACATTGTCATATTGATGTGTTTAATTGGTTGTGGAGTACTATTTGGCTACCGACTTAAACTTAAGTGTCACTAATTGATTTGACTAATATCTAATGAATAAACAATCGGTCAAGTATATATATATAAATAATTAAAACAATCATGGGATGGTAAAATTAGTAACTTGTATGATTAAAATAATAAACTTTTTTATTCACAATAAATGTACATACCTCTCGTTTCCTTACATTTATCAAATATAGATACCATTAAAACCTCCATCAAACCTGATACGACAGGTGTATATATATGTGTAAGAAAATTCGATCACAATCTAACCAACTCATCACTATTTTATTGGTTGTGTTTAAGAAGATAATTTTTTTAATAAATAGCTCCGGTCACTCTTTTTCTTGTTATAGTTATTTTTTATTATATAAATATACTTACCTATTTAGAGCCAAAATTGGCTAGCAGTGGAATGGAACTAGTGCAGGAGACATGAAAAAATTGGGAATGATTTTGAGTTTTTTAAAAAAAAAGTAATAATTAGAAGATACTCATATTAAATGATATTTCTCCTCTATTTTAAGCTTAATTGATTGGACATAAAGCCTGCATGATTAATTGAAGATAAAAAAGTTTGTATCTTTACTTATGGAATCTCATTCTCAACTAATTCATCTCAATGATAGACAAAATTATCATGTTTTTCAATATGATACTGATTGATTTATCATAATTGCCCAGTCCTTAGTTTCCGCATTGAACTTATTTGATGGGGTACGTACTAAACAAGCCCAATAGCAGTGACGGCCCATCAGCCCAAAGACCAAGGAAGAGTATCAGTTCGGCATTACCAAAGAGTTCGGCCCTAGCCTACAGCTCGGTAAAAGCCGACCAATCAGTTCGGCATTACCAAAGAGTTCGGCCCAGCCTACAGCTCGGTAAAAGCCGACCAATCAAGCTCTACTCTCAGATCGGCAAAAGCTGCTCGGCAATAGTTCAGCAGTTCGGTCTCAGTATTCGACCGAACTGGAAGATAGTCAACTCATGCAGGATCACATGCAGGATAGTGGACCAAGCACAGAGATAGTGGACTCATGCAGGATCTCATGCAGGATAGTGGACCCATGCAGGATCTCCATGACCTCCACGACATTCACAACCATCATTAGTGGTGATGCAAGCCACGATCTTAGTTCAATGTATAAATAGAACTCAGATCAGAGAAGGAAGGGTTAAGTTCTCTAGAGATCAAAGATCAAATAGCAAGTTTGTATTGTAAGCTGTAGAAAACAGATCAAGCAATACAACTCTGCCCTCTTTTCTTCCCGTGGACGTAGATTTACCTCAGTAAATCGAACCACGTAAATCTCTGTGTCGTGATCTGCATTTTTCTGCATTCATCACCATCAAAAATTCGCCCAACCATCACTGGCGCCGTCTGTTGGAAACAGAGAACCAAATTTGTGATAAAGCGAATTTTTGACCCTTTTTCCACCCCAAAAAAATGCATACCAGATCACATACTACCCGCAATACCGTTCGTGAAAACCATGAGGAAGCTAGTCCAGCCCGCGGGTCCGGAAAACAGCCTCGGGAGACATCTACTTCCAGTTTTCACGATGAAGGAACAAGCCGCTCAAAAGGTCCACACACCGAGTCTTCCCAGCAGCCTGATTTGAATGAGGCTGTCAAGCTGTTCTTGGCTGAGAAGCAGGATGAGTTCTTAGCCTTCCTGCAAAAGAGCCAAGAACCGAAGACGAAAACAGTGGATTCTCCTTCCTCATCCAGACATGAAAGTCACTACCGCAGTAGTGCCGTGTCTTCCAGGAAGAAGAATCCTCAACCCCGACATGTTCCTGTTCCTCCTCGGTACCGGAATCACAGGAGATCTCCATCTCCTCCATACCGAAGAGATGTCGGGTTCGCCATGTACGGAGCATTGAAGACTCCGTTCTCGGACGATATCACCCGAACTCCCCTTCCACAGAACTACCGAACTCCGTCGATGACTTATGACGGGTTGGTGAATCCTCATGACTTCCTGGGACGCTATCAGTATAACATGGCGAACCAGGGTCTCAATGAGGTCCACATGTGCAAGCTGTTTCCCGAGCTGCTTATCGGGAACGCAAGAAGGTGGTTCGATAGCCTCCCCCAAGGCAGCATTAGATCTTACCGAGATCTAATGGATGCTTTCCACAGGAGGTTCTTTCAGAAAGCGGAAGCCCGAATCACTTCGGCTCAGCTGCTTTCTATACGTCAAGGTCGCGACGAAAAGATCAGCGACTTTATGACGAGATTCCACAAGGAATGCCTACAAGTAGATGATCTCAATGATCTACTTGTCATTACGGCATTCCAAAATGGAATCCTGCCCGGAGCTCTCTACAGAAAGCTCGTGGAATGCAGTCCGCAAACAGCTCAACAGATGTGGGACATTGCGGACCAGTTTTCGCGTGCCGATGAGGCAGACCGTCGAAAACGGTCTTTAGACAGCTCATCTAGAGAAGACAAAAAGAAGCCCGATCATAGCGATCAGAGGCTTCCTCGCTGAACTCCTTCCCCACTAAGGGAGAGATAGCGGTCATCCGAGGTGATCAAAAAAGAGCAAGTGTTTGCAGATTGCGCTTAAAAGTGCCGAGCAATCAGACCGGCACCATCAAGCATAGCAATCACTGCTGCCGGAGTCAAAGGCAGGCGAAATGACCGAAGTCACATCGGATCCGAACTCGATGGTGTACGGCACTGAAGCCGTGATTTCGGTTGAGATCGGCATACCCAGTCCCCGAACTCTTAATTTCTCAGCAGAACTGAATGAGGACGGACTGAGAGCCGAACTAGATCTGGCCGAAGAAAGAAGAGAATTGACCTGCATAAAAGCAGCCAAGTACAAGGAGCAAGTAGCCCGGTATTATAACCAAAGGGTGAAAAAGCTGCAATTTCAAGTGGGAGATCTCGTCTTGAGAAACAACGAAGTAAGCCGAGCAGAAAAGCTGGGCAAACTCGAACCCACAAGGGAAGGTCCATATCGGGTGCCAGAAGTCCTCGGCAAAGGGTCTTATAAATTGACTCACATGTCAGGAGAACAAGCACCCCGAACATGGTACGTTTCCAACCTCAAGAAGTTCCATTTGTAAGAGACAGTCCGGTCAGTCAGTCTTGTGTCTAGTTCGGTCCTAGGGGTATGTGCTTTCTTTGTTTTTTACTTGCGTTTTGTTTGTCTATATGCGTTTTGTTTGTCTATGTGCGTTTTGTCTGTCTATGTGCGTGTCGTCTCTTACAAATGTTACTGAGGTATCTTGTTCTTCAAAGGCTGATCCCCTTTTTAGAACATATATAAGCCAACGATTGTGAGTCCAAGCTTCTAAGGAGGATACAAGACCACAATTCAGCTTAAAAAAACAAGCAGTTCGTCTGAAACGAACTGCAACAATAAGCCAACGATTGTGAGTCCAAGCTTCTAAGGAGGATACAAGACCACAATTCGGCTTAAGAAACAAGCAGTTCGTCTGAAACGAACTGTAACAAAGGGAAAGTCCGATCCACGCGATAAAACTCGCCGAATTAGGACAAGGGAAAGTCCGATCCAAGCGATAAAACTCGCCAAATTAGGACACAAGCTTAGTCCGGTCAAAGAAATTTACTTCATAAGACCAAAGACGAGTCCGGTCAAAGAAGTTTACTTCATAAGACCAAAGACGAGTCCGGTCAAAGAAGTTTATTTCATAAGACCGAGGACCAAGTCCGGTCAAAGAAGTTTACTTCATAAGACCAAAGACGAGTCCGGTCAAAGAAGCTTACTTCATAAGACCGAGGACGAGTCCGGTCAAAGAAGTCTACTTCATAAGACCGAGGACGAGCACGATGAAATTTTTTCGCTGAGCTGTAAATACGCAGTGATAGAAGCGAAATGAAGATTTCATTTATTAAAACTTGTTTGGCATACAACTCCGCTGCCCTACGAGAAGGTGTTACGCCATTACAAAGGACTATTCTACTGTCCCTGGTTGCTAAAGTTGAGCCATCTATTCACAAAATCCTCGTGAAGCCGAGTTCGGGCATTCTCGGCAGCTGAAGAATAAGCAGGTCGACGAGATGCTCTAATCGACCTACCGCCTCTTCCCTGAGCCCGGGAAGCTCTAGCACCTCGGCGGCGAAGAGTCTCTTCACGAAGCATTTGTTGATCTTGCTCACTCATAATCACAGCTCCTCTACGAACTTCAGTCCGTTCTCGTCTTGACGTTTCCGGTTGCTCCTGAGTCCGTTCTCGTCTTGACGTTTCCGGCTGTTCCTGAGTTCGTTGCTGACTTGGAGTAGGGTCTTGAGCAAGTGAATCAGGGGTTTGAGCTGGAGTGCGACCATCTGTTGGCGGGAAATGCCTAAGGAATCTCTCGATTGAAGGACGCCGGGAAAGAATGATGTCGTACCGAGAAGCCCAGCGCCGCAATGATGTCACGACTTGTTGGCAAGCCGAGCTCTCCAGCGCATTGTTCCTCCGGAGTACGTGATATTCCTCCCACAGTTCGTCAACTCGTTCCTGAACTTCAGAGATGGTCATTCCCCCGCGCCTGCAGATGAAATCCTCATACGCAGTCCTCTCAGCGACGGCGGTATTCAGCTCGGCCTCCAGATCTTTCTTTTCGGACTCTAAGTCCTTATTGTCGGCCTCCAGCTTCACTGAACGAGCCAAGAGTTCGTCATTCTTCACCTGGTCAGCTGTGGCTCTTTTCTCAGCTTCGTCTAAAGCCGAAGAGTACAGCCGCTTTCAGTGAAGTACCTCCAGCTCCTTAAGAGTTCAGAATATAGAGCAGCTATGTCAGTTCGGCATTTCAGATTACTCAGCAGGTAGTAAACCACAACAGGAGTAAAAGAGAGTACGAAAGGCTATACGAAGACACAAGAGCAGAAAGAAGAATTTTTTCATTCATAAGAAAAAATTTTTTCTACACAAGGGCTTCAAGGCCGTTTTACAAGAAGGAAGAAACTAAACTAAGAGAAGGGAGACGAAATCATACTCCGCCAGCTTCGTCTCCGCCTTCTCGGTGAGGTTCAGCTTCCTTCTCCTTGTCTGCTTCAGCTTCAGCCTCGGCCTCCCTGCTCTCCCCAGCCTGCTCGGCGCCACCGTAGCCGATCTGCTGCGCCTCCTGCTCGGCCTGCTCATCGCCGGTCTGCCGCTCATGCTGCTCGGTCTCACCCTCTCCATGGAAAATTGGAGCGGGTGAAACTGACCCTATGGAGGCAAAGATAGCCTCCATGTTCTCATCGCGGTCAGCTCGGCAACTACGAACTTGGTCTGCAGAAAGCAGGACCGAGGACGAAGCAAGCTCCTCAAGCACCGGCAGACTCTGAAGCCGAGCTGCTATCTCTCGGCCGTACAGCGGCAGGATGACTTCGGGACCCTGCTCGGCTTTATCGGTCATCAGTTTCAGCAGATCACCGACAAAGGCTGAAAATTGGTTGCTCAGAAAGAGTTTCTCCGCGAAAGCACGGAGAACCTCCCCTTGGGCAACCACGGCGGCAGCATCCCTCCGTTTCGTCTGCTCTCGCTGGATGACGAGCTGGTTTTTGGCAAACTGAGCTTCATCCTGGGCCGAAATCCTAGCAGCTCTGGCTTTCTCAAAGTTTGCCTCAGCCTGCTCGGCCCGGTGACAAGCAGCCGCCAACTTCCTCTGCATCTCAGCATAGTCGTTGGACGCTTTGGAGAGTTCAACGGCGACGAGCTTGGAGAGCATATCGTTCCTCTGAAAATGGAAAAAGCAAAAAGTCAACAGAGGGGCCACAAAAAATACAGGAAAAAAAGCAAGGCCAGAAAATCAAGAAGAGAATTCACCTCGGCGAAGTCCGTGGGCCATAAAAAGGGCTCACAGATATGTTCCGAAGGAGGCGCCAAGACCACGTCTTTCTCTGGCGCTCTCGGGGGCTTCTGGGTCTTCCCCTTCCTACTTGCCGAAGTCGACTCCGGCTTCTTTGGATCCGAAGAGGTCTTTTGCCTCTTCGGATTCTTCTCGGCATCAGGCGCCGAGCTGGTAGCCTTCTCTTTCTCCGGCTCCTTAAGCTCGGAGGATTTGCGGCTAATCTTATTCAGCATGTACACTGCCAAAAAGCAAGAAAGCAAGGTTAGTTTTCGCCGCTAAAGCAGTAAAGCATAGAAAAGAAATCCTCACCCTCAGTTTCTTCGTCCGAAGACGAGATATTGAACACGAGGTCGCCCTTGACGAGCTCAGTTTCCGAGTACTGTTTCCTAATCATAGGAATCTTATTGAGCTCGCCCTCGAGCTCGGCCAACGGTTCTAACCGAGGATGAGGAATCACGGACTTCGGCCCTCTCCAGGGAAAGCCCGGAGCCGTTGTCCTATTATAAAAAAAGAAGCGGTTTTGCCATTTCGGCCATTTGGTTTTGCAGAAGGCCCTAAAAGGCTGTAAAGGGATCAGGTAAAACCAAGATCCCTTCCTCTTAAACTGGAAAAAATTAAGGATTGCCCTCAGAGACAGATCCTTATCTAGCCTATGCAGTTCGGCAGCAAAGGCCGATAAGTGCCTCCAAGAATTCGGAGTCACCTGACCTAAAGGGAGTTGAAAGAAATCAAGAAGCTCTACAAAAGGTGGGGGAAGAGGGAAACGAAGCCCACATTCTAAGCAGGCTTCGTAAACGGTGGCATAACCCTCCGGCGGCTCGTTAGCCCTATGATCGTCGTCGGGAACCACCGCCTTCCCCCTGGGAAGAAGATATTTTTCGTATATGGATATCACAGTATCCTTACTCAAGATGCTGTGAAAATACTCTACGGTCTTCTCCCCGGATTCCTTCCGGCTAGAAGACCCCTTATCCCTTTTCCTACCGCTACCTGACTCAGAAGAAGAAGAAGAAGACATAGTTCTTACTCTTCGAAAGTCTGAAGAAATTCTCAAAAAATTCTTGAAAGCGGAAGAAAATTTTTACGCGAAGGAGATAGAGTGCAGAAGAAGCTATAGCAAAAGTGTTCAACTGATGAAGAAAGGACGTATTTATCAGATTCGGAGAAGATTTCAAAATCATCGCACCGTTTCGAATCCCACCTTTTCAGGATTCAACGGCCGGATTTTACTGTCGCATTTAATGCAGTCACGCGCAAGGCACGTCCCCTGACGTCAGCCTCCCCCGTACCTTTATCCAGAATGCCGAAGTGACTCGCTTCGCCGAAGTGATTCACTTCGCTTTTCGGGGGGGGGTAGTGATGGGGTACGTACTAAACAAGCCCAATAGCAGTGACGGCCCATCAGCCCAAAGACCAAGGAAGAGTATCAGTTAGGCATTACCAAAGAGTTCGGCCCTAGCCTACAGCTCGGTAAAAGCCGACCAATCAGTTCGGCATTACCAAAGAGTTCGGCCCAGCCTACAGCTCGGTAAAAGCCGACCAATCAAGCTCTACTCTCAGATCGGCAAAAGCTGCTCGGCAATAGTTCAGCAGTTCGGTCTCAGTATTCGACCGAACTGGAAGATAGTCAACTCATGCAGGATCACATGCAGGATAGTGGACCAAGCACAGAGATAGTGGACTCATGCAGGATCTCATGCAGGATAGTGGACCCATGCAGGATCTCCATGACCTCCACGACATTCACAACCATCATTAGTGGTGATGCAAGCCACGATCTTAGTTCAATGTATAAATAGAACTCAGATCAGAGAAGGAAGGGTTAAGTTCTCTAGAGATCAAAGATCAAATAGCAAGTCTGTATTGTAAGCTGTAGAAAACAGATCAAGCAATACAACTCTGCCCTCTTTTCTTCCCGTGGACGTAGATTTACCTCAGTAAATCGAACCACGTAAATCTCTGTGTCGTGATCTGCATTTTTCTGCATTCATCACCATCAAAAATTCGCCCAACCATCATTATTCATGAAAGATTATTCCTTTTTTTTTTCTTATTACTACTCGTCCTACTATTTAGTAACAATATTAGAAATAAGTATGTAGTGAATTTTCAAAAGTGTAGACATTCATACTAGAATTCATGAATATATACATAAATAAACCATTGTTATAATAGATCAAATAGAAGGGAAGTTTAAGTGCACATTCTATTTTAACTTTTTTTAATCACTAGTCACTGCTCCCTCCGTCCACCATTAAGAGTCTCATTCCTTGGTGGCACAACCCTATTACTATTTATGGTAAAAGTGAATCGGGACTTCTATTCGCTAGCGGATTAAAATGGAAAAACATGACTCTATTCGCAGACGGAGGGAGTATTCATTAATTCTGGATTATGACAAAATTATCGAAAATAAATTAACGTACGTTGTAGAAAAGTGTATACGCATTTAAAAATACAACACTGCTAGAATCATTTTTCACCGCTAATTTTTATTCAAATAAATTACAAAAACATTGAATAAATAACTTAATAAGTACTTTCAACAAAAAATAAATCTTCCTAAAAACCTAACTTACCAAATTTTGTGATTGCGAGCTTCCAAACTATGCCTCTCAAACCACAAATTTCAATCTATACAAAAAAGAAGAAGAAAAAAATCGATTGCTTTCGTAATCCCTAATTTGAAGCAGGTGAGAGAGATTTCAAAAAAATCAATCAAGGCAAAAACCTATTCACACGATTCTCATCGCCGCCGCCCTCCGCCGCGGGCAAATTGCCGCATTTCCGGCAGCGCGCCGCCACCAGTATCTGGCGGCAGGACGGGCACGACGAGTGCGATCCGAGCCACGTGTCGATGCATTCGACGTGGAATCCGTGGCCGCACTGCGGCAGCACTCGGATCTCCTCGCCGGCGGCGAACTCCGTCAGGCAAATGGCGCAGTCCGAGAGCTTCGCCGCCTGCTCCGCGTCCTCGCCGTAGGTCACCTTCGGCAGCGACTTCAGCACCTTCTTCTTCAGGCCTCTGTTCGCCGCCGACCTCCGCGGCTGCGACGGCACCGCCGCCCTCCCCGAGAGGCGCCGAATCCAGGCGCAGCGCGCCACCGCGACGAGGCCGAGCACGCAGATTAGGGCGCAAAGGAGAGCCGCGAGGATGACCACGAAGTCGGAGTCGAGGGGGTCGGCCGGCGGGGAGGGGGTTTCGGAAGGCGACGGCGGTGAGATTGCGCCGCCGAGCTGCCGTGAACGGGCGGTCATGTAGAGAGAGAAAGTTCGGTAGAGAGAGAGAGAGAGAGAGAGTGTGTGTTTGATTTGAGAGTAAGCTTAAGCTGAAACGTATGTTGGGTTTTGAAGTTTATTTTTGATTTGATTTTTAACTAACATTTTGATATGGGAAATACCGTTAATGCAGGGGCGTTTCTGCAATTTAGAATAGTGTTTGCTAATTACTTTATTAATCAAATCTATATCCCTACTACTTTGGGAATATTTAGTTCATGTATTTATCCAATTAACTAGAGTTGGAGCTAATTGATCAGATAGTTTGAAATTAATTGAGTTTTATTTGGGTACGTGAAATGTGATTGGACTATATACAATTATAAATATATGTGGCTGAAAATAAGCTAGGTTGCGACAAATTTTTAAAATAAATCAAAACTAGTACTATGTGTGAAACATGTTAATCTGTTGTTAGTTGTTACCAAACTACGCTTATCGGTCCAAATCATTGAAGTAATAATCATGTTAGGAAGGAAGCATTTCTATCTCCAAACCGACATTAACACTCAAAAGTAAATCTATTTTGGGACTCATTTTTCCCTATTTGTATTGTTTTATTTATTATTTCCCTTATTCATCAGAAGTAAAAAGAGCAAAATTTCCACTTTCTTGATAGTACTATTTTTTTCATATACTATTTGTTTGACTATAAAAAGTACTCCACTTATTACGTTGGTATATGGTATATTCAGTAAATTATATTTGTTTGACCCTTGGGTACTCATGCTCATATAATGGACACATTGAAATATCCATACATGAAATATCCATATATGAGTTGTCTCACATAAAAAAAATGTGAAGCAAAAAACGACTGATTGGTTTGGAAACGAAATCACAGTAGAATTTGATTAATCTCCCTTTACGTGTGAGGCTTGCTTCAGTAAACGAGAATTTACTTAGTAACCGTAAAATCTAAAAAAAAACTTATATCAAACCAATT
Organism: Salvia splendens; assembly: GCF_004379255.2. NCBI lineage: Eukaryota > Viridiplantae > Streptophyta > Magnoliopsida > Lamiales > Lamiaceae > Salvia > Salvia splendens. The sequence continues at coordinate 41,604,520 of NC_056033.1, read as the reverse complement.
GTTATTACAAATTTGTAATCAATCCAAAACAAAACTTTGCGATTTCAAATCATTACTTGCCCAATGGTACTCATAGACCAAACATTTGACTTGAGTGGAAATGGATCCAATCCACACGCATTCTCGAACCACTTTGTGTGTCTACAAATGAAAGCCTCAATTAAAACTAGTTTTTGGGTGCAATAATAATGCACTTTTCAACTCAAATATATAAATATATTAGTGGAAAAAGAGTAGACCGACCCACCCTAAATTAATTTGAATAGAGAGGTTGAGAGTAAAGCAAACCGACCCGATCCTAACCCACTTTCTTTGCCCTACCCAGATTTAGGCACTGATATTAGTAGTAACCTACTAACCTTATTTGTCCAAAGCCTTTGTCCTAGCAGCAAGAAGCTTAGACATTATTGCATGAGGTGCCAAGTTCGAGCAACAATTTCAATTATCTATACATATGCCCTTGTCTTTTAAAAAAAAAAAAACTACTAACCTTATCTATCAAGAAACATATGCTATCTAATTAATTAAACCCAATTTCTCAAGCGTGAAATGAACTTTCGTTTTTTCAATTGAAATTTAGAGCATTGCATAAAGTTACAATTTTGGCTTGTGACCTAGAATCCGACATCGGAAAGTTGAATTAAATTGTTGAACTCGGATTTAGAACATGGAACGATAATTCAATGTGAGGTGTCATATATATACTACCTTCGTCCAGACGTCCACTGTCAATAGTATTATACACACATTTTAATGCAAAATTAGTAAAGTAGACTAGAGACAAAAAATGATTAAAATATTATTAGTGGAAGTTATTAAAAATAGAATATACTTAATTAATTTTATGGATAACACAAAACAGAAATTAGTAAATTAGTAACAGCGTGTAAAGTTTAGTAAGTATCACTCCCAGTTTTATAGCTAAAACATGCGTAAAGTAAGGGAGATTAAATCTGTTGATTTTTGTCATGAAGAGAAATTACGCAATCATAATGGGAAGATCAAAAAATGAATAACAACTCAACTAACTGTGAACAAAGATAGTATGGAAATTGAAAAATTCAAACAAAATAAGGACTGTAACTGAGAAAAAAAAATGCATTATAAATGGCTGTGACAACACATTCAAAATGCATTTGCATAAATATTTCAATAGGAAAAACTGTTGTAACAGGTATACAAAAAATGAATTCTGGTTTCAACATCGACAACTCCTAAGACGGCGCGATTTACAGTTAAATGCATCACAATAACAGTCAATCCGAATGAAATATCATCACAGGCATAAGATCGGCCATGTGTCTAGAGGTCGTACCTCACATTCCATCTCCGGTTCTGATCAAGATTGAATGTCCAATTGTTCTCCCGAACCTGCAAATATGAAGTCTGCAGACATGACCATATAAGGCAGTGTTAGAATAATCAAGGTTTCATTTCATTTGGGAGAAACAGTGAGGTAAAGTGAGTCAAGAACGACCATAGGAGAGCAAATGTACCTTATCGATAACATCATATCCCAACTTGATGCGTACATCCTGGCTCTTTTTAACATCAAAGATGTTCCAAACAAACTCAGTAGCAGCAGAGTAATCAAACTGTGTCCAACATAGCGTTAAGGTTGGCAGTTGGCCCGAAAAAAAAAGTTCAAGAATCAAGAAAATAGCGTGCTAGGTCAATGAGAATAATAGTAACCTGCTTCAATTCCTCATCGATATTACAACGACCCTTGACATGGAAGTTAAACAATTTATCTGCAGTCACTGGAAATGCCTTCTTCCCACGTACGTGGTAGTGCAATTTATCCCGCTTATTGTACCGAAGTCCCACACCAAGGCTAGCTGATGACTAAAAGGGCGGGAAACATGTCAAACTCTGGGTACAACATTTAATATCTATGGAGAGCAAATCAAATACTACGTTGGGTGAAAATGAAAAATGTGCAATCACTCATCTCATAATAAAAGAAACAATCCCATGATTTTCATACTTATATTTCCAATTTTTATTACACATGATAAGGGGCTAACTTCTTTTGTCTAAATGATGACACATTCAAAAACGGTTGGGATAAATTGAGCTGAAGATGTGATAAATTGAAATCAATTTAACCAATTGAAAAACACGAAAAAAATACACCTCGGGGTGGAAGTATCTAATCAACCCGTGCACGAAAGTAGGAGCTCCAAGCTTCGTGTCGAGCTCTCCTTGAATCTGCCAATCAAAACACACAAACAAGCTAACACACGAATAAATAAAAGCACAAGAATCTAATAAAAAAAGTGACATCGAACAACCTCTTGAACGTCTTTCTAAACAACTTGCGACAAAACAAGAAACCAGGGATTCTTAGCATATCTAATTACATTGTATGATTAGGAGGTGAGCTAAAGAGCTACTAATAGTTAAAGCCGTACTCATACAAGCAATCGAAAACCAGAATAATCCAATTAAAACAGGTAAAGGAGCTACCTTGAGAAAACTCATCAATCAACACAAAAAATAGCACAATCGCTTCCAAATCATAACTGGAAACAACATTTCTTAACAACATAGTTCAATTTCACACCTTATCTCTAACTAAACAAAACATCCAGTTTTCACACAAAACTCAAAAACCTTCAAAAGTAACACATCATTTTACTCACAAATTTGAGCTACTAAATACAAGTAACAGCAAGTATCAAACACAGTCGTAACTGAGTAAGCAAACACGATTATAAAAGAGATGAGTCGGCAAAAAAAGCGAGAAATTTTCCAACCTGGCAGATGGAATTGGGGGAAATGGGGATTTTTTCCTTGGCGTGAATACGCAGAGTTTTGGAATCTCCACCATACCTAAGCGAAGTTTCCATTTGTGAATCAAACAAAGAAATGTTGAATCTTTCTAGGGTTTGGTTGTAGGTACCAAAGCTCAAAAATTGGATATGGCGTAAATCGCAATTTGAAGGTTTTGGATTTAAGCATCGCTAAATTGCAATACCGCCAACTCGTGTCTCCAAATAAAGATAAATGGACATTTTCAATTAATAGAAAAACACTCAAGTAATAAAATAAAATAAAATAAAATAAAATAAAATAAAATAAAATAAAATAAAATAAAATAAAATAAAATAAAATAAAATAAAATAAAATAAAATAAAATAGGATAATTGGTTCAATTTTTGATTTATTTTTCTGTTATATTGAAATTAGACATCTTACATATTTGCCATGTAAATGAAGGATGCATATATCTGGTTGCCGCATCAATATCTCAATCGCCAAATTTTACATTTTATTCTAAATCATAAAACGATAAGTAGTAGTAAATGACAGTAATAATCTAAATAGTGGAACATTCTATAAAATTTGCAGTGCCGCACAAATTCATGTTTTATACTCCTATGTTAACTTCAAATAAATGTAGCTAGTTTCTAAGTCGCAACAAAAATTTCAACCCAAAATTCAAGCAAAAATTGAGAATGATATGCCTACCACCTATTTTGTTAAAATCTCATCTTATTTCCATCCTACATTATATCTCGTCGATTACTTCAAGAAGATCATCAACTTCCTGTCTCAAGAGTGTGATTTTCTGCTGAACCGCGGCGACGCGGTTGTCGATGTCGCGACCACCGGACTTCTTCTCGTAAGAGTCCACGACCATGGAGTGTTTCAGCATCACCTTCTCTTGCAGCTCCTTCTCCTTCACCACCAATTCGTCCACCTGTGTATGCATGTATCAGAGAAAGTCAAGTCCATCGGGATCTGCTGCACGTTCATTTGCTTATAATTCCAGAAAGTTAAGAGATGGACCACATGAATATGCAATGAGCAGGTATATATATAAGCTCTAAAATTTAAAATAACAGAATGGCAGAATGTGACCTTGGGCATTATATGAAGCGCCTGCGGAGAAGATTGCAAGAACGACAACAAGGATTTCAATTCCTTCGTTAGTTCCTTAAGAAAAGAGTCTGCAGTTTTGCGTGCTGCTTTGCAAGCCTGCACGTCGCCTGTCCTTGAAAGGTCACGCAGAGAGGCATCTAGCTTGTCGTGAATGACCAATACACGGTTCATGATGTTCTGGAACTGCTGGGTTGCAGTTTGGACCTGTAAAATTTAATCAATCAATAATCTGAGTATGAGAATTGGCAATATCGATTTATTTACCAACCGAAGATAGAGGAGGAGAATATCAGCATACCTCATCCCATTGAAGTTTTGCTATATAAGAAGATGAAGACTTGGAGACTGTGAAGTCTGCATGCACGTATGCTATGCATGCGACAAAAAAGAGGAAAAATCCAAAAACCAGCATCAATGGCTCTCGGAGGAGAGATAAACTGCTGAATCTGTAGTAAACCTTTCCCCACAAAAAAAAAATTAGATCTAGATATTGAGAAACTGAGGGAGAGAATTATCCTCATTTGGTAGACACTGAATTAGCAAAAGAGAGCAAACTAAGTGCGATATGCTAGTTATTGTCCACATTGAGATAGTATTCTCCACAAACAAGTTGTTTCCTGCATGTCTAATGAGACATTAAATATTACATCTAACAAACACACTCGAACGGACCCCTTTATGCCATCTACAGTTGCTCCGAAGAGTGTTTAACGTGTTCTCAGAATCATGAAAAAGTATTAACAACTTTAGATAACATGTACTTATTGCCAACCACTTTTTCCTTAAATTCAATTTCCCAAACGATGCCAAGCTTCTGGAAAAGAACATGTGTAGATTATGATGATTATTACCGACTTCTCCAATGGAAGTAGGTCTTTTATGCCATTTGAAGAGAAATTTAGTTTCTCAATTACTGGTATATTTTTCTCATATGGTAAAATATTTCAGCAAATTACCTGGAATTTTTTATTATGTTCTGGGACAACATTCTTTTTTTCCAATACAATGACTGGTCTTCCAGCAATGTCGAGGTGTGAAAGTTTTGTCTGCATCAGATCAAGACACAATGTAAAAGAACAGATGTACAGTTAATTGCTTGGAAAAAAGTGTGGATTCAAATGCAATTTAGTCGCACCTCTCGAGTCTCTTTGCTAGGAAATGGAGCCACAACAGAAATATCCTTTGACCCCTCTGGCAAAACGACCTAAAATTGCAGAATAGCTATCAACAACTAATCATAACCAAAAGAAGGAAATAAAGAAAGAAATCAAGCACATGGTGTTAATACACTAGGAATATAGAAGCAAGCAAATCTCTAGCAATTTATATTACTAATAGAAGTTTGTTCGAGTTAAGGGAAATGGCCAAATGGGTGCTAAGTGTTATGCCAGCACCGTACCATTAACTTCATATTCATACTTTTTAGTTCAATTAAAATCAAGAATAGTTATGTTGCATTCTAAGAATCAAAGAATACCTTGACGTAGATATTTTCAATGACCATATCATTCATTGGGCAACCAAACGTGATATCTAGAAGACGTTTTCCCTCTGACTTGAACAAGAAATCTTGAAGTGGCAATCCATATCCAATTGTGAAAGCTGTTCTCCAACCACCAAACATTGGGTACCGCGGCTTGATTTCGAGAAGCGTCTGCACATCACTAGAATGGTTATACAACAAGGAAATCAAATCAGAGCATTTCAGAGGGGATCAAGACCCACCTTTACTGAATCACTATATACATTGGAAGTAGAAATGTTCCCAATCTCATCCCTGTAGTAAATAGAATGCGCTCTTGCTGGTAGTCTAGCGACAAGACTTCTTAGTGCTGATGCCCCTCTAACATGGGGTCGTTCCTCATAGTCCAGTCTGAAATCACCAACAGGATAGATAAATACACTTAATATCCCAAAATGAAGGCTATCTTAAACATGATGGGTCAATCATGAAAAGAGATTCTCCTGGCAGAGGGCATTACTGTACCTTGAGAACTCTCCCTTGAGCTCAGCACCAGCATGAATGAGATTATAGTTTTCTGTGACTTGCACATTTCCCCAATGGGAAACCTCAATCTCACGCACTAACTCTTGAGCAACAGAAAATGGTTTATTGTTTGCAAAGTGAACTATAATTGTTGGAAGTGAGAAAGGATCGATATTCTCATAAGGACCGTATTTTATTTCTGAACCAGAAAACTTGGTATTCTCCAATTTTGTATAAGACTCAACTTTTGGTTCGGGTAATTTTACAGTGAGTGACTGGACCTTCACTGCATAAGGAGAGAGATAATGTGCACTATCTTGGAAGGCAACTAGCTGAGCATCAGCCTGAGATATCTTCTCGGGGAACGGCGTCAGTAGATGAGTGAATACTGCTTTAACCTCCAAAGTCAAGCTTCCTCCTTTACTCAGTTCCTTAGGCAAAGAGACAGCATACCAAGTCAATGACGGGGGCATTCCTTCAGGGTGTATAACATCAACAGGCAACCTGTCAGAAGCAGTTTTCGTTTTTCCTTTCCCTTCAGTAATTGTCACCAACAGGAAAGCCAAGTTCTTTGCTTGATTTTCAGGGTAGGGCAACAAAACCTTTGATACTGCTTCGGGGCCATTATTTTCTAGCTGGACCAGGATAATACCAACAGTAAGTACCATAATAATGTAAAGCAATCAACTCTAACACAGAACCACAAGCAACACCAGCGTAAAAAGTACCTTGAGCGATGTAGTGAATCGAACTATCTGTGATGATAAATCGATCTGCACCAAAATCATCAAAAATTAGCAAGCCGCCATCAATAAGTTTCAGATATTCAATGTAACAAAGATCACAGTGAGCTCCACAAAAAAAAAAACAAGCATACCTAAAATTCATTTGGCAGTCAAATTCAACATGACTCTTTCTACATTCAGCTCACATTGCAAGTCATCAATTCATATTTATATCCTAGCAACATCACTGCATTCTCCATTTGATATCCTCCTTGAATTCTCATTAAGCACACCAAATCTCAAAAGGGAAACAATAGCAATAGCTAAAACCCTAAACACGAAAACATTATTAATCCTAGCTCATTAATTTACCAATAACACATCTTCACATTCAGCTTCTTAAACCCTAACCATCCCACACACAAAAAAAATCTATCAAAATCACTGAATTTCCAAAATGAGAATCCAAAACAGAAATATTAAAAAAAACACAGCTAATCTGTAAACTGAAAAGAAGAGCAACGATTATTACCTGGCGATCCAATTTGGAAATCACGAGATCGGAGCAGACATTAGAGAAAAGCGTGAAAAAACTGAAAATGAAGAGTAGAGAGAGATCGCGGTGGAGTCGATTCATTTGTGCAGTTTCTCTCTCTAAAAAGCGTCGCCGGAATTAGCACTGCGGTTGGAGTGGAAGTGAACCGGAAAATGAAGGTGGAAAGTGATAACAGACTCTTGTCGCGTTTTGTGGTAACGCTTTCAACGCTATATCAGTTGATCTCGCAAAATACAGTAACAACGTTTTCCCTTTTGTAATTATTTTGTAATTGAAGTTAAATTATGTAGTATTAGTAGTACAACTAATATCTTGATTCAATTTAAATATTTTGATATGAAATTGTTGAAAATGAGAAATGTTATATTTTATGTTAATGGGGGCACCATCCGTGCGCAATATTTTCTGTAATTTACATCTAGTGTTATTTATTTTATTTTATATCTTCAACAAAAAGGCGAATTATCATACAATCACGAAATCGTACTTATATCTGAGTAATTTTACAACGTTTTAACTTGAAATTTAATATTAGTAAAGTGATTTTTGCATATAGTATTAGTTTAGATTTCAGATGATATAATTAAGGTTCTGCGGATCGTTTTTACTAATGTACATATATAATTGAATTTCGTATGATTTTCATTGAATAGCTAGCTGCTTAGCCAACAACTTAATTGCCAAAATATACAAATAAATTTCATAAAAATGATCAATACAAACTAACTCAATTGCCACAATATTCAAATTGATTTTACAAAAATCTTCAACACAAACTAACTTAGTCAAAAACATATTACGCCATATAAGAACTCAATAGAGTTTATTTATTTGAAGCTATTACAATTAACAGTAACTAAATTTTTATTCAATGATACTATTCTTTTGAAGTTTCATTAATAGAGTTGAGAAGAAAGAGTAGGATTATGACCATGGTGATTTGGAATGAGCATGTTGAGGAGTAGGTGTGGGAGCATAACCGTGGTGTTTCGGAGAATGAGCATGACCGTGGTGTTTTGGAGAATGAGCATGGCCGTGGTGTTTCGGAGAATGAGCATGTTGAGGAGTAGGTGACGGAGCATGATTATGCTGTCTTGGAGAATGAGCATGTTGAGGAGTAGGTGCAGGAGCATGACTATGCTGTCTCGGAGAATGAGCATGTTGAGGAGTAGGGGCAGGAGCATGACCATGATGACTTGGAGAATGAGCATGTTGAGGAGTAGGTGCAGGAGCATGATCATAGTGTTTTGGAGAATGCGCTTGACCATGGTGTTTTGGAGAATGAGCATGTTGAGGAATAGGTGCAGGAGCATGACCATGATGACTTGGAGAATGAGCATGTTGAGGGGTAGGAGCAGGAGCATGACCATGATGACTTGGAGAATGAGCATGTTGAGGAGTAGGAGCAGGAGCATGACCATGATGACTTGGAGAATGAGCATGTTGAGGAGTAGGTGCAGGAGCATGATCATAGTGTTTTGGAGAATGCGCTTGACCATGGTGTTTTGGAGAATGAGCATGTTGAGTAATAGGTGCAGGAGCATGACCATGATGACTTGGAGAATGAGCATGTTCAGGGGTAGGAGCAGGAGCAGGAGCATGATCATGATGACTTGGAGAATGAGCATGTTGGGGAGTAGGAGCAGGAGCATGACCATGATGACTTGGAGAATGAGCATGTTGAGGAGTAGGAGCATGAGCATGGCCATAGTGTTTTGGAGAATGAGCATGACCATTGTGTTTTGGAGAATGTGCATGACCATGGTGTTTTGGAGAATGAGCATGTTGTGGAGTAGGTGCAGGAGCATGACCATGATGACTTGGAGAATGAGCATGTTGGGGAGTAGGTGCAGGAGCATGGCCATAGTGTTTTGGAGAATGAGAATGACCATGGTGTTTTGGAGAATGTGCATGACCATGGTGTTTTGGAGAATGAGCATGTTGAGGAGTAAGGGCAGGAGCATGACCATGGTGACTTGGAGAATGGGCATGTTGAGGAGTAGGAGCAGGAGCAGGGGCATGGCCGTGGTGTCTTGGAGGATGAGCATATTGGTTTTGGTCATGGTGGTGAGGAGGATGGGCATGAGGAGATGGGGCATGATGATGAGGAGGATGAGCATGAGGAGATGGAGCATGGTGATGGTGGTGGGAAGGAGGGCAACCATGCTTATGTTGGTGGTGATGCTTCATATTCCACATCATGTCATCTTCTAGTTCATGAGCAAGAGAAGGTCTATTGGTAATAGCCAAGATCCCAAAAAGCAACACAAGAACATACACATTTGACATTTTTTTTTGGTTATTTTGCACTGTTGCTTGACAAGTTAGTAATACTTGCATTGCTTTATATAGGAGTTTAAATCCTATTTCTCCACTATTATCGCCCATTTATTTTAATCTCCTTCCATGTTTGGAAGATTGAATCATATAATTACATTTATTTTTTCATAATTTAAATTTCTAAATCGATAAAATGAGATCGAGTCATTTGGATTGCTAGTAATAGGATTTTAAATTATTTTGAAAAGAATACATGATGTGTATTAATTAGTTTGTTGGTCAATGATATTGTATTATTACTTAATGGCAGTGACATAAATTTAATTTTCCTAAACAAATTTATTTCCCTATCATAATGTAGAAAAACATTAATTCCATGATTGAACATAATTATTTAGATCTTTCCTATAAAAATAAAAATTAATTGATAAAAAATCTTAGTATTATTCTAATAAACTAAAGGTATACTCCGTATTATGTGTTATGAAAATATTATTATTCTAATGAAGAAAAGTTATTATCTTAATAAATAAAGGTTATTGTTTTAATGTACACAAAAGTTTTGTAAAGATGATTAAAGTTAATATTCTTGTAGGTAAAAGTTACTGTTTTTTCCGGATCAAATTTCTTGTTCAATTGATTAAAAGTTATTATTCGAATAAAACTTATTGTTCTAATGGAAAAGGTTAAGTATTACTTTAATAAAAAGAAGTTATTGTTTTAGTGTACAAAAGTTATTTTTCTAATAATTAAAATTACTATTCTTGTAAGTAAACGGTAACTATTTTTGTGGATAAAAGTTATTGTTCCCATGAATAAATTTATTACTTTTGTGAATAAAACTTATTATTATTTTGTATAAATATTATTACTTTAATAAATATTATTATTTTAATGAATAAAAGTCATTATTCAAATAATGAAAGATATTATTTTAATAAATAAATATTACCACTTGTTTCAATGTATACAATTATTGTTCTAATGAATATAGTTACTATTCTTGTAGTTAAATGTTATTGTAAATGAATAAAAGTTATTATTCTTTATTGTTGTTTGATATTAAAAGAAATATCTTTAATACGCCCTCCGTTTCACAATATTCAAATTGATTTCACAAATATTTTTAATTCTCCCCCGTCTTAAAAAAAACAGACAAACCTGTAAATGACACGATTTTAATGTACAATTGATAAAGTAAGATTGGATGAGAAAAAGTGTGAGAGAGAGAGAGATAAAGGAAGGAAAAATGTAGTGGAAGGAATGCTAGTGTATTGTGAGATCCACATTATAAATGATTTATAAGATTATTATTTATTAAAAAAAATCATATTTAGACTTAGGTCTATATTTCATTCATTAGCTAGCTTAAAGTTTCATTGCCAAAATATTCAAATTTATTTCATAAAAATCATCAACACAAAGTAATTATATAAATTGCCATAATATTCAAATTGATTTCACAAAAATCTTCAATACAAACTAACATCAAACACTAGGTCCAAAAAGTACTGCGCCATATAAAAAGTAACAATAGAATTTAATTTGATGCTATTACAATGAAAAGCAACTAAATTTTTAGTCAACGATACTATGCAATTGGATACTCATTATTCGAGTTGAGGAGAAGGGGCATGATCATGATTCATGACCATGGTGTTTTGGCGAATGAGCATGGCCATGATGTTTTGGAGAGTGAGCATGGCCATGATGCTTTGGAGAGTGGGCATGCCCATGGTGTTTTGGAGAATGAGCATGATGAGGAGTAGGGGCAGGAGCATAACCATGGTCTATTTGAGAATGAACACGTTGAAGAACAGGAGCAGGAGTAGGAGCATGATCATGGTGTTTTGGAGAATGAGCAAGTTGGGGAATAGGGGCAGGAGAATGATCATGATGTCTTTGAGAATGAGCTTCTTGTGGAGCAGGAGCATGACCATGATTTTTTGGAGGATGAGCATGGTGGGCATGTGGAGATGGAGCATGGTGATGAGGAGGATGGGCGGGGTAGGTTTGAGGAGATGGGGCATGGTGTCTTGGAGGATGAGCATGTTGGTCGTGGCTGTGGTGGTGAGGAGGATGAGCGCGGTGGGCATGTGGAGACGGAGCATGGTGATGAGGAGAATGGGCTTGAGGAGATGGAGCATGGTTATGACGAGGATGAGTAGGAGCATGACTATGGTGTCTTGGAGGATGAGCGTGGTTAGCTTGTGGAGACAGAGCATGGTTATGAGGAGGATGAGCGTGTTGAGCATGAGGAGATGGGGTGTGGCCGTGGTGGGAAGGAGGGAATGCATGTTCGTGTTCGTGTTCGTGTTCGTGGTGATGATGGTGATAGCCATCTAGTTCATGAGCGAGAGAAAGGGTATTGGTAATAGCCAAAAGCCCAAGGAGCATCACAACATAGACGTTTGACATTTTTGTGTGTAAGTTTGCAATGTTGCTTCAGAAATTAGTAATACATGCATTGCTTTATATAGGACTTAATGTCCTATTTTTCCATTATTGTTGCCCCTTGATTTTAATTTTTTTCCTTGTTTGGAAAATTTGAACCATAGAATAATATTTATAAAATGAGATTAACACATTTCGATTGCTAGTAATATAGAATCTTGACTCATTTAGAGAAGAACATATAATGCTAATAATTAGTTTGTTGTATTCGTCGAATAAATTTGTTGGTCAATGGTAACCTATTATTATTATTATCAGTTAATGGCAATGCCATGAATTCAACTTCCCTAAACAAATGTATTACCCTATTATATTGCTGAAAAACATTTAATTCATAATAGAACATAATTATTAAGATCTTTCCTATAAAAAGGATAAATTAATTGATAATCAGCTAGAGGAGGAGCATGGCCTCAATCCATGTTGATTATTAGTATTATTTTAATGGTTGTAATTCCATTCAATTCGACATAATGGATTTTGTTATCCTTACATTTAATAATATCTATTATAATTCATTTGATGTGGGTAATAAGACACATCATATTTCATTATTGCTAAAACTTTTTTACTAAACTAAATTATTTCAAATTAAAATTACTATTTTTTTAAAAAATAATATTACTAATTTTTTTTTAATAAAAGTTACTATTGTTAGAAAAAGTATTATTGAATGAAATTATAATTCTAATGAATAAAAGATATACTAGGAGTATTATTTTTTCATATAATTTTCCTTATTTTACCGACATTTTCTTTTTCTATTTCTCACTCCTACTATAGTCTACCAATTTCCCTTATAAAAAATATGTATATAAAATCGTCTATTAGAGCAAATGTCACACAAACAAGAAAGTGAAACTGCAAAAACCTCAAATATATGAACAAGATGATGCATCAACATTTAAGTACTTAGTAACAAGGAAAACAACAGGCCTGCAAACGCAAATGCTGTAAAGATAAGGAGTCATCAACGTGAAGATCAATCTCAGATGATTTTGTTTCTTATCTCTTCCAGTTTCTTCATGATCTCCCCTGGAGTTCTATCAAGCTCGTCCGCAATTTTGCGTTGCATGTCCATAGGCAGAGTTGGGAACTGTTCACACAAATCTCCATCAATCACATCCTGCAGTCACAGAGGAGTGGAGTTAACAAGCAAGATAGACTAATACAACGGAAGTGGTGCCAATGCATTGAGCCACGTGGAGTGAAACCGAAACATAGTGAGGAGTTCATCAAAGAAAACTGATCAATGTAACATAAGCTAGGCATCATCCCTGTCTAGTTCCCTCCCTATTCAGTAAGCAGTATATCGGGCACAAAACAAATCGCATGCAATCATGACAGACAGAGATGGAAGAATCTTGCAACTCACCTTCACCGGGAAGTAGGAAGATCTATAGGCCATGTGGTCTCTGCCACACAAAGGTGGGTACTCCTGTCGAAGGTGCATCTCCAAATGAGAGAAGAAATCAACATCATCACGGGATGTGAATGGGAGGAACGCCCCCAAACTCCCCATTACAGTCCCATAAATGAGGCACTCCCCACCTCCTGGTATCAAAGATGCCTTCTGCAAGCAAGTGACCACATCACCAACGTGGAACTGAACTATTTCCTCCACTTTGTTTGGTGCCCCGTTCAGCTTCCCCTGCTCCCATTTTATCTTACCACCAGTTGGATCTTCTTCGATCTCATCAGAGACATCTTGTGGCAACCGAACAAAGTAAACGTTACCAAATTTGTCTGCCCCTGCCATGGTGTCGAAATCTACATGCTGTGCGGCAGTAAGCCATCTGGGGACTGTGTCATCAGCGAATATGTACAGCTGGTTTTCATCGCGTCTATACTTGCAGTAGTGGAATGACTGCAAAACAAACAGTTACAGTATTTAGAATAAGTTGGAAGAAACTGCACCTAGATCTATATAGTAACATTCTAATATTATACATCTAGGGATAGGGTAGAATCTGCACCCTCTCTAACGATTTGTAAAATAAGGAACATAACTTGCAACCCCCATACTGAAGGATAAAACTTTATAATTTTGTCAAACACGCCAATTAATAATTTAATATACAAAGATGTTCAGACGACATACCTCTTGCATATCACCAACATAAATCCGATCACGGTATGTCTGGATAGATGTAATTGAATTAGGGAACAACTTATTCTCACACTTCCTAAGCAATCTTCTTTTCCCCAAATCATATAATCTAAGCACAGGTCCTATTCCAGCCAGCAGTCTTCCCTGAAATTGGGCCAAAGCAAGAGGGACACCTTCCACTTGTGTTTTATGCAGAAGTTCAAGAACCTTCCCATCTTCCTTGAACCTATATATATGGATATATCCAGCCTCGAAGGATCTTTTGGGCCAAAACTGTAGGCCCTTTGCTGTTCCTACAGCCAAAAGAGTTCCGTACTCCTTGTCATGAAAATTGACAGTGCACATGCTAAATGCTGCTTCACCATCCTGAAGCTCAAGTAAACAGGTCGTCTGTGTTGTCCTCGGGTCTAAAACTCTGATACAAGAAACCCACCTTCCAGACTCTGCCTTGGGATAACCATATTGTTCGTCTGTAAGAGGGTTATTGTTCTCCTCATCATCACCATTCTCCATCTGCTCTGCATTTCCGTTCTCACCCATCCCAGCAGCCTCAAATGATTCCTTTTTTGCAGCTTCACGTTCTTCTGCAGTGAATGCTCCCTGATCGGTCTCGATTATAAGCAAAAGCTTTCGCTTGGGATGAACAACAAACTTCCTTGGTGTATACCTCAAAGGTATAGCAGTTTCATTAAATGATTCTCCTAGTCTCTCGATGGTGAAAACCCTCAAAGCATCCCCAGCCACAGCTACAACACCTTCTGCACACTGGTCCGACGAAAAGGAGGCGGCATATTCAAGTGTCTCATACGACAGAGGGGTAAGAAGGAAGTGACCTTGGTGTATATATCCAAGCCAAGGTCTACTTGACAAGCAAAGCATAGCTTGTCTCCCTCTCACAAAAATAGAAAAGAGCTTAGGTGCTCTGAGACCTAAGAATCGAGAACGAGCATCTGAGAGTGTGCCAGTCACCATATCCACAACCGTTCTGTATAGAACTCCATTTTGCAAACCAGCATTTAGAAAGAGGTTAGCGGGGTGGTCTGCTCCATCCTCACCTCCTAATGAAGCCTGAACTTCAAGAAAGAGTAGGGACTCCGGAGGAGATGAAACACTTTGAAGACTCAAAATGTCCATGGTGTCATCGGGGTCCAAAGACAAGATGCGGATCGTATTGTCATAAGATCCAACAGCCAGAAAGCGAGATCTCTGTCGTCCTTCTGGGACAGGAGCAATATCTAAACAGGCTATGTCTCCGGACATTTCATGTTTTGCAAGCTCCATCAGCTGCCCTGTCATATCAACTTCAAAATATATTAGCTCCCCTCCACTCAGAGCAATGACAACCTGATTTCTATTAGACCCAACCTTAACAATTGTTCTCTTTCCTGGAGTCCTCCATTCATTGATACGCCCATCTTCTCTGATATGCCTGATACCACCCGGGTGGACTTGCATCAAGGAGTCATCACCAATCAAAGAAACAGCAAGAGAAGGCGTAGTGTCAAGAAATCCACTATCACTAACTTCTTCAACAGTTTCACCAATGGAAAGTACGAGAGTGGCATTTGCAAAAGAGACAACAATATAGGCATCAAATTCATCATTCACATTCTTTTTGACAGTCCATACAGCACTTGGAACACCAGGTAATTGTGAAACTGCCATTTCACTAATAGCCAAACCTGGTCTCAGTATCCGCAGAGAAGAACGTGGTCCACGCCCACAAAGTGAAAAGATTTGAGGGGTTTCTTCCTCAAATAGATTGGACACTTTCATATCCATAATAGGCATTAAGCTCTCAATTTGATCGATCCGAACAAGATTCTTCAGCTTTCTAGGCTGGAAGAACACTGGCGGGAAACCTTCCTCTGTTTCCATCAGTGTAGCAGAAGACGCCTCCACGTCAGGATCATCACCAATCGCCTGAAACTGATACAAGGCATGGTTTCCAAATTCTGATGCAGCAAACAGAAACCCAGATTTCAAGACACACAAGGAAGATGTGACTGGAATAGTATCAAAATACTTGATCTTCAACTCTTTTACCCTGTCATTGTCATGGTCCAGTGTCACTTTGAATACATCCCCATATTCAGTTTGCAACAAGAAGAAAAACATGGATTTCTGCTTATGCATAGCAGCCGAGACAATCAGAACACCACGCTCCGCAGGCAAGTCCTCACGCCTCGGAATGACTGCCCTTACATCAGGATGCCCCTGATTCTTGTATATTACAAAATTTTCCGCACAAACAAGCACACCACTCGGCCCATCCCCACCACCGGGTACAGTCACAAGCATATTAGCACCATTGTCAACCTGCTCAGACCATTTCCTAGACACATGGTTAAGCCCCAGATCCAATTCATAGAAGGTCAAATGCTTCTGCGCCTCATTAGCAGCTTGACCGGTGGGGTCCTGGTCAGCCTCCGAGTAATCCAGCTCTATAGCCGCAAAAATAGGATTGTCGAACCCACAATCCACCCCACAAATCGAGTAAACTATAGTGTGGCTCTTGTGCGCCTCCAACGGAGACGAAATAGTTAACCTAGCTACACTATCCCTATTCAAAACATAAACAAGCTTCTGCTTCTCGCACGCACCAATCATTACAGCTCTACCCTTAGGGTCAATTGCCAAGTACTGGCCGGGTACTATCCTACGGCATCCCGACTTCCCAAACGTCTCCTGATGAACTTTTTCGAGCGTATTCTTCTCTTTATTGTACTCAAGGATTACAATGCGCCCCGAATCCGACCCGACCACTATGTAATCCTTTTGCGCACCAGTGAGGCGAAATTGAGCTAATGAGCGAATAGCACCGAAGATTTCAACAGAGAGGAGAGACTGGAGCTTACCGTTGTCGTCGGGGCGCAGAAGCTCCAGGACCTTGCCGCGCGCGACCGCGATCTCTTGTGATTTGCCGCCGGAGAAACTGCCATTTATGGCGCAGAGGATTCCAGTGGATTGTTGAAGGGTTAGACTGTAGAGGTACATGGTGATTGGCGGAGAAGAAGAAGGTCAGATTTGCGTGTAGAGAGAGAGAGAGAGGGAGCGAGTGAGGGTTTAGAGAAACCCTAGAATTTGGGGAAGTGAAGTAGGAGGGAAGTGATTTGGCTCCTTGTTTTATTGATTTAAGACCGCGTTTGGCTAATGGATTTAATGCCCCGAGATTTGAGATCTTCAAATCTATTTTTCTCTGTCTTCTATTAAATGTCTCATTTTGAAATGCTTCTTTAAATATTTGATGTCATTTTTATTATATTTATACGTAGATAGTTTTTAATTCAATTCTTCTTCTTTTTTTTCCTTCTGTCACATTTTATGCCACATTTTTCACATCATTAGGCAATGCAGATTGATTGTTTTAAATAAACAAATCATATCTATTACTCCACAAAACAGCTAAAGCTATGGAATCTCAACATCATGACATGATCAACAAATAGCTAATACAGTAAATAAAGAAAAAAATAAACCTTGAATCAAGAAAATGCAGAATAATAGCACAGATCCATATCCCATTTTTTTAAAATGCAATTTTACTGATTTTTCATCTGTCATAGTACTTACTAAATTGGCAATCTTCACCTCATAAAAATCCCATCTTGAAACAGCTCACAGTTTTTCCAGAATCATCACTAACAAATTAAATAATGGAAATAAAATCAGGCAAAGGTATGAAGCAGAATATGTTTGAACTCAAAAGATGAAAGAAGTGTAGAAGAATGATAAGAATGCAACTGATTCAATCACAACAGATTCTTGGATTATCGCTAAAGAATGTGAGATTTCCCAAAACTTAAAAGAATTGTACAAAAAATAACACCTTCACAAGATGACTTAAACAACTACTCCTAAGTACTAACTAAATTTGCAAGCCTATTCTAACCTTCTTGTGCTATGACTTCTACCTCCTACATGAACAGCATTGGGGATCAAAGCCCCGTTAGCAGATCTATCTTGATCATCCGTTCCTTAGGCGAGTTCTGATCGGACATCTCAATGCTCGACTCAGCAACAACCAAGGCAGCCCCACCTGCAGCCAGGTGATTTGGAGAGTGGTCGGGTGATGAGTCGCTCTCTCCTACCTTCTTTGTGTGGATGGGGACATGGTCACTCTCGTGGTCGTGCTTCTTCTTCACCTTGTTGTGCCAGCTCACGAGAGCCTTGGAAGTTTGCTCATCGAAGATGGATTTCTTCATGTGTGATCCCATCTATAAAAGGTGCAGGTTTGAAGTAAATTAGGCTAAATTTTTGGTTTGGATTCTTGATTTTTTTTTTGGGGGGGGGGGGGTACTTATGTGTGATCACACCTAAAGATTTCATCTTTTTGCATGTTTGAATCAAATTAGGCCATGATTTTGGTGGGATTCTTGAAATTTTGCATTTTTCTGTTTTTTTAACTAATGTGTGATCCCATGATCCCCATCTTCATGTTTGGAGAATACTAGGCCAAGATTTTGGTGGGATTCTTGAATTATTGAAAAAAATCTTTCTTGATTGTGAATGGAGAGTTTCTTGTATTACCTGTGTGACGAGGGCGTAGAGGGGGAGAGTAATGTAGCTGCAGACGATCTGCACACATATCCTGAGGTGAAGATTTTGAGGTTCGTTTATCATAATAAAAGCTCGTTCAAGCACGTTTAGTGCGACACAGAACCGGGGGACTTACCCGATGCAAACTCTGATGACAGCAAGAAGGAAGTATTTGTGAAAACATGAATGCAGCCCAAATTCATACTGCATCAGAAGAGGCTGTTTTAAGCCATTTCATGAGAGAGTGAGGAGGAGAGAGATGGTGTATACCGTTATCCAAATGAAGAATGTGATCTCAAATGCGTTCTGCAAGAAACAGAAATCGCAGTCAGTCTCAAGAAGATCAAGAAAACGTGCCTCAAGAGAACGAGGAACGAGTCTGGAAACCTGAAATAGGGTGAGATGGATCAAGTGAAGGACTAATGTGGGGTTGCTGAACCAGAAATGCCTATCAGAGACTTGCACGAGCGGGATGCCCTGCACTACCGCGTGCTTTTCTTGGATCTCGATTGCCATCTGTGTTATGATCGACTGCAGCTTCGTGCCAACTGCTAAGATTACCTTAATCAACCAAATAGTCAGCTTCTGTCACATTTGATAAAATGATCAAGAAATCATGCTTTTCTAAGGCCATTGCCTTACCAGTAGGGGGAAAATCGACATTATGAACATAACCTGCCCTCCTGCAAAACATTGCAGATGAACGTGTGACGAAAAATTAACGTTGAGTTTGAAATAGAATAGGAACAACCTACTTACCCTTGACGTTCAACAGCAGATACACGACTGATATCATCCACAGATACGGGCTGAAACAGGCAATACGAACATTTACTCATGTGACTTTACTTTGAAATTTTCTGATCATTAATGGTATTCGGAGAAAAAGGGACCATACGGAATTCCCACAATCACTTTGAAGTCATCCTCCAATGACCTCTTGATGTATTTCTGAAAGTCGAACTTCGTCCCAGGAGAGAGATGGACCTATATAGATAGATATGCAGATTTTGTTCATATGCTAAAATGTTCATAGCTCATCACATTTTCCATCATAAAAACTCACTGATACGAATCCATGGCGCAGAGCGGAGTAGTCTGGCTTCTGAACTGAATACAGCATGTGTCGGAAAAAGCAGACCTAAAAACAAGCTTCCAAACTCATCAATGGAGCCGATGAAAAAAGGGCCTCAAAAATCTTGCAAAAAGTTTCATGCTTACGATGTAAAATATGATGGGATTTTCCATCCACGCGTTCGAATGGCTTTTGACAAAAGATGTTTCATGTGTAAGCCTGAATCTTGCAGCATCTGCTTAAGACAAGAAGGAAAACTTAGTTCAAACCCATGTTTATGTTGATCACTTTTCTTTCCTTTATTGTCATAAAACAAAAATAAAAATACCAGAAGATCCATCAGTTTCCTCTGCAATCTGTCTCTCCCATTCCTTCCATCCTCGAATCTAGACCAAAGGAGGCGCGAGTGAGACATCCTTAAAGTTCGACCCAAACAAGACTAATCACAAGAGTGTGATTTGTGAAGATTCAATGAGGCGTACCTTGAGCCTCCCGAGCATCATGGTTATAGCACTGTAGAAGACGTGAAACACGGCCAAGAAGAAGATGAAGATGTGGAGCTGATGAAGTGCACTTACAGAGATGAGAGGCACATATCCCTACCAAATTCAAAACATAAACTTTTTTTTATTGTTTTGATCAATTAATCCATCACATATATATGGGAAAGGAGATGGCATTGTCACATCATGGCAGCCTTTGGCTGAGTCAGCACCACCTCCTCCCAACATCCTTCGTGTGTGCGAGAGGAGCCTCCTCCGATGGGCTGCCTCCTGACTTGGAGCCTTTGCGTCCGCACCGCCACCACCCTCCTCATGATTCTTCTCCTTGAACTCACATGGCAGCATTGTTTCTGAGATTTTCTCGGGGATGCACACTTGCGTGATGTAAGTTTGCCCGAACGTGAGAAGTAGGGATATGAATCCGAGCACCATAAGCTCTGCAGATTGCACATGAGAAACGGAAGATGAGTAACTCAGAGAGAGAGAGAGAGAGAGGTCTTGCCTCCTTTGATTTTCTCAAGAGCTTCAACCAATGCCACTCTCTTCCTCTTTTCAAAAGCCTACAAATACAAAAAAAAATTAAGGGAAAACAAACATTTCAATAGAAGATTTTGATGTGGAAAGAAATGGAACAATGATTCATAATTTTCTTGCAAAAACATCAAAAATCGTTTAATCATGATCATAAACACACTTTTCTCCAAAAATGTTATGATCATGGCCAATAAAAACTAGACCATATCACAAAAAAAAACTCAAAGAGGAAAAAGGATTAAAAAATACATGTGCTGTTTTATGAATAGTTTTCTCCAATATGATGGAGATCACAACAATCACTAAACAGACGAGCGCCACTGCCCATGTGGGGGTGGCGTCGAGCTCCCTCCCTCCTCCGCCTCCGCCCATAGTCAACAACCAACAAGAAAAGGAAAGAAAAAAAAGAAAGAAAAAGAGTCAAATCTGTTGATTTCTCAAGTCTTTTTCAAGTTGGAATGAATAAAAATCCATGTGAGAGAATGATTTTTTGGCATGTTATCTTATAATAGTAAATTGAAAGAGATTTTCGAAGGGAAGAGCAAGGCCGGTTCAAGGGAGTTGTAACAGAACTGGACCGGGTGAGTCAACTATTGGAGCGTGGAGTTGGGTTTAATTACGAGAATGCCATTGTGAGAAAGGAAATGTGAATAAAAAATGACATAAATATAATGAGATTTACTGTATAATTTTGTAATTTTAAACATTGTAATAATACTATTTCTCCTTTTGCTGCAAAATTAAGTTGACGTGACATGATAAATGTAACTATCTAACTCTACTGCTGAAAACTAGTAACAGAAAACATTAATCAAAATGCTAATCTAAATTAGAAGAATATTGGTTTTGCTGCTGCTGTGAATCACTCGGCACAAACACAGGAAGCTGCCCTCCACGCTGCGATCTCCCTTGCTGGTAGTAACTCGCCGTCGAGCTCCGTTGTGGTGCCCCAGCCGAGCTCCCGCTCCTGTTCATCTGCTCGTTCACGAGCGGCCCTCCGAAGAATATCGACTGGCCCGAGTACGTGAGCTCCGTCGCCGCAGACGAAGAAGAACCACCGACGCCCCTCGACGCGGACGAGACAAACCTCCCTGCCTCCGGATCCCAGAACACCGAGGACTTCGCCCTGTCTGCGGGTCCCGCATTATTGTTGTTGTTCCTCGTCTGGTTGAAGTTCGATGAGTGCTGCCCCATCGGCGAGGGGGTGAGGTTTGCGGTGAGAGGGCTGCTCCGGTTGCTGGCGCTTCGGCTCGGCGGGTACGAGCTCTTCGCCGGCGACAACCGAGACGTTCCCGCTCGAGCGTTGGTCTTGTAGTGACCGTGTCTCGTACTAGCAGGGCTGCTCATGGTCATGCTCGACAAGTGGTCGCCGTCGTACGAATGAGGTCGGGAACCGATGGGGCGTAGGACGGAGGACGATGCTCGGGCCTTTGCACCGGCTTTGATCGCCTCGTGGGAGTCCAGTTTCGCCAGCTTCCGCACGCTGATTCTGATGGGTCGCTGTGACGGTTTTTTTCCCTTGTCGGGTTGGACGACGTGATCCGGATCGACAGTCGATGGTAGCCGACCGGGCTCAAGGTGAGATACGATTTCGTCCTGCAAACCAACAAGAAACTTCAAAAACAATCAACACGACAAATGATCGGACGACAAACAACCGACTCCACGTTCAACGATATAAAAGATCCAACGACAAACAACAAATTAGGCTTCACATGAAGATGGCATCCCTAGTAACCGAACAAATCGGCAATGTCTAGATGGCACGCACGAAAACGAGGTCAAATTTCAGCATCGTTGTTACCTGATGATCCATAAATATCCTCGGTGGAGTGCACCAAGCGCCTTTACGTTGCAGACCCATTCCAATGGAGCTTTTACCGCTAATGGCGGTCACAGCAGAGTTTGTTGGCGAAGAGGGTAAGCTTTCCAGATCTCCTCCGTCTACAGAAGGTCCGGGGGGTTCACTTTGGCTCCTCATGGAAACGACATACTCATACGTCGTTATACCCTGCAAAAAAGGCAAAAGAACATGCCATAACTACACTGCCACCTTCGATTTGACACACGACCGAGTCTCGTTAGGCAAAGAACAGAAGCATAAATGAGAATCAAATCTCACGTCCCACCTTTCGGATAAGAATGATGTGGAAAAAGAATAACTCTGCCAAAGGAACGGTCGCGAGTAAGGAAACACCTATACACAGAGCCTGGAAAGGAAGCAAACATGACGACAATTGAATCTTTACAGCGAAATAAATGAGCAAATTACATAAAAAAGAAGATAAAATATAAAAGGTTGTAATAATATACCACCACAGTAGCGAATGGAGGGCGAGAAAATCCATCTCCGAGCCTGTCAGCGATTGCGACCTCAGTAGCTTTCCTATCAACAAAACAGCGAACAAGCACGGCAATCCCCACTGTGATTTCGAATACGAGCTGGAACCAAAAATGCATATGTTAATTGGACGAGTGGTGAAACAGGATCGGCTATACAAGCAAGACTAGCGAAGATCATACCCAGGCAAGGCTTGCAGCCATTAAACAAAAGAACGATATGTAGTTTTTCCTGCCCACACAATTATTCAGCCACTGCAAGCATCGGAAAAATCAATCACGACAGTTAAGATCCATCATATATTACTTTGATAATCTATAGGAGCATGGTAGACAACATGATTATCTAACTAATCAAGTTGAACCTCTTTTACTCACCCGGCAGTGATGATCGAATCCATCAACACATTTGTCACAACTTCTGCAATGTTTGCTTAATGTGCGAACCTAAGAATTGGAAACTAAATCAGCAATTTTTACCGCCATTTTAGAAATCAATCGTATAAATTACTCTCAAAATTTGGTGTTACTAATGCAAACTACCAAACCCCTTAAATAGGCCTTCAACTGGCGTACCTCGGCATTGCACAATGTGCAGAACAAAGCCTCCTCCTCGTCATTTTGTTCCTCTACATGATTTTCATACTTGCGACAATCCTCCTTCACAAGGCAATAGCAAAGGCAACATCCCACATTCGAACAACAACCTGAATCATGTTCATAAGATGCTCCACCATTCTTCGACCCTACGAATTTACCAGGCTCTTCAGCTGCAGATAACGTACCTAGTCACGACAGTCAAGGCTGTTACTAGAAGATTAGGCTAAACTAGCAACATGGTCATTGAAAAGAGACCCTTCACTTCTTATATGCATCTCTTCAAGTTACTTACCAGTCGACTCCGTGCCAACATGAGATGTGCACGGTGACATCTTGTCACTGTCTGCTTCAATGAGAATTCCAGGATCAGCAGGATCTATAGCCGTGCATCGCACATAAAGTATAAACACGGAGAGTGCCTGGATGAATGTTGAACTGATATTAAGAGTTGGGATTCAAACGAACATAAAGAAGAAAACTGAGCTTCAATCACACTTACCAGAAAAGAATAGATGCCTATAGCAATGTACTCACAGATTTCCTTCCCCAAAAAAGGAGCGAAAAATGAATAGAAAGCAATGGATAATAGGAAAAAAACCATTATTGCCACAACCTGCATAGGGAAGGAAAAGATTTAAGAATGTGGACACAACAAGATACATATTCCAAATCATTTTACATTAAATGCCACTAAATTTCATCAAAATCACTAATTTTGCAGCTTCAGCCAATAAGCACTGGAAAATTACTCCATTTACATCAATCAAACCAGATTTCAACTAAGTTTTATTTCCCACAATATAAATAAGCAAAAAATACTAAAAAACTTCAAACATCATTTTCAAACTTGCTCAAAAAGGCATTATCCAAAATCCCAAATAGTATATCAATAAAAACTTTCTGCCAAATCATAAATCACAATTCTGTAACTGCAACAAGGAAACTACTAAAATAAACAACAATCCCAAAATGGAAGCATGTCACAGTAAACATCAGCACCAAACAAAAGTAAGGATGGAAAATTTCAAACTCTCACCAAACAAAAGATAAAACCTACATTCAAAAATATCAACCAATCACAGTGTACAAAAAGGATTCAAACAAAATAAAAGAGAAAAACTAAAAATTCAAACCTGAAAGGAGTGAGCAGGGAGTTGCCACCCATGACGCCTCGCCATAAATTCAAAAGCAGTGTAAAACTCACTCTCTATAAAAATTCAAACTTTAACAATGCCAGAATTCCAAGAGAGATGAAGAAATGGGACATAATTCAAAATAGCAGTAACCTTATATTTCCTCTCAAGCAAATTGAACTAATAACTGAACCCACAAACTCCAATATCCCTCACTAGATTCTAATGCTGACCCATATGCAAAAATGTCATTTTGACACGACCCATTCAGTTACTTTTTCACTCAGACATCTAGGGCTATGCAATACGAATTATCGAGCAATCAGCCTGCATAAAGGTGAGGAAACTAAAAGAAAATATAAATACAAAATTGAACTAATGCTCACATTTACTATATTCTCGAGAAAGAATGGTCGGTCAATGACTAACATTTTATTTTTTACCTCAAAATGTAGCACCAAACAGAGAAATAAATTCATTAACTTATTTTTCTGGTGTAAATAGTAAAGCAAATTTTACTTATTTACTTAATGTGTTGTCAACTTATAAATTGTGAAGAATGATGACAACAAACATATTAAAAGCATCATAATTACTTTAATGATTTAATCTTTTATTGAACTTTGATATGTACTGGCTTTGTTTGGTAAATAATCTATATTAAATTTGGGTATTATAATAAAAGATTCTACTTTTAAAAAGTCAAACCCATAAAGCTAAAGGCTTATTTTAATGCATTGCGATTCATAATTTGTTTATGTAAATATTGACGAAGTTAGAAAAAACTTTTTGTCACTTACTAAGGCCATGTCTCTATATTTTTTCGAAGTAATTCGACTTGAAATAATTTATTGAAACTGCCCCCAAAATAATCATTGTGGATGGCATAAACTCCACGCCAATTACCACTCAAAACCGACATGAGACATTAGAGTATGTAGTATTCGACCCAATTTAGGGCCAAAGTCCTTATTTGGCTACGACCACGTTGGTCTCGATCAATTCTTTGTCTGACCCAATTTAGGGCCAAAGTCCTTATTTGGCGACGACCACATTGGTCTCGATCAATTCTTTGCTTGTTCATTATTGGGTGGGCCATCACTCTGAATTTTCATTAGTCACAATTAACTCTTTGTTAAATGTATACTTACATTCAATGGAAGTATATCAAGCTACCATAAATCGTATTCATCATACATGGTAGGAGGTTTTCACTCCACGTTGCTACCAGTGGCATATTCAGAATTTTAGATTCGAGTATATAAAAAATAATTATACAAATTTCAAAATCTGAACAATATTTTTTCGTTCTTTTGATTATAAACGTCTTGCATTGACGCCAATATAATAACTTAACAAGAAACCACATAGTTTAGATAGTAGTATAATTTTTTTAACTAAAAATTATAAGTAAATTTGTCATAATACAATAATGACTTCATACTATTACTCTCTCCGTTTCTAATAATTTGTCACCACTTGACCCAACACAGATTTTAAGAACCTGTAATAATAGAAAGTGAGTTCAAAAAGTAAGTGAAATATGAGTCCTAATTTTATAGCATTAGTCGAATGCCAAAAATAGTATTACAAATTAAAGGTGACAAATTTTGGTGACGAACAAAAAATTGAAATAAGTGACAAATTTTCAGAGAAGAAGTGAGTCATATATTTCATGAAAAATAACTTACTTTTTTATAAAATAAAAGGACTCAATCTATATTGGAGTATAAATTAATGGGATTGTATAAATATTTATAAGTACTTTATTGCCAGTGATATCTCTCATTTAATATTTATTTCCTTTTCAAATTTAAAGGCCAAATCATTAAATTTGCTGCTATCCTGTCCACATAAATATTTAATTTACAAAAAGAAAGTAAGTTGGCACTCATCTATAAATAATATGAAATCATCTATTAGTATCCATCAACTTATCATTTCAATTTAAGTCTCAAACAATGAAGAACTTGCACGAGCTGTTATACTTCTATCGTTAGTTCTATTTTGTAGAGGTAATTTTCAATAATAGATTTATATTTTATGTTAATTAATCCATATGTCTCACATAGTCACTTTTTTTTAATCATTTTAAAAAATATATTATAAATAGTTAAAATGGAGAGAAAGTTAAGTAAGGGAGAGAATACGAACGAGAAGACTCTTTTCTATATTATTCTCTCCCTTACTTTACTATCTCTCATCTTTAACTATTTATTATCATTTTTTTCAAAACGAGTGTGGAAAATAAATGACTCAAGTAACGTGGGATGAGGGAAATATTATTTTAGAAGTATAGTTTTGTCACCAATAACTTTATAATTTTATAGGAAAATTCTAGTAAATTTATGTAAAAACTATAAGATCGTTATTTAACTAGTTAAATATGAGATCATGGGTTTGTTTTACATATACTAGACCTTCAATTGACTCATTTATCTGTCTTTGTAGTATCTCTTTGTTTTGAAATGAATATCAAGAATCTATAACAAAAATAGATTTTTGGAGATTAGTGAAATGTGTATAATTCAGCATTTAATTTTTGTTTTGATTTAAAAAGAAATTTGTTGAGAAAGTTGTTTTTAGCTCCTAACGTGAAATATCTTGCTCTGCCATCAATTATAACTTATAACTAATGACATTTGTTTTTTAGGTGACAATGATAATGAAATAATTAAGGCTGGAGTTTGCATACAACAAATTTGTTGTGGCTGTGGAGTGTGCAATGATGATATATGCAATTCACTATGCAAACAAAAGGTTAAAGGAGGGATTAAAGGCCATTGCAATGTTGCTACCGATATTTGTAATTGTACTTATCCT
This sequence comes from Salvia splendens, assembly GCF_004379255.2. NCBI lineage: Eukaryota > Viridiplantae > Streptophyta > Magnoliopsida > Lamiales > Lamiaceae > Salvia > Salvia splendens. The sequence goes on along the minus strand of NC_056033.1, from coordinate 41,576,973 downwards.
TGTGCTAATTACTAATAATTAGTACAATTACAAATAATTAGTGGAGTAGTAGTAATAATGATGATAACAGCAAAGAGGCATTTTTATCTGTTTAAAAATTAAAATTAGAAGCATGTTATTTAATTTTATTATTATAGTGTTATATATTGTTGTTTCGACTTATTTATTTTCTTATTGTTGTTTATCGTTTTATAATTTTATCTTATTGAAGATGAATTCATGTTTTATTTATGTATAAATATTTTAGTTGCGTCTAATAAGAATATTGAGTCCGATTGAAATAAATTTATATTCATGAATATATTTGTAAACAATTCCATTAGTTAATTAGTTTGTTTTATTACATTAATTAATTAATTAATTAAAAGTTACGTTTATTTTATTTTGTTAAAATTAAGAATGTGATTATAAGTTTTTTTTGAACAAAATTATTGTTAGTTAGTAGTAGTATATCTTATTCGTATTGGGCTGGGTCTAAATATTTATATGGGTTGTATTCAACATTTGGGCATAATGTAGGGCGTGTTCACTATGTAATAATTGGGTAATTCTTGGTCCAATTAGGGGAATCATGATGTTCACCTTCCACTAATTAATTATTGGGGGCTTTACAATTGAGGTGTGGTCCGTACTATTCATGTCAATTGCGGAAGAATTGAATTTTTGCCTTATAAGTAAGATTTGTTTGTGCATTGAAAAATGCACCACTTTTCCACCTTTCTACTTTTTCATCTTTCTAATTTGTTAATTCATAATTCTATTAAGTCAAAGTCTTTATTTTGGATAATATTTGGGCCAATTCTTGAATACTAAACAATGGGGAAATAATTATACATGTGGCTAATTATGGCTCAATTCCTGAAAGATTTAATTCTTCCAAATGTTATAAATGAAGATCGCCTATAGTGAACACGCCCGTAATATAAAGTTTTACTAATTTGTACTAGTAAATAATTTCACATATAAAAATTTAAGTAATTTCTATGAAAATACAGATTACATTTTATAAATTAAGGATATACTCGTTTGTACTATACGAAACTTAGAAGGTTAGAATTATGTATACCATTGAAAAAAAATTCTTATGAAACAATTATCCTTATATAGTACTATCAGTACTATAAATTTATTATTGTATTTTCGACCAACAAATTTTATGTATTATAGTATCTAAGGATTATTTAAAATCCATAAACTTTAATGTGACTGTTACATCTATTTTAATGTTAATTGACTATTTGAAAACTGAAACGACAAGTCATTAATCTTTGTTTTTATGCAACTAAGCCGTTATGCTTTTCGAAAACAAAGTTAAAAACCAATCTCTTTGTTTATAAGTATATGTATTCAACTCATATACAAAATTCCCAAAGAATAAAAGAAAATAACAACCAACAAGCACTATATTTCAATCTCACACCATGAACAAATTCGCAATTATCTTTGTTATGCTTTTATCATTGGTTCTTTCTTGTAGAGGTAAATTTTCAATTTTATGGATCATCTCTTCTTTCTATTATACATTGCTCGTAATTAGATGTCATGTTTATTTTTATATTTTATCTGATTGTTCTTTCTATCAAAAATTTATTTTTTGGTAATGTATCTCGATCTCGGCTTGTCTCCACGTTGCTAAGATGAGTGTGTTTCACGATTTTCCATCTCACTCCCAACTCATGTGATTCATTCAATGATAGATAAAGTTTATTGTGACTTAATTATCAATATTGGAGTACCTTATTATCTTGTCGAACGTACAAATATTAGCTTCGTGGGGGACTTTGACACTCCCGAAAACCTATTTTTTAAACGCTGTTATATTCATTCATTTATTAATTTTTGTAATGTTAGGGCCTCTATTCCAACATATATACTCACTATTTATATTCGTTTATAAGTTTCGTCACCCCATCAACATATAGTTTAATTTATTTTGTTTGAATAAATTTACAGCTGTGCATTTATTTGTAGCAATAAAAATCAACACCAAACAAAAGTAAAGATTGGAAATTTTCAAACTCTCACCAAACAAAAGGGCTCAAACAAAATTCAGAAGCAGTGTAAAACTCACACTCTATAAAAATTCAACTTTAACAATGCCAGAATTCAAAAAGAGATGAAGAAATGAGACATAATTCAAAATAACAGTAACCTTAATAAGCTTCTTCTATTATTTTATTTCATAGTCTATAGTAGTACTACTATATATTTATCGTTTTTCGATTTTATTTTATTGAGGGTGAATTCATGTTTTATTTATATATGTCTTATTTGCGTCTAATAAGAATATTGAGTCCCGATTGAAATAAATTTATATTCATGAATTTGCAACACTATTCCATTTGTTAGCTTAGTTTGTTTTATTACATTAATTAAATTAAATAATAGTTGTGTTTATTTTACTTAATTAATTAATTAAGCATGTGTAACAAGTTTACAAAAATATTGTTAGTTATTAGTATTATCAAAGGTACTGGGCCTAGTGTAATCAATTCATTTCCATGTAATGAAAGGTTTAATTAGTGAATAATTTCACTAATACAATTTAAGTGATTTCAATGAAAATACAGGTTACATTCTATAAATTAAGGATGTTAGTTTTTATTGCACGAATCGTATATTATGAAACAATGACCCAATTAATTTTATGCATTTATAGTATCTACGGACAATGGTACAATTAATTTTATGTATTTATAGTATCTACGGATTATTTAAAATCCATTAACTTTAATGTGACTGTACATCTTTATAAATAATAATGATTATTTCAAAATTGCTATCATTGTTATGCTTTTGTCATTGGTTCTTATTGTTAGAGGTAAATCTCATTTCTCTAGATCAATATCATGTTTATTTTTATATCTTTTTCGATTGCTCTTTTTCTAAAAGATTTATTATCTGGAAATGTAGGCCTCTATTCCAACATACTCACTATTTATACGTGCTTACAAGTTTCGTCACTCCATCAATAAAACTAGAAATTAGAATTCGTAGGGTTGAACACGGTGAAGAATATTATTGCAATGTCTCGACTTTGACGTTGCCCTTTTCATGGTTTCTTTTTCCATCGTCTTCTTTATCGTCCTTGCTAAAGTAATCAGTCTTCTTCACACATATACCATCGTTGTTTTAAACTCTTTTTTTCATGTTCAAATATGGTGTCGAAAACATGTGTCTTGATCGTTTTGGCTCGCCTCGAGCAACATGTATCTTTTCTTGCATCATTTACAAAAATTTGAAGTTGTTAAAGTTAAATCATAAATTCTTGAAAAATCTTTTATTTAAAAGAATAGTATATAAGTACAAGGTAAACAATTTTATCGGACATTGAAAATTGGATTTTGATTATGACGTATAACCAAAAGTAAGTACTAACATTTTTTTAATAGTATAAGATCGATCGATCCCCTCCGACCCCACCTGGATTCGATACTGCCCGTGAATCTAATTAATTTATTTTCTTTTCTTTTACAGGTCGTCTAGATAATGAAATAATGAAGCCTAAAATTTGTCTGAATGAAATTCCTTGTGAGTGTGATGTGTGTACTCCTGAGTTATGTCTAGCACTCTGCCAAAAAACGGTTGAAGGAACGAAGGTGCAAGGCAATTGCGGTGGTGCAAGTGATAGATGCACTTGTGTTTCTCGTTGTTGATTAAAGTAGTAACATCAAAAGCAATGTACTAATACTATACTATATTATCAAATAATAAATAAAGATATCAAATCGTTCCATATTGTGTTTGTATTTCTTTAAAAGAGAATATTGTATTACTTTTTAATCATAGAATTTAGGACCAAACATTCGAGTTTCGGTTCGATTTTGTGTCTACTAACTGAATCAATAACTTAAATATAAATCTAAACACTTGAAAAAATGAAATCCAAAAATATAAGATCTGAAATCCCAAAAAAATATTTTGTTTTAAAAAATTATCCAAAAATATTAAAAATTCTTCTAATATTATATAATGTGTATATATGTTCAATTTCAATCCTAAAAATATTAAATATATCTATTTATGTTAAACCAACAAACTTAGTACTAGCATTTACTCTTTTCATCATCTTTTAGTTCACACACATTCCTTTTTAGTCGTGGGTATCTTAATGATACATTTCTTAAAATATAAAAATTAACCTTCTCTTTATTTTTTTCTCCCTAATTTTTTTCTCTCTCTCCACCTGACTCACAAAACAATACTACTACTAAACAAATCTAACTAGTGGACGAATAAGAAATGCTCCATTATAGTGGAACTTATTAAAAAGTTTTAAAAAAAACAATATAATGCTTATTTTAATATTTAAATTTAAATTTTATCTATATTATTTTTAGTAATTACCTAAGTTTCAACTTTGACAGAAGGTAACAACAAAACAAATTTTCATAAAGTCAAACCAAATTTAAATTTTGATTTAGATGCTTGATTTTTCAGTATTTTGCACCCCTAAAATCTGTTTATCCCATAAAAGCAAATTACAAAATTGTCTAATTTCATGAATTTTCATTTTTCTCGAGTTAAATAAAGAATACTCTATTGTCGTTCAGTTATTTTCCAATTTTATTATTTTGTCTATAAGAGCACCCGCGACGCGTCGAGCGGGTGTCTCGTATCTCGTCCCTCCGAGAAGAGACGGCAGCAAGACGCGTTGCAGCGTCCCGTCTCGTCCCGATCTCGCCGAGACGCCCGTCCCACCGAGACGGCTGGCGCGCCAGCTCGCCACCTGCCCGCGCGACGTGGCGCTAGGCGTGACACCCACTCGCCGGCCAGCGAGTGGGCTTCGTCACGTTGATGCAATAAATCATTTTTTTAAAAAAAATTTGAATTTAATAAAAAAAATAAAAAATTCAAACGGTAATGTTACCGTTTTCGTCCGTTTTTTTTCTTTCTTTTTTTTACTCTATAAATACTCCTATTTCCTTCTCATTATACACACAAACACACATCTATTCTTCCCAAATCATCTCCATTACCTCTCAAATTTTGATCTGACCTCTCCAATTTTCATCACAAAATGTTCGGCTACGGAAACTCTGGCGGCTCCGGCGGGTTTGACATCAACGCGTTTGGCGACTGAGTGGCATGTACAGTGTCTTGGGTGGTTCTGGTTCCGGTTCGTCGACGTCGGGCACCCAAGGCTCGTCGACGCCGGCGGGGTACCAACCACCCTATTTTGATGTGGATGCATACGCTCGTCCCTCCGCCCCCAGGTATTCGCAGGGATTATCCCAAATTAGGGAGGATTGTCCTGATGAACCCAATCTGAAAGGAGGACGAGACGGTGGAAGCTCCAGGGCATTCGACACCGTGGAGGAAGAGGAGGATGCGGCCGAGGAGGAGGAGGAGGATGTAGGCCGTCATCCGTACAGCCGCAAGGACACGATGGCCCTGTACAACGCCTGGATCAGCGTCTCGTACGATCCCATCGTCGGGAATCAACAATCCCGGAAGTGCTATTGGGAAAGGTCACCGAGGGCCTACAACGAAATTAAGCCGAAGGGGTCCCGCCGCCGCACATTGAAGATGCCCTGAAGTCATTTTGACCGAGTCGACAGAGAGATCAAAAAAATTATGCGGCATCTACAAGAATGAAGCGGCTCATTACCAAAGCGGAGCCACTGGAGCCGACATTCTGAAATCGGCTTTGCAAGTCTATTTCGACGACAATGACAAAGAATTCAAACATGTCGATGTTTGGGAGACCGTCAAAGACGTTGAAAGGTGGGCCGGCGGTGTCCAGTCCAGCACGGGTTCGACCTCGAAACGCACGAAGCACACGGCGGGTGACCAATACTCGTCTAGTGGGGGAGGTTCAGGCAGTGCCGCACAAGAGGTTGCCTCGCAGGAGGTTGAGGGCACGGGAGACGATGCAGGGGGTCCTCCCGTGTGCGCCGTCAGCCGCAAGGGACCAAGGAGGTGAAGGCGGCTAGAGGGAGGAGAGGCCGAGACGAATCAAGCCAAGCGGGTTCCCAAGGGCCGCCCTCCTCCCTAATGTCCATGTACTTCACCGCCACGATGGCGGACACTTCCCGGATGACGTCCGTCCAATATCAAGCCCATCATGCCGGCATTGTGTATCTGGCGGGACAACTTGGTATTCCGCCTCCATTCGGTGCACCGCCACCCCCTTCGGGGGATGATTCGCCGGCGGAATAGTTTTTATAATTTCTATAAATTTGTATTTTAAATTATGTCTTTTTTTATTTATTTTGCCACAGATTTACTTATGTATTTTTTTAGGATTTTAAGTTGTAATTTTATTTTATTTAATGAAGTGTGTTTTTATTAATTGAATTTGTTGGAAATAAAAATAAAAAATGAAATTGAATGAATAGTTAAGGAATGAGATGATTAAGAGACGGAGGGTTGCAGGTGCTGTCTCTTAGTTAAGAGACGGAGTGAAAAGTATAGTGGGCCCATGAATAGTGATGAGATGGTTAATAGACGGATAAGAGACAATATTGCGGATGACATAAACATCGTCACCGCCAATCAGAATCGACTGAAACTTCTAGAAGGAAATTCACTCACAGTCTTTGATTTGTTCACACACACTACACACTGCGGTGCTGAAATCTCAGCAAAAATGTCAGCTCTATCCAATTCTATTGTGATTTCGGAACGCCCTCTTCTCCATCTCTCGTCTGGTAAAGCTTCTGATTTATTTCGTTTTGTAGTATCTTTCTTTTTGTTTGCTTTTTGATTTTTTATTATTTTCCTAATGCTGGAATTGAACTATATATGGATTTTCTGATTTATTTTACTGTTGTTTGTGTAATTGCTTTTATCAAATTTTTATAGGCTCCATTGTTTCTTCATAATGCGAGAATCAAACGCTGTTGTAATTTTCCGGAAGTATGATTTTTGTACGAATTTTTAGATCTGGAGATAGAAAAGAACTGCTTGATAAATTTGGGGATTTTGAATATTGTTGCTGACATTAAGTGAAAATGAAACAGCTCTTGATTAACTAATTAATTAGGTTTCTCTTAATTTATCAAACTTAGGGGATTTTATTTTCATTTATTTCGTTAATATGTTGAATCTTAGCTCTTTTGTGTTATAATATTGTTTGCTTCTAGTATAAATTTAACGCTTGTGATTAGAAAATGTTACTTTTGAATTATATAGATTGATCTTGGTTACTATCGTTCTGGTTCTTTTATGATTTTGTGTACACTCTTCAGAAGGAAAAAGTTAGCCACATTTTACGTGATGAAGTTTCTCGAGTTCTGCAATGAGATTTGCCCTGCATTCTAGAATATTTGCTTTTCCGAATTTATTTGGCACTCATGATCTACAGCTGATGGCATCTTGTCATATGCAACTGTATATTTATGACGTATCTCCTAACTTTGTTCGTTTTGTTAGGTTCGTCTCTTAAATCAGCAGATGTATTAGGGTCCTCCAAGTTGTCCTTCAGCGTAAACAGCACTAGAAAATCGAGCAGCCTGAGTAAAGCACTCACAGTCAAAGCCAGTTACAGGTAAAATCTTCACGTTTGATTTGCAGTTCCGTGAGCTTTAGGTGCTATCAAGAATTCCTGTTTTTTCCCAAATATATTTAGTTTCTTATCAAGATTTAAATGAAAATGTGATGGATAATATATAATGCACATATATACTAGTAATATAATTGAGATTCAGTATGAGAAGCTATCTAAAAGTGCCGTTGGGATTTTGCATTTGATGTAGTGACGATGGAAGATCAAGCAACGGAAGTGCCTTTATTAGCGGATTTGTTCTAGGGGGATTGATTGTCGGAACACTTGGTTGCATCTACGCACCTAAGGTACGTCTGATATGATCAATCAGTATTAATCTGATTCGTATCAAATTGTCAATATGTGTTTTCTGCTGCACATTTTGTTTCCTGCACAATGCGCTCATAGCTGATGTCGGACTGGTCTTTTCGTTGGCTCACAGATCAGCAAGGCTTTAATTGGTACTGAGAAGAATGAATTGATGAAAAAACTGCCCAAATTCATCTACGATGAAGAGAAGGCTTTGGAGGTAAGCAGCTCTTGTAGTTGTAATGATGCCAATTATAATTATCACGTCCCATTCAAGTACTTACTAGTTTAGATCATAAATAAACACAAATAAACGCCGCCCTGGTCTCGACTGAAGGTCCTGCGTAATATATTAGATAAAGAAAGGATAGCTCTATCTAAACTCTTTTACTGGCTTCTGGTGGTAATGATGTTTAAAAATCAATCTTAGTATAGGCTTCTTATTCTTTTCCGCATTTATGATCATTTCCTTACATATAACTTTATCCACAGAAACAACGGAAGAAACTGTCTGAGAAGATCGAACAACTCAACTCAGCTATAGATAACGTGTCGACTCAGTTGAGGACAGAAGAACCCCCTACTGAGGAGGAAGCTTTGAGTGTTGAGGACGACGTAGAGGCTCTCGTTTAAACCATGTCAGTCGTCTCAAAACCGGACCTCCTGCTCGTTTCTTGCATAAGACGCCCCTCGTTTTGGAACACACACTCATGTTTGTTTGTGCTTCGAGACTAGTTTACCCGAGATGTTAGCTTGAAATCGTTTCTGAAAATCTATGAATTCTGTGAGTGCTGAGATTATTCATATGTTGGAGATATGAAATAATAACTTTCACTTCTTCATTTTCCTCATTTGCTGCATTTTTCCATTTGCAGGATATCTGAATTCATGATTAATTTGATCAAATTAAAAAATCCTTGTTTAGGTAATGTCAAATTGGTTGTATAATATAAAAATAGAAGTTAAAAATTGAAAAATAAAATGATCAATCTTGTGGTGCAAAATCTAATGGTGGAGAAACAAGGTTGATCCTATCTGATATTAGTCCTCAAACATCAACTTCACAGTCTTCACCACTCTACAAGTCAATCATAGCCAATAATTTCTTCAAAAAACACCAAAAAAAAAAGATAATTTATTTTCATATGTTAAAGCCATATAGTATTACATTTATCTTGAAATTTGCTCCCCTGTAGATTGAGTTGCAGCAATGGCTTCCCATGCAGCATTGGCATCTTCAAGAATCCCAACGAGCACGAGGCTTCCTTCGAAAACCGCTCATTCTTTCCCTTCTCAATGCTTCTCTAAGGCGAGTTTCCTTCCCTTTTCTTGCATCTCTCGTTGTGTCTACTGCAGTTGGCAGAAAAAAAATTCAAAAGCAGATTTTCGACTTATCAATTGTTTCCGGGGATGTCTTTAGAAGCTCGAAGTGGCAGAATTCTCCGGCCTTAGGTCGAGTGGATATGCGACTTTTGCCAAGAATGCCAGGGAGGCTTCTTTCTTCGATGTGGTGGCTGCACAACTCACTACACCGGTACAGATTGATTCATACTGAAACCTACTTTTTGATTGATTCATATGCAAATTTTGAAAAATAAAAATTCTGTGTCTGTTTAAGATTCATCTTTGTTAAGAAGGTTGATGTATTGAATGATGAAGCATGACACAAATCTTTGAACGAAAAGTAACACATTTGTCGTGCAAGATCAGGTGGCAGGATCCACACCCATTAAGGGAGAAACCGTTGCCAAATTAAAGGTCGCGATAAATGGTTTTGGGCGCATTGGGAGGAACTTCCTACGCTGCTGGCATGGCCGGAAGGACTCGCCACTCGAGGTGGTGGTCGTGAACGACAGTGGTGGTGTCAAGAATGTAAGTCTGTGACATTCAAAGCTTAAACTCACAAAAGAATTCCCACCTTTGGTATTCAACTGATTTTCATTTCAACGTTAGGCCTCCCACTTGCTGAAGTACGACTCCATGCTCGGCACCTTCAAGGCAGATGTCAAGATAGTCGACAACGAGACCATCAGCGTAGACGGGAAGCCCATCAAGGTTGTTGCCAACAGGGACCCTCTCAAGCTTCCTTGGGCTGAACTTGGCATTGACATTGTCATTGAGGTTACTATGCTCAGAACCAAAATCCAATGTTTATTAATCAAGATTAGATGGACTATACTGAGAAATAACAAATGCAGGGGACCGGTGTTTTTGTGGATGGTCCGGGAGCTGGGAAGCACATCCAAGCCGGGGCCAAGAAGGTTATCATCACTGCTCCGGCTAAAGGGGCTGATATTCCAACCTACGTCGTCGGTGTGAACGAACAAGACTACTCTCATGAAGTCGCTAACATCATAAGGTCCGTATAGTCGAGCCAGCTCTCGTCCGATCTTTGTAAGAATCTTATGTAACCGTGTGTGATCGATGCATTTACAGCAATGCTTCCTGCACTACCAACTGTTTGGCTCCTTTTGTGAAGATATTGGATGAAGAATTTGGTAAGTCAGAATTTTAAGAGTAGAAACTTCTTTTCCTTGATTGATTCAAAAAAGTATGTGAAAATTTTCTTTGAATTTGCAGGCATTGTTAAGGGAACTATGACAACTACACACTCTTACACTGGTGATCAGGTATGACTAATTCCACATGTTTGCTGTTAAAAAACTCGAACGCTTAAGCCTCGTGTTAATTTGTGATCGTTATCCCCTCGACTGGTCGGATTATTGGTTGTATAGTGTTAGGCCTTGGAACCATTTGATCATGTATCTCAATTCTCTAGTGCATACTTTGGTTGCCTTCGTGCACCCCCCTGATTTTTTCTGTATTTGGTTTTTCACGTTAAATCTTGGTGTCGTCTTGCTTCGTTCATATCTTATTGTTGTGTTCGTTTGTGTGCGCAATTTTCTAACACCTCAGGTTGTGTATGAATCATGTAGAGGCTTCTAGATGCTTCGCACCGCGACCTGAGGAGGGCGAGAGCCGCAGCGTTGAACATCGTGCCGACGAGCACGGGTGCGGCCAAGGCCGTGTCCCTAGTCCTGCCTCAGCTGAAGGGCAAACTGAATGGTATCGCCCTCCGTGTGCCGACGCCTAACGTCTCGGTCGTGGACCTCGTCGTGAACACGGCGAAGAAGGGGATGTCGGCAGAGGACGTGAACGCCGCGTTCAGGAAGGCGGCCGAGGGGCCGCTGGCGGGCGTGCTGGACGTGTGCGACGTCCCGCTCGTCTCCGTGGACTTCCGGTGCAGCGACGTCTCGTCGACCATAGACTCATCGCTGACCATGGTGATGGGGGACGACATGGTGAAGGTTGTCGCATGGTACGACAACGAGTGGGGTTACAGGTACGGACGGGTTTACAGTTTAAGGTTTAGGATTTAGGATCGCGTGCAACGTGTCTTATGGTCGTTTTTACGGACTTTTTGCAGCCAACGAGTGGTCGATTTGGCACATCTGGTGGCGGCGAAATGGCCCGGGGATTCGACACAAGGGAGCGGTGATCCATTGGAGGACTACTGCAAGACCAACCCTGCAGAGGAGGAATGCAAGGTCTATGAAGCTTAGTTTTTTGTATGATTTTTTAATTCGCCTCAGTTGATTGGATTTTTCTGTTATATTTTCATCTTCACATCTTATTTTTCGCTTAAAATTATGTGACACGAAAGTGTAATAGAAAATTCTAGCATCTTTTTTCAGTTGTTAAAGATTTCTCAGTTTACTAACAAGATCGTTGTTGAACAAACCAATCCGAGCATGTTCGCAGGTCCAATGGACCCAGCACAATAAAGCTCGAGCCCGAAACTCGGGCTCGAGTTTGGCTCGTTTACTATCGAATCTAGCACTGAACCAACTTTTTTGAATTCAGTGTTGGATAGCTCTTTTATATGGATTTCAAATTCAAAAGCTTTGAGCACGTTATTTTTATTTTCTGATATACAGATTATATTTTCTAATATATTAGTTATATGAATTTTATTCTATGACATATTTTTTTCAAAAAATATTATTTATTTTTTTCTAAATTTTTTAGACCAATTCATAATATAAGGATCAAAATATATTTTTTGACAAATGCTGAGACTAAAATGAACTTTAGTCATTAAATTAATTAATTTAATTGCTCACCGTCAACGGAACTGATAAAATTTGACCATTTTATATTGTATGAGAATGAGACCAAAAAAATACCAAAGTCAATGTGTAGACTTAAATATGCATTTAGGCTAATATACATTGTCACTTTTGAACATTAATCAACTTTTAGATATAATATCAGATTTTTTTATTGTAAAGAATGGTGTTCTAAACGAAAAGAAAATGGTTTGATAGTATAATACCAGTATTGTTTTTTAACCTAAAAAAAAACTAAAAAGATTCATTTTAGTTTTGCTTTATTATCTCCATCCTTTTGCAGTTATATTTTAGCGGCAAACTACTCAACCGTCCGTACTTTTTTATCAATAAAATAAAATTGAATAATTACGGTTTTCACCATTGGTTACTCAATCAAAAAGAAAAGAAAATGGTTTGATATTTTTTAGCCTAGTAAAAAATACTTCTTTTTTTGTTTTGCTTTATTATCTCCAACTTTTGCAGTTATATTTTAGTGGCAAAAAATTAGAATAATTACGGTTTTCATTTCATAAACAAAAATCCTTTGGTTACTAAATCAAAAACTCCCTCACAAAGCACCGATTAAAAAATTTTAAAAATTAAAATTCCTACACCCTCATAAAATACAATAAAGTAAATATTTTTCCATTTAATCCCAAACAACGTGTCTCTTCAATTTGTATGCCTCTTAACCTATATATACCCTCAAACTCAAAATAATATACTCCATTGCAAATTTGAATTTAAATCAAAATCTAAATCATTTACAGTATGGCAAGGAATGGTGTGATTGCGGCCGTGTTGGTGGTGGCTCTTATGGCGGCGGCGGCAATGGCGGAGAGGAGTGGAAGCGCCGCCCATTGCATGGCAGAGTGCTATTTCGATTGCACTCAAATTAAAATATTCAGCGATAGTGAGTGCAAAAGAGATTGCGTCTTTGCATGTGCTAAATCTGGAAATGGAAATGGAAATGGAAATGGAAAGAAACTGAGGGACCAAGATGACGATTATAAATTCTTCCCTTCTTGGATTTAAGATTTTTTATGTCACTTTTTCATAATTGTTGTTTAAGAATTATGTACATACACTATTGTTTGATGAATATTAGATAAATTGTTTGTTTAATAATAGAAATTTTCACATGTCAAACATATCAGTATTCTCTCAGATATTAACATGCAATGAATTCATGTGTACTCCACTTTTTAGAGTTTAAAATCTAGTGGACTTTTTTTCTTTAGTTATGTAACAAACGAATAGTTATCTATAAAATCAAGAAATTTGGTCAAATTTTAGTTTTAAAATATAAATAATAGTATATAGTTTCAAAATATTCTTGTTCGCATTTTTCGCTTATATAACCGATAAAATGTTGTGTTTTTAGGTATCTGCATGTTTAGGGAAAAAATGACATTTTAATGGATATCTGCAATCAATAAAAATAAAGAAGCCATGAAAATAACAATATTTTCACATAATAAAACTGCAATAATACATTTACTTTCATTTTCTATAAAATAGACTACCCTCTTTCAAGAATCAAGACTGAATTATGATTATTTGCCATTCTTTTATATTTGACTACAAAACAAATAAATAATTGATGTACCCCCCTAATCTAATACTCCCAAGAAGTCCAATTTCCATCTATCTCTATATATAGGCAAGAAATATATATACACGAACATAACATAACTAACTCATAACATATTATTTTATCATAAAATGGCAAGAAATGGGGTGATCGCCGCCGTGCTCATGGTGGCTCTCGCGGCAGCGCAGGCTGCAGCAGCTGCGGCGAGAAACACAGCCTACTGTGTGAGCGAGTGTTACAGCCAATGCCTAGAAATCAAGATTTTCAACGAGGATTATTGTAGCAAAGAATGCTTGCTTAGTTGTATAAAATCTTCTCATATTAAAACATCTCCACAAAATGATGATTCTACATTCTTCCTCTCGTCGATTTAAATTTGTACTAGGAGTATATTATTACAAGCTGATATTTTCTCTTGTAATTGTATATATGGTCCTATTTTCTCTTGTAATTAGATATTTTGGAAGAGATCAATATAAAGCTAAGCTATAATGTAAACAATAATTCACCGATCGATTTATTATTGAGTCAAATCATTAGCGCATCCACAATGGCGGTGAGCGGATCGGCTAGCCGATTCCCGGCGCTGGCTGGTCCGCTCGCCGAACCATTGCAGTGGTCCGCTCGCCGACGCGAGAAAAACGGTGAGCGCACGTCGATTTTCGGGCGCTGGCCGATGAGCTCGCCGATCGGCTGGCCGCCATTGCAGGCTCCCGATCTGCGAGCGATCGGCCAGCCGATTTTTTATTTTTATTTTATTTAATTTTCGAAACACTATATATACGCGATTTGCACATCATTTTCATTCGCACCACTTGTTTTGACGAGTTTTCTCTCTATCTTAATTTCTGTACAAGAGCAACAACACGAAATGGAGCACAACAACGAGTCTACTCCAGTGACGAGCGAGTCTCAAACTCCCACGGTACCCGTGGAAGTGGATGGGGTCCGATGGCCGGGTACTACAACATGTACCATTGGAAGCAGATGATGCCCAAGATGACATCCGGGGGTAGTATGCCGGGATGGCAGGGGATGCAGGGCGGACCGGCGATGCCGGGCGGGCAGGGGTACCCGAGATGCAGATGATGCCGGGGTGGCAGCCGGGGATGCAGGGGACGCCGGGGGGGGGGGGGGACAACGTCTATCGCCCCAGTTTTGATTTTTTGACTACTTCTTCGCACACATCGACCCCATCGGAGACGCAGTTCACATGGTGTGATATTTTCTCCTTAGAGGAGTTTGTGATAGATCTCGGGGATGTGGACACTCCCGTTCAAACGAGGGGAGTAGGGCGGGGTCGGGGCGTGCCAAAGAAGAAGAAGGGCAAGGGCAAGAGGGTGGTCGGCGAGTCGTCGCAGCCGGCTGATGACGAGAGCCTGGCACGGAGGAAGTGGACGGATGCGGAGAACGTCGCGCTGTCCAAGGCGTGGGTGAGTGTTTGCGATGATCCCCTCGCCTCGAACAATCAGAGGATCCCAAGGCGTGGGTGAGTGTTTGCGATGATCCCCTCGCCTCGAACAATCAGAGGATCGTCAACTTGTGGGCTAAAATAGCAGCAGCCTACAAGGCATTTTGCCCGGAGTGGAGGCCACGTGCGGGGAGGAGTGCCGGAAGGGGTGGGACCGAATCAGGGCTGCGGTCTCCCGATTTTCTGGCTTGTACACCAACGCCCTCCGCATGCAAACCAGTGGCCAAACTGACGAGGACTGCAGGAGGATAGCGGAGAAAGCCTTCCCCGTGCCCGGGCCTTATAAGGAGTTCACCTACTTGAACTGCTATGAGGTGCTGATGGATTCCGAGAAGTTTCGGGCAGGTGTCGATGCTGGCTGGCCGAAGAAGCAGCGACTGAACTATACCGGTGATTACAGCGGCGGCAGCGGCGGCAGTTCCCACGACCTCCCCGAGGATATTCAGGAGTTCCCGTCCCCTCTCGCGTTTACTTGCTGCACTCGCCAGGTTGGTCAAAGGCGAGCGCAACGAGCTCGCCAGGGGTCCCAGGAGGTCCAGTTGGCATCCCCCCTGTTGGCAGGTCGACAGCCGAGCTCGCCTTCTTTCCGCATCAACAAACGCGGGCTCAGATGTACAAGATCTTAGCTGACTGGAAGACGGCAACTGACCCCGAGGAGAAGCATTTTCTTCACTCAATGCTCATGAGTATGCGGGCCGATTTGAATGCCGCTGCGGCACAGTTGGGGGGCTCAGACGTGGGCTCAAATGCCGTAGATTTGGGGGTCCAGGATAGCGGCGACAACAGCGACGGCGGGGGGCTCGTGTGTGGAGGAGGAGTTTTTTTTTTAAATAATGTAATTTTTTTTAAATTAATGTAATTTTTTTTAATTAATCTATTTTTTAATTAATGTACTTTTTAAAAAAGTATTAATATTAATTTAATTCCGTATTTTTTAATTAATATTATTATTGAATTTTCTCGTATTTGTGTCGTAAATTTAATTCCGTATTTAGTGTGATTGTTAATTATTTGTTTTTTATAATTTTGTTTATTGTGCCTAGGCTATGGCTGACCTATTGCTTGTCCAGTTGCTTGTCCTGATGATGTGGCAGGAGGAGTTTTTAGTGCTGATGATGTGACATGTGAAGTTTATGGCTAGGTTATGGCTGGGCTATGACGGGGCTATCTCTATTCGAGATGCTCTTAAAATCCGACATGACTCCACTTCTATTTTTTTCTCTCTCATTTTTTAAGCTGTAATAAATTTGGTTTTATTTTGACACCAAATTTTCAATTAGTTAAATTAAATCCAATATATTTGCAATCCAAAGGCATAGGTTTAGGGGTGGAAAAATGAATACTACTAATAAATGAATACTACTATACTTAATTTATTTTGCCATATTGATCCAAACTGTGCGAAAACACTTGATTTTACACAGTCAATAATAATGTTTGTAAATTGTAACTTTTGAGTCGTCAGATTTCCTTCTTATGCTATAATTAATATTAGTAGCAAGCAAATTAGTCATTAATGGAATACAGATTACATAACGTTTCCAGTATACATTCCAAATTGAACACATTCTCCTCCATTTCCCAAACACGCCCTTTCACGACATAGATTCAGCTAAGATTTTTCTTAATCCGTACGAATCGAAAACCTTGGAATCAGGGGAGAAAAATCACACACCAACACTCAAATTTGTGTTCAACAATTTATGATTTCATGATTGATTGAAATCTTATTCAAATGAGGGGCTTATTGATTCCGCTGTTTTTCGTGATCTTGATTTTAGCTGTTGTAATTGGAGCTTCCTCAAGCTCCGACCCGGATCCGGATTCCGATAATCCGCCGTTGCCGTTGACTGCGTGAGTTCACTGAATCTAATTACTGTTTTTTGAGGTTTGGGATGAATTTTGATTGAAAATGATTTGACCAAAATTAGGTTTATGTTCATATATTTTGATAGGGGAATTGGTGATTTGCAGTTCATGCCTAATTTAGACTATTTAGTTTAAGGATTTGTTGTGATTCTGGTTCAATTTATGCTAAATTTGGGGCTTTTAGGTGGATTATTGATTATATGCTGGCTTGGATTCAGAAATGAACTACTTTGTGTATCGAAATGGGATGAGATATGGTTTGGTAGGATGGAACTTTGATTTTGAGTTAAAGAGTCATGCATATGATTTAAAGGTTGCTTCTTTGGCTTTTGATTTCTCTGCTTTGTAAATTCGTTCGAGTTTTGGAAAGCTTGTGCAAGTTCTTAGTTAGAATGTTATACTATTGATTTAAAGAACCATGAAAATGAAGTAAAGGTTGTTTCTTTGGCTTGTTTGCTACCTTCTTTGTGTTGGAAGCTTTCTGCTTTTTCTCAATTGGATATTGAGTCGTGCATGGTTGTCGGAAGGGCTTACTGTTTCAGTTTGATTTGGCTTGGTCTGTAATTTCATAGATTGAATAGTGGGTCGTGGATGAATGTTCGATTAATTGATTATGATCTCCGGAGGTACATCAGTCACAACTTATTGAGGAAAGCATATGGTGAATGTAGTTGCTTATTATATGCGAGCAAAATGCAGATAATTGTAGTGAATTTTAACTATTCCGATTGCAATTTTGTGTAAAATAAAGCATTGGTTTCACTGCTGAAAAATTGTTTCTGCAAATAAATCCGAGCTTATGTAGACATACTAATTTCCGTTTCCTGACCTACTACTTCTGGTGGTATATAATCAGCAAACACGAGACAGCAATATTGGCTGCTCCTGATGGAACAGTATATATGGTGGAGATTGGTTCCGGAAAAATCCTCTGGTCGTTCTCATCTGGCCCGTCAATTTATTCCTCGTATCAACAAATCCCTAACCACGAAGGAGAAAAGCTCAACACATCTGCTGATGGTGATAATTTCTATATAGATTGTGGAGAAGATTGGGAACTCTACTTACATGGAACTGGCCTTAAGAAAGTGGTATGTTCACTGGTCTGAATTAGAACTGATGCACTTATCAATGTAACATTTCTCGTCTTTGTTTAGTGTTTTGTGTGTTATGTATGTGAGCATTTGACTTATGTGCGTCTTACTTCGAGAAATCCTATTGTGTTATTGCAGAAGCTCCCTATGAGTGCTGAAGAATTCGTAAAACGCACTCCATTTGTGTCGGCTGGTGGTGGGATTATGCTAGGATCAAAAAGGACTTCTGTGTTTGTCGTGGATGCGAAAACTGGAAAGGTCGTTCGCACTTTAAGGTCGGATAACCTTTCCTCGGGCGAGGATCGTGGTGCTGATGAAACTTCGATTATGACTAGAGCTGACATTGAAAAATGGTTGCCTGCAAGTTCTGTGGATGCCGAGGCCGTTGAGAAGCCGCTTTATCTTACCAGGACTGACTACGCAGTGAAGTATACGTCTGCGAAAACGGGAGAGGTTCTATGGTATCTTATGTTTGCTGACATTGAAGCGTCGTTTCAGTGTGAAGGAATTGAAGATTTTTTGGGGGGTTTCTCGGGGAGAGGGATTGATATGAAGCTGCCGATGCCTTGTCAGACACGGCCTCTAGTCTACCGTATCCGGGATCGTAGCTCTCTCGAGCCGCTTTTTAAAGCGAATCGTGTTGGAGATGCTCTTCCGGGAGGTGGAATTCTTTCTTTGCCTGCTACCGATCATGGTGAACCCAAAAACTTATTGGCACTTTATGGTGGCAATCAGAATGAACTTATGCTTGCGCTGCCGACTCCTGAACGAAAAGATTTTATGATTGAAAGTGTTCCCAGCACTGGCGCTCGTCAAATCAGCGGTCGTGTAGAATCTGATAGCATAGCACATCCTCATCTGTGGCCTTCCATGCTGTTTTCCGCTTTGCTGTCTATAGCCCTGACTTTCGTTTGCTACGCCAGACATCAAATTACGAGGAAAGGGGTTGTGTTACATCTGTTTCATCGGCAATCGGAAGATTTGAAAAAGTTGCAAAATGCGACACCCAAAAAGAAGAAAGGCCGGAAAACGGTTGTGAAAAGACATAGTATCTCCGATGGGAAGAATGGTATGAAAGAGGATAGATTTTTGACCCCTAATCCTTTCGAGAACAATGGCATTTCCACGTATGGGCGTAAGATTGGTAGAATGGTGGTGACCAGCAAAGAGATCGCAAAGGGGAGCAATGGGACAATTGTACTCGAAGGAAACTATGAAGGCCGTTCCGTTGCTGTCAAACGTCTTGTCCGCACCCATCACGATGTGGCTGTGAAGGAGATCCAGAATCTCATTGCATCTGATCAACATCCAAACATTGTTCGTTGGCACGGAGTGGAATATGATCAAGATTTCGTTTATATATGTCTGGAGCGATGTACTTGTAGTTTGTTTGATTTGATCGTATTCTGCACTTCTTCAGATCAAAGTCAACAATCTCCGAGTATTGTTGGTTCTAACATGGAATTGCTGAGCAATCTTGGAAACAATGAGGAGCTCGAGCTTTGGAGGGCTAATGGATATCCGTCTGCTTTGTTGGTGAAGTTGATGAGGTATCTTTAATTTCAACATCCATTAACTGCAAAACGTTGCACGAACTCTGAACTATATATACCGGGATTCATTTATTAAGCCTTGAAGAGTCCATTTAGAGGTCGTTACTTCGGGTGATAGATTAAATCAACAATACATACGATTGAGTATTTTGAAGGTTTACGCTATCAATATTCAGATTATCAAAGTTATTTATCTTAGCTATAACTCAGTAATTAGCAGACGACCCGTCCAAATGTACCTGTCTGGTTGGATATTCGTTTTCTGTCAATCAACCCCAATATTCGAATACAATTATGGTGCAATTTCTGTCAACTTGTAGGGACATTGTCTTAGGACTTGCTCATTTGCACGAACTCGGGATTATACATCGGGATTTGAAGCCTCAAAATGTCCTCGTGATGAAAGATAGATCTATATCTGCAAAAATATCGGATATGGGCATCAGCAAGCACTTGGATGGAGACATGTCATCTCTATCCAAGCACGCTACCGGTGAGTAATGTCGTTGTGACCTTTTCTTTTCGATTAAATGCCCACTTTACCTTTTCTCTCAATTTTCTCATGTTACATAGGATATGGAAGCTCGGGATGGCAAGCGCCCGAGCAGCTACGTAATGAGCGGCAGACTCGTGCCGTAGACCTTTTCAGTCTGGGATGCATGCTGTTTTTCTGCTTAACCGGCGGTAAACACCCTTTTGGCGAAAGTATTGAGCGCGATGTTAATATAATCAATTCTCGGAAAGACCTCTTCTTGATAGACCATATCCCGGAAGCCACAGATCTCATCTCCGGCCTTCTCGCCCCTAATCCAGACACGAGGTACGCTTGAATTAGAGCTTGAGTTGATAGTTTTACAGTTTTACCCTCGTTCGATAGTAAATTGACGGATAATCGATGAAACTCCTTTCACACATTTTCATCGGAACGTCTTCTTGTATACATGATAGGCCAAAGGCTGCAGAAGTGATGCACCATCCTCTGTTCTGGAGTTCCGAGACGAGGCTCTCGTTCCTCCGTGACGTCAGCGACAGAGTCGAGCTGCAGGACCGGGAGAGCGCGTCTGACCTCCTCGAGGCCCTAGAGAACACAGGGAAAGCCGCGTTGGACGGGAAATGGGACGAGAAGATGGAAAGTGCCTTCATCAATGACATTGGGCGCTTCCGGCGATACAGGTACGACAGCGTGCGCGATCTGCTGCGCGTGATTCGGAACAAGTTGAATCACTATAGAGAGCTTCCAAGGGAGATTCAAGCAATTTTGGGGTCAGTGCCTGAAGGATTCAACACTTATTTCTCAACCAGATTTCCTAAGCTCTTGATTGAGGTGTATCACGTGATTCGTTGCCATTGCGAGAATGAAGAAACATTTGGCAAGTATTTTAGAGGTAGTGGATTCTAACTTAGATCTTGCAATGTAACATTGTTGTAACAAAATTTGTACATGTAATGTAACTAATCTAATTAATATGGTATAGGGTTTACAGTTTTGGACATTACATGAAAGCATAACACGTGAACACGCGCAGGTAGTGTCAAATCTTATCATGTTCATGTCTTTATCGAGTAAAGACGGATAATCTCCGTTTACTTGCGTGCTTGTCTTAAAACTTAGATAATTTAGACTTCGTATTTATCATGTCTCTAATGTGTTTGTGTTCTGTGCGAGTCGTATTTGCGTTTGAATTTGAATGAAGCATGCAATGTTTATGTGCGTGTTCGTTGTGATTGTTTCGTGTGCACGACGAGTTTTGATATAAATTTGATAATTATTGATAGTGGATAATCCATGTTTTAATTAAATTGGCAAAATAGAAGATGGAGAAAAATTATTTGAAATATTATTAATTAAAAGTGAGTAAATAGGAGGGGTAAAAAGAAATGTGTTGAGAAACATCAAATAGTAGTGGATCATAAATATACTAGTACTAGTTTTTATGAACAATTAGAAATGGAAAAAAGTGAATATTAATTGTAGGCTGAATACAATTATGATGGAATATAATAACTTTAATAATCTTATATCAATCCATCCAATATAAAATTGCTTTGGGTTGATATTATGTTTATAAACATTGAGAAATACAATTACATAATTGAAGACTGATGCAGTGGCCGACATATCTCGTTGCTACACACACCACAACTACAAGGAAGTTGGCTCATGCAAACACTTTTTACTTATTTCATTATCAAGATCAGCTGCACCAAAAATGAAAACGAATTAGATTCATAGCCAATTGTGCGAGTCGAGTTATTATCGGGTCAATCTAGCAACAACTCAATTCTATATATAAGGCCTAAACCGAATCAGACTTGTCAAGGAAACTCTCAACCCAAACACGATACCAACTTTCTGCCTTCGAATACGAATACCACACACGCCCATTAACAACAAAAACATAATTAACAGGATTAAAACATGATATTACATGATAAAACCTAATTTTTACACCTGATTTACACAACCTAAAGAATAAAACTAAAATATACATATTTTTTGAAAAGAATAAAAATAATTAATGTAATACTGTATTATTATTTTTCAATGGGTTACCCAAACCTAATCCAAAGCCAACCCGAATCCAACCAACAAATTATCGGGTTCCTAACGGATGGTCAAGTACACGAACCCGATTAGGCTTAATCAAAATATATTAATTTCGTGTGTGTTCGTATCGGATTTTTGTCGAAACTATCAACCCTAGACACATAAATAGCACGAGCATACTAAAATAGTACTCCCTCCGTCCCTGAAGAGTATGCATTATTTCCTATTTCGTCCGTCCCCAAAGAGAGTGAACATTCTAATTTTGGAAACTTTTTTCTCTCTAATGAGGTGTGACTCATTCTCCACTTACAATACTTAAAACACCTTCTCTATCCGTCTCTCTCTTATTTTATCAATAATAGATTAAAACTCGTGCCGAATACAAAGTTCATACTCTTTGGGGACATAGGGAGTACTTACAAAATTTCTAACAATTGAGGTCCTTAACATTATGATAATTATTTAAAAAATTTCAAAGCTTGAATGCCATTAAGATAATTAGTCTAGATATGTACATACATATGTACTGATTTAAAATAGTAATGGAAATTTACCTCTACAAAGAAGAACCAACGACATAAGCAAAACAATAGTTGCAAATTTGTTCATGATTTGAGAATACAATATAGTGCTGTAGTACTATATAATCATGCAATTTATAGCAACAAAAACGTAATGACTTTTGGTTTCAATTTTAAAATAATTAATAATATTAAAAGAGATATAATATTCCAATTAAAGTTTATATTAATAGTTGATCCCTTGGATTTTATACTGAGATCCTGTTTTCATAAAAAGGTAAATTGTTTTCATACACACTCCCTTAAATTTATAATACTGATACATATTGGATCCTTAGTTTCATAAAAAGGGAAGTTAATTTTTTCAGGTATACACCAGGGGAATATAAAATCTTAACGTTTGAATGAAAGAAAATACAGTATAGCATCTTCACGTATCATTTAAATACTGATTTTTTTTTAATATTTGTCATTTAAATTATAATTTCAATCATCATATATAACTTTTGCTATATTAGTTTTAGTTTCAATCATCATGGAATAATAAAAAAAATGAAAAATAACGACTTAATATATTTTGCTTTCAAAAAAAGTTAGTAGTATTAATTTGACCAAAAATTAATACTATGAAATTATAATTTAAATGTCAATTATCCTTACAAATATCCTAAATCTATGTTCCCATTTCATGCAAAATAAAGAAAAATTAAAGCTCGACTTAAATTCAATTATATACCTCTATAATATATACAATTTCCACTAGTTAAAATTGTTCATATACAATAAATTGTCATGGCAATAGCTCAATAGCATAAGCTTCAAGGTTGATGAACATAATCTACTTATTAACTATGTCCACTAATTTTCTAAATCTCGTGTTCGTATTTTTATCACGCGCGTTAAATGTACGAGACATATAACGCCATGGCACGTGCTCGTCGCGACAGAAAATAGAAGGTCGCGACGAGCCATCATCTCCGTATGTTGAAGCTATTATTCGCCGAAGAATGTTTCCTCTTTGAATCCCTCTCCCTTTCGTTTCCCCCGCTGCTCTCGGACAACGACGTCTCGAGCTTTCTCCGTTTCCGCTCGTGTCGTGACACATCCTCCTTCTCGTCGATCAACGACAGCAGCCTCTGGATGCGTTTAGAGCGCATGCTGCCCGGCCCATCCGACGAAACGAGCTCGTCTCTAGAGGCTTGTCGGTACCTGTTGATGATCTGGATGAAGTAGACGAGGAGCGCAAGGAAGCAAGCGATGCCACATAAGAGATAGAGGCCCCAGAAGCTCTTTAGATGGAGCCGGTCTGATTCTAGCTCCGTGTTCTCCGAGCTGCATGCGCTCGTCGTCAGCCACTTGTCGTGGATCCGTTGCAAATCTCCGTTCTCGGATAGGGTTAGGATCGCGGTCGATAGGTCGATGGCCAGAGGCGAGTCCCGTGGAAACGCCTTGATAAAGATTCAAAAAATTAGTAAGGATTTCATACATGTAACGTGCAACGAGCTCGACCTAGAAAGCGATGGTAGGCTCGGAACTCGGTCACATTAGTTTATTCATACGCTCGTCACTCCACCAACTAGACCACTTTTGTGCGAAATTACGCGATTTTCAATTAAACCACTCAAAATAAGATCGAAGTAGTATGTTCAACTAATAGGATTCTGACTTGTGACGCATCAGTCGTAAAACTCACTATTCCACCAACGAAGCAACTAAGACGGGTTGCATCGGGCGCGATCTAAAATGTTTATACTGCTATGACTCGTCGCATTTTAGTCATAGACTCGATCGCACCACCAACTAAACCACTCTAACGAGGCGAAATCATGCTAAAAGGAAGACAAGAAGAAGAAGAAGAAGAGTTACTCACAAATCCCCAGCCGCTTTTGGTGAACTCTTGACCAATAATCCTGAACCGGCACTGGCTAGCCAAGAAAAGTTCGACGTAAGGCCGTTCATCAACGATAGCAGCAACGCCTCCTTTCTTGGGGCCGCGTTGAAGGGCGGTGGCATACTCTTCCGGTGATCCGAGAGGCATAAGCCTCGACCTTGGAATGCCAATTCCATCGGTCAGATAATGCTCCGCGAAAGAGCCCACTTGGAATCCGATAGGGTCGTCGCCTTCTCTCAAGCTCTCGATTCCCTTGATAGGAGAGTAGAGCTGCTGTACCGTGAGTATGGACGTTAAACTCGCAGTATAGCTCGAGTTTATGATCAAAACAACGAAAAGCCATATGATCAGCACTCCCCGCCCGAGGGTGCTCACTGTCGTCTCCCCTGTTTTCGACGAGAGAATCGATAATTTAGATGTGCATGAATATAAAAAGAAACAGAGTTGAGAGGACTACTCACTGTGAGCAAAAAACAGAGTTGAGAGGCTGAACCTGCAACGAAGAAAAGAAGCGAAAAATTAGGTCGAACGATGTCCAATTTCGTCGTACATTCGTTTAAGAAATCGCTAGTAGTATTTGAAGCTTACCACAAGATGGTTATTAGCTGCTGCTTTGGCGTCCCACGGAACTCATCATTCATCCGGTGCTCCAAAATCCACACGACGATGCCAATGAAAACGAAGAACGCTGCACTAACCGCCCACATTTGAGGAGAAAACGGCCTCAAGAAAGCCCAGGCGCCCGTGTTCCGTTTACTGACCGAGGCTACCACCACAAGTCCAGATGCAGCGTACGGCTGCGTGAAATCCACGATCTTTGTCCGGTTCGTCGTGATGGCAATGTCTCCAACTGCGCCATCGAAGAACTATCACAAGAAAGCACGATTTTAAGATGCTGATCCCGATTTATAGAGAATAGAGATGGATAGTTACTTACTCCCGTGGTGATCAACTTCACGAGCTCGTTGTAGTTCGGATTTTCGCGGCCATTTCCGTAGGGGATGAACTGATAGGGAACGGCGTAAGGCAGCAAGTTCACAGCAGCTGTGAATACATCAATGCAGAAGCCTTTGGAGTTATTGGTGCCTTGAACCTGAGATACGTATTCTTTGTAGCTAGCGCGTCGTGGCACGCCAATCCTCAGTTGCTTCCCGTTGTTCGGGAACACCCAGCCACGGGGCGTCCTTATGGACTCTCCCGGCCAAAGAACACTGTTTAGTTTATTAGTCGAGCTAGAGCGATTGGGAGGTTGCGAATACAGAGTCTCGGGAGGCAGAGTTGATAATCCCGAATAGTTAGACCAGTATCCAACCCGATGGAGACCAGTCCCAACAACGTTTATAATTTCATAAGCGGGATAAACGAGAGACCTGTCGTCCGTAAACTTTACTCGGCCCGTTAGACCTTCAAAGTCGCTCTCCATCAGATTCTTGAGAAGAAGGGGCCCTCCGTCGAAAATGACCATTTTATCGAGATGCAGCTTACTCCCTTGCGTCGAGAGCAAGTTGGAGTCGTTAGAAAATGAGATTTTCCCTCCTTGATCGAAGAACGAGTCGATAGCGTGAGCAAGCAACCAAGTAGCGTCGTAAGCATATAGACCGTAAGTGCTTAGCCCTAACGAACCACCGGTCACCTTGTTCCACCGCGCTGAGAAAGCTCGTTTCCTCTCTGAATCCGGAGTGTATTGCCGTAGAAAAATCACTCCCTGCAATGTTTCCATCATACCTACCGACTGAAGAGCCGGAGCAGAATCGACAGCAGACGCGAGCCAATCTGTTGCGATCCAAACGTAGCCGTCGTCCATCATTCCAAGATAGTGCGCCACGGAAAACACCGTGAA
This sequence comes from Salvia splendens, assembly GCF_004379255.2. NCBI lineage: Eukaryota > Viridiplantae > Streptophyta > Magnoliopsida > Lamiales > Lamiaceae > Salvia > Salvia splendens. Next base: position 41,550,682 of record NC_056033.1, on the reverse strand, counting down.
TCCAGTTGGTGGATAGGTGTGCAGGACGATCACACGAGACTCGGTCATCGCAACTTTGACGAGTATATCCATGATTTCGCTCCGGCTCACATTCCCGGGAGGAATCCCTGCTTTGTAGGAAACTCGACAGCGCCTAGCTGCAAGCGCGTCATCCAGCGCAGACAACCCGTTTCTTCCATAATCATCGTCGAGAAAGACAACAATCACTTCCTTCCAACCGTAGTTTTCGACTATCTCAGCCACTGCGGTCATCTGATGCAGATCACTTTGTGTCGACCTAACGAAATAGGGGAACTGAAGAGTCGAGAGAGTAGGATCTGTTGCAGAGAACGACACAAAGGGAGTTAACAGCTCGTTCCCAACGTGCAGGATAGTATGTGCAACCACGGACGATTGAGGGCCGATCACTGCAAGAATGTCCGTCTCCATAAACCGCAGAGCTGCACAAAGTAGAGAGTTATGTCAGTCTCAGCGTCGAGCACATAAAAATGCGTCTGTTTTAATCGCCTATCGTTTCAAAACAGCTCAAGAACTCTCGGCATTAAGACATTTCAGATCAAAATTCGATAGGTGAAGATCGTTTACACGAACATCACAGATCAAGATTCGATCAACTGAGCTCGTTTACACAAAACTAAAACATCCTTAGTTTGATTCATACATAATTCAAACACTAAGATCAACTTCATTTTTCACTCTATCAAATTAAACTGCAGCTATTTCATCGCCACTCGCTTCAAAATCACTCAAGAACTCATTTCTGTAGTACGTTTCAGATCAAGAGTCAACCGAAGGAGCTCGTTTACATGAAACGACAAGACTCTAACTTCGATTTTCCAATTAAGTTCGAATGAAAAACACAATCTAGGGGAGATAACTATAAGGAGTACCTTCAACCAAGCCAAGGAATCCGCTGCAGTTGGAGTTTCGGAATATCACATTGTATTTGGATCCTTTAAGCACGCTCGAGTTGGCATTGATATCTCTGACAGCCTCGTCAATGGCAATCTTGGCAACTCTCCCAATCGTCGAATCAAGAGTGAAGATCGCCCCAACATTCACAACGGCAGGCCTTGAAGAACCGTTGACGCTCAAGCCATCCGACAACAACGCCCCTAGAGAGAGTGTCGAAAGCAGAACAATCCAAAACACACTCATCCTACACACACACACACTATGAGTTCTCAGTTCAAGAAATGGATCAAGATCACAAAATTCCCAATCACTTCCATCAATTGTAATTTGTAACCAAAACAACCTAAAACCTTTCCAACGAAAAAAGGTCTAACAAAATCTCAGCACTTTAGCAATGGAAATGCACTTTCAATCTTCAAATCACACACACAAGCACACAATGAGCTATCAATTAAGCAAAGCCAAAACACACACCCAACTTCACAAATCCCTAACAATAATGAGTTCCACAATTTATAACCAAAACCCCAAAATCATGGTAGCAAAAAACACCAAAAAAGAGAAAAGGGTATCTAAATCCAGCACCTTTATCAGTGGAAATGCACACAGACAACAACTTGCAGAATTTTACAGACACATTCACACATGTACAAGAATTAAAGATAAAGAAGCTACTTAATTAATAAATGAACAAAAAGAGGGAATTACACAGAAAAACAGCAGGAAAAAAAAAACATACAGAATCAGATTCTGAGCTGAGAAGCATACCTTAGATCACCAAGATTGCAACTTTGGCACAAAATTATGCTCCTAAAAAGTGACTAAGAAGCCTCATATTCAATATGATGCTTTTTGGGTGTTTTGGAGAAGCCAAATTAGACAGCAGGAGAGCCATAAGAGCTATCCCAAAGATAAACCAACTATACATACTATCTCAAAATACATCTATGATTATATATATATATACAAAAAAAGTTACAGTGCATCATGTGGGTCATGTCTCATTCACCATTTCTCTCTGTAAATCTCATCCATGGAAACAAAACCCACCAACAAAATGGGAGTCACCTGAACCCTGGCCCCATTTATTTTATTTTTTATTCAAGATTTGATTTTTATTCAATCTTTAATTATAATAAATCGAGCTAAGGATACCTTATAAACATTATATTTGGCCATTTATTTCATTTTTCAAGATTGGATTTTATTCAAGATTGATATTTTTTTATGGAAATAAATCGTGCTAAGCATACCCATTTTACATTGTCGACATTATATTTGGGTGTGTAGATGTCACATCACAGCAAACTAAGGTTTTCTTGATTCTTCTTTTTTGATGATTTATGCAATGAAAAAATTGGACCAATGCATGAACTTGAGAAGTGCAAGTGGGAATTTAATAAATTGTTGAATTAATTAGTAGTATTAATTAATCAATTATTACAGCCGTGGAAAACGTTTTTGGTTTTGGTGAAAGTGGGAAAGAAATGATAATTTGTTTGGAACAACGATTGCAGATTAAATTGGCTATAAAGATGTAATTAGGCTTTATTCTAGCAAAAATAATCAACAATTGAGGAATGAGGATATGAAATGTTTTGATTACCCCTACCAATATATATGTACGTAAATGTATTTAGTAAACAGCCATTTATTTTATTCTTTTAGTAGGTATAGTATATATGATTAAGTTGGATAATCGTCCTATTAATAATTTTATTGGGGCTCACGATGTCCACACAATTATGTATGTTTGAGGAATTCAATTTTTAAGGGCATGTGACAAAATTCATATATAGCCAACTAATTTTGAACCTAACAAGTTTTACCCTAATGGACTATATAGATCCAGAAAAAATATAATGACATCTATGATTAATTGAATGATATTGTATTGTGGTGCAGAATTGGGGTCACCGGGGATAGGAACGGCGACCGGAATCTCACCTATACATAATGAGCTATTGAGAGAAGACGAGAGAGATAAGGGAGAAGGAAATTCCATCAATTCATCATTCATAGCCTGCCTAATACGATAGGAAATATCGGCTGTCCATCTTAGCCAATTTTCTTTATAAAATAAGATATTTTACTAGCAATATTCTTTTAAAAGGTTAGATATAAAAATAGGGTACAAACGTACAAATGGTAATATTTTCCTTCATTTAAATGGGAAATTTATCGCATTGTTTTGTCAATAACTACATAAATAGCTAAAGATAAGAGACAAAAGCATGTGCTAAAAATTTTTTGGTGTAGAAGGGCACATTGAATATGTGGGGGACACGAATGACAAGAGTTGGAAATTGAAACGAATATTTCAACTAATTAAGGAAAGAATAAAGTGAAATATTTAGATTTACATCATTGGATGTCTAAATCCATACCAAAGAAAGATGCTGACAATTTTATGATTATGATTAGTCCACGATTGAGAGATTGGAAGAAAGAGATTAGATATGTGACAAAATCATCAAGATAAACCTTTTATTATTTTTCCTTTTATTTTTCTTGGGTGTTATTTATTCTAAATGTACGTTTTATTTATGTGAATTGTTAAGGGAGCTTGATTTATTTATTTATTATGAGAAGGGTACGAAGCTAGGAATTTCAACCAACGTTTATCATAGGGTCAATAAATAACATTAAATGAAGAGAGTTAAATTTTGCACCGATGAAATAAGACGTTGACTCAAATTTATTGATAGTTTCCAGTTTCCACATTAAACGTGGGGACCTAAAAAATATCATTATGGAACAAATCACGATAATTAATTTCTTCCTAATTGCCTCTAAACTTTTTGAGAAGCTTTGAGACAAAAGAAAATTGTTTGAAAGTCTAAAGGATATAAAGGTGTTACATAATTAAGTAATTGAAGGTTTTTTTTATAAAGTGATAAGTTAGAGAGAAAAAATCAAATATTTGAAATGAAATTTAGGATACTAGAGTACTAGATAGTGGATTTAAATATTTGATATATAGTTAGAAATTATATTCAAATACTCTTTCATTTGGATGCAATATTAATTTTACGAATATCCAATGAATTACTATAACACAAAGACATTTCGTTACTACTAACAATAGAATTATTCATGTGGATGATGTTAATACTATTTTCATTCACATTTAGGGATGGTTTGATTGTTCAAAATTAGTTTATCTCAAGATTGTTTGAAACTAGATTAACTCGAAATTATCTAAGATTAACTTTGTAATACTAAAAATTAATAAATACACTACTAGTTTGATCACAATCAGTATTATATGGTGAACGATTATGCTCATCACATCATGACTCAATCAATATCCCTTTAATTATAATGACGATTTAAGTTTTAATATTTCAAAATCGTCAGCGTATATATAATATACAACCATAATTTAATATAAATGACTCTTACTAGTAATTAATAATGAAGATTGTGACTTGTGAGTGGTGAGCCCCCAACCTAAATTATGAGCTCGTGAAATACCATAAACATTTAACACTCCCTCCATCTTGAAATCATAGAAACTTTAGGACAATACAAAATGTGAAATTGGTAAATTAATTTAGAGAAATACAAAATATAGTTGACGTAGTTAGTGTCGATAGTGAGATATAGTAATATATAATTATAAAAAAAAGTTTTGAAAATGTATGTTGATTTATTTTGTAATACAAACAAAAATGAAAAAAAAGTCACTATATATATATTTAGAACATGTGAGAAATTAAAACTCAAATTTCAACATTTCACAATCATGTTGTGAGCACTATTCCAACTTTTGATGTTAAAGTACATCTTTAAATAAGAGTACATCTTATATGGTATCCTTATTTCAAAGACAACGACGTGCCATGTAATATTTCGTATTACTAATATATAAATATTAAGTGATCAATTATAAAACCACATTACATCAAACATTATATTATATCATTAAGAATATTGAAAAATCAAGACAAAACTCATTATCTCTCCCTTATTATATCCATTAATACCGCGTCCACCTATAACTAATTACATTCAACCAATTTTCTCTCTATATGTCTTCAATCTTTTAGGAACTTTAGTCAAAATTCAGTTTACCCTGCAACTTTTAAAATCAGCTGAAAAAATCGAAAAATCAAATGTGAATATCAACAATAAATTAAACAATAACGTTTATTTATATAAAATGTCATTTGATTAAAAAATATTAGCAATATATCGTAGAGTATTATGAAGAATGATTTTTTTGTTAAATAACTAAAAAAAGTTCAAACCTTTCAGAATATACTATTACGTAGGAGTGTTTTTTTGGTAATAAAAAATTCCAACAAGTTGATAATCCTCAATTTTGACTAAGACCGTCATCGCCACGTGGCGAAGGCCGGCTTTAACTGCCGCCAACGAACCCACCCTCACAAAACTGCAACAGGATCTGACGGCTGGGATTCAACTCCACCAATCGACCAACAAAAAATGGCAACAACCCAATTTTCCGGCAACAACAATTCGCGATTCTTTTTCTTTCCATTTTCGCCCAATTTTCTTCCTTCTCTTTTCCTTTGTCGTCCGCGGGTTTTTTTTCCTTTTTTTAAAATTATTTGCAATTTCCGCTTTTTACCTCAACATTTTAATTCTATTATGATGAGTTTCAATTATAATATTTGAGTTTCTCTGTAGTTTAATTTAGGATTTGAGTCATATATGTGCAGCTTTGAATTAGAATTTCTGCTTTCCACAAAGGCTGAATAGTGCGTGTATCATGTTTGTGCGTTGAGTTAGCACACGCCTAATTTAGTTGATATTCCATATTTGTGAATATTGGTCCAATTGTTTATGGTTCGACATTGTAGTTTTCTGTATCATGTGAACGTAATTGTGGATCACGTTACATTAATACCATAGTATGTTACTTCCGACCTTTATTCTCGATGTTGCCTGGCAAAAAACGGTCAATGTTGAAATCAATTAACAAGAAGAGTTGGAACGCTTTGACGAGTTTCACGTTAAACTCTTCACGAGAAATGTTGGTTGCATAATCATATCCGTGTTTGCAGAAAAATGATAGTTGCCAATGCGGGAGATTGTCGAGCTGTGCTGGGGAAGCGCGGCAGATCCATCGAGATGTCTCCTCGGATCGAGATCGCCCCCGTCAGCCGAGTGAGGTGGAGCATATCGGCAGATGGGGCAGAATCTTCTCAAAGGAGCTTTAGAAGGTAACTTGTGACATGCTGATTTCTTATAGTTTTTAGTTATATTTGTATGAGAATTTTTGCTAGTGATATGTTGTATTAATCGGATTATTTTTAAACGAATTACATTTATATTAGTCTTGTTCATTTTTTTTTATCTTTAATTGTTTTTATTTAGATTTACTTAATGTGCGATTTCTTTATAAAACTATGAATTAGGTATAGACTACTTTTCCAAGACTTTTCATGACTAACAAAATAATAATCCTTCACTCAATCCACCCCCTCTTGAAAAATGTTGAATTTTATAGTATCAATATTTTAGAACTCATGAGAAATTGATTTTTTTTATAGTTAAGAACCTACTAGAAAATATTTTTATGATTTTCGATGATCATTAAGATTGATGTGTGATTTTATACTTTTTAGATGAATGCTACGATTGACTTATGATTTTGTGAAGAACGTCTCAAATCAAAAAGCACATGGATTGTGCTTTTATAAAACCATTATAAATTGAAATACGTTCTTCTCATTTAGTTCTATTAATCAAACAACATACAAGAAGAATTGAAATACATTCTTCTCATTTAGTTCTATTAATCAATCAGCATAGCCAGAGAACAATTACTTCAACCGCAAGAAGAAGAAGAAGAATGGAGTCGCCGGCACTACATCAAAGATCAAGTATGCGGTATCCGTTTATCGGATTTTGTTGACACAGTCTTAAGACATGAGCCGAATTCTTATTGGAAAACTCAACTCTGCTAAAATAGAGACGACCAACAACTAGGGGAGGGGACGGGTGGTAAGGATGCACCACATTGCCATTTCTATATGGAATGAGTATATGTTTTTGAAGTGAAGAGGTTGACCCGATTTTGTAACTTTCAACCAAGCTGAAGAACGAAGCCTCCTAGAGTGTTGCGGATATGTTTTTTGTGGATATGTTTCCAATATAGAATCTTCATATGAACTTTTAATACAAATATAAAAATATGTTAATATTAATAAATAAAAATTTCCTTTCAATATTCTTTCAGGGTCACTTTATATTAATTGGACTGCAACCGATCTTTAAGCTATATGTTCATCTTTAGATATATAATTGTGATACAAAGTCACAACTTGAAAGTCTGTTGTCACAACTATGAGAAAAGCGTGCTAATGGAATCTTCTACGTAGTGACCACCTCGCCAGGTACAACATCGACGGGGACACTGAATCAGGATTGAGACGACTCTATGTTGCCCCATGTGCACTATCTGAAGCTCGTCTCATGCAAGGGCCGTCTCCTCATGCTCTATGTCTCATGGTGCGAAGGCGACGGCAAGATCGGGAGGAACAAGGCAGTTCCGGAAGCTTTGGGAGCTCGATCTCCTGCACCATTCTTGCAAGGCGGTCCCGTTGCACCCGGATGCTTCGATGGACTAGAACACCGTGATCGTGGGCCGATGAAGACCTCGTTTTGTAGTCAAGATGTTCAAGATTTTCGGCCAACTGGAGGCTCTCGATCTTTGACGCGTCGTCGTGCATGACCAAATCGATGGCTGTTCTGCGTTTGTAAGTGAGGTAGATTTGAAGAAATGAATCATGGCTTAATCTTTTTTCTTATCATTTCTTGATTGATTATTTCTAATGAAATTGGTAGTTTTTGTCACACATTGCCTATCTTTCTTAGTTTGTGTTTGTATTCTTTTGTATAATGATGTAATTTGTTTACTCATTCAATGTTTACTAAATCAAGATCAATAAATAAAAATAAAATAAAAATCTACAAGTTGTGAAAACAGTGCATAATCTTTATAACAAGACTTTGACACAAAATACAGCAAGGAATTATTGCAATAAACACAGGTACATTCCAAAAATGGGAAGAAAAAAATGTTCAATCAATACAAAAAAACAAAGTTATTTACCTGCAACTAAATACTTTCTTCACAAACTACATCGATTCCAAATTCATCAAGAGATGTTTGCGAAGATACCGGAGAAGTTTGGGATCTTGTCGACGTGCTTCAACGCGTGCTCGGCGATTTGCCGGGTCCGGAAGTCTCCGTGCTGGAACAGGTCCACGAGCGCTGTGCTGACATTGGGATCGCCCGACACTTCGTAGGCGATCTCTTCGTTCCTCAGCAGCCTCTCAACGGCCCAGACGGCCCTCCTTCTCAGGCTGTCCGTCCGTTTCTCAAGCAGCACATCGAGTATAGGCTTCACCCCTTCGGCGTCGAGCAACACATGGACACCCTCGTCTATGTCCACTCCGTCGTCCAACAAGGTGCAAATGGCCGCAAGCGATGCCTCCACCACGTTCTCCATGGTGTGGTCGAGGAGCGCGACGAGCTTGTCCACAGCCTGCCCTTCCAAAAGGCAGAACGTCTCTCTCAACGAGCACTTGCCGCGGTGGACCTTGCAGTGTCCAGTGATGATCGGAGGCTTGGTCAGGCAAGAGAAGACTGAGATGCAGAAGCCCGGAGGGGTGGACTCCGGCAGCTTCGTCAGGTTCTTCGACTCTTGCGATAGGTTTTCCAAGGCCATTGCGGACACCATCTGCACGTTGTCGAGGCCGTTCATTTGAAGGAGGTCGATGAAGAGGGCGGCGAGGTTGTGCTCAATGCAAAGCGCACGGGCGGCACCTGACTCATCGGATAGGGCAAATGTGATTCTCGATAGAACTTTGACGATCCCCTCGAGATACGGAGTCATGAACCGGCTCCCTCGGGTCTCGCCTTGCCGGATTCTAGTTATTCTCGAGATGAAGAGCTCAAAAGCGCCCTCTTCTAACATCTGTCTTGTCAGGCCGGCGTCTCTCTCCGGGAGATCGGCTAATAGCCTGGCCGCCGCAGCCTGCTCCTCCGTTATCGCTACATTCTCCGACGTCACTCGGATCAGGCTACCGAGCTGTCCTGAGGCGCCGCGCAGGCAGTCGGCCAGCTCCGGCCCCATGTGCGGTGAGAGGTTCTGAAGAAGCTTGATCGAGGCGAGCCGCAGATCTCGCTGAGGCGCCTCGACGAACTGCACCAAGCTGATGAGAGCGCCGGAGCTTTTGATGGCGGAAACGACGCTGTACACAGTTGAGGGCGAGCTGGTGAGCCCTACGAGCACTTGGAGAAGCTTGCACCCGATCGTAGGGCCAGTGTTGCTGATTAGATGGAGGAGGTTATGGATGATCTCCTCCGACACGAGGACCTGGTGGTCCGGCCCAACCTCGATTGAGTCAAAATCGTAACCCGAGTTCACCACATTCGCGAGAATCGTCGCAGAAACCTCCTTCAGCCGCATCGGCAGCTGCTTGGCCCCAACGGTCAAGAGATCCTTGACGAGGGGCGGAAGGATATCCGCCTCGATCAGGACCTTCGCGCTCGTGTCATCCGACGAGATCTGGTTCAAAGCCTTCAACGCGGCCTCCCTCGATTTCACGTCGCTACTGTTCATCAGATTGATCAGTGAGAAGCCAGCGGTCCTCGCCACGAAGACCTTCACCTCGTTGTTCAGCACCAGCTCACCGAGCAATGCTGCCATCGACAGTTTGGTCTCTGCGGATCCTGCAAGAGATCAAAAGCAACAACACGAGTTAACAATGCACTCCGACGAGAGTCTGAGGCGTGGAAGATTAATCGAACGCACACCTTCGAGTAGCAGGTGCAGAAGGGGCTGCAATCTGCCACACTCGGCCATCTGTCGCACGTTGTTCTCGCAATGAGCGAGGTTGTCCAGCGTCCGTTCAGACCTGTCGACGGTCAAGACGTTTTCCGAGTTGCTGCTAGCCATCCCTACCAATATGAGAATAGCTCCATTTACTGATCCAATCTTCTCACAGAGTCTCTCTGATTTAGAGAGCTCATACAGTAGAGCAACAGCTTCTTCTCTCTCCTTCGACTGCTCGTGCGACATGAACTTTACCACCGTTCTTACCGTGTCGCCCTCTGCCATTATATCCTGCAAAACCACAACACCATGAGCCAACGGAAAAACTATTCGAGGTAAGCAACTAAAACGCAACAAATGTTAACCTCTGACAACCTTATTATCAGGGTCATCCTCCACCACGATCCGAATCGTTTCCAGAGCCTTGCACCGGACCCTCCGGCTGCTGCTCTTCAGTACGTCGACAATCATGGGTATCAGCTCCGCATGGCGGATCACGTGCTTGTTCGAGTGGCTTTTCAGGCAGAGGTCCTGGACGAACTTCAGAGCCAGTATGATATCACTCTCCGGGGCTGACAGGGATAAGGATCTACGAGCCATGTCGATCTGAGCTGCCTCGTTCCTTGCATTCCATTCCTCGATCGTGTTCCTCAATGCTATGCTCGGATTTAGCTCTGTGCTTCTCAACTCCCTCAGCGTTAACGGGCACACCAGCTTCCTCCCATTCTCCCGGCACTCCTTGAACCACTTCTCGATGGCCTCTCTCTCGAATGTCTGCCCGTTCTCCAAGGTAACGGGATCTCGCATCACTTGCTTCGTCAAGGGGCATATGAATGCGTCATAGATCGGCTCTAGATGTAATCTGTCGAAATGGTGGCTGTCATCCGACTGCCCCCCCTGCTCGTAGCTCGAGTCCCAGTTTCCTGCCATAGAAGCCTAGAAAAAGGAAACAAAACAAAATTCAACACAAGAAACACTTCATTACATTGTTTCCACCTCGATTATTCAATCCAGACAACGCATTCCTAGCTCCTATCATTTAAATAGCATATTGACCTAAAACAGAACAATCTGTTACACATGATGCAAATTAAAGAGCGTACATAGTTCCTATTCTGCCTAGGATATTGGTAACAGAGCTCGTGATCGGGTTTTAGATCATCCCCGAATGGCCAAATACAAGACAAGAAGTAAATTTTATACACATCAAACCTAACTTTCATCTACACAACTTAGCACTACACAACTTCTCAAGGTGAAGATTTTCTTATGAAAGCCACTTCACATTACATCCTTTCACTACGATTTTCAGCTCGAATCGCGTGTTCTAGTTCCTACTCCATTCCACCTAAGATACTGATAGTCTAGATCCAGCCACTAAACAACAAGAAAATGAGCACAAAACAGCCCTAGCAAATAAATCCTAAACTTTCATCTATTCATAGTAAAATTTACTAGGAATCAACTATGATCACTTATTGCAATAGCTAATTCAACACCAATTAAAAGCAAATTTGCAAGAATTCTCAAAATCAAGCTGACCTAAAACCCTAAATTAAACTAGAGCACCAATCCAACCCCACAAGCTAAAAATCAAGAAACTCCCAATCCAATCCAACCAAATCAAATCAAAATCAAAACATTCAATCAAAACCCCAAAAGCTACATTCTTGCAAGAAAACACAGATCCATTACCTCAAAAAGAACACAGCTTTGGTAACTCCCAATTGGTGCAAAAAAAAGTCAAGAAAATTGAAGCCAATTGCGAAAAATCAAAACTTCAGATTCCTCCATGAATCTTGAATCATGGAGCGGAGATGGGAAAGGAGAAGAGGTGGCAGGTGTTGGAAAAAAGGTGAAGGGAAAAGACAAAAGGGGAAGAAAACAAGAAAGATCGTTTTGTTGGAGTGTTATCTGATTATTAAAGTTGAACTACAGTGATACAGATTTCAATCAACTGAAATACTGAATGATTTGTTTAAAGGTAATAATAGGTGGAAGTGTGAGTTGACTGAGAAATGAGTAGTCACTTATTCTTTGTTACCTGTTTTTTTTTTTGAATGTAACTACGTAGAGCTGTGACGAATGTGTGTGGGAATTGATTAGAATTTAGTTGTGTTTCTTTAAAAGGAAAAATTAGTTATGCTCGTTGATCTATTTTGGTTGTAATTTCTTTGATTTGTGAATATGGTTAAGAAGAGGAAGGAATTTGTGGAACAAGATTATTTGGTATTTGAATATATTAAAAAAAACAATATTCATTTAGAGTTATTCAAATGATGATGTTTGGTTAAATTTTAGTTTGTTCTATGATCTTTGAAATTGGAATAGTATTAAATTTTATTTTTTCTAAATTATTCCACAATTGAAAAAAAAAGAATATTGGTGATTTAATATTCTCAAAAGTCATAAAACAAACCATTAGTGCACATTAAAAAACACTTGATTTATGCTTAAAATCCATCAACAAAATATCATGATTTAACCTGCTAGATGAGAATACAATGAATCCATTTTTTACACGTGTAATCAAAGGGAAAATAATCAATTACTTTGGGACAATTATGAATTAATAAAATTGTAAATAAATTAGGATTTACTAAATTTTAAGAGTATTTATCATTTCCTAATTAAAATCATAACAAAACAGTTATTTTTTGTGCAAATTCGCTTAGCCCATGATTATAGAAAGTGTCACAAATTAAAGTTATTGCCAAGAACAATGAAGAACTTATTTAAATGTGGAATTTTGAATTCCAATTCATACAAAATTTTGTCGAACTCTCAATTTCTGTCATCTCGAGTTGTTCAGCTCACCTGCATTTCGAATTTTTCGTCAAAATCTCATAAAAATTCGAAGAAGGTATGCAAAGATGGTGATCAAAATAAGCACGGGGATCCACTTTTCTGTGAGATCCTCAAAATTATGGATAGTGAAGGCATTGAATTTGAAAGAAACACTCCTTGTGTGTTTTCAGCAATGAAAGATGTCAACTTTGAAGGAAATGTGGCAAATTTGGGATCAAATCCGTGTAGGCTGCAAGGTGTTTGTGGAAAGGCCGAAGAGAAAAAGGATCAGTCTTTGGTTTTGAATGAAATCGAGGTGATAGATGTTGGTCCAGTTGTTCTTAAAGTGATTGAGATTGTTAGGTGCGAGAACAGCTCGCTTTCAATGGAGGAACGGTTGGAAAATGCTGATTGTAGATATAGCGAAGAGGTTGTTATCGATGTGCTGAAGAAGTGTTTCAAAGTTCCCAAATTGGGATTAAAGTTCTTCAATTGGGTGAAAAGCAGAGAAGGGTTTCGACACACGACCAACACCTTCAATGTGATGATAAATGTAGCCGGGGAAGCTGAGGAGTTTGGGTTGGTTGAGGAGTTGGTTGATGAAATGGGGAAGGGTTCTTGTGAGAAGGATTTGAAGACGTGGACGGTTCTTGTGTCGTGCTATGGCAGTAGAAAATGGATTGGGAAAGCATTGGTGGCGTTCCACGAGATGAAGAGAGCTGGTGTCGAGCCTGATGCGGTAGCATACAGAACAATGCTGCGGGCGCTCTGCAATGCTAGAAAGGCTGACATTGCGTTGGAGTTCTATGAGGATATGGTGCGTAATGAGGTGAAATTAGATGTGGATTTGTGTAAACAGTTGATGAAATGCTTTGCATTGTGTGGAAATATTGATGCTGCTCGCTTGGTTGGTGAAAACATGATCAAATCTGAGATACCCGAATCTCGAGTTTATGGTATGATGTTAAAGAGTTTTTGTATAGCAGGGAAGATCACTGAATCGTTGGAGTTGATTCGTGATCTGGAGAATAAAGACGTCTCACTTGACATGGGGATGTTTGAGGCGTTGGTGAAAGGGCTTTGTAGCAGAGATAGGATTGAAGACGCGATGGAGATACTTGAGATACTGAAGAAGAGAGATGTATTTGATCAGAACATATACGGAATCCTTATTAGTGCATATTTGGGGAGAAATCGAGTTTCTGAGGCATTCGGTCTTTTTCAAGAGGCGAAAGGGTATGGAAATGTGTTGGTCTCCACATACACTAATTTGATGCAACACTTTTTCTGGAAGGGTGAATTTCATAAGGGTTTGGAGCTGTACAATGAGATGCTTCGGTTGGGATTGAGATTGGATAGTGTGGCTATAACTGCTGTTGCAGCTGGTTATGTTCAGCAAAATCGGGTTTCTGAGGCGTTGGAGGTGTTTAGGAGTATGTTTGAGATGGGGATTAGGCCTTCATCAAAATCGTATTCGGTTTTCATTAAGGAGATGTGTAAGATATGCAAAGCAGATGAGGTTGTTAAGGTTCTGAATGAAATGCAGGTCTGCAAACTAAGTAATGTAGACGAGATATTAAGTGAGGTTCGTTCTTATCTTGAGAAGAAAGGAGAAGTAGAGAAAGTGAATGCTATTAATAGGTATTGTACATCTTGTCATAGAAGTGTAAACGGGAAAAATGCTGATCAGTGCAGTGAATCAGAAATGTTGGATACGAATCCAATGCTGCAGAGAAGTCCGGCTTGCTTTGTGGAGTCTGAAATGAGACGAGATGACTACTCTGATGCACAAGAAGTTCGCCTAATTTTATCATCCTCGGATGATTGGTGCTCTGTACAAGAGAAGCTAGATAAACTCGAGTTCCAGTTTACTCCAGACCTTGTTGTGGAAATTTTACGAAGTTCCAGACTTGATATTGGTATTGCCTTGAAGTTCTTTGCGTGGATTGGGAAACAGCCTAATTACAGTCACGATGAGAAATCATACAACATGGCCATGAAAATTGCTGGTCAGGGAAAAAACTTTAAGGAGATGAAAAGCTTGTTTTATGAGATGAGGAGACGAGGCTGCTTGATAACACCTGACTCATGGACAATCATGATAATGCAGTATGGCCGAACAGGGTTGACGGATCTGGCTTTGAGTTGTTTTAGAGAGATGAAGCTGAGCACATGTAAACCAACCAAAAGCACGTATTTCTCTATGATAGCCTCGCTTTGTGGAAAGAAGGGCCGCAAAGTTGATGAGGCGATCCAGATATATGAGGAAATGGTGCAAGCGGGGCTTGTTCCATGTAAAGAATTGATCGAGGCTTATGTTGGCTGTTTATGTGAAGTCAATAGATTGTCGGATGCCAGAAGATGCGTTGAATCTTTACACAAATTTGGTTTCTCGATTCCACTGTCGTACTCCTTGTATGTTCGGGCCCTTTGTCGTGCAGGGAAGCTGGATGATGCTTTAGCCCTAGTCGATGAAGCTGGCTGCGAAAAGCATCTCCTGCAACAGTATACCTACGGTAGTCTTGTTAATGGCTTGCTACGACAGGGGCGGGCAGAGGAGGCGTTGGAAAAGATAAATGGTATGAAGCAACTCGGCTTTCACCCTACTGTTCACGTGTATACATCTTTGATTGTTCATTTCTTTAAAGATAGAGACATAAACAGAGCTTTGGCTACTCTTGAAGAAATGAAAGTACACGGCTGTCAGCCTACTGTAGTCACGTATTCAGCTCTGTTGTGCGGTTACGTGAGATTGGGGAAGGTTGGTGAGGCTTGGGATGTTTTCCACCGTCTGAAAAGGGAAGGCCCGTTGCCTGATTTCAAGACTTATTCTATGTTCATAGATTGCCTCTGTGGAACCGGCAAGTCAGAGGATGCTTTCACACTTATCCCCGAAATGCTGCGTGATGGAATTGTCCCGAGTACTGTCAACTTTCGAACGATTATGTATGGACTGAATAGAGAGGGAAAACCAAATCTTGCACAGGCTGTTCTAAAGAAGAAGTTGGATCTCAAAAGAAGAAGACAAGTGGTAACATAGGCATGCTTGTTCATTAGTATTATTTTTTTCTAAACATTGTTTTTTTATGTTTCCGAGCAGCGGTTTCCAGCCGAACCGTCCGGTTTCACTGGTTCAAAACGGCTCAATTGTCTGACGGTTTAAGATGCCAAACCAGACTGGAAAGGTCACCGGTTTGCGGCCGAACCGGTCCAACCGGCCGGTCCGGTCTGATTTTTAAAACACTGGTGTAACACTGTCCCATTTTTGTTTTCTAGTTTTTTATTGTAGCATAGATTAGATAAAATTGTTACTGAGCATTCTCACTCTATGTATTGTTGAGGATATCCATCTTCAAAATATTATTTATAACTAATTGGAATACGGTAAAAAACAGTTACTAGTATATATTTGTTGTATTGTTTCAACACACCATCTAATTCTAAATTTTAGTTACTATAATTTGTTTGTATGTTACTTCTTGTAGCATAATACATACATGTGCTATATATGGATGTGATATATGGATCCAAGATTTGAATTTACAACAGCAAATCCAGTAAATCAAAATATAGATTACAGAGGAATAAAAAGTGTGTTGTCTATCAATTACAACATACTAATAGACAATTTCTTGTACATTCACACACATCCCAAACCCCAAAAATAACACACAGGGTAAGAAATGAAAAGAGAAATAAGAATCCCAAAACAGAAATAGAAGGAAACCAATATTGGGGGAAAAATAATGAATAGAATACAAAGCAGCTCTAGTTTTCAGCAGAAAAGAGAGATGACAAAATTCACCGAAAGATTCTTCAAATGCTGCGATCCTTCCTGCGGTCTTGTAATAATCTTCCAGACGTACACGCGAAGCAGAACGCACCGGTGCCGACGCAATACATCGTCCTACTCTATCTTCATTCCAGATCAATACAATAATACAAAACATTGCTGATTTCTGCAGTGATCAAACGCTGGTAAAATCTCAATGCTGTTGCTGTTCGTGTAATTTCACGAGAATACGTCCCCGGATTGTCTAGAATTTTCTTTGGTATCTTAAGAAACCTTGAATGGACCACTAGAACCGAAGGGGTCAGAGTCATCAAATGAATAATTGCTGCTGTGGTCAAAGCCCCTCGAGCTGCTCATGGAGTCAAACCTAGTGTGGGTCTCTCCACGGGGTGATGAGGCATTTTCATGTGTGCTGAATGAATCATATCTTGAGAAACTCTCGATCGGGTCTCTTGAATCATTGCCGTACCTCGGAGAATCGCCGGCCCTCGTAAGTGGGGTGCTGGGTACAGAATCCTCAAAGAACAGGTTACTCTTTGGGAAGGCACTTTCTGCACGAGGAGAGCTGCTTCTTTCAGGACTTGCACCAAAATCATTAGAACCGAAGAAATATTTTTCGTTGTTCTTTGCACCATCTGGGTCCTGATAGTAGTGATGGTAAAGTAATCAAGATATAATCACATACAGATCCAAATAATCATTTCTATGCAATGATTTTGTGGTCTCATAAATATAATAAATAAGAGAAAGCAGGCAGCAAAACTACTTGCCTTAGTATTGAAGCCCCACACTGAATCAATATCATCATTGTTATCAAAATCACCCCAAGAAGGTTCATTAAAGCCTCTGTCAGTCATAGAAAAAATGTCAGGAGCACGCAATGAAGAAACTCACAAGAAAAGTTTGACGATTTAGAAAGCTGAGTAATGTGATAGCGTATGGCGAAAAACTAAACCTGTGGGTTTCAGTATCTCCATCAGAGCTTTTTCTGAAATGTCCCTGTGAGTACTCTTTAGACGGACTTTCATATGGTGTTGGCCTCTCTGGACTTCCATGTGGACTTTTTGACTCATCTGCACTAAAAACTGATTCTTCATCAAAGGGACTAGCCACAGCAACAAAGGGTTTCTCAGGCTCGGATGCATTTGATGGTGAGTCAGGGGCATAACTATGGGTTGGAGAAGAATTTTCTCTCCCCAAAGATGCTGACTTGTCATTTTCAGGAAGGGAGATGTCAAAAGAAAATCCTGTAAAAAAAAAAAAGGATATGTCATCCATAATGAAAGAATTTCTAATTTTTTTTTACATAATGCAAGAATTCATTGGAAAGGCAGATTTCAGAGAAGGAGATGCTTGACAATTATGTGGGGATGAGAACGGGTATGTGTATCGAAGTGCAATTGCAAGAGCAAGGGTAAGAGATATCAAACCTTCATCATCAAACTTGTCCCAATCTTCATCCCATACCGCTGCTATCTCTGGGACCCCAGGTTGCCAACCTTAAGAAAAAAAATAAGAATAATTTTAATGGCTAGGAAGTAATGAACTAAATTCAAATCAAGCAAAAAGAATCAAATTCAGGTACTACACAATGGATCAAGTGGACAGAAAGTAGGGGTATGAACACAGATCACATAATAACAACTTGACATAGTTTCAATTGTGGGTATGAACACAGATCGGTAATAGGAGTAATAGTAACAACTCTACATAGTTTCAATCGTGTCTCGACATCGGTGATTCAGTGTTCATGCTACATACCTGGTGGGCCTCATGTTTGGAAAAAAACTATTGATAACTCTATTTGGTAGCCAATGATACTGGAAGTTCTTGCTCTAACGACTAACATTAATTACTAAATTTCTGTCCCCAACTAACTTTAAGACTACCATGGCCCATGACAAAAAATCGCAACCAGAAGATTCAATCTCTCAAGCTTCCATAAATTTCTCAGCTGTGCTTTCATGGCTCGAGTTAGGGACCACTTCAAGCTTCCAAAAATCTCTCAAGCTTCAAGCCTCGAGTCTTGACCACTTCATTTCATGGCTTTCATGTCTCCCTCAACCTTATATTCATCAACTTCCCTCCATTTCTTATTTATATGTCTCCACTAGTTCCCATTTTAAAACTTTTATTGGCTGATCTTCTGCTACCCGAACACCTATAACATGGGACTATGAGCTCTAATCCTTTGCTTTTTGCCCCTAAAATTTTCAGTCTTGTTTTTGGACTACTATGTAAGAACTGAATCCAATAAACTCTTAACGAGAAAACAAATTCCAAAAATGCAGAAAAAGAATCAGATTGAGTAATACAGCACACAGAACTTTATTTTTATTTATTTATTTATTTTATACACAGAAAATTCGTAGCCAATTCAGGATTACCTTGGGGAAGCTCAATTATCGCTGCAGAGTTAACTTCTATAGAATGTTTCTTGCAACGTTCAGCCAATGCCTTCAATAGTTCCTCAAGATCGGATTGTATACGATCAGCACGTACCTAAAACCAGGTATGCAATAGAACATGTAAAAGATCAATCACCATCCTAGCTAAGCGGCGGCAGTACTAACCTGAAGAATACCATCAGCACTTCCACCTTGTTCCATTTTTGTGATTGCTTGTTGTAACTCCATCTTCCGCTCCTGTAAATATGTAATACTGGTTTTGAATCGGTTTTAATGATAATTGCTAGAGGGAGAAATATTCAAGTGGGACACACAGTCACACATTAACCATAATCATATTGGCTGTCGGTGATCATACTATTTTGATCTATTGAGGTTGATTCATAGGGAAGTGATGGTAGATGCAGTGTAACACTAGGAAGAACGGCATGATGATAACAACTTTCAACTGTGCTGATGGCAATCATTGGGATGTGAGTGGGGAGACTTCAATAAAATTAAAAGTAACTAAGCAATCATAAAGCTTGGACAATCAGCCAAGCAAACAAGTGGACAATATGAACAAGACCAGCAGTAGGATCCAAGTAAAAATTGCCTGAATATCACGAAAGGAAGCCTCTTCAATAGTTAACTTTGAATGGATTTCTGCAACTTGTTTATATTTTTCTTGATATTTCTTCTCCAGCAACTCAGCCTGGAAATTAAATGATAATCAATGATATTGTGACTACAAGAAGGTAATGGAATCAAGTGTTAAAGCATGTATCTTGAATTCCAAACATACCTCGCCCTTGTCTGCTCTAGCTCTTTCTGTGATTTCATTAAGTCGATTATCACATCTACTTTTATACAAAACCTGAAATATGATTTTGATAAAGAAGACAAATTATTGTAATTTGTAAATCATACACATCAAACGTAGTAGTAATTAACTGTGGTGATACATAATTACAACGATGGCGAAGAGCAAACAAATAGTTCATGAGTACAGTGACGTACAAGGTCTTGCATTTTTGTCCGATAGTATTCAAGCTTCTCTCTGGAATCCAAAAGCACATTGTCCTTGTTGTCAACCTAGCACTCATCACAAGAAACTTGTTAGACCATGTTACAGAACTTGCTGCTCATAAAGACATTAATTTTTAAGTTGACAAAGAAAAATGGTGTGCGCATTAACATCCTTACATGAGATACAAATCTTCATCAAAATTTATTTGAAATTTCAGATAGTTTGAGAGAAAAAGGCACAAATAATCTTATTAATTGGATCTTTTCCACCGAAAATATAGATAATTAGCAACACAATGGAGATATACAAATCTTCAAGCACGCTCATGACAACAAGACAAAGTATAATGGCTGGGAACACTTAAATCAGAAAAAGATAATCCTACATAAAACAAAAGATGCATGGGGATGACATCATGGCTGTAGATACCTTTCCAGTAGCTTCTGCTGCTTCCTGGCCCCCAACATCCAAAGAATTAACCTTCCCATTACTGTGTTGATTTCCATGTGAGTTATCTAATGTGCGCCCTCCAGAATTCTGATTGAATTGCATCGATCCATCAGCCTGAGAAACTACTGGCTGCATTGGTGGTCTTGAACCGGCATGCGAAATTGGTTGAGAACCAGGTAAACCCTGTTGTTGTCTTAATCCTGAAACCAAGAGACAAAACAAACATCATGGAACAATTTGAAGGATGCTTAAAAATAACACACACACAAGCCAGTCAGTACCTGAAGCAGGACTCCATGCCATGCCCCCATAAGCTGTAGGTGGACCTACCAAAGTTACTAAAGTTTCGTCGAACATGACACTGTTTGGGATCAGAGATGGAAGAGGGTTTCCTTCCCTGTACCGCTCCATCCAATAGAGGGCAATGCAGAACTCCCTCAAAGAGAGCATGCTATCACTGTCTTGATCTGATAGATCCCAAATCTGCTTTAAGACCTCTGGAAATGATAAAATATATGTTGGTAAGTGTGCTGTTATCTAATACAGTAACGCCCTGGTAGATTTTTAATGTTCTAGAGAACACTCACACACCCAAGAACTGAAGAAAGAGTGGACGGGGAGAGAATAAATAAAGTAAGATCACAGCAGAGAAAACCATAGTGGTATTTCCACTTGAGATGAATTCAACAAATTTCCACTCAGAAATCCATAAATACAATACAACAAATTTAAATAGACAGAAGCATCTGGGTAACAAATTCAACTTAAGATGACATCTCAATCTATACTCCTAGAATATATTAGCATCTTTATAATATGTTATATATGACATCATTTCAAATGGTTCGTGCACATGTATAACCACATAATCAGCAAGCACCATGGTGCTTCATGAAATTCAACAATATTCCCGGAAAGCAGAACGAGACAATACAAAAGAAATCCATTTGCAATCAAATAGTAATCGGGAATTGCAAACGGCATAACCATTAACCGCATAAGTATTTTATTCTAGGTGATCTACCGGATGACCAGAAAAGCTCATCGTGGAATGGTGATGCAGAACATAAGTATTTTAATTCTTATGTGTATTGCAAATTTAATCCTAATGGTTTGACTTTTTTACTAGAAAATAGAAACCATTGGAAAGCTTCATGTCATAAGCACATTCAAGAAGCATGGTATGAATATAGCGAATGAACTCCATACCTCTTGGCAGTCTCCAACTCAAGAATAGATTACGCGCCTGATCACCCGTAATTTTCCCATCTCTGTCGGTGTCTTGTTCCATAAAAACTTTTGCGTACTTTTGAATGCTAGCTCGTGTCATTTTTGGCCATGAAATCTGTGAGGTCCCTGACGTTGCATTCTCTATACCTGTTTGAAGTCCAGGTGTCAAGCCTGAGGAAGTAATTTGGGTTGGAACCTGCTGATTAGACTTGGGGACATACTGTGTCTGTGCAGCTGGAACTGCAGCAGATGGTTTTCTGATAGTGCTCTGTAAAGCTTCAAAAGGATCAGGCTTAGCCGAAGGCTGGACACTCGAACTATCAGGGAGAGCGGCAGAAGATGTAGGCAGGCTACTTATAGGTTGTTGTAGAGCAGAAGAAACTTTTTGGGATGAAGACTGATTTGCAGAGAACAGATCACCAGCAAACATGGCAGACGAATTAGGCCCAATACCTGAACTAGCTAACGCTTGAGGATCTTTGGCACCTGAAAAAGATGAAAGAGGGTGTTGGGAATTTGGACCAACTGCTGATATGGATGGATTAACTCCTCTATCCAAGACTTGTGTAGCAGGTAGGCCAGAAGCAGACCCAACCGACCAACCATTATTTGTGTTGGGAAGACCTACGCCAGTCATGCCTCCAGAAACATTTAGACCACCAGAAGCCTGAGGTTGAAGCGAAGCAGGACCAGTAGGCATGGATAGAGGCGGTCTCATCAGGTTACCGTGAGAGTGGAAAATTTGTGGGTGTGTATTTGGGGGTACCTGGCCATACAGCTGGTTCATTCCAGTACTAGAAGGTTGCAACTGCCCAAATGGCCGGTTCATACTTGTGTTTGTAGGTGGGGCCTGCCCAGACTGCTGGTTTATTGGACTGGCAGACTGTCCCAAACTTGAAGGTACCATCCCAATCTGCCAGTTCATGCCAGTAGTAGAAGGCATTGGTCTAAGTTGTTGGGTCATGCCCGAAGTTGACAGAACTGTTCCCGGTTGCTGGTTAAAGCTGGAACTAGGAGGAGCTGGCCCTCTGAATCCAAGATTTTGAGAAGATGGCTGGGGAGTCGAACCCACCACTGTCAAAGGTGAAGCAGCCACTGGGCTTGGCTGTGGTCCAGGTGTAGCAGGTACATTTATTTGGGGAGGTGGGATTTTGCCAGAAGCTGGACTATATAAGGCTGCATTAACAATATCTTTCGTCAACTCTCGCTTGCTTTGAGCCACTGTCACAAGCTTAAGAGCATTATAAAACTCAGGATGACTGAGAAAGCCAGTGCGATTTTGGTCAGCAATCGTCCATATCTGCAGCAAAAATTTCAATATTGAATGAACACCAGAACTATATAATCATCAAACAAACCAGAACAAGATAGAGGGCCACTTTGACATAGCTGCTAGTCTCAACAATCGCCAAAGTGTAAGACAGCTATCAATCAAGAACAGTTTAATAAATTTACATATTGATCCTAGTTTTACAATGCATCCCGCACCACAGCAATCAGTTAGGAAAGTGTGAGGTCCAACTTTTGCAAATAGACATAACTTATGAAACAACCCACACAAAAATCAAAAGCAAAGCCCTCTAATTCAATTATACCAACTTCATCTATCATGGAGGTGCTATGCCATCTCTCAATCATGATTATCGCAGTGACCAGCAAAAACATGAAAACCACTTTAAACCTCTTCCATATTGAGTATAAACTTCTAGAAAGGAAGTAAGCAGTCCAACTCAATTGTTCGGTGTACTACAAACATCGCGGTAACTCACAAAAGTTCATCACTTAATATAGCTCTTAAAATCCAAACCAGCACTACTAATAAACATCACCTCCCGTTCCAAAAAAAGACCAAAAGTCCTAAACATCTAAATCCTCCATGGGTAGATACAGAAAAGCTTAACCTTGAATGACGGATCCCACAACATGTTATCAAAAATTAATAACGCTAAGTTACGAAAAACTCGCAGAATACCCAAATTAAGCTATAAAACAAAACAAGTAATCAAATTGACCTGCGCAAGAACTTGTCTTGGCAAATTGGATCCTTGCAGAAAAGCCACCGCCTCAGCTCCACTGATCCTGCCGTCGCGATCCGCATCTGCCTTCTGGAAATACTCCTCGAATTTTTCCGTACTTGCTCCCGCCATTTCTTTTGCCCCTTCTCCAAACCCTAGATCACCGCATTACTCCATCAATATCACTTCCACCGGTACCTATAGCTCCAAATGCGCGACGCAGTCAGCTCAAACAGAGCTCGGAATTGGCAAATAGTAATCAGTTAGTGAGAAAATTGGGGGAATTCCACGACAGATCGGAGGAGAAATATGGGGAAGATGGTGCGATTGGAGATCAGAGGGAGACGATTTAACGAACAGCAGATTTAAACTTCCCTTTATTAATTAGCTTTGTTGGAAGAAATAATTTTTTTGTGGGGAGGTACACATTGGACATCGGGTTTTTTCTTCTTTTGTTCTAAACTAGAACTTAGGTTCCTTATTTGTTCTAGACTTTTTTTTTGTTCCGGATTTGGGAGAGACGCATGACCCTCATGCGTCTCCTTAATGAGACGCATGACAGTCATGCGTCTTTCATAGAGATGCATGAGGGACATGCATCGTTAATTTTTTAATTTTTTTCGGGCAAAGACGCATGAGGGTCATGCGTCACGGGCAAAGACGCATGATCATCATGCGTCGCTATTTTTGTTGCTTCGCTCCGGTTGTCAGTGGTTTTTATTGCTTTAGTTTGTTGGTTTTTGTTCAGTGATTTGACCACACATTTGACACCATAAATCATGTGATGGGCTAGGATGGTCCACCTCCCCTTATTTTATGTATTTGTCCAGTGATTTGACCACACATTTCACAATATAATAACGTGATAGGCTAGGATGGTCCACCACCCTTTATTTGTCGGATAGAAAATCAGCCCTCTAGGAGTTTACCTATCTTAGTGGACTAGCAATTATTGGTTCAGGTGTCATGTCACCCAACGTGCTTATCATCACCGCATTTGAAGTGCTTATTTCATTTATTGTTTGAACTAGGTCAGAAATAGCGACGCATGATGATCATGCGTCTTTGCCAGTGACGCATGACCCTCATGCGTCTTTGCCCGAAAAAAATTAAAAAATTAACGATGCATGTCCCTCATGCATCTCTATGAAAGACGCATGACTGTCATGCGTCTCATTAAAAGGAGACGCATGAGGGTCATGCGTCTCTCCCAAATCCGGAACAAAAAAAAAGTCTAGAACAAATAAGGAACCTAAGTTCTAGTTTAGAACAAAAGAAGAAAAAACCCATTGGACATCCCAAACTACACCATTAAACATCAAATTTTGAAATAATTTATATATTTATAAATTACTAAAACTTCGTAAATTCAATTATGGAGGAAAAGAGCTGATGCAACGAAGGCGAAAAGCAAGCGAGCTGCAATATCCTATCTCTGGGGTGATTAATTTCGTATTTTGGTATTGTTCAAGATATATAATTGTGGATAAATTGAATGTTTTCTTGAGGATTTCTGTTTTCCATTTTATCTGCATCATGTAGAAACCTAGAACTACATTTTTTAGGGGGATTTGATCTTGTTGAATACAGAAAATATGTTGAAATTATAGTTTGTACTATAAGATATTTGATACTCGAATTGGATTTATCTAAAATACTCACAAAACAAGAGCATGCCTATTGATAAAAACTTGCACAACTGTTTGATACAGATACAATCATATATTCGTACCAGAAAAGTGTGAATATACTATTATATAGGAGGGATCAAGAGAGTGGCACTGATATCGTGCATTTCAAACTAGATGTAAAGAGTTATTATTATAAAAGATGCAGAAATGTGTTTCTGAGTTCGGTTTATACAAGCTGTACAATCCATTTAATTCTTTTTGGAGAAAAAGATACATTCAACAGAACATGAATTTAAACAAAGAATCACCATAATGTTGAGCACCCCTTAGAAATCTTTGATGGAAACCTTCCACTGATACTCGTTGGCAATATTATTCTTGAACTCAGAGGGCATGTTGTTCAAGATCAAATCTTGGAATGTTTCCTGCTCCAGCAAGCTGGCTGGGAAGTTTTCAAGTTTGGAACACCTTCTAATGTTGACCTCTTTGAGTTTCCATTCCTTGAGATCTTGGAGCACCCAGAGTTTTAGAACCTCAAGGTTCTTAAAGCTTTCACTCGGGCAGACCATTTCCTCCCCGACGAATGAGTTACCGAGCAGCCTCAAAACTGTTAAATCCGAGAGCTGCCCAAGAATTGGCATGGGATCTTTGGTTAGATTTGACAATGATAATGTGAGAACCTTAATACGAGGTGGGAACTGATCCAAGGTTGGAAGTTGTTGCAGCTTCCCAAGTAACTTCATGTGAGAAAGATTTGTCAATCCTGAAAATTGCCATAAACTAAGATCCGAAGGTTTCCCACAATCATCTTTGGATCGCAACCTCAATGATTGAAGATCCTTTAGCTCAGAAATCCATTTCACCAAAGCATCTGTAGATTGACCTTGAACTCTCTCTTGGAAAGTAATGCCTAATTCTCTCAGGTGTTTCATCTTGCTCAAACCATTTTTGATCCGGCTCTCGTGGCTGACTGATAATCCCCAAAGTGTCAGGAGATCGGGCAAGGACTCGCGGCAATACAGAGGCGTTTCCTTGTCTTCATCGAGATTGAGATGCTGGAGATTCTTCAGTTTCCAAATGGTTGTCTGGATCTTGTCGATGCGTGTATGCTTCAAGTCTAACGTTTGGAGATAAGGGAGTTCACCAACTGATTTAGGAAGCTTATCCAAGAAAGTCCATCGCAATCCCAGATACCTCAAATGAAACAAGTCACCTAGGTTGTCGGGCAAATTAGGCTGGTAGACTCCCTCCAAATCAAGAACCCTCAGCAAGCCGAGCCTCCTCACTGGAATGTCAAGCTCTCTGGGAAACAGTGTCATATAGATGAAACAGTGATCCAGATCATTGTAGCTAAACTTCATAATGTCTGAGGCTTGCCAGTTTCTGTCGATCTTCTTGACTGTTTCCGACCACTTCTCGCCCTCCTTCATTGACAACAGACTGCCGAGCAGAACAATGTTCAAAGGAAGCCCACCTGCAAACTTCATTAATCTTCTCTTTCAGAGAGTTTTCTGGATGTGTTTGGGAGCCCACCTTTCTTATGAACAAAGCCCAGCTCTCTTCCTCGCTGAGCTTCTTCAAATTATATATCTGCATCCCCATTGGATCAGCATGCATCGCTACTCGCTCATCGCGGGTGGTAGGGATGATCTTGCTCCCATTTTGTCGATCTGGGAAGGCATCTTTAAGTCTTTTCCATTGATTCAATGACTGAACTCCATCCAGCACGACCAAGTACATCCGATCATTGATTTTTGTAGTATAAAGTAGTCGATTCAACATTATCTTTTATTCTCACAAAATTTAGTGAATAGCCAAAATGTGTGATGGAGAATGAATATTCACATTTGCAACCAAAATGGACTATTCTTCTCTATCTTCAACATTTATCTCTTTATCTCATAAAACTGTTTTTATTGTTGTCCTCAGTTAATAGTATTAGGGTTTAGTAGTCCTTACTAATAGAATATACTGTACTATATTTTTTATAAAAAAAAAGAAAAGAAGAGAGAAGGAATTCCATGCATGTCTATGTCTATTACCAAATCAAATACCACACAACTTTATGAGATCAAGTGTGTGTCCATGATATATAAAAACATGTACAAATCCTAAGCAGAGTACAAAAAAAAATCAGCAAAGGTTGCAAGAAACTATTTTGCTTGCATTTTAGCTCTAGCATGACCTTGAGATATCTGGAACTGCTCAGTGATGCCCAAATGTGTCATGAGAAGCCAGACATGGCTGAGCAGCTCTCCGCCCTTCCGCAGCTGGTGGGCGTGGTGGTGGCCGCTGCAATGTGTGGCGGCGTGAGCCAGCATCTCCACCCACACTTTGCTTATAATCTCCCACCTCTGCGACTGTACCTTCACATCTAAGAGAGACTTAGCCAGCATACAAGCATCGAACAGCACAGTTTTGCTCCGGTCGCCCTTCACTTTAGCCGGTTTCACTTGGGTGCTCACTTCCAGCAGCTTCTTGCATGCCTCGCCTTTCGTGTATATCATCGCGCCCCTCTCTCTGAAAAACACTTCTGCCTCAGCACACGTGTCCCGGAACCTTATCATCCCGATCCCCATTGGCAGCATGAAAGGGTAAACAACGAGGAGACACAGCATGTATTCGGATATGGGCTTGCTGTGGCGTGCAAGTGCAGTTTTGTTGTCAGGTGGTTCCAGCGAATAGCAGAGGTCCGTGGCGATGTGCCAGAGGAGGATCCTCTGGTCGAATTCTCCCTCTTTGATCTTATCAAGGCAAAGAGAGGTGTACCTTTCAAGAGTGAAACTTCCCCTTCTGTTCCACATAGCAGCAGCAGAGCAATTTGTGTAGCTCTTCAACTCCTCGAATATTAGCCTTTTCAGATCTATGGAGACGTCGACAAACGACTTGTGCCACTGCTTTTTGAAGTAGTGATATATTCTAGTAACCTTTCTGATACTTCTAGGCAACACTGCAAATTTGTTTCCGACACAAAGATCAAGTAGATTGTGTTGAGCCGCTTTCTCCGACCATCTCTTCTTGACTGGCTGAAACCATAGAATTACGCGAGCAAAACTAGTTGTTCTGAGACTTCTGTCACATACCCTGAGCCTACGTGTCCAGTCTGAGTTCACGAGAGCCCCAACAGCGTATATCTCTAAGAAGACAGCCACCCCAAGCAACAAGTGAGTGATCACCAAGTCTAACACCTTGTACTTCCCTTTATCGCACACGAAGATGAACACCATCCATGCAATGAGCGTGAGCGAGAAAGTAATCATCTTAAGGAAACATCCCGTGGCCGTGAGATTGTAGACTGTGGATGCTTTCGTGTACAGTTCATCAAACATGAACCCAAGCTCAGTCTCAACAACCTTAAAAGCTTGCTCCCCATCCAGCTTCATGAAGTAGGATTTGCTTCTGTCACGATCTTGAAAGCTCAAGATCGTGTCAGCAAAGAGGCGCTTAAACGTCAAGAATAAGTCATAAGCTTCTCGTACACTTGGTTCATCGGGGAAATCGTGCTGAGCAGGACCCTGTATTTCTTCAACCTCATCCACACTAACACTGAACCCTTCAGCTTCCTTCAACGCGTATTCCTCCATGAATTTCGCGTAGTTTGGCCCCGGATCAGGCTCTGGGAGCATAGAGTCACGGAAATTCTCCCTATTGGCTGCACACAACGTGGACAAGCGCTCTCCGTACTTAATTCCACCCGCTATAAAGATGAGGGCACTCAAAGAGGGAAGCAAATCCGAGCCGGGGGAAGCAACAAGTAGTACATAGAAAGCAAGGCCAGTTTGAATCACCATCCCCACCAAATGCCTCAGCCACAGCTCATTGTGATGGTGTCGGGGCCTAAATGCAGCAGAAAGAACTGAGCCCAGAACCACCTCAGTTCAATCCCAGTTTCATCATTAATCTTTTTGTGGCACTTATCAAGGGTGTTCTTCGAGATAATGCCAAGCGAGACGACAGCCACCCAATCTGCCAATAAGTAAGCAGACCAGAGAATGATTCGGATCCAAAGTCTGCATATATATTTCCTGCGACCACCCAGAGTGATCAGCAAAATCTGCAAGACGAGGCTGAGGATGATGGACACCCTGACTTCCCATTCGTCGAAGAATGTCATCAAACTTAGTGGAAGCACTTCCAGCACTCCCTCCATGAGGCTTCTCCTCTTCTCAACAAGAATCAAAGCGCCAACCAGTAGTCCTTTTAGCCAAAGACGAAATAGACAGCATCCGATTCTATTTCAAGTTAGATATTCATAGCTTCACAACCCAAGCAAGAAAAAGGGAAAGGAAGATAACTCAATCAAACTGCAGGTTGCAGATGGGAGGCCAACAATGCTAACTGATACGAAGACAAAATAGACAGCATCGTCAGGTTCTGTTTCAAGTTAGATCATAGCTTCACAACCCAAGCAAGAAAAATGGAAAAGATCAAACTGCAGGTGTGAAAATGGGAGGCCAACAACGCTAACTCGTACTATGATGGAGTACGTACTAAACAAGCCCAACAGCAGTAAAGCCCATCAGCCTAAAGCCCAAGAAAGAGTATCAGTTCGGCATGACTAAAGAGTTCAGTTCGGCACAACCAAAGAGTTCGGCCCCAGCCTACAGCTCGGTAAAAGCCAACCAATCAAACTCTGCTCAGGTCGGCATCAAGCTCTACTCTCAGATCGGCAAAAGCTGCTCGGCAATAATTCAGCAGTTCGGTCTCAGTATTCGACCGAACTAGGAGACAGTGGACTCATGCAGGATTTCCACCTCCACTACACCCACGATCTATTTAGTGGTGTCAAGCAGTCATTAACTCATGCAGGATAGTGGACCCATGCAAGATCGCCACGATCTCCACGACATCCACTACCTAGTAAATGGCTGCATGCCACGATCTTGGTTCAATGTATAAATAGAACCTAGATCAGATAGATAGGGTTAAGTTCTGTTAGACTCTCTCGCTTTCTAGAGATCAAATACAAAATAGCAAGTCTGTATTGTAAGCTGTAAGAAAACAGATCAAGCAATACAACTCTGCCCTCATTTTCTTCCCGTGGACGTAGATTTACCTCAGTAAATCGAACCACGTAAAATCTCTGTGTCGTGATCTGCATCTTCCTGCATTCATCACCCTCAAAAATTCGCCGATTCATCACTGGCGCCGTCTGTGGGAAACAGAGAACCAAATTTGTGATAAAGCGAATTTTTGACCCCTTTTTTTCACCCAAAAAAAAAAAAAAATGCATACCAGATCACATAACACCCATAATACCGTTCGTGATAATCGTGAGGAAGCTAGTCCAGCTCGCAGGTCTGAAAAACGGCCTCGGGAGACATCTACCTCCGGTTCTCACGAAGAAGGAACAAGCCACTCCAGGAGTCATCGCACCGAGTCTTCCCAGCCGCCCGATTTAAATGAAGCTGTCAAGCTGTTCTTGGCCGAGAAGCAGGAGGAGTTCTTAACCTTCCTGCAGAAGAGCCAACAGCCGGAGAAGACAACGACGGATTCTCCCTCCTCATCCAGACATGAAAGTCACTACCGCAGTAGTGACGTGTCTTCCAGGAGAAAGAATCCTCAACCCCGACATGTTCCTGTTCCTCCTCGGTACCGGAACCACAGGAGAACTCCATCTCCTCCGTACCGAAGAGATGTCGGGTTCGCCATGTACGGAGCATTAAAGACTCCGTTCTCGGACGATATCACCCGAACTCCTTTGCCGCGGAACTACCGGACACCGTCAATGACTTATGACGGGCTAGAGGATCCTCATGACTTCTTGGGACGCTATCAATATAATATGGCGAACCAGGGTCTCAATGAGGTCCATATGTGCAAGCTGTTCCCCGAGCTGCTCATCGGGAACGCCAGAAGGTGGTTCGACAGCCTTCCTCAAGGCAGCATTAGATCCTACCGAGATCTAATGGATGCTTTCCACAGGAGGTTCTTTCAGAAAGCGGAAGCCCGGATCACTTCGGCTCAGCTGCTTTCTATACGTCAAGGTCGCGACGAAAAGATCAGCGACTTCCTGACGAGGTTCCATAAGGAATGCCTACAAGTAGATAATCTCAATGATCTACTTGTCATTTCGGCATTCCAAAATGGAATCCTGCCCGGAGCTCTCTACAGAAAGCTCGTGGAATGCAGTCCGCAAACAGCTCAAGAGATATGGGACATTGCGGACCAGTTCTCCCGTGCCGATGAGGCAGACCGTCGAAAACGGTCTTTAGACAGCTCATCTAGAGGAGACGAAAAGAAGCCCGATCATAGCGATCAGAGGCTTTCTCGCCGAACTCCTTTTGAAAGAATTCAAAGGGCACCGGTACAAGGCAGATTGGGACCACGTCTCAATCCTGAGAAGCCGCCCGCTCAGTTCGTACCCTTAAACAAGTCAAGAGCGGAAATTTTCGAACTACATTCCGATATGTTCGAAAAACCAAGGCGGATGACGAAATCAGCCGCGCGCCGACCTCAGGATCAATTTTGCTCCTTCCATCAAACCCACGGTCACGATACCGAGGAGTGCCGAAATTTGGCTGCAGGTATTGATGTTCTTGTGAAAACAGGAACGTTAAAAAAATACCAAAGCAAGCAGCCGAAAAAGAACAAAAGACAGAGAGGTGCGAACTGCAATCCTCAGGATCCGAAAAGGCATGAGGATCCCGAAGACGACGACGAGCCGCAATATGATGGAGTAATCCTGACTATTGATGCTCTCCCTGCCGGGAAGACTAAGTCGTCCCTAAAAGCAGAACGCAGAGGTTCCAATCAAGAGGAGCCAACACATAAAAGGCTGAAGAAAGACGAAGTGATTACATTTTCAGACGCCGATCCCGTCCCAGCCATCTCTCCTCACCAAGACGCTATTGTCATTCAAGCCGGAGTGGCAAACAAACTGGTCCACCGAGTATTTGTGGATACAGGAGCGTCAGTCAGCATTCTTTTTAAAGAATGTTTCGATAAAATGGAAGTGGATCCAGCTCGGCTCAGTCCGGCTCCACTTCCTCTGAAAAGTTTCGCCCAGGAGGACACCCGCCCTGAAGGTATTATCAGCCTTCCGATCACGGTGGGAAAAGCGCCTACAAGCTCCAATACGATGATCGAGTTCTTTGTGGTGAAAGCTCGGTCCCCGTACAACATCATCCTGGGGAGAGACTGGCTCAACACAGTTCGGGCCGTTTGCTCTACTTATCACCTCACCATCAAGATCCCCACTAAAGGTGGGATAGCGGTCATCCGAGGTGATCAAAAGAGAGCTAAAGAATGTCTGCAGATTGCGCTTAAAAGTGCCGAGCAATCAGTTCGGCACCATCAAGCATAGCAATCACAGCAACCGGAGTCAGAGGCAAGCAAGATAACCGAAGTCACTTCGGAGCCGAACTCAATGACCGTTCAGTTATACGAAGATGATCCATCCAGAACGGTCAAGATCGGCTTCGCAGGAACGCCTCTACTCCGGGAAAAGACCATTCAGCTCCTCAAGGAGTACAAAGATGTCTTTGCATGGTCTCCGTTGGACATGACCGGAGTGCCCCCCGAGGTAATCACTCATCGGTTAAATATTGATCCTTCGGTCCGGCCGATAAAACAGAAGCAAAGACTCTTTGCGGCAGAACGAAGTCAAGTCATCCATGACGAAGTCCGTCAATTATTGAAGGCGGATGTGTTATTCGAAGTGAAGTATCCTTCGTGGGTGGCCAATCCGGTCATGATCAAGAAAAAAGAAGGAGGATGGCGGATGTGCATAGATTTTACCGATCTAAACAAGCACTGTCCTAAAGATTGCTATCCCCTTCCGAATATAGATAAAAAAGTAGAAGCTTTGATCGGCTTCGAAATTTTCTGTTTTCTTGATTTATACAAAGGATATCACCAAGTGTTGATGGATGAGAGTGACGCTCCGAAAACAGCTTTCATTACCGATTTCGGCATTTTCGCTTATAAAAAGATGCCATTCGGTTTAAAGAATGCCGGAGCCACTTATCAAAGGATGGTAGACAAGCTTTTTCGGCACCTAATCGGAAAACAGGTTGAAGTGTATGTCGACGACATAGTTGTCAAAAGCAAAAGCACTTCGGAGTACGAAGACAACCTCAAATCCACTCTCGACGTGCTCCGAAAAGCCAACCTCAAACTCAACCCCCAAAAATGTACCTTTTTGGTAGATTCGGGAAAATTTCTGGGTTGTTGGGTTTCAAAGGACGGACTCAAGGCAAATCCCTCAAAAGTTCAAGTTATTCAGAACATGGCGATGCCGAAGTCCATACATGACGTGCAAAGGCTAACCGGATGTCTAGCCGCACTGAATCGATTCCTTTCCCAAGCAGCCGAAAAGCAACTGCCGTTCTTCAAAGTGTTGAAAAAGGCACCAAAGTTCGAGTGGGGAGCCGAGCAGAAAAAGGCCCTTGACGAGCTCAAAAGTCATCTAGCCGAGCTTCCTATTCTCTCTGCTCCAACCAAAGCCGAAGTAATATTCTTATACTTAGCAGCATCGGATCAAACCATCAGCGCGGTGCTTGTACGAGAAGAAGGCCTAAAGCAGTTTCCCATCTACTTTACAAGCCGAGCATTAAGAGGTCCAGAAACAAGGTATCAACCTCTGGAAAAAATTGCTCTGGCGTTAGTAAATGCAGCAAGGAGACTGCGGCCATACTTCTATGCTCACAAGGTATGCGTCTTAACCGATCTACCTCTTCGGCAAGTTGTGACCAAGCCAGAAGCATCAGGCAGAATCGCCAAATGGGCCATAGAGCTGGGAGAACACTCAATCGAGTACCTACCTCGAAAAGCCATCAAGGGACAAGCCTTGGCAGATTTTCTTGCAGAGGCCAAGTTCGATCAAGCAATCCCTGTCATTGCCGAACAGAAAAATTCTGCCAATGCCGAACTAGCACAGCCCTTGGAATCCGAAGAAGAGCCGCCGGACTGCTGGAGCGGATTCGTAGATGGAGCTTCGAATAAAACGGGAAGTGGAGCTGGTATTCTGCTTATCGCTCCCGATGGACACGAGGTAACCTACTCACTTCGGTTCCTATTCCCCACTACTAATAATGAAGCCGAGTACGAAGCCCTCCTGGCCGGACTCCAGTTAGCGCAAAGTCTGCTCGTCAAATCTCTCAAAGTCCATTGTGATTCACAAGTCATAGTAAATCACATGTTGAGTACAAGTGAAGCTCGTGACGAGAGAATGAAGAAGTATTTGGACAAAGCGCAAAGCATCAGCCGAAGTTTCTCCTATTTTCGGATAATCCGCATTCCCAGAGCGGAAAATAGCCGAGCAGATACCTTAAGTAAGTTGGCCTCAGATCCGAGCTCAAAGGCGGAAGAATTAATGCATCGAAGCATTGATGAAGCCGAGGTACATTCAGTATCCAGCCCGCCGAACTGGATGACGCCGATCTTGCAGTATCTGGATCAAGGACAATTGCCCGAGGATAAGAGAGAAGCTCGGAAGATCACGTGCCGAGCACTTCGGTACGAACTTCATGCAGGAGTCCTCTTTAGAAAGTCTTACCTCCAGCCGTTATTGCGGTGCGTAGGACCAGAAGAGACGGACTACATCCTCAGAGAAGTTCATGAAGGATCGTGCGGTAGCCACATCGGAGCCAGAGCTTTAGCTAAAAAAGTTCTGAGATGGGGATATTATTGGCCAACCATGGTACAAGAGGCAGTGCAGCTCGTCAAGAAGTGTACGAAGTGCCAAATTCATGCAAATGTCCCAAGGATGCCGCAGACCGATCTATATACTATGCAAAGCCCTTGGCCTTTCATGCAATGGGGCATAGACATAGTAGGACCACTTTCTCAAGCTCCTCGGCAAATGAAATTCCTAATCGTTGCCGTGGACTACTTTACGAAGTGGGTGGAAGCTGAACCATTAGCTACGATAACGAGCTCGAAGGCATTGGATTTCGTCTGGAAGAACATAGTGTGCCGATTTGGCATACCCCACATCCTCATCTCGGATAACGGGACTCAGTTCACCGACAAGACGTTCAAGAATTGGTGCCAAGAGCTGAATATTCAACAGCGGTTC
Organism: Salvia splendens; assembly: GCF_004379255.2. Lineage (NCBI taxonomy): Eukaryota > Viridiplantae > Streptophyta > Magnoliopsida > Lamiales > Lamiaceae > Salvia > Salvia splendens. The sequence goes on along the minus strand of NC_056033.1, from coordinate 41,515,607 downwards.
ACTTCGGTCTCTCATCCACAAGCAAACGGACAAACGGAGGTAACAAATCGTATCCTGGTGAAAGGGTTAAAAGCTCGGTTAGAACAAGCCAAAGGACAATGGGTAGAAAATCTCCCTCAAGTCCTATGGTCCTACCGAACTACACCCACAACCTCCAACGGTGAAACTCCGTACAGTCTGGTGTACGGCACTGAAGCCGTAATTCCGGTGGAGATCGGCGTACCCAGTCCCCGAACTCTAAATTTCTCCTCAGAACTGAATGACGACAGACTGAGAGCCGAGCTAGATCTTGCCGAAGAAAGAAGAGAATTGGCATGCATAAAAGCAGCCAAGTACAAGGAGCAAGTAGCCCGGTATTACAACCAAAGGGTGAAGAAGCTGCAATTTCAAGTGGGAGATCTCGTCCTGAGAAACAACGAAGTAAGCCGAGCAGAAAAGCTGGGCAAGCTCGAACCCACATGGGAAGGTCCGTATCGGGTGTCAGAAGTCCTCGGCAAAGGGTCTTACAAATTGGCTCACATGTCAGGAGAACAGGTACCCCGAACATGGCACATTTCCAACCTCAAAGAGTTCCATTTGTAAGAGACAGTCCGGTCAGTCAGTCTTGAGTCCTGTTTGCTCAATGTGCTTTATTTGGTTTGCTTGGTCTTTATTTGTCTCTGTGCGTTTTGTCTGTGTGTTTTGTCTCTCTGTGCGTGTCGTCTCTTACAAATGTTACTGAGGTATCTTGTTCTTCGAAGGCTGATCCCCTTCTTAGAACATATACAAGCCAACGATTGTGAGTCAAAGCTTCTAAAGAAGATACAAGACCACAATTCAGCTTAAACAAGCAGTTCGTCTGAAACGAGCTGCAACAAGCCAACGATTGTGAGTCAAAGCTTCTACAGAAGATACAAGACCACAATTCAGCTTAAACAAGCAGTTCGTCTGAAACGAACTGCAATAAGCCAACGATTGTGAAGTCCAAGCTTCTAAAGAGGATACAAGACCACAATTCGGCTTAAAAATCAAGCACTTCGTCTGAAACGAACTGCAACGAAAGTCCGATTCTCGCGATAAAACTTGCCTGAATTAGGACAAGGGAAAGTCCGATCCACGCGATAAAACTCGCCGAATTAGGACAAGGGAAAGTCCGATCCCCAAATTAGGACAACGGAAAGTTCGATCCGAGCGATAAAACTCGCCAAATTAGGACGCAAAACCAAGTCCGGTTAAAGAAGAGTTCACTTCATCAGACCGAGGACAAACATCAACTTACCCCGTACCTTCATCCAGAATGCCGAAGTGATTCACTTCGCTTTCCGGGGGGGGTAGTGATGGAGTACGTACTAAACAAGCCCAACAGCAGTAAAGCCCATCAGCCTAAAGCCCAAGAAAGAGTATCAGTTCGGCATGACTAAAGAGTTCAGTTCGGCACAACCAAAGAGTTCGGCCCCAGCCTACAGCTCGGTAAAAGCCAACCAATCAAACTCTGCTCAGGTCGGCATCAAGCTCTACTCTCAGATCGGCAAAAGCTGCTCGGCAATAATTCAGCAGTTCGGTCTCAGTATTCGACCGAACTAGGAGACAGTGGACTCATGCAGGATTTCCACCTCCACTACACCCACGATCTATTTAGTGGTGTCAAGCAGTCATTAACTCATGCAGGATAGTGGACCCATGCAAGATCGCCACGATCTCCACGACATCCACTACCTAGTAAATGGCTGCATGCCACGATCTTGGTTCAATGTATAAATAGAACCTAGATCAGATAGATAGGGTTAAGTTCTGTTAGACTCTCTCGCTTTCTAGAGATCAAATACAAAATAGCAAGTCTGTATTGTAAGCTGTAAGAAAACAGATCAAGCAATACAACTCTGCCCTCATTTTCTTCCCGTGGACGTAGATTTACCTCAGTAAATCGAACCACGTAAAATCTCTGTGTCGTGATCTGCATCTTCCTGCATTCATCACCCTCAAAAATTCGCCGATTCATCATACTACTATATTTCATCGAAAGTAGTAGCATTTACAAGACAAGACATAAACATCTTACATCAGCCCAAAGAAAGTGTTTCTGCAGTTGGATTATTTCACCTTTTTGGGGGATTTTTCTCTTGTTTCTTGTCAATAGCACGCACACAAGAAATTACTTGAAAACTGAAGAGCTAAGAGTGAGTGCACAACACAGCACCTGCTGAAATAAATAAACCAAGCACAGCAAAGGAAGTAAAGAAGTAACAAGGGAGATATACCTGATGAGAGCATAATCAAACTGTTTCAGCCAAAAAGCAACTTAGAATTTACTTCACCATTGATGATCTTTCTACAAAACTATACAGAAACTGCAAAAAACAGGATCTTTCCCCAAGCTGAAATCGGATAGAACTACAAAAAATAGTCTGTTTCCAACTTCAAAGGGATAAAAGCAGTCTTTTCTTGTTTTTTGTCCATACCTGCAAAACCAATCAATATATGTATACAAATTAGTTAAACTAGGAGTATATTTAAGTTCCATTAAAATTCTTCATTTAAATTCAAACAGAAGCAAAAAAACTCGAATTTTTCGGCCAAGAAAGCAATTCTTTCTTCGTTGATATTTGTCTAGTAGGCATTCTCTCTCCTCTTTAATTTGGCACTAAAGGATTTTTTTACGTTATATATTGTCACCATTTACTTATTTTGGTAGATAAATTTGAAAAGTGGGAATAAAAGGGTAAAATCTACGGCGGCGGAGAGCAAGTGAACTGATATTTTTCTCTCTTGTTCGTCGCGATTCAAGATATACATGGACGGTTTGGTAATTGATTTTGTGATTTTTTGTTGAGATCTTCTGCTCCGCATTATCTCAAATTAACAGATGTATCGATTGATAATTTTTAATCTCTATTAAATTTGCATCTATTTAGAACTGCATTTTTGAGCTCTGAATCGCGATTTTTTTAGATTTATTTGGGGATTTTGCTCTCAGGGTGTCTTTCCATTTGAATGAAGAAATATTGATGAAATTAGCTCTGAATAGCGATTATTTCTTAGATTTGTTTGGGGATTTTCTCTTTTCAGTCCTTTTCTATTCTAATACAGAATTATACTCCGTATTAGTTTGTATGAATGAAGACACTGTTTCTCTAATTTTGACATTCATGAATGTGTTTCCGAGTTCATTTCATATTAAACACTATTACTACTATGATTTTTAAACACTCATGTGTAATAAACTACATCCATCAAAAAATCATCCTAATCTCTAGCTCTGAGTTGTTCTTTAAAATCTTTGGTGGAGACTTTGCTCTGATAAATGTCATCAATTTTATCCTTGAATGCATGGGGCATGTTGTTCAAGATCAAATCTTGGAAGGTTTTCTGCTGCAGCAATAATGTTGGGAAGTTTTCCAGATTGGAACACCTTCTGATGTTGACCTCTTTGAGTTTCTTCATCGCTCCATCTTCCACTTCCCATTTCTTCAGACCTTCGAGCACCCATAGTTTCAGCACCTCAAGGCTCTTAAACCTGCCACTCAAGCACACCATTGTCTCTCCGAGGTATGAGCTACCGAGCAGCCTCAAAACCGTTAAATCTGGGAGCTGTCCAAGAATTGGCATGGGGTCTTTGGACAGAAACGTCAATGACAATGTGAGAACCTTGATATGAGGTGGGAAGTGATCCAATGGAGGGAGTTCCTGCAGCTTCCCAAGTAACTTCATGTGGGAGAGTTTCTCCAAGCGTGAAAACGGCCTTAAACTAAGGCGTAAAGGGTTCCCAGCATCATCTTTGGATCGCAACCTCAATGATTGGAGATCAGTTAGCTCGGAAATCCACTCCACCAAAGGATCTTGACATCTTTCATGATCATCACTGAGCTTGATGCAACGGAAAGAAATGCCTAGCTCTCTTAGGTGTTTCAGCTTGCTCAGGCCATTCTTTATTGGGGTCTCGTGGCTGACTGATAACCCCCAGAGAGTTAGGAGATCGGGCAAGGACTTGCGGAAGTGCAGAGGTGTGTCCTTGTCTAGATGAACTTCGTTGAGATTGAGATGCTGGAGATTCTTCAGTTTCCAAACAGTTTTCGGGATCTTGTCTATCTGTGTATGCTTAAGGTCTAATGTCTGGAGATGAGGGAGTTCGCCAACAGATTTTGGAAGCTTGTCGATGAATGTCCACCTCAATCCGAGATACCTCAAATGATACAAGTCACCTAGATTGTCCGGCAAACAAGGTTGGTACACTCCCTCAAGATCAAGAACCCTCAACAAGCCCAACCGTTTCCCCATTTTGCTAACAAGTGAGCACACATGCTTTGCTGGAATATCCTTTTTCTGTAGCTTGAATGATATGTAAGACCTCGTATGTCGAATTGGAGCAGTATTGGGTGGGACAATCCCGGCATCAGCATATTCGATGAGCCTCCGCATCCCAGCCAAGCCTTCGTCTGATCCGGGATGGACGTGGAAAAGGCGGATATCCTGAGCCTGTTCCAGCAAAAAGTCATGGATGGCGCCTTGCAGCCGGCACTTTCTAGCGCTCCCATCTGAGCGCTGCTTCGACACCATTATCAAGCTGCGTTTCACCAGGCTCTCGAAATACTCCTGCGCCACGTCTTCTTGGAACTCGAGTGGCTGGTTCACATCTTCGTGGAACTCACGTGGCTGCTCCACGAACCCCTCGGCTAGCCACAACCGTTGCAGCCTCCTCACTGGAATGTCCATCTCTCTAGGAAATAGTGTCATGTAGATGAGACACAGTTTCAAGTGGTTGTCAAGGTCGTTGTAGCTCAGCTTCATTATGTCGGCGGCCTGCCAATTTCTGAGGCGGTCGAGTGTTTTGGGCCACTCACTTCTGTCCTTCATCGAGAACAGGCTGCCGAGCAGGACAATGCTCAACGGCAGCCCCTGGCAAACCTTGATGATCCTCTTCTTCACTCCTTTTGGATCTTGATGTGATCCCACCTTTGTCATGAACAGAGTCCAACTCTCTTCATGATCCAGCTTATCCATTTTATACATCTGCCCCTTTGGATCAGCTACGCCCTCATCACAAGTGGTGAGGATGATCTTGCTCCCATTTTCTTGATTAGGGAAAGCATGTCTTATCCTTTCCCATCGATCCAAAGTCTGAACTCCGTCCAACACGACTAAGTATCGCTGGCCACTCAGTTCCTGCGCGAGCCTTTGTTTGAGTGACTCCTCTGTAGTCCCATCTTGGACTTCAGATTTCGTCACCTGATTCAGCAAGGCGAGCAAGATATCCGTGGTTGTAGATTTCTCGAAAACAGTCACCCAAGCAGCACTGTCGAACGTCTTGGTGATGGCTCTGTTCCCATAAACAGCACGAGCCAGCATCGTCTTGCCTGAGCCCAGTTCGCCTACTATGGGGATTACCGGGCCTTCATCTGGATTCAACAGCATACGCCGCATATCATCCACCTTGCATTGGTATCCGACGATTGGTAGCTCTTCCTCATTGTATGAGTAGCTATACATGAGCTTGGAGTGCTCTATCCTCTCTCGAATTATCGAAGTACTACGCAGGCTCTGTATACTGCTCTCAGTTTCTTTGTCAATGGAAGAAGATGAAACCTCTTGCATCTCCTCACCATCTTGTACATCATTGTCATCACACTCTGGCTGCTGCAACAGGCTTCCCGCTCTGCTGCTGCCTTCGAGGGTGATTGTTCGACTACTGATCTTCTTGACCTCCGTTTGAATGCTGCAGAGCTTGTAGTCGAGCATCTTGAGAGCTGTGAATTTCTTGGGGAAGAGAGCGTAATTCATGAGGAATCCGAGCTTCTTCCTCTGGCGGGTGAAGCGGAGGGCGAAGGACTCAATTGAGTCCTCGATAGAGTAAATGTGGCCGAGGTACTCTTGCCTCAGTTTCTTGATTTCTTCATCGTTTTCGTGTGTTCCCTCATGTGCAGGTCTGGCCGAGGGGGTCGTCTCCAGGGTTGCCTTCATCTCCTTGAGGCGAGGGCTTATGATCTTGTTGGTGGCGAAGGACTTGTCTTGGAGCAGGTCAGTTAGTTTCTGGAGCACCACTGATGCAACTGCATCTACAGCCATCTCTTCACCCATGGTGAGCTTTGATGTCACAATATTTGTTGGGAGGAAAATGTTAGTGTATGAGAGAGAGAGATGGTAGAGAGAAAATCTAAGTTTGGTTGGCTTAATGGTGAATGCAGTAAATGATGTTGTTTATGTACATATATAGGGAGTTCAGATGCATATATGTATATAATATGTGTGTGTGTTGGGGAGAGATGTATCACAGATGGTAAAGAGAGATCTGAGTTTGTTAGGCTGAATGGTGAATGCAGTATATGCTGTGGTTATATACATGTAGAGGGAAGAGAGAGAAACATATACAGAGAGAGGGAGAGAGATTTGATATGCATTTTCGTTGAACCAAAGAGGAAAAGAAACTGGAAAAAATAGTGTAAAAACCGTGTCAAGATAGGTCATTTCATGGCCCAGTTTTTGTATTTATTTATTTAAGGGGAATTATTGTGCAATGTCCTAGAAAAAATAGCATTATACTTGGTCTTTAATAAGTTGAATAAGTTGGTGAAAATTTATTGGCTTCATTAGTTTCTTCTCAAATCGTAATTGTTGAATTGGACTTATTCTTCTCTTGAATTTATGGTAGTTTAGCTAGTAGCAGTACTTAATACTTTTCTCTTGAATTTATGATAGTAGTTTATTGGCGAGGGTGACCCTTACTATTCAAGGTTAATACTCCCGTGAAATATTGTCCAAGTTTGACTCGGCAGGAATTTTAAGAAATGTGAGTTAGAAAAAGTTAGTACAATGAGAATCTCGTATTTATATATTATTTTTATAATAGAATGTAGGGGTAATGAGTTAGTGGAAAGTGAAATTCATTTACCAAAAATAGAAAAAAGTAAAGTGGACAACTTTTCACGGGCAGACTAAAATGGCAAAACTAGACAACATTTCACGGATGGAGGGAGTTTTATCAAGTTTGACTCGGTGCGGATTTTAAGAAATGTGAAGAAAAGTAAGTTGAAAAAATTAGTAGAACGAGTGTAGTAGTAGGCAAATCATTCATACATGGGATGATGAGAGGGTGACATTTTTAAGGTGCCATGTTAGAATTCAAGTATGTTCAGTTTTAGTTATGTTACACTAGTAGAATGCTACAACTAGGACATTAACATTAAGACTTCAACGACCAAGATTTTTGTGATTTTTGAAATTACATGTTGATGAAAGAGTATTGTCGTTAGTACTTTGTAATTCATGAATTTCCAGCAAATATCATGTGAGTTCCCTCATAGTTCCTTTATAACATGAATCGTTGGTTGGCGAAAGAGACAGTATTTAAAATTATAGACCAAATAAAACGTATTTAAAATTATAGAAAACTGTTTGCTAATGCAGTTTAGTGCTTTGATTTAGTTTTTGCTTGTTTGGGTGAGTTTCTAATTTGTAGTTTCCGTTTTTATGCTTTTTAATACTAGTGTTAGAGATGTCTTTGTGTTTGATTGGGAGTGCCAACTATATACTATACCGAATAATTTGTGTTACGGGGAGTGATGAATTGCTAACTCACTCTCTAGTTGCTAACTACAACTAATTTAAGATCATAGGATTTTAGAAATCTAGCGGTCTAAAATTTGTCATGTGTAATTTTCGTTTTTATTAATTAAATCGAAAAAGATAAAAAAAAACTATCAAATCAGTGTTTTTGATGAAAATATCAACACAATGCTTTGAAGACGTCAACACATTGCTTTAAGAATGACATTCTACATGTATTATATTTATATGTTTTATGTACTATGCTGACATTTGTTGCTGTACGAAAAAACTGAAAATTTTCAAAATTCTTTTTAAAAATTTGACATCGGAACATATACAAGTGAGATCTCATTAGAATCCTTATGAAATTATCTTTAATTTGATATATGTTGTGCGAAAAAATAATTTAAATCGAGAAAGTTATATGCGTTTTAAAGTTATGTTATATTTTTCAAAAGTTAGTTACAACTAATTTGTTGTGAATTGACCTTAATATTCTTATTGACGTTTTTTTGTTGATCTTAATAACAATTCGGGGCTGATGATCTAGTCATTTGAATATCTAAGAGCTATTATTTAATTAGAGTTAGCAATTAAGTATTGAGTTAGCAATATAACACTCTTCCTCTGTATTATTATGTCTTTTCTATGTTATTTTCTCTCTTATTTTACTATTTCTCCACTTTAACTATTTATTATCATTTTTATAAAACGGGTGCAGAAAAGTCAACGGGACTCCTAATGACGGACGAATGATACTTGTATTTTTCTTATTTATAATATCAAAAGCAGTGACAACTGTAGCACGAACTCTCCTCCACACTACATGTTTACAATTAGAATAGGAGAGAATTTGATCATACAACAATTGAAAATACCGACCAAAACATGCAACAATATTTATTTCATACTTGATTAAAAATAGTATTTTTTTCGTACGTAAAATGTTGTCTAGTTTTGCCATTTTGGATTGTCCGTAAAATGTTGTCTACTTTACTTTTTCTTCATTTTTGATAAATAGATCTCACTTTTCACTAACTCATTACACTCACATTTTATTATAAAACTAATATATAAATGTGGGACATACATTCCACTAACTTTTTCCACTCACTTTTTTTCGCATTTCTTAAAACTCGTGTTGGGTCGAACTTGGACAATATTTAACGGACATGGGGTACCAAAATTCATAAAAAAATCTATACAAAGAGAAGCCACTTTATTCATTAACTTTATTTTTGCTAATTCAAATAATAGTAGTTGCTAGTAATCTACAAATATGCCTGTACAAAAATCGCTAGTAGTTATAGTGTTACGAATTGTTTTTTTTTTGTTTTTACTAATTGTTTGTACCTGTTACAAATCAGAAAGAATATACACTGTTTTTTGAACAAAGAACTTGGGCATCATCTCTTCTACAACAGACACCCAAAAATAAACATAAACTCAAAACCAAGTAAAAAGTTGCACCCAAGATGTATGTACACATTATATTTTTTAACAAATGTACACGTGAATTAGTGGCAAATGAGCATATAACTACTACAACTTAATCCTGTAAAGAACAATGAATTAAAGAATCTATTTTGCTTGAATTTTAGCTCTAGCATGACCTTGAGATATCTGGAACTGCTCAGTGATACCTAAATGTGCCATGAGAAGCCAAACATGGCTGAGCAGCTCTCCCCCCTTCCGCAGCTGGCGGACGTGGTGGTAGCCGCTGCAATTTGTGGCGGCGTGAGCCAGCATCTCCATCCACACTTTGCTTATAATCTCCCACCTCTTCCCCTCTGCTAAGAGGGCCTTAGCCAGTATGCAAGCATCAAACAGCACGGTTTTGCTCCGGTCACCCTTCACTTTAGCCGGTGGCACTTCTGTGTTCACCTCGAGCAGCTTCTTGCAAGCCTCAACTTTGCTGAATATTGCTGCATCTCTCTCTTCTAGGAAAACTCTGACTTCAGCACAAGTGTCACGGAATCTTCTCATCCCGTTCCCTTGTGGCAGCATGAAAGGGTAGACAACGAGGAGATACATCATGTACTCGGATATTTGCTTGCTGTGGTCTGCGGTTTGCTTTCTCTCATCCGTGTAGGCTCGATTGTCATCACCCCAATCTTTTGAGTAGCAAATGTCTGTAGCAATGTGCCACAGGAGGATTCTCTCATGAAACTCTCTCTCTCGCATCCAGTCAAGAGAGAGAGAGGTGTACTTTTCAAGAGTGAAACTCCCCTTTCTGCTCCATATGGCTGCAGGATCAGAAACAGCTGTGTAGCGCCTCAACTCCGCGAATATTAGCTTCATCAGATCAACGGAGACGTCTACGAAATACTTGTGCTGGTGCTTTTCGACGTAATGATCCAATATAGTAATCTTTCTGATGCTCGGAAGAAACCTGTAGCTTCTTGGGCACACTGCAGATTTGCCCCTAACACAAAGATCAAGCAGATTGTATTGAGCCATTTTCTTGGACCACCTCTTATTGATTGGCTTCTGAAACCATTTAATCACGCGACCAAGACGAGATAATTTGTCGCACCTGGTCAGCCACTGACGTGTCCAATCCGAGTCAATAAGAATCCACACGCCGTATGCTTCTAAGAACATAGCCACCACAAGCAACAAGTGAGTAATTGTCAAGTCGAGCATAGAGTATTTCCTGTTCTTGCAAATGAAAATAAACGCTAGGTAGGAGAATAGAGTAAAAGTTGAAGTGATAACCCGACACACATAGCCTCGTTGATTGTATACAACAGACGCTTTTGTGTACAGCTCATCATACAAGAAGCAAAGCTCAATCTCAACAACATGAAAAGCTTGCTCCCATGAGAACCTCCGGAAGTAGGACTCACTCCTGTCTCGATCTTGAAAACTCAAGATTGAGTCTGCAGAGAGGGGCTTAAATATTTTGTATAGGTCATAAACTTCGTGTAATCTGGGTTTGTCAGGGAACTCATGCTTTGCAAGAACAGGGATATCTATAACATGGTGGTCCACCTTAACATTGAATCCCTCAGCCTTCTTCATAGCAGCTTCTTCCATGAATTTCGGGTAGTTGGGGCCCGGATCAGACTCTGGAAGCATGGCGTTGCGGAAGTTTTCACCATTGGCAGCATAGAGGCTGGACAAGCGCTCTGCGTACTTGATTACACCGGCTACAAAGATGAGCACGCTCAAAGAAGGAAGCCAATAAGAACCTGGGAAAGCAAAGAGTAGTACATAAAAGGCAAGTCCAGTTTGAATCACCATCCCCACCACATGCCTCAGCCACAGCTCATTATCTTCGAGAGTATATGCTGTAATGGTGTCGGGGCCGCCCAAATGCAGCAGAAAGAACTGAGCCCAAAACCACCTCAGTTCAATCCCGGGATCATCATGGATTGTCTTTTTCTGGTTCTCATCAACTGTGCTCTTTGCAATGATGCTAAGTGCAACCAATGCCACCCAATCTGCTGATACGTAAGCACACCAAAGGATGATTCTCATCCAAAGTTTGCATACATACTTCCTGCGACTACCCACCATGGTCAGTAAAATCTGCAACGCGAGGCTGAGAATAATGAACGACCTGATTTCCCACTCATTCAAGAATGTGATCAACCTCAGTGGAATTAAGTCCATGGGCCTCCTCTCCACAAGAATCAAGGCACCAACAACTAGTCATTTTAGCCAAAGATAAGATAAACAATACGAGGTTCAATTCCAATTCAGCTCATAGTTTCACAACCCAAAGAGAAAATGAATGGAAAAGCAATGGAGCAGAGAATCACTCAATCAAACTGCAATACTTTGCAAAATCTAACAGAATCAATCCATCAAACTGCAACACTTTGCAGAATCTAACAGAATCACACCATCAAACTGCAATACCTTGCAAAATCTAACACTAGCAACAGTTTTGTGAAGTGCCGTCCATAAAAGTAAACTAGATTTAGGGAGCATTTACTTTTCATGATCAATAAGATAGACGACTGAGAATTCTTGCCCTTATTACTATGATTCCTCCAATCCCACCATTTCAATGAGATATAAATCAATCTATATTATACTTGAATGATAGGAGTTATATCAAGGGCCTCAGGACATTCCAAAACTCAATACATCTAAGTAAACAAGGGGATTAGCCATTTAGCCTATATTACTATTTTTATCTATCTAAGCTACCTATTGCTAACTCTCAACAACTTACATCATCACTTTTCAAATATTTCTCTTGTTTCATGTAAACAACATAAAAACAAAAACATGAATAGACACCAAAAAGAATGAAAAACAAATACAGCACAAACACTTGTCTAACAATTCACATGACATGAAAAGACCCCAAAAAGATCGAAGAACAAAACAGTGGAGAGGTACCTGATGAAGAGCAGAATCAAATCAAAAGCGAGTAAATAACTTGCTTAACCAATCATGATCTTTTAAAGGCGATTTTGTCTCATTTCCGGGAAACTATTCAGAAACCGCATTCACTATTTACATATCGTTGCGCAATTTGGTAAATTTCATCCTAAAATCGAAGAACAGAACCGGAAAAACCTTGGAATTTCCATGGTTGTGGGAAACTTACAATTACCTTAATCCCTATGCACGAAATTGTTTTCCCAAAAACTTACAATTGAGAACAATTTACGCGTAGAGGTGTTTCGTCAAACAATTAACGCGGCAACGGTGGTGAAATTTCGTTTCCCGGTGAGCCAAAAATGTAGTTTTAATTAAATGCTTGTTAATTCTCATAATTACTACACTACTAATTGTCTCAGTTATTTGATTTGCACTAAATTTTGAAGGATTAACATTTCACCCTGTATCAAAATTGATAAATTTTTAGTGAGATTTCATAAAATGCAATTTAAACCTATACAAATTAGTGCATTGCGCGCGAGCCATTCGCTATGTAGATTTTATTTGACGATATAGTTGTAATAAATTAGCGAATATAATTGATGATTTAGCGAATTTTTGATGGGAATAAATGCAAGTAATAAATGAAGATCACAACACTGAAAATTACGTGGTTCGATTTACTGAGGTAAATCTACGTCCACGGGAAGAATAGAGGGCAAATTTGTATTACTTGATCTAGCTTACAGATTACAATACTGATTTGCTATATGAGATTCAGGATCTAGAGAACTTAACCCTGGTCTATCTGATCTAAGTTCTATTTATACATTCGAACTAAGATCGTGGTTTGCAGCCCTGGTAGGGGGGTTGATAACTGCTTAATACCACTAAATAGATCGTGGGTGTAATGGAGGTCGTGGAGATCCTGCATGGGTCCACTATCTCCTTGTTCGGTCGAATACTGAGACCGAACTGCTGAACTTTGCCGATCAGCTTTTGCCGATCTGAGAGTTGAGCTCGATTGGTCGGCTTTTACCGAGCTATAGGCTGTGACCGAACTCTTTGGTTGTGCCGAACTGATACTCTTTCTTGGGTTTTGGGCTGATGGGCCGTCACTGCTATTGGGCTCGCAATTATTGTTTAGTTGTTTAGTTCGTATCCCATCACCACCCCCCCCCCGAAAAGCGAAGTGAATCACTTCGGCATTTTGGATAAGTGTAAGGGGGAGGCTGAGCTGAATACTGTCATCGCTGAGAGGACTGCATATGAAGATTTCATCTGCGGGCGCGGGGGAATGACTATATCTGAAGTTCAGAATCAAGTTGATGAACTGTGGGAGAAGCTTCATGTACTCCGGAAGAACAATGTGCTGGAGAGCTCGGCTTGCCAACAAGTTGTGAAATCATTGCGGCGCTTGGCTTCTCTGTACGACATCATTCTTTCCCGGCGTCCCTCAATCGAGAGATTCCTTAGCCGTTTCCCGCTAACAGATGCTCACACTCCAACTCAAACCTCTAATCCACTTACTCAAAATTCTACTCCAAATCAGCAACGGACTCAGGAGCAACCGGAAACGTCAAGACAAGAACGCCCTGAAGTTCGTAGAGGAGTTGTGAATATGAGTGAGCAAGATCAGCGAATGCTTCGTGAAGAGACTCTTCGCCGCCGAGGTGCTAGAACTTCCCGGACTCAGGGAAGAGGCGGTAGGTCGATCAGAGCATCTCGTCCACCTACTTATTCTTCAACTGCTCGGAACGCCCGAACTCAGCATCATGAGGATTTTTCGGATAGGTGGCTCAACTTTAGCAATCGTAGACAGTAGAATAGTCCTTTGTAATGGTGTAACGCATTCTCGTAGGGCAGCGGAATTGTATGCCCAACAAGACTTAGTAAATGAAATTTTTTCATTTCGCTTCTATCACTGCGTATTTACAGTTCAGCGATTTTTTATTTCATTTATTGTACTCGTCCTCGGTCTTATGAAGTAAACTCTTCTTTGACCGGACTTAGTTAGTGTCCTTATTTGGCGAGTTTTATCGCTTGGATTGGACTTTCCCTAGTTAACCGGAGTGGTTTTCGGCTTATTGCAGTTCGTTTCAGACGAATTGCTTGTTTCTTAAGCTGAATTGTGGAATCTTGTATCTTCCTTAGAAGCTTGGACTCACAATTGTCTTTAATACATGATCTAAAAAAAGGGGATCAGCCTTTAAGGAACAATATACCTCAGTAACATTTATAAGAGACAAAACGCACATAGAGAGACAAATAAAAAGGACGAAAAAGATTTTAATCTTTTAAAAAACGACAAGTATAAAGAACAATAAAAATATGAAAGCACATAACCCTAGGACCGAACTAGACACAAGACTGACCGGACATTGTCTCTTACAAATAGAACTTCTTGAGGTTGGAAATATGCCATGTTCGGGGTACTTGTTCTCCTGACATGTGAGTTAATTTATAAGACCCTTTTCCCAGGACTTCTGACACCCGATACGGACCTTCCCATGTGGGTTCAAGTTTGCCCAGCTTTTCTGCTCGGCTTACTTCATTGTTTCTTAATACGAGATCTCCCACTTGAAACTGCAGCTTTTTCACCCTTTGGTTATAATACCGGGTTACTTGCTCCTTGTACTTGGCTTCTTTTATGAAGGCCAATTCTCTTCTTTCTTCGGCAAGATCTAGTTCGGCTCTCAGTCCGTCGTCATTCAGTTCTGTTGAGAAATTAAGGGTTCGGGGGCTGGGTATGCCGATCTCAACCGGAATTACGGCTTCAGTGCCGTACACTAGACTGTACGGAGTTTCACCGTTGGAGGTTTTTGGTGTAGTTCGGTAAGACCATAGGACTTGAGGAAGATTTTCTACCCATTGTCCTTTGGCTTGTTCTAACCGAGTTTTTAATCCTTTCACCAAAGTACGGTTTGTTACTTCCGTTTGTCCGTTTGCTTGTGGGTGAGAGACTGAAGTGAACCGCTGTTGAATATTCAACTCTTGGCACCAATTCTTGAATGTTTTGTCAGTAAACTGAGTCCCATTATCTGAAATGAGGATATGGGGTATGCCAAATCGGCAAACTATGTTCTTCCAGACAAAATCTAATGCCTTTGAGCTTGTTATCGTAGCTAATGGTTCAGCCTCCACCCACTTTGTGAAGTAATCCACGGCAACGATCAAGAATTTCATTTGCCGGGGAGCTTGTGGTAGTGGTCCTACTATGTCTATGCCCCATTGCATAAAAGGCCAAGGGCTTTGCATAGCACATAGATCAGTCTGCGGCGTCCTTGGGATATTTGCATGGATTTGGCATTTCGTACATTTCTTAACTAGCTGTACTGCTTCTTGTACCAAAGTTGGCCAATAATATCCCCATCTCAGAACTTTTTTAGCTAATGCTCTAGCTCCGATGTGGCTACCGCAAGATCCTTCATGAACTTCTCTAAGGATGTAATCCGTCTCTTCTGGTCCTACACATCGCAATAACGGTTGAAGGTAGGACTTTCTATATAGGACTCCTTCATGAAGTTCATACCGACGTGCTCGGCATGTGATTTTCCTTGCTTCTCTCTTATCCTCGGGCAGTTGTCCTTGATCTAGATACTTTAATATTGGCGTCATCCAGTTTGGTGAACTGGTTACTGAGTGTACTTCAGCTTCATCAATGCTTCTGTGCGGTAATTCCTCCACCTTTGAGCTCGGATATGAGGCCAACTTACTTAAAGTATCTGCTCGGCTATTTCCCGCTCTGGGAATGCGGATTATCCGAAAATAAGAGAAATTTCGGCTAATACTTTGCGCTTTGTCCAAGTATTTTTTCATCCTTTCACCACGGGCTTCACTTGTACCCAGCATGTGATTCACTATGACTTGTGAATCACAATGAATTTTGAGAGATTTGACAAGTAGACGTTGCGCTAACTGAAGTCCGGCAAGAAGGGCTTCGTATTCGGCTTCGTTATTAGTGGTTGGGAATAAGAACCGAAGTGAATAAGTTACTTCGTGTCCGTCGGGAGCGATAAGTAGAATACCAGCTCCACTTCCTGTCTTATTCGAAGCTCCATCTACGAATCCAATCCAACAGTCCGGCGGCTCTACTTCGGGTTTCTGGGGCTGTGTTAGTTCATCATTGGTAGGATTTTTCTGTTCGGCAATAATAGGGATTGCCTGATCGAACTTTGCCTCTACAAGAAAATCTGCCAAGGCTTGTCCCTTGATGGCTTTCCGAGGTAGATATTCTATTGAATGTTCTCCCAACTCTATGGCCCACTTGGCAATTCTGCCTGATGCTTCTGGCTTAGTCAAAACTTGCCGAAGTGGAAGATCGGTTAAGACGCATACTTTGTGAGCATAGAAATATGGCCGCAGTCTCCTTGCTGCATTTACTAATGCCAGAGCAATTTTTTCCAGAGGTTGATACCTTGTTTCGGGACCTCTTAATGCTCGGCTTGTAAAGTAGATAGGACGCTGTTTTAGGCCTTCTTCTCGTACAAGCACCGCGCTAAGGGTTTGATCTGATGCTGCTAAATATAAGAATATCACTTCGGCATCTGTTGGAGCAGAGAGAGTAGGAAGTTCGGTTAAATAACTTTTGAGTTCGTCAAAAGCCTTTTTCTGTTCGGCTCCCCACTCAAACTTTGGTGCCTTCTTCAAAACATTGAAGAACGGCATTTGCTTTTCGGCTGCTTGGGAAAGGAATCTATTCAGTGCGGCTAGACATCCAGTTAACCTTTGCACATCATGTATGGACTTCGGCATTGCCATGTTCTGAACAACTTGAACCTTTAGGGGATTTGCCTTGAGTCCTTCCTTTGAAACCCAACAACCCAGAAATTTTCCCGAATCTACCAAAAAGGTACATTTTTGGGGATTGAGTTTGAGGTTGGCTTTTTTGAGCACGTCGAGAGTGGATTTGAGATTGTTTTCGTACTCCGAAGTGCTTCTGCTTTTAACAACTATGTCGTCAACATATACTTCAACCTCTTTTCCGATCAGGTGCCGAAATAGCTTATCTACCATCCTTTGATATGTGGCTCCGGCATTCTTTAAACCAAATGGCATCTTTTTATAAGCAAAAATACCGAAGTCAGTAATGAAAGCCGTTTTTGAAGCATCATTCTCATCCATTAAAACTTGGTGGTATCCTTTATACAAATCAAGAAAACAGAAAATTTCGAAGCCTATCAAAGCTTCTACTTTTTTATCTATGTTGGGAAGGGGGTAGCAATCTTTAGGACAGTGCTTATTTAGATCCGTAAAATCTATGCACATCCGCCATCCTCCTTCTTTTTTCTTGATCATCACAGGATTGGCCACCCAAGAAGGATATTTTACTTCAACTAATACATCCGCTTTCAGTAATTGGCGGACTTCGTCATGGATGACTTGATTTCTTTCTGCCGCAAAGAGTCTTTGCTTCTGTTTTATAGGCCGGACTGAAGGATCAATATTTAACCGATGTGTAATTACCTCGGGAGACACTCCAGTCATGTCCAACGGAGACCACGCAAAGACATCTTTGTACTCTTTGAGGAGCTGGATGGTCTTTTCCCGGAGTAGAGGTGTTCCCGCGAAACCGATCTTGACCGTTCTGGATGGATCATCTTCGTATAACTGAACTTTCATCGAGTTCGGCTCCGGTGTGACTTCGTTCATTTCGCCTGCCTCTGACTCCGGCTGCTGTGATTGCTATGCTTGATGGTGCCGATCTGATTGTTCGGCACTTTTAAGCGCAATCTGCAGACATTCTTTTGCTCTCTTTTGATCACCTCGGATGACTGCTATCCCTCCTTTAGTGGGGATCTTGATTGTGAGGTGATAAGTAGAGCAAATGGCCCGAACTGTGTTGAGCCAGTCTCTTCCCAGTATAATGTTATACGGGGATCGAGCTTTTACCACAAAAAACTTGATCACCGTACTGGAGCTAGTAGACGCTCTTCCTACCGTAATCGGAAGGCTGATAATACCTTCAGGGCGGGTGTCCTCCTGGGCGAAACTTTTCAGAGGAAGTGGGGCCGGACTGAGCCGAGCTGGATCCACTTCCAGTTTATCAAAACATTCTTTAAAAAGAATGCTAACCGACGCTCCTGTATCCACAAACACTCTGTGGATCAGTTTGTTTGCCACTCCAGCTTGAATGACAATAGCGTCTTGATGAGGAGAAATGGCCGGGACGGGATCTGCATCTGAAAATGTAATTACTTCCTCCTTCTTCAGCCTTTTATGTGTTGGCTCCTCTCGATTGAAGCCTCTGCGCTCTGATTTTAGAGACGATTTAGTCTTCCCGGCTGGGAGAGCGTCAATAGTCTGTATTACTCCATCATATTGCGGCTCGTCATCGTCTTCGGGATCCTGTTGCCTTTTAGGATCCTGAGGAGCGCAGTTCGCACTTCTCTGTTTCTTATTCTTTTTCGGCGGCTTGCTTTGGTATTTTTTTAACGTCCCTGCTTTCACAAGAACATCAATATCAGCTGCCAAATTTCGGCACTCCTCGGTATCATGACCGTGGTCTTGATGGAAGGAGCAATATTTATCCTGACTTCGGCGCGTGGCCGATTTCGTCATCGGCTTTGGTTTTTCGAACATATCATAATGCAGTTCGAAAATTTCCGCTCTCGACTTGTTCAATGGTACGAACTGAGCGGGTGGTTTCTCAGGATTGAGACGTGGTCCCAATCTGTCTTGTACCGGTGCCCTTTGAATTCTTTCAAAAGGAGTTCGGCGAGGATGTCCCTGATCGCTATGATCGGGCTTCCTCTTGTCTCCTCTGGAAGAGCTGTCTAAAGACCGTTTTCGACGGTCTGCCTCATCAGCACGAGAAAACTGGTCCGCAATGTCCCACATCTCTTGAGCTGTTTGCGGACTGCATTCAACGAGCTTTCTGTAGAGAGCTCCTGGCAGAATTCCATTTTGGAATGCCGAAATGACAAGTAGATCATTGAGATCATCTACTTGTAGGCATTCCTTGTGGAATCTTGTCATGAAGTCGCTAATCTTTTCATCGCGACCTTGACGTATAGAAAGCAGCTGAGCCGAAGTGGTTCGGGTTTCAGCTTTCTGGAAGAACCTCCTATGAAAAGCATCCATTAGATCTCTGTAAGATCTAATGCTGCCTTGAGGGAGGCTATCAAACCACCTTCTTGCGTTCCCGATGAGCAGCTCGGGAAACAGCTTACACATATGAACCTCATTGAGACCTTGGTTCGCCATATTATACTGATAGCGTCCCAGGAAATCATGAGGATCCACTAACCCGTCATAAGTCACTGACGGAGTTCGGTAATTCTGTGGCAACGGAGTTCTGGTGATATCATCCGAAAATGGAGTCTTCAGCGCTCCATACATAGCGAATCCGACATCTCTACGGTATGGTGGAGATGGAGTTCTCCTGTGATTTCGGTAACAAGGAGGAGAAGGAACATATCGGTGGTGAGGATTCTTTCTCCTGGAAGATACGACACTACTGCGGTAGTGACTTTCATGTCTGGAGGGGGAGGGAGAATCCGCCGTTTTCTTCTCCGGCTTCTGGCTCTTTTGCAGGAATGTTAAGAACTCATCCTGCTTCTCAGCCAAGAACAACTTGACAGCCTCATTCAAATCGAGCTGCTGGGGAGGCTCGGTGCGATGACTTTTTGAGTGGTTTGTTCTTTCACCGTGAGAACTGGAGGCAGATTTCTCCAGAGGCTGTTTTCCAGACCTACGGGCTGGACTAGCTTCCTCACGTTCATCACGGACGGAAGTATGGGTATTATGTGATCTGGTACGCATTTTTTGGTGGAAGAGGATCAAAAACTCGCTTTTATCACAGTTTTGGTTTTCTGTTTTCCCACAGACGGCGCCAGTGATGATTTAGCGAATTTTTGATGGGAATAAATGCAAGTAATAAATGAAGATCACAACACTGAAAATTACGTGGTTCGATTTACTGAGGTAAATCTACGTCCACGGGAAGAATAGAGGGCAAATTTGTATTGCTTGATCTAGCTTACAGATTACAATACTGATTTGCTATATGAGATTCAGGATCTAGAGAACTTAACCCTGGTCTATCTGATCTAAGTTCTATTTATACATTCGAACTAAGATCGTGGTTTGCAGCCCTGGTAGGGGGGTTGATAACTGCTTAATACCACTAAATAGATCGTGGGTGTAATGGAGGTCGTGGAGATCCTGCATGGGTCCACTATCTCCTTGTTCGGTCGAATACTGAGACCGAACTGCTGAACTTTGCCGATCAGCTTTTGCCGATCTGAGAGTTGAGCTCGATTGGTCGGCTTTTACCGAGCTATAGGCTGTGACCGAACTCTTTGGTTGTGCCGAACTGATACTCTTTCTTGGGTTTTGGGCTGATGGGTCGTCACTGCTATTGGGCTCACAATTATTGTTTAGTTGTTTAGTTCGTATCCCATCAATAATCTACTTATTATTCATAGCCAAAAAATTATATGTGATTGACTGATTATTATAATGATAATAGAGTTGTAATAAACTAGCGAGTATAATTTATTATTTATTGCCTAAAAATATGTGATTGACTGATTGTTATAATGATACTAATATAGTTTTAAATTTTAATAAACTAGCAAATATAATTTATTATTTACTACAAAAAAATATTTTTGATTGAAACGATAGTAAATAAAAGGAAAATCAAGTAAATAGAATTCACATAAAAGTTTGACTCAAATTCGATGGCAGATCTAGGTGAAACCAAGGTCTGAGTTGATCGATTCCTGAAAACAAACAAATTCCATTAAATTTGAGTTTTTAATTCATACTTATTATTCGTCTATCATTCATTGCCGATAATAGTCATCGCACTGTCTTTGTCTTTTGACGCTACCCGTTGACCCTTTTCATCCCATTAGTTATGTTTTCAGGACCGGTAGCCTTAGACTTCCACCTTTGATTGAAAGTGTAGACAATAGTGTCAAAGTCTAGTTTTTATTTATGTAATGATTCATAAATATTAGATATTATTATATTAATTATTAGTAGACAATGTTTTGGAGACATAATGTCCAAGACATAATGAGGTTAAAGTAGTAATTTTGTATTATATTGTGTTTATTATTAAATTAATGCTTTACATGTATACTATTTTACCCTCAATGGTATAAAAACGTATGTATGACTTCAATTAAGGAAGGTGGGTGTCTTAATAAGATTTGTGCCTGACAATTAATTAAATTTCAAAGATTTTTAATTCATTTTTTATTAAGTATTCTCTCCTCTTCTCTAATTATAAGTCTATCAATAAATTCTCTCCTTTTTCTCACATTATAATTCTCCATCAATAAATTCTCATTTTCTTTTTCTCCAAGTATAGTTTTACATCAACAACTTATCTCTTTTCCAATTTGCTCATTTCTAATTTTCTATAACAATAAAAAATATTATTTATACCATTTTATCACATGTAGATTAAAATACACATTTGATTAATTCCCTTTGCTTTTGTCAATTCACAAAATTTAATACTACTAACTTTTTATTCATTAGAACAAAATTATTTATTTATGAGAATAGTAACTTTATTTCCAAAATAGTAACTCATATTTGCAATAACAGTAATTTTTATTCCCAAAACATTAACTTTTATTTACAAGGATAATAAATGTTATTCATAAGAATAATAAATTTTATTTATTGGAACAATAATTTCATTTAACTAGAGAGAAATGACTTTCCAAAATTAGAAAGTGCATATTGTTGCGGGACGGACTAAAAAGAAAATAGTGTATATTCTTGTGGGACGGAGGTAGTATTTGTTACAATAATGTTTTTATTGATTATATTAATAATATTTTATTAATTAAAATGATTATATTTTTAACAATTATAATCTCTTGTCAAATAGCAAACATAAATAACTTTTTTATGCAATAAATAACTTTTTATTTGCAACAAACTATATTAGTAAATTGATATATTAAACACTATTTTTTCATAGTAAATGTAAATTTTATTCCCAATAACAATACTCTTTATTCTATGATGAAGTGTAGTAAATAACAAGCTCTCTATCTATCCAATAGACCAAATGATTTGAGTCATCACATGTTAAATAGAAACCTATTATTGATCCTTTTAAAATAATAAATTTTATTCAAAAATAATAACTTTTCTTGAAAATATCTACACAATGACATTAAAATATCAACACAGTATATTGAAATGTCAACAAAATTATTTGTTGTCGTTTTAATGTCACTGTATTGACATTTTTAATTCACTGCATTGATAAGTTATCAGAGTTTGCAACTTAAGAAAACCTCTCATGTAACAAAAGCTATAGAAAATAACACAAAAAATAAGATAACGCAAAAATTCTTCATCATAATAACTATATTATTTTATTATAAAATTCAAATTTGAAGAAGAAAAATGTTTTAATTTGTATTTTTTATATATATTAAAATAAATGATTTCACTGTTGTATATTTAGAATATTTTAAAAAAAGAACAAGATATAAAAGAATAGGAGTACTATATTAAGTTATCAAATTATTTTATAATTAAATATAACATTTTAGTTATATAGTGTGTTAATTAATATTACTATAATGATAAATTTATAATCTGGATTAATATTTTTTAAATAAGTATTAAATTAACATGACATAAGTATATATATACATATGATTTTTTTTGAAATCCATTTATAACTTTAATGCATGATTCACGTTTATCTCTAATAAATGAGCATGCATTTATATAAATGTATTTAATTTGATATAATTTTCCTTAACTAGATATATATCCATTAAATATGATATTAGGGTAGATTAGTCACAATATAAAATATAGTTATGGCAAAGTGACATAGGGGCATTATGTCATAGAGACATTATGTCTCTAAATCACTACTCATTAGGCCAACTCAACCTAAGCCTACGAGTTAAGCGTATCATTTGATTAGAGCATCCACAATGGTTAAGGACCTCCCATAGCCCTCACACTGCCACATCATCAGCACTAAAATTCTCCTGCCACATCAACTGGACATCAAATAGCCCTCACATAGCCTTCCCACTACCTATCCACATCACTAATAACAATTATATAATTTAATTTACAATCGTATCAACATACGGAATTTAATTTACGAGACAAATACGGGAAATTCGAATAATACTATTAAAATTTAAAAAGTACAGTAAATTTAAAAAAAGTACAAAAAATTAAAAAGTACAATTAAAAAAGTAAAAAAAAATCACTCCTCGCCGCCGTCCTCGACTCCGTCGTCGCCCAGCCCTTCTTCACCGTCGTCGCCCAGCCCTTCTTCACCGTCGTCGCCCAGCCCTTCTTCACCGTCGTCGCCCAACCCTTCTTCACCGTCGTCGCCACCGCCTCTGTCGCCACCTACGCCCGGCTATTCCCGCCGGTCTCCCTCCTCATCGCCTCCAATTCTTCACGCTGGCTCTGGAGCAATACACGAAGATAATCCTTCACCTCGGGGTCCACCGCCGATTGGAAGTCGGCTAAGGTCTTCACCATTTGAGCGCGCGTTTGTTGGCACACGAAGAATTTGAGCTCCTCGGTAGACCTACCGAGGGGGGATGCCGAATGGACCCCCTGGGAACTCGGGGTGCCCGCCCTCGCAACCTGTTGCGCCCGCCTTTGGCCAACCGGGCGAGGTCGGCGACCGAACGAACGAGGGGTCGGGCCTCCTGTGCCGTCTCGGGGAGGTCTGTCGAACCACCGCTGTTGCCGCTATAATCTCCGGTATAGTTCAGTTTCTGCTTCTTCGGCCAGCCAGCGTCGACACCTGCCCGGAATTTCTCCGACTCGTTGAGCACAACGTAGCAGTTCCAGTAGGTGAACTCATAGTACTTCTTCTGCGGATCGGGGTAGGCTCTCTCCGCAATCCTCATGCAGTCTTCCTCCGTTTGGCCACTGGTCTGCATGCGGAGGGCGTTGGCGTACAAACCCGAAAATCGAGAGACGCCAGACCTGATTCGGTTCCAGCACTTCCGGCACTCCTCCCCGGTGCGCGGTCTCCCTTAAGGGCAAAATGTCCTGTAAGCTGCGGCTATCTTGGCCCACAAGTTGACGATCCTCTGGTTGTTCGAAACGAGAGGATCGTCGCATACACTCACCCACGCCTTGGCAAGCGCAACGTTCTCCGCGTCCGTCCACTTCCTCCGGACCCGGCTATCCTCCTCCGGCTGCGACGACTCGCCGACCTTATTGGCCTTGCCCTTCTTCTTACCCCGCCCTACTCCCTGGCTTTGAATGAGAGTTTCCGGAACCTCGTTAATATCAAAACCCAAGTCCGCTAAGGAGAAGGTCTCCGTATACTGTGCATCCGTTGGGGTCAATGTGTGCGAAGAATCGGTGGAAAAATCAAAAGTAGGCCGATAGGCGTTGTCCTCCCCGGGCGTCCCCTGCGGTGGTGGAATCATCTGCTGCGCCGGTGGCTGCATCCCGGGTGCCCACCCCGGCATCATCTGCATAGGGGGCTGCATGCCGGGTGCCCACCCCGGCATCATCTGCTGCCACGGGTACATGTTGTAGTACCCGGTCATCGGAGGCCAACCACCTCCCCCAGGAGGGGAGAAGTCTGGGACCCTACCCCGGGAGTCGGGGGAGTCTAAGACCCTACCCCGGGAGTCGGGGGAGTCTGAGACCATTCCCCGGGAGTCACTGGAGTTCCTGCGTAGTTGTTCACCATTGCTCGTTATTGATCTTGTACAGAAAGAAAGATAGATAGAGTACTCGTTAAAACAAGTGGTGCGAATGAAAATGAAGTCCAAAGCGCGTATATATAGTGTTTTCAAAAAAAAATTAAAAATTAAATTCTGACGCCGGTCTGACGCCGATCCGGGGCCTACAATGGCGCCGTGAGGATCGGCGTTAGAACCGGCGTCACCACACGAATCGGCATGGGTACGCCGAAATTGACGTCGATTTCGCCGACGCCGGTCGCAATGGTTCGGCGTCAGAACCGGCGTCGGTGAAAAATCGGCGTCGCGGTTTTGACGCCTCCATTGCTGATGCTCTTAACTCGACTTGAACCAAAATTTATTGAGCTAAACTCTATATAGGTAGACAAAAAAATTTTATAGCTAGACGAAAATTGATAACAATACAAATTTTAATCTTCTAAGAGTGCTATTCAATATTCACTCTGTTTGCAAAAAATAGTCTCATTTGGGAATGACATAATTTTAATGAGAAATTTGATAAAAGTAAGAGAGAATGAGAAAAAATAGGTAAAATAAGAGATATATTGAGAAAAAGTAGATTAAGTATGAGAGAGTGGAGAAAAAGTGAATAAAATATGATAGAAAGAGTTTCTATTTATAAAAATGAAACTATTTTTTTGGAAATCCCAAAATGACAAAATGAGATTTATTTTTCGTGGGCGGAGAGGTATTTCTATATTAGTTTGAAACTCTTATAAATAATCACATATTTGATAATAATTTATTTTTTAAAATAATACTATTTGAAAAAGTGCAATAATATCCGCACGAGTGGGCTGACGTGGCAGTGAAATATTTCAAATCCCGCGCAAAGCATTATATTTAATGTATTTGATTTATTTTTCAAATTTATTATTCAAATTTACCTTAAATAATAAATCACACAATAAATATCTCACTCATCGCCTTCTGCATCTCATTCTCCTTCGCCAAACCCTAATCTTCTGCTTAAACGTGAGAGTTTTGTCGATTTATTACGTTTTTTTCTGTTTAATTTATGCAATTCGTGAACGAACTTTGCTGTTTTCATCTAGATTTCAGATGAAGGGAGGTAAATCGAAGGCGACGAAGGCTGATTCCAAAAAGGCGGACAGCAGGTTAGCATTTTATCAGCGGTTTTAATACATTTTAATGTAGATTTCGTTTCCGTATTTTGTACTTCAATTATTTTGGTTGATTTTAACTATCGTTGATGTGGATACTTTTGAAGAAATAATTTTCAGAATTTTAAATGAATAATATAAAATTTATGTGTGTTGAGTTTTTGCTGAAAGTTGGTTGTCTTGTTTGCTTTCATTAATCTGCTTCAGAAATATGATTATAGTTTTTGAATTTCACGTGATAGAGTTTAATTGAAGGCGTGATTGTCTTGTCTGCATCCATTAATATGCTTCACTTAACATAAGATTTTAGTTATTGTAGGGTTCTAGTGACTTGATTGAAGATGTGTATGCGATTTATGATTCTAGTTATTTGATGATGATTTTAGTTAGGTTTATAGGGACTTTAATTGAAGATGTGTATGCGATTTATGATTCTAGTTATTTGATGATGATGATTTTAGTTATTCTGAGGTTTATAGGGACTTTAATTGAAGATTGTATAAGATTTATGATTCTAGTTGTTTTATGATGTTAGGCTTTCTGTCAAGAAGCAAACAAAGAAGGAGAAGCAAGCTACGAAGGACCCGAACAAGCCAAAGAGGGCTGCAAGTGCCTTCTTTGTCTTCATGTATGTTGATTTTGTATTGAAATGTTGTTTGTTTTTCCACAAGCTATTCGAGTGCTGCTATTTGTATTTGAGTCGAAACAGCATTCCTTATGATTCCGTGTTTATGATTGCAGGGAGGACTTCAGGAAGCAGTACAAGGAAAAACACCCGACCAACAAATCTGTTGCTGCTGTAAGTCTCCTTTTACCTATCCGTTTGTATTTGTAGATAATTCCGATTAAATTGATTGGTAAAGTAATATTTATTGATTTCCGTAACACGTGTCTGATGGAAATGAATTCTGATTCAATAGGTTGGTAAAGCTGGTGGCGATGAGTGGAAGTCAATGAGCAAAGAGGTACTATATCTTTTTACTCTTGATTGATGAATATGCTTTTGATTATTGTGTAATGTGTATATAATCTAATCCGTTTTCTGTGCGAAATGAAAAATAGGACAAAGCCCCCTTTGTTGCAGTTGCAGAGGAGCGAAAAGTGGAATACGAACGGAAAATGAAGGCATACAACAAGAAACTGGTAAAAATCATACCATCATCAGTTCACAATGCTACATACATTACTGTGAGATAAGTGGCCATTTTCTGGTGCTGAGTGTCTTTTGTTGATTGTAATAGGCTGGCCAGGAAGATGAGGAGTCGGACAAGTCCAAATCCGAGGTGAATGATGAGGAAGATGAGGAGGGGAGCGGGGAGGTTAGCGTAAGTGTAGCTTGATTCATTAATAATTTATGAAGAAATTTGTGAAAATTTGGTAGCGTGAAGCTGATTTTGTTTTGCAATCGTGTAGGAGGAAGACGAAGACGAAGACGATGACTGAGTAAATTTTGAAGATGAGATATGTTTGGTTGCAGTAGTAATATGCTTTCTTACTGTATGAAATCTTACTTCTCCACAACATGAATGTAGAGTTTTAGCCAGTGATGCAGAAGTTTGAATGTTATTGAACTGATTTGAAAGCTATTTTCAATCATTTTTATTGAATTATTTGGGGCCGTTTCTAATCTTGCTTATATTTGATTTTCTATATGGTTAAGCATTCCGATTTGAAAATTCAAATTTTGTCATTTTGAGATATAGTAGTATATCTGAATCGATCCAAAATATTTAATATTGAATCTGGAAATTCAGAACTTTTATAACTAAAATTGAACTGAAATTTTGAATAAATTCTGAAAATTTAAATTAATCATCATTTGTTTTAAAAACACTTCGCAATATAATTAAAAATCTGAGTTTCAAAGAAAAAGAAATCCAGTCAGAATATTCGAAATTTTTGAACCGAATTTAATTTAAGTTTGGGTGCTTTTCGTTTTGGTCATGACTTATAAATTGAACTATAAAAACGAGAAGTTTATAATATCTACATATATTTATTTGGCTCAATAATAAATTTTTAGTTTAATGGCCACGTAAAATTTTACTACAGTATAGAGACGTCCACAGTTCTAGAACCGGCGATTGTGAGGGTGTTTCGCTGTTATGGTTCCAGTTCCAAAACTGACTGATAATAGTAATGTTTTACTCCAGTATAGAGCCCACGGTTCTGACACTGTTTCAGTTCCGGAATTTTTGAACTTGAACCAACCCACAGTTCCAAAAGAGACGCTTTCAGTTTCATTTAAATCTTACGGTTACGATTTCGCGGTTAAATGCCCGAACCGTAAACCTTGGGCATCTCTACTCTGATATACTTCTAAGTCCTAATATAAATTTTTGGGCCCTAACCCCTAATAAACATGGACCATTGTAGAGAATTAGAGCCTTTTATGCATGAGATATTTTGGTAGAGTTGTTGAATGGACTGACGACATGACCTGGCCCAGGCCCGGATCAGGCTAGGCAACGTGGGGTCCAGCTCAGCCTAAGTCCATGACTGAATCGACTGGGCTGATTGAGTTTTTCTTCTCTATATATATGGACCCAATCTAGACCCACTTTGTAAGCGGGTTTGACAGAGTTGGCTCGGGTTGGGTTGTGCTACATGAAAACTTTTTTTTTAATAATCTCTCTGTCCCATAAAAATATAAATTCTTTCTTTTTTGTTCTGTTCCCTAAAAATAGAAACTTTTATTTTCAGAAATTTTCTTTCTATCTAATGAGGCAGTACCTATTTTCCGCTAACACCTTATTTTTTCTATCTTTCTCTTATTTTATCAATTTTTTTATTAAAACTCGTGCCGTTCTCAAAGTTCCTATTTTTAGGGGACGGAGGAAGTATATTTTTGTAATTTCATATGCGTTTTTAAATTTGCTATTGAATATTACTCGTTTCGTCCTAGCTTAAGTGAATCGTTTCTATTTTGGCACATAAATTTAGGTAATGGTGCTTAACAAATTAAAGAATAAACAATAATATAGAAAAGAAAAAGAGAGAATAAAATAGAATTAAGTAAGAAAAAGAATAAGTAAGAGATAAGAAGATAAGGTATGAGATGGAACTGAATTAATTATTCTCAAAAACGGCAAATGCATAATTTAGGTTGGTACATCCTAAAATGAATACATCACACTTACACCGAGACGGAGGGATTATAAACTAAAAATGGTTACATTGTAAGTACGAAACTATTTACAAGATTTTATATTTTTAATTTTAATTCATATATATTTATTAGATAATTTAAGAATTACATAAAATACTATATTCTTATTTATTATATATAAATATGCACATTTGATATATTTTATTGTAATAACTTTTTAGAAAATTCAAGTTTAAGACTAAGAAGAAATTTTTAAAAATCTAAATTAATTCAAAAATTTAGAATACAAATACTTGAAGTTGTGTTAAAACTTAAACTATACTAGTAAAAATAATTAACATATAATACTCCCTTCGTCCCACAATAAGAGTCACATTTTTCCATTTCGGTCCACTATAAGAGTCACATTCCACTTTTATCATAAATGGTAAGTGTGTCTCACATTCCAGTAACTCACTTCACTCCCATTTTATTATAAAATCAATATAAAAAATGTGCATCATCCACTAACTTTTCTAACCCACTATTCTTTACATTTCTTAAAACTCGTGCCCACACTAAAATGTGTCTCTTATTATGAGACGGAGGTAGTAATAATGGTATCATGTGAGTCTATCGAGGATTGATCATGGGTTTGTACCGATTTTTTTATATGTTTGGATCTGGGTTTGGAAAAAAACTCAATTTGAGCCTACTTCAATTTAATAACCCTAGCTCAAATCCGCTTCGTTTCATTGGTGGATCGA
Organism: Salvia splendens; assembly: GCF_004379255.2. Lineage (NCBI taxonomy): Eukaryota > Viridiplantae > Streptophyta > Magnoliopsida > Lamiales > Lamiaceae > Salvia > Salvia splendens. The sequence continues at coordinate 41,486,083 of NC_056033.1, read as the reverse complement.
GCATTGGCCGTTCTATACCCGACCCAGACTTGGGTCTACTCGGCACAGTCAACAACTTATGTATTTTGGTACTTTGTTCAAGCTAAATACTTTTATTTAAAAAGTAAAAAAAAAATGGCAAATATTGCTCCCTCCGTCCCATAGAAGATGACTCACTTTTCTCTTTGGTTTGTCTCCCTTAATACACAAAAATAAAGTTAAATAAAATATCATGCTGTCCAAAGAAGAGGTCAATTTTTTTTTTGGGACAGAGGGAGTAATAAATTTTGTTTGTTCTTATGTAGCACCCGATATGGACTTTGCGTTCGGCACGAGTTTTAATGCATTATTGGTAAAGTAAGAGAGAAGTAGATAGATAAAGTTTTTTAAAGATTGTTAGTTTAGAATGGGATCACCTCATTAGAGAGTTTCTAAAATTGAAATGTTCATAGTCTTTGGGGACGGATGAAAAAGAAAATAGTGTATAATTTTCAGGGAGGTAGGGAGTAATATCATGTCACATGCTAGATTGACTAGACACCGATGATTTGAAGAAAAAAGACGGAAATTATTTAATTGGAGTAGTAATAAGTTAATGACTAATTCTTAAATGCATATGAATATATAAGAAGAATGGAAAATTGAATTAAATATTGACCAATATTAGGAAAATAATAATGGCGGCCTATTCTCGGCCATATATAGTTGCATTGGCTGAAAATGAATTTTCCTTTTATTTTATTTTTAATATAATTTGATTTTCATTTTAATACTACTACATTTTCCCCTATAAATATCATCATCCCTCACTTCATTTCATATCCCTCTTTCTATATTGTCTCTCTAAATATCTCAAAGTTTGTAGCAATGAATAACAATCCTGGTGGTCTACCAGTGCATTCTATGACCCGGGAAGGTCAAGATGATTTCTTTATGTACTGTGCTTCGTTGGGATGGGATTTAGTCAATGTAGCACCGTGGGACCAAGTAGGGTACCAACCGGCACTCCCACATGCGGGTACCCAAGATGCGTGTAGCTCTATAATCAACGTAGAGGACTATGGGATTTCAGACTTTGAGTTTATTCCTGTGGTGGCAACATCAGATTCTCGTGGGAAGGGGAAATGGTATACTCTCGAAGAAACGATTGTGGTGGCTCACTGCTATGTCGAAGTGTCTAAAGAGACAATGGGTGGCCACCAACCAAAAGTGTGCCAATTTTGGACGAATATCACTGCGAGATACAACCAGATGAAGCCCAAATGGGCATGTGAGCGCGAGTGGGACCATTTGCACAAACATTGGGATCGGGTGGCTGTTGAGGTGGCCAAATATGCTAACATCTTCCACAACGTGCAGAAGACGTGGGCGAGCGGTCATAGTTGGGACGACATTCGACGCAAGGCTTTGAAGACGTTTTTGGATGAAGAAAAAAAAGACTTTAAGTTCGAGAAGATCTTTGACATTGTCAAAGAGCATCCAAAGTTTGCGGGTGGTGCTGAGTCTGGAGGCGGCCCCAAGAGAACGAAGACCACCGCCTCAGGCAACTATACCAGCAGCGGCAACACCAACTACTTTAACTCTCCTATGGAGAAGAGTTTTGGCACACATGTGCCATCCTACATATATTCCATGAGCCACAAAGCTGCCAACCGTCGAGTGGTCCGATCGAGTCAGCTCAAGTTGACTTGAATTCCAACATCAAGTTGAATTGCATTCCAAATGGATCATGACTTGATCTAGGTGCTATGAATAAATTTGGGACTGATGTGTTATTTTTGAGTTATAATTTTGTTTAATGTATGTTGTTATTTTTATTGTATTTTTAATCTATGTAGTGACTTTATTATATTATTTTTATTAGTTTTCTATATCTAAATTCAAATTAAAACTAATAATAATAATAAAATTAGTTTAAGGTTGGGCAAAAAACAACTATATATATATATTTTGAATTTACATGAATTTAAACATTTAGCTTATTTTTCCCTAAAAGAAACCGGGGAAGAAATTGAAAGTGGTAAAGCAAATTAAAACTAAAATTTATTTAAAAAAATAGGAAATGCCACTTCATTTCCTTATCTCCGTTTTTTGAATTTTCAGTGAAATCTCTCCTCCAACTAGTTCACCTCAGTATTTTGATTGAATCATTTAGATGAAGAGATGAGCACAATGACTATGCCGAACAAGAGAGATGTGAAACGTAAGAAATAATAACGTCAATACAATGTAGTTTTGAATTTATTTTTTCCACATAAAATTTAATTTTTCACATTATTCCAATTTCTGGCTTAATTTTTTAGGGTAATAATTAGACAAATTGAAAGTTTGTATATTGAGATTTTAAAAAATTAAGTTTTGGGAAAATAAATGACTATAATTTTAATTTACCTCTTCTGCGAGCCAAAATCGCTTTATAACAACCAAATAATAAATGTACATCTATCATCGAAATGCAAAGAATAAAAATAATCAATGCACGCCTATTGTAGCAGGGTCGTTGTGAAGAGATTTTTTGTCAATCCGATTCATCTGCATTTAAACTCTTGCGCAATGTTTTCAAAATCGGTCACCTAATTTCCACGCGCTTTCTTCATTTTCTCATTAAACTTTCCGCCCTTTCTTTCTTTCTTTTCCAAAAACCCTATCGTCATTGCCAACGTTGAGCGCACTATATCTCCACCGGAATACCCGGACTTCAAAACCCATCCCCACTTTATTGATTTCTCTCTTCGTTCTTATCAACAGTCATCCGCAACTCAATCCCTAAAGCGGCATCTTTCTACACTCAAAACCCTTCTTTGTCGATTTCCCCACATAGAACTTATCGCCAACGACTCTTTACAGAATCCACAGCACGACGTCGTCTCACGCCTAAACGACGTCGCTCGATAGCTCAATTTTCAAATCCCTCACTATCACCCCACACGTGCCAAACACACCTCTCACGTGACTCCAAACAACCCCAACAATTTTTCACATATATATATGATGCAATTTCCCCCAACTAAATAAACCCCAATATATAGTAAAATACAAAAAATAGCCCAAATAGAAAAATAGTTTTATTTTTTAAAAAACAAAAAAAAATTGAAAAAAAGAGTCCCCTCCAAAGTCCAAAGCCATGAGTGAGGTAGAAACTGCAGAAATGAAGCGGAAGAAGAGGATGGGGAGACCTCTGAATTCCGAAATACCGCTGTTTTCACCTCGCAATCCCATTATTCTCGGCTCTCCCCCAATCACCTACAGCCGATCCCATCGCCGGAACCCTAAATACTTCAATATTCCGCCGCGAGATTTCGACGACGACGACGACGAGCGCAAGGAGAAGAAGGTCAAGCTCGTCGGAAAACTCCCCGACGACAAGGAAACCCCCAAAATCAAACAAAGTCAGCTGCAGCATCAGCAGAAGGATTCCGCACATTCAGCGTCGGAATCGCCCGAGGATCACGAATCAAAGAAGCGGAAGATCAATGCCGTCGATCGCGGGTCTGATTCAGCTCAGGTGGGGGAATCCGGCCTCAATCGCCCTCAATTTTGAGAATTGGGGGAGAGTTTTTTGCTTATGGAAAATGTGTGATTTTTGAGGTTTTTGGGAATTTTGGAATTTGAATGGTGGGGTTTTCTGTGCTGTATGTTTGAATGTGGGGTTATGGGATTTCGCGCGAAAAAAAAAGAGATTTTATCTTTATTTTTTTCTTTGCTCTGACTTGAGAAGATCAGAGAGAGAGAGAGAGAGAGAGAGAGGTGAGCTGTGATTTGACTGAGTCAAAATCTATGTCTACGTTTTTTTTGTTTAAATTTTTGCTACAAAATAGGATATTTATTTCTTTTGTGTTGGTGAATTTATTTTGTGGAGTACTTGTTTCCTTTACTGCCTGGATGAATTTTTCTTTCTATGTATTTTTGTGTTGCTACTGCTAATCTCTTTCAGGTTAATTTTCTGGATTCTTTGTATGTAGATTTTAGAGATATCAACGTTTGTGTGTGTGAGTGTGTTATTTAAAAAAGCCATTTTTATGTCTTGGAAAAGGTTCAAAGTTTGTCTTTACTTTCAGTTGATTATTGCTCTGTTGTTACAGTAATTTTGTTATTTTTTTTGCTTGTTGCTGTTCATTTATTACAGATTTGCTGTCCATTTTCACTCTTACCTTTCATTCTTGATGATTTCAATGAATTTAAGATGCAGTTAATGATTCTATTTGTCATCTGCAGGAGAAAAATGGTGTGAAAGCGACGGACACTCAGCAACATGGTGCTTAATTTTCTTGATTTTTGAACAAATGGACAAATTTGTATGGTGTAAATTTGAATAATTTGTGGCTTAATTTGATAATTATTAATTTGTGGATAGGGCCGCCATTGGAGTCTGGTCCCACTCCAACTTTGCCAGACAAAAAGATGTTGGTGGTCATTCTTGACAAGCTTCAAAAGTATGTGTTTTTTCTTTACAATAACCTCTTGTGTTTCTTGGATTAAAAAAAATGTTTTTCCTGGGCTGGCCGTTTTTACAGTTTACCGTTGCAAACTTGTGTAGGAAGGATACGTATGGGGTATTTTCTGAGCCCGTGGATATCGAAGAGGTGATGATATAGTATATTTGACTGCTAGATTTGATGAGGATGATGGTGATGTGATTTTATATGTTGTTCAGCAGCTAATGTGAAGTTAATTTGCAGCTGCCTGATTATTTCGACGTGATTGACAAACCGATGGATTTTGGGACAGTGAGGGAGAAACTTGATCGCGGAGCTTATAAGAAATTGGAAGAACTTGAGGTTGCTACTGAGTTTAAGTTGCTTATTTTCATACTATGTTTTTCGAGGGAACTCCTTTCTTGATTTTTGCAGCAGCCATATAGATTAAGTTGTTACTCTGACTAGATGTGTTATCATGTTATTCATAGTCTTGTTTGAGCCTCATTATTAAGTTGACATTGTAAGAGTCTTTGGCTGAAGAAGCATGGGTCGATTTCAGAGTTTTTGAGTATTTGATCGTAGATTTTCGTGCTGTTTGCGATTTGCATAGCATGTGAGGCTCGGCTAGTTGATGATGATAGTAATCTCTTGAGCATTCGAAGATTAGGTTTAAAATGAAAGTGAAATGATTGGTGTCGATGAGACTGGTTTAGCTCTCGTCGATACATTCTAGCTCGTCTATTAGAATTAGTACTGTTTGGTGCTTGAACCTAATTCTTAAGGAAGATGATGTCTACCTAATTGTTTGTTGTTAGATCAGTGGAGAAAATGTATGAAATTTGCCTAACTTTTGTGTTTCTTCTATGTTCGGTATGTATCGCCATAGCTTCGTTTCAGACGTGCCACTAGATTTTCTGCTGGTTAGATTTCACGTTTTCGAACTAATTGCTCATGTTTTCTGAATTCTGATTCCAGGCTGATGTGTTTCTGATATGCTCGAATGCTATGCTGTATAATGCTCCAGATACCGTCTACTACCGACAGGTTCAGTGCGTTCCCCATCATTCTGTTTCTTCCTTTTATGGTTTCCATCATTCTGCTTCTATGTTGTTTTAGGCGCATTCGATACAAGAAATTGCAAAGCGAGATTTTGAGAATCTGAGGCATGAAGGCGACAATGGCCAACTACAGCCTAAGGTCGTGCGTAGAGGCAGGCCCCCGAGTAACAGGAACCTAAAGACATCCCCATTAAATCGTGCTGGTGCTGACCCGTCATCAGGTGGAACTCTTACTAACACGGAAGACAAGGGAACAGGATCTAATCCTTACAATCTGAGAAAGGGACCTGAATTGTTTAGATACCGGCCCAATGACCCGTACGTGTCCTCATACCGGCCTAGAAACAGCGAGTACCACTCTGAGTTGTCGGGCGACTGGAACAACGAATTTCCAGGTTTTTGCATCTGCATCTTTCTTCAACAATCAAATTCTGCATTCACCCAATTCTGTTGCAGATTGGGTTAAAAGTGCTACCTTTGTTTCTGATTTGCAGCAACCATTTTAAGGGCTGACATGAAATCCAGTAAGAAACAGATTGTCGTTGACGAGAACAGGCGTGATACATATAGGCAATTCGGTCCCCTTTCTTCGAATAACAATTCGTCTGCTTTTACAAACTCTGCGGGAGATATGAACCAACTTGGGATGGTACGTTCTCACTGTGGCTCTGTTGCATATGAAAATTCTTGCACGTTTTTCAATCTGTTAAACGCTTGTTTGAATGTGCAGGTGGGCTTGCACGAGCCTTTGGCATACGCGAGAAGCCTGGCAAGATTTGCTAAGGATCTTGGCCCTGTTGCTTGGAAAGTTGCATCGAAGAAGTTAGACTACGTCTTGCCTCCCGGGACAGAATATGGCCCCGGCTGGGTTGCTGACAACGGAGCATCGTCTTCACAGCCACCGTCTTTCCCAAACACCCCTGCTGTCGACTCTGAGCTAAGCTCTTCTCCTACATACGGGCTTTCTGCAGAGATGGTCGAGGCCGTCAGAAGGCTCAACAGCCAGAACGAACAAGGCTTGCAAGGCAACGTCTCTCCATGGAAGATGCCATTCCCACCAGTCCAGCAAGGAGGCAACGTCTCTCCATGGAAGGCACCACTCCCAACCGTCCAGCAAGGCAACGTCTCTCCATGGAAGACGCCGTTCCCACCAGTCCAGCAGAACCAATTCTATCAGCTTCAGACTCAACCTCAGCCTCAGAGAAACGGATTCGGATACAATCAACAGACGTCGAGGCTGGCGATGGAAGGGTTTCATTTCCCTCCTCAGGCCATAAACTCCATGCCACAGCAGATGGCGCCCGCCTTCTCAGGATTTCAGTTCCCTACTCAGACCATAAACCCCATGCCGGCGGCCTTTCCACAACAGGAAGGCAGGATGTGGACGAATGGCAGGACGTCTTGGCCAGCCCTCCCGGGCCAGCACGGCCAGAGCCTTGCTGCTGCGCCCGACCTCAGCCTCAGGATCCCGGCCGGCTCGCCAAGTTCCAGCTTGCAGATAGGCTCACCTCAGCAGTATCAGAAGCAGAAGCAGCCAGATTTAGCATTGCAGCTCTGAACATTGATGTTTTTCCTCATTTTTGGAACTGATAAGAAGAGAAGAAGAAAAAGAAGCTAAAATTTTCTGAATATGGGAATAAGAAGTGATGCTGCTGCTTAGTTGTGTGTAGGAGAAAGTTTGTAAATGGTTCACTATGTTTTTTTTCTATTGCTTGATTAAAACTACAGGGTTATTAGTGTAATTTCAAAGATTTGATCATTGGGCAGAAGGGAAATATATATACCAGTTTAAATTAGAGGGGATGATTAATATTTCTATATTTACAATAAAGTTATGTTTTTATTACCGGGTTTGATCATTTTCTGTGCTTTGGAGTTCATTATATATTAATAATTGTGTTCAATATATTTTTTCATAAATCAGGAAATAATAATTCATGGTTGCTGAATATTATTGATGAAATATGAGATAGAATTGAAAAATGGAATTATAATTCTGGTATTTTAGTGGTATAAATTATAATCACTATAAGGTTGTGATCAACTAATTGAGAATTTAGATGCATTATCAACCACCGAAGAAAATGCTGCAGACATGTTGACTAAAGCTATTCCTAGTTCCAAACTCAAGCATTACTTGGAGCTAGTGAAGTTGGTCAGGTACTGAAGTTTGCAAGGTTGGAGAAGATGATCGAATATTATTTCATTCGAGATCCAAGATGGAGATTTATTAAGTGTGGATACTTAAATGAATAACCAAGGAAGATCAGGGACTGAATTGCAAAATTGAGGAGTGCAGGTTTGAAAATCAGTTATAACGGCTAGCAGCGGCTATTTTCGGTTGGGAAGTGGTTGAGCTGATTTAAGAGGCGATTGAGCTGCGGGTTTCTGTAGCAGATGAAGAATCAACAACTTGAGAGAGATCATGCACAATCTTTGTGAGGAATTAGAGAGGATCATCTTTGTTCTTGATCCGAGTTCACGAGAGAAAAGAGTGAGCTATCAATTCTAGAGTGTATATTCGAGTTGCGAGAGTTTGGTTCAATTGTGCGATTGTAATTCTGGATATTGTGAAATAAAGGTGATTCGTGATTCTCCCGTGGACGTAGGTTCGAAAGAGCCGAACCACGTAAACGACTGTGTTCTCATTTCTTGCGATTATTCTCACTGCTTTGCTTGTGTTCGATACATTGTCCGTGAGTAGTATTCTTCATCATCGTCTTGTTTGGGAGATAATCTTACAGGTGTCGAAGCAGCGCCGGAGCTTGCCGCCGTGCGAAAGGGTTGTTTTTTATTTATAAGATTTGGTTTTTGAGTTGTTCACACTTTATACAAGTCGTTGACAAACTGTTGACATTTATAAGTTGTTGACATTTGATATGCAGGCTATTGACATGTGTTTGTATGATCATGATGTCACAACTTGTGTCAAATAAAAAAATTAAGATAAAATAGTTAGTTTTTAATTGCAAGAATTGTTTTTGAGTTGTTGACACTTTATACATGTTGTCGACATTTGATATTCTGGCTATTGATATGTGAATTATAAGTGTTATTTTTTAGTTGTTGACATTTTAATACGAGTTGTTGACATTTGATATTCCGCCATTTTAGAAATGAAATGATGATAATACCCCTAATTGACATAATCTGTTTGCAGTTGACATTTCAAAAATGTTGTGGATGAGTAGCGGAAAATGCATCTCAATTCTCAAGCAAAAAAATCTCAACCTTAGACCTATCACTACAATCAATTAAAAGAGAATATTATTTATTTAAAGGAAAGAAATCATTTAATTTGCAACAATAAATATTGTAATTTTTAATATATAGATATATAAATCTCGAAGAGGAGAACATCTTATGTATTCTTTCTATATTGGCTATATCTCTTCAGTTTTCAAGATTTTGACTGAATATTTGCCAACACTATACCAAAATTATGGTTTCCCACACAAAAGTATTATTTAGTAAATTTTAATTAAAAAAATAATAGAACTAAAAATTAATTAAATGATTACTAAATTATGAGGCATGCTATTGTATGTACTGCGCGGAATATGTGAGGTCATATTTAACATAATAATATTTTATGAATATAAACAATATTCTCTTAACATATATACATACATTTTACTTAAATATATAGATTTAATGTGGAACCTGTATATAGGGATGTCAATTTAGCCCGCAACCCGTGGGCTGACCCGAATAGCCCGCCAAATTTATAGGGTTAGGGCTGAAAATTTCCAGCCCGATAAAATTACAGCCCGATTAGCCCGCACCCGATTAACCCGCAACCCGTTAGGGCCAGACCCGAAAACCCGATGGGCTGGCCCGGAAACCCGATAAAATTTATATTGTTCTATTTGTTTGACTCTAATTCGACACTTCATTGATTATTTTATAATACAGATTACTGAAAAAATAACTTTCCATTTTATATATTAAATATATAAATTATATATTAAGTTTTTATTAATATAATAATAGATAAATGAATTAGAAACTTCAAATTCACTAAAAAAATGTGTTTAAATTTCTAAACATGCTTTAAAATTTCTTGATGTTTATGTTTTATGTTGCATAAATCTCAAATATTAGTATTTGATCATATTAATATTTGAGTTTACGCATATATCTCAAATTTATCATAATTAAATATTTTACATTTTATAAATATAACTAATTTTCACCATTATTTATTGGATTGATCGCATGTTAATTTTATCGGTAGCAACCCGATTAACCCGATGGACTAGCCCGAAACCCGAGCTTTTAGGGTTAGGGCTGAACTTTTATAACCCGAAAAAATAACAACCCGATTAGCCCGCACCCGATTGACCCGCAACCCGAATAGGGTTCGCCCGAAACCCGGTGGGCTGGCCCGATTGACATCCCTACCTGTATATATGGGTAAAAAATTGTTAGAAAAGTTTCTAAATTTAATCATTACAATCGTGACGATTAGATTTTACCACATCTTTTGAAATAATAAATCGAATTTACTTGTGTAGTAATGTACTGTATAATGTTGAATTTAATTACTATATTCAGTTACATATGTTAATGAGGTCAAACATTTATCATTGTTTCGTATAGATTGTATTTTCCTAAAAACAAACAAAAAATAAAATTTCATTCTATTTTAACCATGAATTTTCAGTCTTTGCATAGTTTGTCGATCCTATGCCTCCGCTTGAAATGTTAACGAAAATAATTTTCAGACAAATTCAAAACAAATCTTTTTTTTTTCTTGACATAATATTATATTTATTCAACCCTAATCCTATTAATCATCTTAAATTCAACACTTATCTAATCAATTATAAAGCTTTGAACACAATATTCAACAAAGATTTATATTAAAAAATGATTAAGAGCACCAGCAACGCGTCGCGCGGGTGTCTCGTATCTCGTCCCTCCGAGATGAGACGGCAGCGAGACGCGTTGCAGCGTCCCGTCTCATCTCGATCTCGCCGAGACGCCCGTCCCACCGAGACGGCTGGCGCGCCAGCTCGCCATGCGCCCGCGCGACGTGGCTCGTGCTGGCGCTAGGCGTGACGCCCACTCGCAGGCCCGCGAGTGGGCTTCGTCACGCTGACGCAATAAATCATTTTTTTAAATCGAATTTAATAAAAAAAAATTAAAAATTCAAACGGTAATGTTACCGTTTTCGACCATTTTTTTTTTACTTTATAAATACTCCTATTTCATCCTCATTATACACACAAACACACATCTATTCTTCCCAAATCATCTCCAATTTTCATCACAAAATGTCCGGCGATGGAAACTCTGGCGGCTTCCGCAGGTTTGACATCAACGCGTTTGGCGACTGGGGGGCATGTACAATGTCTTGGGTGGTTCCGGTTCCGGTTCCGATTCGTCGACGCCGGCGGGGTACCAACCACCCCATTTTGATGTGGATGCATACGCTCGTCCCTCCGCCCCAAGGTATTCGCAGGGATTATCCTAAATTAGGGAGGATTATCCGGATGAACCCAATCCGGAAGGAGGACGAGGCGGTGGAAGCTCCAGGGCATTCAACACGGTGGAGGAAGAGGAGGAGACGGCCGAGGAGGAGAAGGAGGATGTATGCCGTCATGAAAGAGAGATCAAAAAATTATGTGGCATCTACAAGAATGAAGCGAGATCGACTTAGCGAGTCTATTTCGACGACAACGACAAAGAATTCAAACATGTCGATGTTTGGGAGGCCATCAAATACGTCGAAAGGTGGGCCGGCGGTGTCCAGTCCAGCACGGGCTCGACCTCGAAACGCACGACGCACATGGCGGGTGGCCAATACTCGTCTAGTGGAGGCGGTTCAGGCAGCGCCGCACAAGAGGTTGCCTCGCAGGGGGTCCTCCCGTGTGCGCCGTCGGCCTCAAGGGACCAAGGCGGCGAAGGCGGCTAGAGGGAGGAGGGGCCGAGACGAATCAAGCCAGTCGGGTTCCCAAGGGCCGCCCTCCTCCCTAATGTCCATGTACTTCACCGCCACGATGGCGTACACTTCCCGGATGACGCCCGCCCAATATCAAGCCCATCATGCCGACATTGTGTATCTGGCGGGACAACTTGGTATTTCGCCTCCATTCGGTGCACCGCCACTGCTTTCGGGGGGTGATTCGCCGGCGGATTAGTTTTTATAATTTCTATAAATTTATATTTTAAATTATGTCTTTTTTATTTATTTTGCCACGCATTTAATTATGTATTTTTTTTAGGATTTTAAGTTATAATTTTATTTTATTTTATTTAATGATATGTGTGTTTATTAATTGAATTTGTTGGAAATAAAAATAAAAAATGAAATTGAATGAATAGCTAAGGGATGAGATGGTTAATAGACGGATAAGAGATGGAGGGTTGCAGGTGATGTCTCTTAGTTAAGAGATGTTGTGAAAAGTATAGTGTGGCCCATGCATAGTTAAGAGATGAGACGGTTAAAAGACGGATAAGAGACAGCGTTGTGGATGGCCTATGAGTTCACTTGCTGGAACTGTTACGTTGTGCTCAACGAGTCGGAGAAATTCCGGGCAGGTGTCGACGCTGGCTGGCCGAAGAAGCAAAAACTGAACTATACCGGAGATTATAGCGGCAGCAGCGGTGGTTCGACAGACCTCCCCGAGACCGCCCAGGAGGTCCCGACCCCTCGTTCGTTCGGTCGCCGACCTCGCCCGGTTGGCCAAAGGCGGGCGCAACAGGTTGCGAGGGCGGGCACCCCAAGTTCCCAGGGGTCCATTCGGCATCCCCCTCGGCAGGTCTACCGAGGAGCTCAAATTCTTCGCGCGCCAACAAACACGCGCTCAAATGGTGAAGACCTTAGCCGACTTCCAATCGGCGGTGGACCCCGAGGTGAAGGATTATCTTCGTGTATTGCTCCAGAGCCAGCGTGAAGAATTGGAGGCGATGAGGAGGGAGACCGGCGGGAATAGCCGCGGCATAGGTGGCGACAGAGGCGGCGGCGACGACGGTGAAGAAGGGCTGGGCGACGACGGAGACGAGGACGGCGGCGAGGAGTGATTTTGTTTTACTTTTTTAATTATACTTTTTTAAAAATTATTGTATTTTTTAAATTTTAATAGTATTATTCGAATTTCCTGTATTTGTCTCGTAAATTAAATTTCGTATGTTGATACGATTGTAAATTAAATTATATAATTGTTATTAGTGATGTGGATAGGTAGTGGGAAGGCTATGTGATGGCTATTTGATGTCCAGTTGATATGGCAAGCTGATGTGGCAGGAGAATTTTAGTGCTGATAATGTAGCAGTGTGAAGGCTATGTGAGGGCTACGCGTGAAGTCCAATCTCATTATGGATGCTCTAAGTAATATACGGACTGTATATATTAACTGTCATCTCTCTTTCACTCTCATCTAAAATATTGATGGCTCGGGAAAAAAGCCTCAGAGCGAGTTTTCTATACGTCGTCGTTTCGGTCTTCTTCTTCGCCTCTCTCTACCACTACCTCAACGGCACCGTTTCCACATTCTCCTCCGCCGCAATCGTCTCCTTCTCAGCCGCAGCCAAATCCCCCTTCCACAGCCGATCACTCCCCAGCACCGCCGTCCTCGTCCACGACTGGCAGGTCCTCGTCATCCTCACGCCGGAAACCCCTCCGCCGCCGGATCTCACCGCCTACTCCTGCATATTCAACACAGGAGAGATCTCCCCGGCGCGATTCTCCGGCATGCTTCCCTACCCCGATCGAGGCACCTTCATCTGCCTATTCCCAATCCGAGCTCGCCGGAGATCGCCTTTTCTGCAGCCGATTTTATCACCGACGCCGCGGAAATTACCGGCGACTGCTCCATCGTCTCCTCCGCCGCTGCCGCTGTGGTCGAATCTCGTATACGACTCCTTAACGACGGAATCCGATGTCGTATTGTTCGTGAAGGGGATCCACACGCGGCAGGGGTCAAATCGGAAACCGATCGAGTTCCGCTGCGTTTTCTTCTTCTCCTCCGCCACTGCTGCTGACGGCGTCAGAACCGCCGTCACTCATTCCAAGCAGGAAGTGTTCCGCTGCCGACGGCCGAACATAACGGCCGTTAACTCCGTTGGCGCGGGAACGGAATTAGTGAGAATCTCCTTAGAAATAGTAGCGGAAAATCGGGTGGTCCCCTCCGTGGCGTACTACACTCCCCCGCGCAGGTTAGCGCCACACGGCGGAAAGTCGCTACTGTGCGCTGCTACCATGGTTTACGACGTGACGAAGTACCTCAAGGAGTGGGTGTTGTACCACGCCAAAATCGGCGTCGAGAAATTCCTCCTCTACGACAACGGCAGCGACGACGACTTAGCTAAAACGGTGGCGGAGCTCGCCGACGACGGATACGACGTCGCAGCGTACACGTGGCGGTGGCCGAAGACACAGGAGGCAGGGTTCTCTCACAGCGCGATCTACGCTTCGGAGGCTTGTACCTGGATGATCTACATCGACGTCGACGAGTTCGTCTACTCGCCGGCGTGGAACAACCTCACATCGCCGTCGCCGGAGCTTCTCCAGCTCGGAATCGCTAATTCATCGGACAAATTAGGTCAAATCAGCATCAATTGCCGCGAATTCGGACCGTCGGAGCAGAAAATCCACCCGGTTTTGGGGGTAATCTACGGCTACGACTGCCGCCGCCGCCTCGAGAATCGGCACAAATCGGTGGTGCGGTTGAGCGCCGTCGATAGCTCCCTAATGAATGCGATCCACCATTTCTACTTAAAAGAAGGATTCAAAACCCGGAGACTGAACACGACGGCGATGGTGGTGAATCACTACAAATACCAGGCGTGGCCGGAGTTCAAGGCCAAATTCCGGCGGCGCGTGTCGGCGTACGTTCTGGATTGGACGCAGAAGATGAACCCAAAGTCGAATGACCGGACCCCGGGGCTAGGGTTTTCTCCAGTCGAGCCGGCTGGGTGGCCGGAAAAGTTCTGCGAGGTTCGGGATGAGGCGTTGAAGGATTTGGTGATCCGGTGGTTCGGAATCGAGTCGGAATTCGGGATCAAAATGCCATGGGAAAGATGAAAATGGTCTTATCTCCGGTTGAAATTAGGGTTTTGTGAGAGATTGTGCATGCATGCATAGATATTCATTGTTTGTGTATAAATTAATGGTTGTGGAAAGGATTTATGATTTTTGTAATTGAAATATAGATTTATGTGAAAAAGGTTGTTTAATTTTTGGAATTCTTATAATTTAGTTTGTTTCTGTTTTTCTGTTGGGAATAATTACAGTTAGAGATGAAACGGTTTTTCATCTTCTTGGTGGCATTTATTCTATTGGATTAATTGCATGGAAATTACCAAATTTTGTTTTCAAAATTTGAATGGTAAAATGTGAAATGTCAGAAATCGATATTCTCTCATATTAGAGATGCTATTTTGACCATACATATAAAACTTTGATGATGTGGTTAAATATTGACGCGAAGGGTTTATTAATGTTGCAATATAAAATGCTAAGCAACATAGCATTAATCTATTACTACTACTACTACTATTATAGAGTTACAGAAAAGGAAATGAAGAATAGTAATTGCATTAGTTAATTTTGAATTTGGGGTAGATGGGTTTTATCTGTCTACTTCTTTTAACTGGATCTTGAATTTTTATGTATTTCTGTTGAGTTGATTTGGTTAATAGGAGTGCTTGGTTTAAAATTTTAATGCATGTTACTGATGGACTAATTGTTGATCAAGAATGTTTGTATTAAAAATCACTCATTTAAAATAGATGATTATCCTATGGAATAAATGTACCATGTAGTTGACTTTGTTCAGATCCCAATACTAAAAAGTTTAGTATAAATCACACGAAATAGAATGGTAGTAGAATATAATCATGTTATTTACAAGTAATGTTAAAAAATGTGTACAAGCATAAACTGAATTATTGGGGGAAATGTATTTATTAATTTAACATTATAGTTTGAATTAATTGTGTGTGCTATTGAGTAATTTTATACTAGTAATAAAAGCACTGGTTTCAGAAAATGTTTAAATGGGTTTAATTAAAAAAGAAAAAAAGAATCCAAATGATATGCTCGAGTTAATTTAAAACTATATTTATATTTATTTTTATTCATTTACAGCTGGTCTCAACGATGGTGATACTAAAAATGTTATTGTGTCTATAATTCACATTTAAAGCTCATTCTGGTTTGTTATTGTAAACCAGCAAGAAATTCAAATTGAAGCATCATATATTCATACTATTGACAAATTATATCCAGTGAGATTATTGAGTGTCATTTAATGGAATATAGTAGTAAATCCGAAAGGGATCATACATGAATTATTATGAGTTGGCATATATTTATGGCATTTGACAGCGTGACACATAAATCAAGCTAAAATTTTATGACACTTCAATTTAATTGTAATTGTATTTAACCTATTCTAATTTCTTAGTTGTGGTTTAATTGGTAGACTGAATCTATAATGTAACAATGAGAGATTTGAACCATTGATATTTTATTCTCACTAAAATTAATCGTTCAAAGTTACCGTAACATTTATGAATTTATTTTGGCATTTAGATATACGAATCCTTAAGCGGAAAATTCGTGTTGCCATGTTTTCCTTGAAATAAATTTAGAATAATTAGATTTGGATTATGCTTAATTAGCATGATTAAACGTTAACGTAAACACATGAAATTTACATTATAATCAAGACAATTTTGTAAGCTAGCTTATTATATTTGGTTTTCTTGATATCTTATAACCAATAATACTCTACTTGATTTCATTGATTTATAACTAGTTTCATAAAAATCCTTCTAGTTTGGTTCATGGTTTTTAGAGCATCCCCAACAGTGCTATTGGGGAAGGACGTCGTTCTTGCCGACGGCGCGACACCCTGCTGCCCGCCGCTGCGCTCTTGCCGTTGGCACGGACATGCTCTATTCTTAGAGCACATCCGTGCCAACGGCAAGAGCACGAGCAGCCGACGTGGCATGCTCTGATTGACCGTTGGTTTATCATTTTTTATTATTTTTTAAAAAAAATTCAAAAAAATCTGAAAAATTCAGATTTAATAAAAAAAATATTTTTCCACTTCCTAATAAAATATATCCATTTTTTCCACACTTTTAATTTATTTTATCATTATTTTTACCCTAAAATTCATACTTTCATCTATAAATACTCCCATTTCAAACACAAAAAAATGATACTATACCAAACAACTCTCTCAATCTCAATTTTTAGGATCTTAATTATGTAATTTTTAGGATTTTAATTTTGTAATTTTTTATTTTTTAGTAATTTGTAATGATATCGGGTATTTTTAATGATTTTAATATCGTGAAAATATTTTTAGTAATTGAAGTATTTAAATTGAATAATATAATGGTGGGACCCTTGAGCATGCTCTTGCCGAAGAGCATGGATGCGGGTGTTGTGCTCTTGCGGGAGAGCAGAGAGTAAAAAATTAATAAATACGGGTCGACGCCCACATCCATGCTCTTTGGCAAGAGCATGGATGGGGATGTTGTTGTTTTGTCGTTTCGTTTGAGGGGTGTGTGTAGGGACGGAGCTAGAAAATTATACTAGGAGGGGCAAAAATATTAACATACAAATAAATAAATATAAAAATAATATATATACATTAAAATAACATAGTATATTATTTTAGAGGATAGGCGTATGTCAAGAGAGGGGCAAGTAAAAATTATTTTTTTTCTAAATTAGGGGGGCAAATTAGGTGAATATGTATATATTTAGATTTTATAATATATATTTACATGGTTATAGAAAAATGAGGTGGGGCATTTGCCCCTTCTCACCATATTATAGATCCGTCCCTGGGTGTGTGCCATATGTTTGTCGTTCTTTTCTTCGATTTTAGTCTTTTTTTATTGATAAAAGATAACCAATTTCATGAATTTTTATTTTTTTGATAAAAGTATTTAAATAAATATAAGTATAGGATAAAGTGTAATAGAAGTAAAGGATTTTGGGGAATGAATAAAGAGCTCATTTAACTTGTAGCATCAATTTAGTAGAAATTTTCATTCTTTTATTGATTATCTTATATTAAATAATTGGAAAATTTTATCCTTTGATTGCTTCCAAAGTCATCACACCTAAAATTTAGCTTTTTGCCTTCAAAATTACAAACTCATATTGACTTTCTTTTAGCAACAACGTCACCAAAATTAGTGTTGTCATTTAATACAATATTGTAAATGTCATGTTTATACATGGAGTAAATATTTAAAATTTTGTGTTCTATAAGTAAAGTATTATCATTAATTTTATGCAATATTCATCCTATAATATGATACTTAATTACATTTAGATATAATTTTGTTGATGCATGTTACACGCACTTTATTGCGGTTATTCTAAAGAAGGCCAATATATGCGAAATACTACCCATATACATTAATGAATTGAATTAATAATTGTGATCATTCTTTATATGGGAGGTGCCAAATTTGATATGGATGTGACAGTACAGTATTTCCCAGTAATTTTTGGTATTTTGAGGAAAAGATATGAAAATAATCGATGGAAGATTATAAATTTGCTATGAAACATTATGAGAGCTGTAAAAATGAAATAATTTCCACCCTTCGAACAATAAACCATGAAATCATTCAACAAAGGGATGAATCCTCTGTACTAGACTATTATATATATATTCACAAAATAAATGCTGAAAATAATTCCTATTCTATATGGTAAATATGGTTCTGATAAATTACATAACTTAACCACATACATACGTACATATTCAATTATTTTATAATCAAATGTATTATTACTGAGTCCTTTTTATTTAATCCCCCAAATTCACCTGGGCCTACATTTATTTATCCAATAAAAATATTGATTTTGTTCAACAATAGCATTTGCTCAAAATTTGGGCCACTTAAATGGACATTGGGTATTTGAACTAAAACATGACTACAAATTTAGGTGGAGTGTACGATTTTATTGTTGCATATTTGATTTTGATTTTGATTTTTCTTTCACGTCATCACTTAGAACAAAAATATCTAAAAATAGTGATATAGCCTATGAATTTACAATGAAATTTTCTTATATAGAGCTATTTTAGATATGTGAATTTGAAATGACATAATCACAAGAATCAAACCTAGCTTGATACGAGTATTAGTTTGTAAAATAAAAATATATAGGAGTAGGGTATACTCATGTATAAATATAGCATTAGATTATTAGAATACTTGATAGTAGATCCAAATTAAATGATTTGCAAATTTCAATCAAATTGAAAACCAATAACGCGATATCAATCATGAATCCATATCTATATATATTTTTGACTCATGTATAATTAGACGATGACACGAATTACTAACTTAATTTCGAATATTATTAATTTTTTTGCTATCAAACAATTTATTCGCTATGTTAAACATGTGACACAAAAACATATTCGTCATGTTTTTAAAGTTTTTTGCTGATTAATAAATGTGAATTATTTTTTTATTTAAATTTTAGTGAGGTCATGAATAATCCAAACCCTACTTATTTAGGAAGTAAACTAGGTGACTAATTCATTATTGGTTGACAGAAAATTACTTAAAATGCATTTCAAGAAGGATGAGATGATTATATAGATGGGTAAAACTACCAAATTAGACATGTAATTGGACCCCAATCACCCCATAATTTAAGAATTTGTGAAACCTACCAATATATTTTGTCCCTTTATACAAACTTCAATAATATAGTTGAACCAATAGAGATGTGAAATTTTCTTGTATTTGTCGATAAAATCTCATCCAATGGCAATAGTTCATCACACTTTCTGTCTGGCATTTTCTCATCACCCAAATAATGTCAAAACCAATTATTTGGATCCATCACTATCTTTGGAAATTTAACAGTACTAACATAATAGTGTGAAATAGTTAGAGTTATTCCATTTCTCTTTGGAAATTTTACTAACATAATTAATAGTGTGAAATAGTTAGAGGTATTCCATTTCTCAATCTTATATTAGGCTTAGTGTCAGTGATGTACAAATATAATGTCATTGTCTTTTTTTCTTTTTCTTTTTTCATGGGATCTATTTTAGCTAGTTTGATTAATCTCACTACTGTCATTGGGAATTCAAATGAGATTGATACTTGTTGTAGCTATTTTTCTTAATTTTAATGTAAATTGTTGAGAAAATCATTAAGTTGATAAATTTTTAGTCAATCTCGCAATTTTTTTAAAAAATGACTAATTTTAACACATTTTCATCTAATGAAAAATTATGGCATACTACATGACTGAATTTATTAAAGTGACACATACATGTGTACCAATCAAAAAGGACTTGGTTGATTAGGTGTATTAAATAATATTGTTTAAGTAGTTAAACATTTTATTTACATAATATTTTGTTGTCTTGAAATATGATACTATTATTAGACAATTGAGGGAAATATAAAAATTGTGATAAAATTGCCCGATTGACCATATAAAGACCCCTTAATGATTTTTTTACAGTAATTTGCCTATTTTTAAAACAGTTTATGTGATAACTCGATTATTATTTGGGGTCATTGTGTGGGCGAATGACAAATTGAACATACAAATCAAATGACTTAATATATGATTATTACATTTAATATTACTTTACCTACTGAGGCGTCTAAAAGTCTAAAACGGAAATCCATGACATAATTTTACTGCCCCATTATTAATTTCCCTAATTCATTCATATCCACTAATCTCTATTTTCTCAATATTAAGTAATCATTAATGCCTAGTTAATCTTTCACATTTTCATTGTCAACAGTCCCCCCCCCCCTCCCAAATTTTTTTAAATAAAATAAAATAAAATAAATACTAGGAGTATATTATAAAAAGAACCTCATATCAAATCTATCCAAGACTTTTGAAAATAAAAAATTCCCCTAAATCTAATCTAATGATGGATGGACCTCCTAAAAGGAAATATTCCCATGCATCAATCCCCGATTGATTGTATAATCCAAATATATCCCCTCCTTTGTGCCGTATTAAGAAATGATCAAAATAGTCCATCATAATAATTCATAATCATTGAATAAATCAAGATTATAACCATAATCCATATCACACACCACCTTATGAAAGTTTTATGTCACAAACACCATGAATCAAGGGAGTATTATATAAGTGATTTCAACTACCGAAAATTTAATAAAATTGAACGAACAAGAATCAAATTACAGATGCATTGGGAATTTATATTAACACATAATAAAAACACAATATTCGATAAGATAGAATGAACGAAAATCGAATTACACACATCTTTTGATTACGAACCCTCAATAAAAATTGCGTCACAACAAATCTAAATTGAATAGTCTATATCAACAAACCAAGAATCAATGACATTCTAGCCTACAATATATACAATAATACTCCATCAGATCGAACGAACAAGAATCAAATTACGCACATCAATCTTTAATATGAACTCTCGATTGAAACAATATTACACCGATCAACATCGACTAGACTATAT
Organism: Salvia splendens; assembly: GCF_004379255.2. Lineage (NCBI taxonomy): Eukaryota > Viridiplantae > Streptophyta > Magnoliopsida > Lamiales > Lamiaceae > Salvia > Salvia splendens. The sequence continues at coordinate 41,465,140 of NC_056033.1, read as the reverse complement.
ACATACCGATCGAGCCGGACCACGCCGCGTCATAAATCGACGAACAACCAGGGGCAACTTGGTCATTTCAGGTCCCACCATACCCAAATGTTTAAATGCTATAGCTGGCTGTGTGTGAGAGTGATTTGAAAACACTACTCTGAGAGAGCTTCCGAGCATCCACTACGCTGTTCCCCCACCGTCCCTTAAACTACTATTTGAGGGCCCCACTGTACTTTATTTCTTCATCCCTTAACTAAGGGACGAAACCTGCAACGTTCCGTCCCTTACCGTCCCTTATTTCGTCCCTTAAATTACTATTCATTAAATTTCATTTTTATTTTTTTTTCCAACCCAATTCAATTAAAACAAACACACTTTATTAAAATTAAAACAATATTAAAATTCAAAAAAATAGATGTGTGTGAAAAATAATTTTTTTTTAGAGCAATAGATGTGTGTTTGTGTGTGAAATGAGTATGAAATATGATTATTTATAGAGTAAATAAATAAAAAGAAAATAAAAAATTAACGGTAACATTACCGTTTGAAAAATAATTTTTTTTAAAATTCAATTTTTTTAAAAAAATGAATTATTGCGTCATCCGTGACGACGCTCACTCGCGGGCCAGCGAGTGGGCGTCACGCATGCATCGGGGGCGCGACACGTCGCCCGGGCGCGTGACGGGACGGCGCGTCCCTTGTCTCGCGGATACGGGCTACGGGACGGGCTGCGGACGGCTACGGGACGGGACGACCGTTGCAACGCGTCCCGCGGCTCGCGTTCCGTCCCGAGACGCGTAGTGGATGCTCTTAATTGCGCTGCTTTCCCCAAAAGGCCCACAATCTTCACACAACTGCTAAACAAATTCATGGGAAAGAAAAAGATTTGATTTTTATATAGAGCGAGAGAGGAAGATGAGGGAATTAACCGTTAAAGGCGGCGCTAGAAAAAAAGTGGCTGTGTAACGTTGGGCGGGAGAAAAAAAGAAGCTAACTTTGCTGTTGAATTTGATAAGTTTTACTAATGTGCTTAGTTTAAAGTGGGCTCCTCATTTTTTTTCACACACTGCTTGAGAAATGTGCGTGTTTGTCTGTGGAATTCTGAATTGTTTTTGAAGTTTGGCATAGATCTGTTTGGGGAAATTTGAACGGGTGATGTTTGGATTATAGGAGGGAATGTGACATGCTCTCTCTCTCTCTCTCATAGTAATTGTTTTTCTGGTTTTTCAAATTTCTTTCCTCTTTGAGCGTTTGAGGGATTGATTTGGTATATATTAGGAGAGTTTAATTGGGATTCTGCTTAAGGAAATATTTTTAGGGCAAAAAGGATTTGATAGAGGTAAAAAGCAGGAATTTTGGGGTTTTAAGCTTTGGAGAAGAAGAAGAAGAAGAAGAAGAATGGGTTGCTTTTCTTGCATACGTCCTTCCAAAAAGAATGTGAAGGATTATAATGGAGGAGATATAGACACGAATTCAACGGGTTCGTATGTTCCTATGTCATTGTTGTTTGTATGTTAAATGTGTTTTTATTGTAATGTGCTTATTTGGTTTCTTGAATATGTGCAGTTGGTGGGAGGAGAAAGGCGAATGTGAATGGTAATGGTAAGATTATGATCATGTGGATTATGAAATTTGGCCTGAATTTTTTATCTTGGGATGTTTGTTTTGTGAGTTGTTGGATATTGATTGATTGATGTATAGTCTTACTGTTTTTGTGTTGTTCGAGTCGTGTAGTGAGTATGAAGAAGGGTGGTTCTGGGAGGGCGAAGGGCAAGGACGGAAACAACCCCTCGAAGGGCAATGCTGCTCATAGCTTCACATTCAAAGACCTTGCTCTGGCCACTCAGAACTTCAGGGAGTCTAATCTGATAGGCGGGGAAGGTTTTGGGAGCGTTTACAAAGGACACCTCGAATCTGGCTTGGTAAAAATGTTACTACTTACTATTTCTTTTGTTTCTTGATTTTCTTGAGATATTTTGAATGAAGAAGAACGGAATTTGGTGTTTTAGTTAGATGATTGATGCAATTTATGCTTGAGATACGGTGTTTCTTAATTATACATTGGCTATCTAATCTATTTGTTGAGGTATTGAAATTTTGCAAGTATGTACATTATCTTGAATGAAAAATAATGGAATTTGCTGTTTTAGCTTAGATGATTGGTGCAAGTTATGCTTGATATATGTCATTTCATTTCTTGATCACACGTTGGCTTCCAACGAGCAGGCTGTTGCTGTGAAGCAGCTTAATCTTGAAGGGCTGCAAGGGAATCAAGAATTCATTGTGGAGGTTCTAATGCTGAGCCTTTTGCACCACCCGAACCTCGTGAACTTGATCGGGTATTGCACTGATGGTGACCAGAGGCTCCTCGTTTACGAGTTCATGCAGATGGGCAGCTTGGAGAATCACCTGTTTGGTACTTTTTTTTTCCTTGTTGGATCTCTCAATCGAATTTGTTTACTTGTTTTTGTATTGTGTTCAAGGTTTAGACCACTCTCTCATTATCAGTTAGTCTTAATTGTTAAGCATAAAAGAAGATGGAAATATCTCTCAATTAACATCACAAGGCACTCCTTAGTCCACTTCTGTTTCTTCTCTTTTACTTGATGCATTTTTTTCGCTCTCAGGTGGTCTACATCTGGTTGCTTAGATCGTAAGTTGATAAATGAGTATATTGAGGTACTAGTGAGGCGTAGATTGAGCTACGTTTAGATGAGCGTGTGTTGCTATCTTCTGATTTCTTGTGCTGGTATAAGAATTTAGGAATTTTCGCGTAGAAGAGTAAGCGAACTTGAGTGAAAAAGGAGTCTTGATCTAAGAAGACGGTCTCTCATAAGCTTTTGTTTCGATGAATGGTATGAGTTCTTATTTCTTGTTTTCGAATGTAGAGCCTACTCAGATGCCACTGAGTTGGAGCACGAGGATGAAGATTGCTGTTGATGCTGCTCGTGGCATCGAGTATCTTCACTGCAAAGTGAATCCACCTGTCATCTATCGCAACTTGAAGTCTTCGAACATACTGTTGGACAATGATTTCAATGCCAAGTTGTCAGATTTCGGGCTTGCCAAGCTAGGGCTGGTTGGCGAAAATACTCATGTCTCGACGCGAATGATGGGGACCTACGGATACTGTGCTCCGGAATACGCCATGAGCGGAAAGCTCACCCTAAAATCCGATATCTACAGCTTCGGTGTGGTTCTGTTGGAGCTCATCACAGGACGCATGGCCATCGACCCCACCAAACCCCCGGGAGAGCAGAATCTTGTTAAGTGGGTGAGTTCTTCATTCCCTAATCCGACAAAAGATTGCATTTTTATGTCTGTCACACCGAATTAGGTCGAGGATACTTAGTATTCGAAGGATCCGACGATCGAATGAGGTCAAGATTGTGTTTTTATCCCTAAACAGTCTCGTTTTTCATTGCAGTCTCGGCCGTATTTGAAGGATCCGAGGAGACACGTACAGATGGTGGATCCTCTACTCGAAGGGCAGTTCTCGGTCCGGTGCCTCCATCACGCAGTTGCAGTCACCGCAATGTGCCTTCAAGAACAAGCCAACTTCCGCCCGTTGATCAGTGACATTGTGTTGGCGCTCGAGTTCCTAGCGTCGCAGCCAGATGACTCTCGGAGAGGCATGTCCCACAGCCGGACCTCACCATCGCCATTGCATGTAGATGCTAAAAAGGCTGATTTGAGAAGGCACGGTTGTGTTGAAGCTCCGGCCTCGTCCACGGCTGAAAACTTTCGTCTACAGACGAGCTCTCCCCGTGCGCGAACGACGGAAAAACGTGCTTCAAGGTGCTCCCGATGCTGCTTTCTTTGGCAGCCATTACATATATAGGGGTTTTGATCATCTTTTCATAGAGTTCTTTTAAATTTCAATGTAAATAATGGGCCATGTTGATGTTCCTAAAACTTATTTCTTTTTTGGGGCTGATTTATTGAGTGCAAACTACGTTTTGTTTTTGTGTCGTGTTGAATTATGCAAATCGTATGCGGGTTGTGATCGGGCTGCTAGAGCTGTCAAATATGGCTCGGCCCAATAACAATCATTCAGCCGGTGGTTTTGGGCCGGATATAACCCAATATAGGCCCACTTTTGCTCGATAAAGCCCACTTTTCCCGATTGTTTTCAAGAGGGCTATGCATTAAATTGTTTCTAGCGAAACCCACTATATTTTTAATTTTTACTAATTTTTATTATTCAAATATTAAATAAAATGTTTTAATTCCAGTTAGAAGGTTCTTAATTTTTATTTTTTAGTTAAAATTATCAGTATGATTGAAAATTAATTCTTTCAGTATCATTAGATAATAAAAACGATTGTTTAAGCTTTTCAAAAAAATCATGGTTCTACTACAATTTGAAGTAAAATCATTTTTCATAAAACCAATAGGTCAGATCATATCAATTTTTTAAAATTTTAATATATGTCATCTAGAATTTTTCAATCGTAGTAAGAAATTATGATAAGCATTATTACAAGTTTTAAAAAAAATTGTATACTATAAACATAATTTCGAAATCAAGTTCCATTGTCACATAAAATAATTTACATTAGCATTCATATCATACGATTGAGATGCAGCTTTTTAAATTTATTTCTTTGTTACTTTATTTCTTTTCGTTCCCCATCCATAAATTCTTCATAATCGCGACAAGATGGATTTTTTATTTTAATTTTTGCATATAATTTTCGAGAAAGGGGGCAATAATTATGTAAAATTTTCAGATTTTTTTAGAATTTACTTTGCAGTTACGCGTAGTAGTAATAATTGATATATGGATATGGCTGATCATAATTGTTATTATGAGTTTGACTCATTTTCTCAGTCCTTTTTTATAGGATTTTTTTGGCATGCGCAGTCATAGAAATCCTTTTGTCCACCAAATTATTATCTACTAAATATATTGATTTTACTCTTCGAACTTAAGAGTCAAAATTCACTGACAATTTTGTTAGATTTGGCCAAATATTGTTTTTGATAAATTTATCAATCTTGTATTTTAAAAAAAGAGATTATACAACACTCTTTTTATTAACGTCGAAAATCTTCGAACATGGAAAGTTTATTAATTCCTCATGGTTTCTAGCAAAAACTAAAGGCGAGCAAAATACAAGATTAAATAAACATGTACAAGTAACTAAGAAAATAAGGGGAAAAGTTAGAGAAAAAGGGAATATTGAGATACATTTGGATTAAACAATCAATTCATTCGAGAATCAAAATAGCACTTTTCGAAGAAAGTTATATGGCATCTCTCTTTAAACCTTTGGCAAATAAAAAAATTAAAATTTATGCTGGCCTGAGTTTAGAGAGCAATAATTGGAACTCAAATCCCTAAGCATGTTCTCAATTAATCATTACATACACATCCATTTGTCATTTGCATGTGTCTACTATACATAAACATCAATTAGTACCTCCATTCAATTTAATACTATAATGTTCATTATTACTCCTATTTCTGCTATAGCAATTATCTATCTGAATTAATGTAATTGATTTAATTTTTAATTTCTAAATTTGAAATTAAAATTTTATATCAATTGCCTAATTTCATAAACAAAAAATTTGTATAGAATTAGAATATTTTAATTTCAAGTGCAATTACATAAAACTGGAAATTACAACACAATTACAAATTCATTGTACCAAACACACCTTTAATTGACATTTAAAATTAATAGTAACACCTCTAGCTTAATTATAAATAGTACCAGTAGTAAAAGGGAGAATAAAGAGTTTGATCAGTGTATAATTTTATATAGTAATATAAGTACTTTATTAGTTTCTTAATTCTTGACGGACAACTCAAAAGGGGTTAAATTTTCAAATTAATTATCTGAAGCCCATGCTAATCACTCATTATGCCCAAAATTTAATAAGTTCGTTTAACTTTGAATTTAAATTTAAAAAAAATGTTTAAGCACTCTGCAGTCTGCACGCTCTGCGCCGCTGAGGATGATTCCTTTCTATGTTTTTTTAATTATTTAATTAATTATGTAAAGCTGATTTGGAATAGAAAAATAAATATTTAATTTAAGTTACATTAGAAATTAACCATCTTTTTATTTAATAAACTCGTAATGAGCGTGACATCTGAGTTCGTATTAATCATGGTTGGATTATTGTTAATGCCTACTAAGCCTAGCTAGTATCATGGCTAATTAATTAATTTTAATAATTTGTTTTTATATATTTTGTAGAGATTAAATTATATTTATTGTGCATTGCTTTATAGTCAATTCAAACTTTCATGGCTTAATGTATTTTTTAGTGCCGTTTGCTTTCTCGAACTTAATTTTATTGAAGTTATGCGATGTCTAAACTTAATTGTAGAATATTTTGATTAGTGAGTTTTAAAGATTATTTTTCTAATCGTATATAGCTTGATTGTAATTACGATCAACCAAAAAAATATTGACTGTGAAAGAGAGTCCAATTTAATATGCATCAACATTTTATGGGTATTTTTATAAGTTTTAATAAATAAATAACAATAAATTATTAATCTTATTTAATAGTACTTTACTATTTTTTTACATTATTATTCCTTAAACTTATCTAGAGATGATGATTTGACTCCAAGTATAATTTTCACAAGAAAATTTATTCTTTTAGGTGACTTTATAGTATTGTAACTAAACTAGTGACGAATAAATGAATTTTTATTTGAATCGAAATTATGGCAACCCATATTAGAAGTTAATAATATCAGTCTTCATTTTCCTTTGTTACTTCAAATAGTAGGAGGAAGCTGACAAGTGAATAGGTCCAATCCCATGCTTTTATGAAAAGGAAAAACAGACTATAATTTGAAATAATTTAAGAGCACAAAACTAGGAAAAAGTTGAGTGAATGTGCTTCTGAGTTCAGATGTTCAGACAAATTGTTTTACTAGGAGTGTCATAAAACACACACACACACACACATTGGTATCTGTGTTTGTAATGCAATATTTGAATTTATATGGAATTGCCCATCATAATCATATGTTTTTGTTTTTCTCTCCAACTTTATGCCAAAAGAAATTTTGCTGCTTTTTTATTGGGCCCCTTCAATCATTTTAGAGAAAAATACATTGGCCCTTTTGGCCCAAGAAAATCTTTGCAGCTCTTAAATTATTCAGTAGAAAAAAAAATAATTTGAATTCTTCTATGATTTCGATATAATCAGCCATGAATTTGGATTAATATATTACATACAAGTTCAATTTTTTATTTATTTATACTAGGATAATTGATAAAAAAGAAAATAGTGTACAAATGATTTCTTTGACTGATTTTCAACATTGTTGGATGAGTCAGAATTAACTAAACTTTGTGGTTTCTTTTAGCAATTTACCCATTTTAAAATAAGCATATAAGAATTCAGATTAATAGTACTGGAACAGTGAATCATTTTTGGTCGTTGGATTGCATACATATGTTGTAAATGCATGACATATTCACATATATTCAAAGCCAAATTGTTTTTTTTTTATATAAAAAGCAAATGTAACTAGAAACTGTAACTTATAGTAGTACTCCACTATACACTGGCAAATGTCAAACAGAAATCATGTAACATTCTTATTTATGTCACTCTTGATATGAGATGTATTTAGTCAAATTGTGGTGGACAATAACATTGAATGATTTCAAAGGGTCCACCTAAGTGAAATTCATTTTCTTCTTCTCACATTACCAGGCAATATTTAATACATGTAGTTCATTTACCAGAATTTTGTCTACAGCAAAAGTCAGCAGAAATGTTTGGTTTTGCATGTTGTGTTACAATTTTGTTTCCTTTATAATTAATTTCAGGAAGTGATGAAAATACTCTCACATGAATTAAATGTATACATTACCAAATGTTTTATCATAAGATGAATTATCATAGATCTAAGGCCTAGTGTTCATAACACACGGTGAAATATTTCCACTTAATTTAAACATAAGAGCATCCACGAGGGCGGATTATACTCTGCCACATCATCATTCTATCCTCATACCCTTCCATCTGTAGTGGGACGCCCTAAAGTCCGCCCTATAGTTTTCACTACTATTTTGTTAATTAATTTTATATTTTCAAATATGTCATGCAAAATAATAAAAAAAAGCACCACGATTTAAAGGCAAATCCTACATTACTTGATTAAAAAAAAGTTACATGAGTTAGAAATAAAAAACAAGTTCACTACAGATAAAAAGGGCATACTCTACATCATTCCCAATTTGCGACGCAGATCATCGATCATCCACTCGAGGTATTCAGCTTCGTCCGGGTCCTCGCACTGCCTGAGGGCGTGGTGCGTGTCCAACAACGTCCTCCGGTTGGCGGCCGCCACCAACTCCGCGTAGGCATGTCCCGCAGCCGAAGTCGGGGTCGGAGCCGAGGCCTGTGAGGATGTCGCCTTCGCCTTGCCCTTGTTCTTGACAGCCTTGCTGCCAATGGGACGCCGGGAGGACATCGGTGTGCCGGAACTCTCATCCTCGTACATCAGCTGGTTGAGGTCCATCGGAGGTGCGCCGCTCTCGCTGCTCGTATAATCACCGACGACGGTGTTCTTCGTCCTCTTCGCCGCAGCCAATAGGGGCAGAATCCCTCCTTGGAACTCTTGTTTGTCCTTCAAGAGGAGCCATGAGTTGTAATGCTTGAAATCGACGTACGATGAAATGTACGACACAAGCGCTCTATCGCGCACATCAATCAAACTCCTGCCGCTGCCCTGCTCCCTCAAGCACTTCTCGTACTCTGCCGAGAACAAATTGACCTGCTACTTCACTTGATCCCAGTGCTTGCTGAGCTGCTCCCTATGGCGCTTGTAGGCGGCCACCGACTTGGCCTCGTTGTAGCGATCAACGATGCGCTCCCAGTATGCGACTTGCTTTTAGTCGTTGGCAAACACTGGGTCCTCTAAAATATCAATCCAACACTTCGTCAAGACAATGGTTTCATCCGGGTTGTAGTTCGTCCTCTCTGGGGCGAATTCTTCATTCTTCTCCGGAAGCGGCAACTTCTGGGCTCTTTGCCTGTCCGCTTCTTCTTGGTGGCAGAGCCTGAGGCGGGGTGGCGGCTGCGGGGGCGGGGGGAGACGGCTCCATGTCTGACAGTCCGTACGAATCCGTGTTGAAATCGGGATCGTACTAGTTTTTGGAGTCGAAGGGCCGGTATTCATAAGGGTATGTACCCGGCCACTGTGCACCACCACCGAACATCGGACTATTCGGACTTGGGAAATCACCAGGATTCATTTTGTAATAAGTGAAATAGAGAGAATGAGATGAAAGAGTGAATGGAAGAGTGTATAAATATAAATTTTGAAGAATTAAAAAAATGTTAAACGCGTTGCATCGTCCGCGGTATCATTCGCGTCGCCCACAGTGGGGCGGACGATACCACGGACGATGCGTGCTCCAACATCTATCGTCCGCGGACAATGCATCGGACATCGTCCGCATGACTAAAGTGACGGACGATAGTCCGCCCCGATACCACTGTGGATGCTCTAACCATATACTCCTTTTTGTAACCGAATCTTCTTATTTAATATTTAAGTCAATCTTACATATCAATTTAAAGATGGAACAAAAAACTATACTACGATTTTAATTAATTAGATTATATTTAAAGAAAAAAGTTAAGCTTAAATAAAGTTCCAATCCACATGGGAAGGTTTTTTACAAGTGATTAAACCGTACGAAAATGCAACCTATCTTATCACCCTTTTTGATTCCCCATTACAAATGGATGTGATGGAATAAAACTTTATGCATAAATGTTTCTAAAAAATATGAAAAGAAAAAAGTCAAGGAAAAGATTTTGGAAAAAATACAATAAAGTTAGATCGAATTAATTAGACATTTCCATATTTTAATCAATTCTTTCAAACATGTGCATAAAATTATCGTAGGAAATTAAATTATTTATAATTGATTAAAAAAGTTTACTATAAGACGCTCAAATTTTTGCTTCTAGAAAAAATTTACGTTATACTAATAAGAATAAATTAAAAACCATCGAATTTGGCATGGTTTAATTAAAAAAAAAACAATTTATGTCACTGTTAATTCGCATGAGCTGAGGCGTGGTTAAAAGTATGAAATAATGATGATTGTGATGACAATGTCAGTCGAATTTGCAATCATAACTAAAATTTATTTAATTTTTCGAAAGTTATATAGTATGATGGTAAAATTTAATTTTTGTAAACACTAGAAAGTTTACACTGTGCATATCTTTTTCATAGTTTTCATGGAAAATTCAGTCACATAAATGAAAAGGGCAAAACAAAATATAAAAATTAAAATAATGTTGGTTAGTTGTCAAATAAATACGATTATATGTAGACAATGATGTGAATATGTCGATAATAAATAAGAGTAGTTGCTTCAAAAATGATACATTAATGCTCCCTTTTTTCCTTCCTAAAGAAGACGTCAATTAAACATAAATGCGCATTGACTTATAAAAATGATTCCTTTTATTTACCATACAATAAAATGATTTTCTGTATTGGAATTCGAGTGAATTATATTGTTTATTCTTTGATTTATTATAGTACTACCATCTTAGTTTATTCATCAACCATTCCAACTATATTAGTCCATAACTTTATTTATGTTTTTTTGATTATCTTACAAATTTTGAAACACTTAATCCCTTATAAATTAGCCATTTATTCTTTTTATTTTTAACTGTCTCCAAATTTTCTCTAGAGCACATGAAATGTGTAATAATATTGACACGTAAGAGAATGTAACATCATTTTCAAAAAATACAAACTAGTAGTAGTATTTAAATAAAAAAATTTATACACAAATCATTAATATATAATCATAATATTATGCACGTTTCATGTACTATATATGTGTCCATTTATTTTAATTAAATGCATAAATAAACTAGTTTATTTCTCAAATAAACTAATTTATTCTTGCACAAAATTTGGTAATATAGATTTATTCAATTTCAATACTAACATGACTATTGAGCAAAATGGGACCTACATTAAAATAATGATTTCTGAAATGACAAGCTCACACCCACTATGAACTCATAAAAGTGTCTATATGTGGTATAAGTATTCAATTTCATTTTTAATAGTAGTATAATTTTTTTTCCATTCATACTGAATACTTAAATTTATTTTCTGTGATTAATAAAACAAAATTAAATATAGGTTTATATTGAGCTATTATAAAAATCTATGAGGCATATATACTCACAAATAGTGTAAAATTTAAATCTAATATAAATAGTTGAAGTGAAATGATTTTTAATAGTATATGCTTAAAATATTTTTTTATGATTTTAGAATTTGTGTATATTAATATATGTGTGTATATGTGCGTTAAAGAGATAGAGAGAAATTGATCATCATTAAACCCACTTCTCATCTCCCCAACTGTCGATTTGTCCACGATATTTTTCCACATATATTCAATTCCTTTTCTTCATTCACACTTTAATGATTTTGGATTAAATTTCCTTCATGTTTTGGAGTCTACTATTAATTTACCTATTTACCCCCAACCTCCAACTACAACCCTTTTTTGGATTTATAAATCGATATGTAGTAATAATTGATATAATTTGCCCTTTAAATATTTATTTAGTGTAAGTCTGCCTTAAATTATTTGGTTTGGTTGTTGAAATTAGTGGGAAGTAGGAAAGTCACGATCCAATATGGAAGCACATGAATATAGTGGCGTGGGTGATAGAGCATTATTTAAGTACATACTCATCCAATCTATACATACCCACTATTGTTTTTTAAGTTTGGGTAAATTCCATTTTGTCATGAAACACATATTGATTTAATTGATCACTTACTCATGAGTTATATGATTTGATTATCGGCCACATAAACTACACTAAATATTAAATAGAGTAAAGGCCAAAATTGGTCCTGAACATATAGCCATTTTACGATTTTGGTCCTAAACATTATCTTTTGGATTTTTTGGTCCTGCACATATGGACATTTGATCATTTTGGTCCTCCGTCAATATTTCCGTTAAAAACTAACGGTCAACATTATCTTTTGGATTTTTTGGTCCTGCACATATGGACATTTGATCATTTTGGTCCTGCACATATGGAATTTTGATCATTTTGGTCCTCCGTCAACATTTTCGTTAAAAACTAACGGTCAACGGCCGATTTTTGACTAAAACAATGGGTTGGGTCGGGTCGTGTTTGGGTCGGGTTTGGGTTATACGTTAAGAAAAAAATAATATTTTCTTAAAATCTAAGCATAATATTTTCTTTAAAATCTAAGCATAATATTCTTAAAAAATTAATTAATATTTTTTAATTAATAAAATTAAAGTATAGTATTTTTTAATTAATTTTTTCATGAATTTGAAGAAAATATTATGCTTAGATTTTATTAAAAATAATTTTTTAATTATTTAATTTTATTATATAGATTTAATATTAATATACTTTAATTTTATATTTTGATTAAAAAATGATTATTTTAATTTGGTAATATTTTATTTTATTGTGTAATATCATGTTTAAATCGTATAATAACATCATGTTTTAGTCGTTATAATATTTTTAATCAACAAAAATAACTAAAAATTAAAGTTTTATAATTTTTTAATTAATAAAAAATAATTATTTTTTTTCTTAACGTGTAACCCAAACCCGACCCAAACACGACCCGACCCAACCCATTGTTTTAGTCAAAAATCGGCCGTTGACCGTTAGTTTTTAACGAAAATGTTGACGGAGGACCAAAATGATCAAAATTCCATATGTGCAGGACCAAAATGATCAAATATCCATATGTGCAGGACCAAAAAATCCAAAAGATAATGTTGACCGTTAGTTTTTAACGAAAATGTTGACGGGGGACCAAAATGATCAAATTTCCATATGTGCAGGACCAAAATGATCAAATGTCCATATGTGCAGGACCAAAAAATCCAAAAGATAATGTTTAGGACCAAAATCGTAAAATGGCTATATGTTTAGGACCAATTTTGGCCTTTACTCTATTAAATAAAATAAAGTATTCTATTTGATAGTATTTTTACGAGTTTCTTGAGTTTTAAAACCAAATTTAGACAGTATATACATGATTTATATTTCAATTAGCAAGAACCCCTTTTCATTTTCATATAGACAGTATATACATGATTTATATATGATGATTTTATTATATTAATAGATAAATTATACGTCACTGGTATATAGGAAAGCCGTATAATTTTAATTAATTTCCAAATTTTTGTTCCGACAAATAACTTATAAAATGGACCTTTCTAAATACGCAACATACGTATTAGCATACATATTTAAACCGTGATGTTGCAAATTATATCATATTTCTGAATTTTGACATTACGAAATATCTGACTTTACATTCTAATTAACGAATATGTTTTATCATGTATTGATCATAAATAATTAAAATATCATTTTATTTTACATCAAATATGATAGATATCTGGTAAAAAAATCAATATTAATATATTTGGCACTAATATAATAATATATAGACCTAATTAACCAATAAACACTATACATAAGTAATAGTAGTATTATCAATATGAATAATCATCATGTGTTAACGATCCAATTAAATTATCCAATTAAGTAGCCATCAACGATTTACAAATTAATGATTTTCAACCCATGATTTCAGATTGCATGCGTCATTCATATGTTAATTAATAACGTGTGAACGTCACTCTTTTCCGATTTTAAATTGACATGAAAAAAGATAATTGAAAAGAATTGTCACATTATATGCCAAAATACGGTAAATACACTCCCGTGAGCATTAAGATAGTTTAATCATATTACGCAATATTTAAGGAGTTTAAATATATTTATAGATTTTTGTTTGTGTTAAAATAAAATATACTACTAGTAGTAGTATGGGTTTTTTCACTTCAATCGCATAATCTTAAGATTTCTGCAAAAGAAAAACTCTTAATTATTATGAGTATATTATTCCATTATGTACGTAATTCCAATTTTTTAAGGAAAATGTTCAATTTTTATTAATCTAATTTTTCATATTACTGAGATCCGAAAGATTTCATTGCTGATACATAGTAGTATGATTTAGACCTCACGGTGATTTGGTTTATATAATTTATCGAAAAAATAAAACAAGCCATTAAAGAAATAAAACACAAAAGATAAAAAAAAAACTATATACTATTTGACTATGAAATGATTAAATGAAAATTTATCTGAAAAACATACTACTACTAGTTATAGAATTAGTTTACAATTAAATATAGCAATTCAGTTATGTAGTGTGTTAATTAATACTAGCATAATTAATATATAATCTAAATCAATCCTAAAAATGGCAGTGTTAAAAAATATTTAAAATTATATATTAAGGAGAAAATAGTTATAAAATTATATCACTAAAAATAAAATCATATTGAGGGATATTATGCATATGAGTAAACTTATCTTTTCGAAATACTATGAGTTTTGGAAATTTCGAAAATAATATAATTATATGTATACAGCAATATATATAGTTTTTTTTATTTGCTAGAAATCGACCACCTAACTAAAATCATGCTTATCTCACGCAAAATATCACTATAATTTTGGATAATAATCCCAAGACTACTTTTTTATTAAATTTGAAACTTACAATTTTGTCCGATAATTATGTACTTTTAACTCATTAATTTGGCTACCAAATACAAGTTTTTTAAGCAAAAATTTGACCTCAAACTCTAATCGTTTTCAACAAATCATGTAGTTATGATGTATCGAAAGCATCAGTGTTTTGCAAATAATATAACTTGATTTGACAATTTAATTTCAAATATCAACATTAAATGCGAAAATATAATTCGTTAACAACTTCTTCAATTTGAAACGCAAATAATTGTTTACTAGGGTGCGAGCATTATTCTATGGCCTGTTTATTTTCAGAAAAATTACATTATTGGAATATAATTCCTAGAAAATCTAAAATTGTGACCTGTAAGCCTGTAACCTGTTGATATTCTCAATTTTTAGTTATTATTTTAATTCTAATTAACTAATACGCGTAATAGTCCTAGTTAGAGGACTTAGAGCAATAAGCTTGAATCAAAATATTAACTGAAATAATAAAATATTACAACAGAAACTATGATCCATATTTTTTACATCAACACAAATAATAACAATAATAATTTTACTTAAGCATGCTACATAGATTTTAAAATTGACTTCATAAATTATTAATTAATAACATGATAAAAAGTACTAATCATAGTTATTTTTATGATTAGTACACCTTATTAATTGATAACAAAATCGATGTAAAAATATTATTATAATGATTACTGTTATTATATTATTTTATTTTAATAAAATAATAAATCTAAAATTAGAAAAAAATAGAAAATAAGAATACAAAAAATTTATACTACTACTTACTTCCCTTATTTTGAGAATTATTATGAGCTAGTACTAGGCAAAAAAGTCGAACATCCACAAGAATCAGGAATTAGGAATCAAATTAATTTTTCTAAACAAACTGATCCTTGTATAATTTTAGCTATTTGAATTTAATTGAATATCCCGCATATCAAAATTTCTAAATTAAAACAATCATTATCCGCAGCAAAATGTAATCGAATAGAGCACATTTATTGATTACACTTCCCCGACATAACGACTGAAAGCAGGGGTATTCCCGTCAAATCACACTCCACACCAGAAAATTCCGTTTATATTTTAAATATATTCCACACCAGAAAATTCCGTTTATATTTTAAATATATTCCACACCAGAAAATTCCGTTTATATTTTAAATATATTCCACACCAGAAAATTCCGTTTATATTTTAAATATATTCTCGCTTCGGATTTTGTTCTCACACACTCACACACACATATACACACACTCTCTCTCTCTACACACGTCTCTGCTAACCGCAGACATTGTATTTATATATAGCAACTCTCCCGGATTATTGTGGTGATGGTGCTTATCATTTATGATCAACTATCCGCGGCATTGAAGTTGACTTCAACCTGCTTCACCGATTTTATCATCACAAATTGAGACTTCCAATACTATCTCGCTATAGTTCTATATATATATACACCAATTGAGGCGGTTGTGATTGAGTTATCCACTTTGATTGGAGTTCAGTTTCTGCTGCAATGGAGGGGGAGAGAATGAGAGGCCTCCGCCGTTGTTTGCTGGTGCTCACGGTGAGCTGAAAATGGAGGGAAAATCGGCGAATTCAGTAGTGTTTTTATTTATTGGAAATTAGTTGATTTTTTGTTTGTTTTGCAGGTATTGTTAGTGGCGGCTGTGGTGGAATCGGAGAGGTCTGGTGCGAGGCTTCTTTTGGCGGATAGTGGCGGGTATTGCTTCTTCTCTGTGTCGGTTTTGGGAGATGATAGTAATCGACAAATGTCTGCTCGTGGTTTTAAGCTTCACAATTCTGTGTGTGTGTTTTGGCTTTATTTGAAACCCTTTTGGAGGAAGATCGAAGGTGTTTGGAAAAAGTTGGGAGGAATTTCCGTTTCTAGTGTTTTTTTCCTCCTTATTGCTTGATTTTCTCTGATGAATTAACTTTCAAGATAAAAGTTTTTAATTAGTTAATTTATTTTTCTTTGGATATACGCTAGCTCTTTGAGTGAGTTGATGGAATATGATGTACAAACTCATGTTGCTCTCAGCAAAAAAAAAAAACTAAAATAAAAAATGGAACTTTGAAACTGTTTTTTTATTCAACCATCACTTTCTGGACTTGAACAAAATAATCATATTGATTTCAAGAATATCTGAGAGTTGTGAATATACGGATTTGTGAGCATTGTTTTCGAGGTTTGCAGCTATAAAACATCCTATTATTGAATGATCAAACGAAGTGTTCTTTTTTCAGACAGAGACATTCGGAGGAGTACTGCGCCATGTACGACATTTGTGGAGCACGTAGCGATGGCAAAGTGCTGAATTGTGCCATTGGCAGACCTGCAGTCAAGGTAAATGCTGCTGGGATCGTGCTTCTCTGGCTTCTTAGTTGTAACTACTTGTTAGTTATGGTGTATTCTATTGGTTGTCTTTCTAGTTTTTCTTGATGTTTTGGAGCAATGGTATGTGTAAGTTTGAATATGTTTGAACTCGGTTATTTGTTTGATTATAACAGCCAGATGAATTGCTATCAGCAAAGGTTCAAAGCTTGTGTCCTACGATTACTGGAAATGTATGTTGCACGGAAGCACAGTTCGACACTCTGAGGACGCAAGTCCAGCAAGTAAGAAATTCAGCTTTGTTGTTCCGTTGAAGTGAACATAACTCGCATGCAAATGTTTTGGCACTTCGATGAGAGCCACATTATCTTTGTGTAAATAGCTATGGATATAATTGACTGATTATGAATAAAAAGAATTCATGTGCAGGTGTATGTTTTGTGCATTGAGTATACTTTTCTGGACATGTGAATTTGATCAATTTCACTGGAATCTCCGTGTTTCTTTTTAATGTCTATTAAATGAACTTGTATTCTCATCGAATACTCTTTCTGCAGGCTATTCCTTTTCTAGTAGGTTGTCCAGCTTGCTTGAGAAATTTCTTGAACCTATTCTGCGAGCTTACATGTTCCCCAAACCAGAGCCATTTTATCAATGTGACTTCTATTGCCAAGGTCAGTAATCCTTCTCAAAGCTAGTGATTTTGATAAACGACTGTTTACTATGGTTTTATAGAGCGATCATGTCTAGCATCATTTAGGATTTCAACCATCTCTACAGCCTTGCCACCTTTCTCTGATACTGCATTTTAATTGAAAAGGTTTCAATCATTTCGAGCTCTTCTTAAACATTTTTCCATGTGCTCTTTCCAGGTTGGGGGCAATTCGACGGTTAATGGTATTGATTATTACATAGCTGACTCTTTTGGTTCGGGAATGTATGAATCATGCAAAGAAGTAAAATTTGGCACCATGAACACTCGAGCCATGGAATTCATCGGTGCTGGTGCTAAGAAATTTCAAGGTGAGGCCGCACTTCTAATCTCCCAAGTTACCTTTTAAGTAACCTCTTTTTGGTCCTAGAAAGTCTACTTACTAGTGATTGCGCATGACAGAGTGGTATGCGTTTCTTGGTAGACGGGCGGGGCTTGGTGTACCAGGATCACCATATGCTATAAATTTTTTGCCGGCTGCCCCGGAATCAGTGGGAATGAAGCCTATGAATGTGTCCACATATTCATGCGGGGACACTTCATTGGGCTGTTCGTGCGGCGACTGTCCTTCGTCAGCAGCCTGTTCAAGCTTGGGTCTTCCTACTCCTCCCAAGAAAGGTTCCTGTTCAGTGAGAATAGGATCTATAAATGTGAGAATGTTGTCTTAGGCGCTGATGGAAACCAAGAGATTTCCTCACTGTGATGTAAAAACTCGAATATGACATGTTTCCCATTCTTGATACGTGCAGGCAAAGTGCATTGAGGTTGGAATGACAATATTATACATAGTACTTGTTTCTGTGTTTCTTGGATGGGGATTCTTCCACAGGAAAAGGAAAAGGAGTCCCGTGTCTAAAACCAAACCTGTGATTAATATCCCAAATGGGGGTGTTATTCGCCGTATAAGCAGTCAGAAGGATGAAAATGTCCCTATGCAGGTGCATGCCCGTGTGAACTTCTCAATTATGTGTTTGATCTCTCATTGGGGCCTTTCTCCTATTTATGATTTTTTCTTTAGTACTTTCATCACTCACTCTTTTGGAGGCTGGGATATTCTAAATCAAGAATAGTCAATGCCAAAGCCCACACTCATAAGTGGATCGTTTAATTTTCTTAAACACAGATGCTCGAGGATGTTCCACAAATGAACAGTGGAGTGCAGCTTTCAATCGTGCAAGGCTACATGTCAAAGTTCTATAGGTGAATTTTCATTTGAGTCAACTGCAGTAAAGTACATTTTGTCTGAGAAGGGATTCATTGACATGGTTGACGGGGTATGCCTGTTTCAGGAGATATGGCACATGGGTGGCCAGAAACCCAGTCCTTGTCCTGTGCTCATCAATCGGTATTGTTCTGGTGCTCTGCTTGGGTCTTATACGCTTCCAAGTAGAGACGAGGCCTGAGAAGGTACAGTTAGTCTCCAACTACTATCTATATTGGGTTGCTAACACATAATGACTAACCATTTAAAATTCTAAAGTTTTCAAACTATTGCATTTCAGTTATGGGTGGGCCCTGGAAGTAGAGCTGCGAAAGAGAAACAATTCTTCGACAGTCATCTTGCTCCCTTTTACCGAATCGAGCAGGTATTACAATAGCTAATTATGGTGCTTCTTTGACAGAGTATTTACAGACTGAAATTTTCCATTTTAAAACATTCAGCTCATAATAGCAACGATCCCGGACACTGTGAATGGGAAAGCACCAAGCATCGTGTCAGATAGCAATATCAACCTGTTGTTCGACGTACAAAAAAGGGTAATCCCCCTTTTGGCCTTCCCCCAGCTTTGTCCCATTTGGTTTCAAGAATGATTTTTCTACTCGTGAACCAGTAGTTGCTACTTAGAGAATTACAATCTGTCAATTATGACAGGTGGATGCGATCAGAGCAAATTTTTCTGGTTCGTTGGTATCTCTTACTGATATTTGCATGAAGCCACTTGGCAAGGATTGTGCCACTCAAAGTGTTCTTCAGGTATAATAGTTTTAGATGCCAACGTGTTTTTGTTTTCATAGTTTGAACTTTTAGTTGACCTGGAAATGTTTCACTCTGTGATAGTATTTCAAGATGGATGCCCAGAACTATGATAGCTTTGGGGGTATAGATCACGTCGAATATTGTTTCCAGGTACTATTAGTGGGCTCTGTCCCTTGAATATAATCTTCAAAGCCTCGTTTCTCTCTACCTTTGGATACTTATTTGTGATCTGTCTCTTTCAGCACTATTCCTCGGCCGACACATGCGCCAGTGCGTTCAAAGCTCCACTTGATCCGAGTACAGCTCTTGGTGGTTTCTCTGGGAATAACTATTCAGAGGTAACCGTCATTCCACTTGTGAGCAAATTTTTTTGATGCACAAAGTAAATAGTCACAACCATTCGTTCCAAACAGGCTTCTGCTTTCATAGTGACGTATCCTGTAAACAATGAAGTCAACAAAGATGGGAATGCTACCAAGAGGGCAGAAGCATGGGAGAAAGCTTTCATTCAGCTAGCAAAGGTAATTCTTGTTTCTAATCCCCGAGAGGTGAACGTATTAACATAATTGCAATCATAACACTCAGAAAAAGTTGTATATAATCCGATTATATACGTCAAAGATATAATGAATTCAAAGTGATAATGGGCATCTTTTTGCTATTTTTTTTGTCGAGTTGGTTTGTATGTTAATAAAATCAGTTTTCTTAACAGGAGGAGCTCTTGCCAATGGTGCAATCAAAGAATTTAACACTTGCCTTTTCTTCAGAGAGTTCTATCGAGGAAGAACTGAAAAGAGAAAGCACAGCAGATGCTATAACTATCATGGTAGGGGAATAAATCTAATGTTTTAAGTGTTATTTTTCATATAACTCTTATTATATGTTGTCATCTTGTTCCAGATAAGCTATCTCGTAATGTTTGCTTATATATCCTTGACTCTGGGAGATGTTCCTCGTTTCTCTTCCTATTACATCTCCTCCAAGGTATAATTTTGTGAATAAGCTTTATTAAATGCATATTCCTTAAACATTAAAACCAATTCCATAAATTGTACTTACATTACTGGTTAATATTGCACAATGCCAGATATTACTAGGTCTATCAGGCGTTCTGCTCGTCATGCTTTCTGTGCTCGGATCAGTTGGTTTTTTCAGTGCTGTTGGAGTAAAATCTACACTGATAATAATGGAAGTCATCCCCTTTCTTGTTCTGGCTGTAAGTTCGATTTTGAGCAGCTGTACAACTGCAAGTCTCTATATTGTATAAAAATTGTTCCCTTCTTTCTTATCAAACAGAATGTTCAACCGAGAAGTGGTTTACTCATTGATTACAAGATTATTTTCTTCTCTCGATGACTTGATGGGTTTTTTCAATGGTGGTCAGGTTGGGGTGGACAACATGTGCATACTGGTTCAAGCCGTAAAGAGACAGCAATTAGAATTGCCGATTGAGGGACGGATTAGTAACGCACTCGTGGAAGT
Source organism: Salvia splendens (assembly GCF_004379255.2). NCBI lineage: Eukaryota > Viridiplantae > Streptophyta > Magnoliopsida > Lamiales > Lamiaceae > Salvia > Salvia splendens. Next base: position 41,444,029 of record NC_056033.1, on the reverse strand, counting down.
AGGGCCGTCTATAACACTAGCTAGCCTCGCTGAGGTCTTGGCCTTTGCAGTGGGAAGTTTCATTCCTATGCCTGCTTGCCGCGTCTTCTCAATGTTTGCAGGTTAAAAATCCGCTGTTTGAATATTGATTTCCCCCCTTTACCGATGTCAGTCTAACTTACTGTGGATGTTCTACGTGCAGCATTGGCTGTTCTTCTGGATTTCCTTCTTCAAGTTACTGCATTTGTTGCCTTAATCATTTTCGACTTCCTGAGAGCCGAGGATAACAGGATTGACTGTTTTCCATGTATTAAGACATCTGGTTCAAATGTGGAGCTGGAGAAAGGTATAATTTTGTGCCAGCATTTGGGACTGCCTATCGTATACTAAAAGCATATAGCTAAAATGATGTATTTTCTGAAATTCCAGGTGGTAATCAGCAGAAACCGGGACTGCTAGTGAGATATATGAAGGTATGAGATAGATTTACTGCTCTTGTCTAATGAAACTACCCTTTCTTTCTGATATCTGTATTTTTGTTTCATTAACTGTGCTTAATCTCTTTTTTTTGCTTTACTAACTAGTAATTTTTCCCGTCTAGGAAATTCATGCTCCGATTCTTAGCGTTTGGGTGATTAAACTACTGGTCGTCTGCACTTTTGGCGCACTTACATTGGCAAGCATAGTAAGTTGTTGGCCTCAGATCTTGCCTATCTCTTAAGAAATGTTTGAATCGTCTTCTAAAAGAAAAACTTCCCATTGTTGTCTTGTGAAGGCATTGTGTTCGAGAATACAACCTGGTTTAGAACAGCAAATCGTTCTTCCTCGAGATTCATATCTTCAGGTCTTCAAACATCAACATTTCTGTTTCACGGTTCCTATCTTTTTCGCCACCCCCCTCAAACTTCACACGTTGCGCTTTTATTCTCTTACTGCAGGGTTACTTTAACAATATCACGGACTATCTCAGAATCGGTCCTCCACTCTATTTTGTAGTGAAAGACTATAATTACAGGTAGCTTTGGTTTGACTCTTGTTTATGCAAACCCCTATAATTGATACTCCATGTTTACTACAAATACTTGTTCAACTTAGTCCGGAAATCAAATCTGCAGTTTGGGCTTATGAAACTATTACTTTCTGCTATGACTTCAATATTCCAAGACTCACCTCTCAGCAATATAAGGGAATTCTTGACGTGCTCGTTTTTTATTTTCTCAGTTTAGAATCGAGACAGACGAACCAACTCTGTTCTATCAGCCAGTGTGATTCTAATTCTCTTCTAAATGAGGTAACACAATGTTATTCTTGAAGTTTATAAACTTTGGGCCCTTCAAAGTGCTGCACAAGTGTTTTATCCTGCCAATTTAATTTTAAACATTCTTTTGACTAATATACTAAAAAAATGTTATTTTGAAGATTAAATTACAGTTATTGGCATGGACCTGGTTTATTGGAGTACATATTTTAGACACCTGTATAGATTAGTTTTGTGTCTGAAACTGTTATTCTAATTCATACTCCCTGAATCATGCAGATAGCTCGAGCTTCGTTAGTGCCAGAATCTAGTTACATAGCTAAACCAGCAGCTTCGTGGCTCGATGACTTTCTCGTTTGGTTGTCTCCTGAAGCTTTCGGATGTTGTAGGAAATTCACTAATGCAAGCTACTGTCCTCCGGATGATCAGGTCTGCCATATACTCATTTCATCCGTTTTTTTTTTCATTTTCCATCTCAAAATAAATGTTTTACGCATTTTTTCTAAAATATTTTTTCAGCCTCCTTGTTGCGCGTCGGATGGTGGTAGTTGTGGGCTCAGCTCAGTGTGTTCGGACTGTACAACGGTAAAATAAACCTCTTCCTCTCATGGACTTTATACTGTCTTAATTAATTAACACCGGTTATCTTAAGAGTGTTCTCCGTTTATGCTATAATTTGGCAACAACCTTTACAATTGATGACTATAACAAATTTTCAGTGCTTCCGTCACTCGGAGTTGCAAAATGGCCGCCCATCAACTGCACAATTTAGGGAGAAGCTTCCATGGTTCCTTAATGCGTTGCCGTCTGCTGATTGTGCCAAAGGTGGAAATGGGGCATATACAAGCAATGTTGAGCTCAATGGTAAATATTCTCTAAATACTTTTATAATAAATCCAATTGCTCTCTCTCTCTCTCTCTCTCTCTCTCTCTCTCTCTCTCTCTCTCTCTCTCTCTCTCTCTCTCTGACATTGATGAATCATTAGGCTACGAGAATGGAATCATTCAAGCATCGGCTTTTAGGACATATCACACACCCCTTAATAAACAGGTATAATTTGGTTCCTGGATTTTTCTTGTAGCGTTTTCATTCTGGTCTACTGCAGACATTTTACATGAACGTATGTCTGCAGGCTGACTATGTAAACTCGATGAGGGCTGCAAGAGATTTTAGTGCAAAGATGTCTCATGCTTTGGGGGTAACTTCCTTCGTATATTTGATCTGTCCCAGTCATTTGAACTTTGGCTGACGTTTATTCACTCCTTTGCAGATTGACGTTTTCCCATACGCTGTGTTCTATATGTTCTTCGAGCAGTACCTTAACATATGGAAGACGGCTCTGGTGAATCTCGCTATTGCCATGGGTTAGTTCTTTTGCTTTTCGTTCATTTTCATGATTTTCCTCTTCGAAATCTTGATGTTCGAAAAGAGATCTATCCCAATCGTCTCAATATATTGATTTTTTCTTGTACTCAACAGCTGCTGTCTTCGTCGTCTGCTTAGTCATCACTTGCAGGTTAGTCTTGCATAGAAACCTCGTATCTTTCATCGAAATGACTGCATGCTCACCCTGTTTTTTGTTTCCTTTCTGTGCTCAGTGTGTGGACTTCTGCAATAATTCTACTTGTTCTGTCAATGATCATCGTGGATCTTTTGGTACGTTCCTCTGCTCGATTTGCACGGTTAAGCACCCTTTCAGGCAGGTTCCGACGTTATAACTCGTTTCTTTGGTGTCCTCAGGGAATAATGGCGATCCTAGGTATCCAGCTGAACGCCCTGTCGGTTGTGAACCTCGTGATGTCCGTGGGCATTGCCGTGGAGTTCTGTGTCCATATTACTCATGCTTTCTTGGTCAGATTTCTCCCCTTATTTACAATCATAAGCTTTGTAGCATTGGCTGTAGAAGAATGAAAACGATCAACAACTTCGTATAATTGTGTCCCTTTTAGGTGACGAGCGGAGATAGGAATCAGCGGATGAAAGAAGCTCTCACCACGATGGGGGCATCCGTTTTCAGGTTCGATTATTTTTTCCGTTCCGGTTGCCCTAGTTTTTCGACTTTTTTCTACCTTCTGATTACTTACAGAAACAACCTCTCCGTTGCAGCGGAATCACACTCACGAAGCTAGTCGGAGTGCTCGTTCTTTGCTTCTCGAGGACCGAAGTTTTTGTGGTCCGTGATCTTGCATGCACAAATGGATTTATATGAGCCATTTTTCGTTATGTTTCTAACGTCTCGTTCTTATCTCTTTTGTGTGCTTTGCAGGTTTACTACTTCAAAATGTATCTCGCGTTGGTTCTTCTCGGCTTCTTGCACGGCCTCGTCTTTTTACCCGTAAGATATACTCCATTCGCCCTAAACCCTAAATCCTATCGAAACCCTTAATGAGTTAGTTTAATTCACCCCTCTAAATTGTGATACTATAATTTTCTAAAAATCCTATTTTTCGCGAAGTTATACCATCTACTTCCTTCATTCTTGTTAAAACACATGCACACGCTCAATCTCCGGCAAAGAAGCTTCGTACCCGGCAATGTCCGTCCCGTATTCGTAGTTTTTGCAAAGATCATATTTTTTGTGGAATTTGATCGTTGATCGACGGCGGTGGCCGTGTGTTTTTGCAGGTGATTTTGAGCATGTTTGGTCCTCCATCAAGATGTGTGCTTATAGAGAAGCAAGAAGATCGGCCGTCAACATCATCTCACTTTTAACCTTAACAACGTCGAAGCATGCGGTTTTTTGTAGTGTACGAGGTTTAATATTTTTATTTTAAATTTTAGTTTTGTTATTTATTTTATTTTTGGTGGGGTAATGGTATTTATAGATAACTAATTTTCCTTTTGTACAAATAGCTAGTGACCTAGTGTTTGTTCAATTGTAAAGCTTATTTACATTGTACCTTTTGAGTTAAAGGGAAGAGAAAAAATCAACTCTTAACCTTTGGGTTACATTTATGCACAATTTTGAAATGAAAACTCTTATAATAGTGATAGCTTTTAGAAGTGAAAACTCTTATTTGAAAAATCATGTATCTTGTCTTATATTTATTCGAGATATTGGAGAAAAATACGAATAAAGTCTTGGAGGAGAGAGAATAATTTAAATTTGTGGTCGGTAGTAGAAGAAATTGCCAAAACTGTTTTTCAGAAATCCAATTTTCATGTGCCTATTTTTATTGCTATGTGTACAATTTGCCAACCAACCCATAACAAAATTCTAAAAACAATTCAATATACTTTTTTTTAGAAAGGAATATTTTGGTTTCACACCGTGCATATCTTAAATTTCAAAGGTATTAAATGAGATTACTTATACAAGCAAAACAACAACAACAAAAAAAGATAAAATAAAGTGGATAGGTAGGTAGTACTCCTATATGTTGAAAATGATTATATTTTTGTCAATACGGTAGTAGGGGAGAAGAATCCACCAATTAGAAAATGAGTCTAAAATGTTAAATTATACTTATAACTTATTTTATTAAAAATTACAGAAGTGTTAGTTGTAGACATACTTGTATTGTAAATTTAACATAATTTTTAAAGTATTAATATTCCACTCTTCCACTTTCTGCATATATACTCTAAATAATATGGTGTCGTTTTAATTAATACTAATCATTAATGCTACATAAATAAATCATCATATTATGTTAGTGTCAGCTTAATTGATTATAAAACTAAACAAATCAATAATATTAATTCAAAATTAGAATAAACTATAATTGATAATTTTAAAATTGATATATAAAATCATTCATTATTTTTTTAGAAATTTCCAACCAAATTACCCAACTATAATATGGTGTGGGCCCAATAAGAAATACGGCCACTTACAGCCCAAAATAAAGAACGGCCTCTTTCAGTTATTAAGAGCATCTCCAATGCTGGCGGACGTCAAATAGCCGTCAAATAGCCTTCACACTGCCACATCATCAGCACTACAATTCTCCTGCCACATCAGCTTGCCACATCAACTGGACATCAAATAGCCATCAAATAGCCTTCACACTACCTATCCACATCACTAATAACAATTATATAATTTAATTTACAATTGTATCAACATACATAATTTAATTTACGAGACAAATACGGAAAATTCGAATAATAATATTAAAATTTAAAAAGTACATTACTTTTAAAAAAAAGTACAACAATTTAAAAAAATTACAAAAAGTAAAAAGTACATTAATTTAAAAAAGTAAAACAAAATCACTCATCGCCGCCGTCCTCGTCTCCGTCGTCGCCCAACGCTTCTTCACTGCCGTCGCCGCCGCCTCCGTCGCCACCTACGCCGCGGCTATTCCCGCCGGTGTCCCTCCTCATCGCCTCCAGTTCTTCACGCTGGCTCTGGAGCAATACGCGAAGAAAATCCTTCACCTCGGGGTCCACCGCCGCTTGGAAGTCGGCTAAGGTCTTCACCATTTGAGCGCGCGTTTGTTGGCGCGCGAAGAATTTGAGCTCCTCGGTAGACCTGCCGAGGGGGGATGCCGAATGGACATCCTGGGAACTCGGTGTGCCCCCCCTCGCAACCTGCTGCGCCCGCCTTTGCCCAACCGGGCGAGGTCGGCGACCGAACGACCGAGGAGTCGGGACCTCCTGGGCCGTCTCGGGGAGGTCTGACGAACCACCGCTGCTGCCGCTATAATCTCCGGTATAGTTCAGTCTCTGCCTCTTCGGCCAGCCAGCGTCGACGCCTGCCCGGAATTTCTCCGACTCGTTGAGCACAACGTAGCAGTTCCAGTAGGTGAACTCATAGTACTTCTTATCCGGATCGGGGTAGGCTCTTTCCGCAATCCTCCTGCAGTCTTCCTCTGTTTGGCCACTGGTCTGCATGCGGAGGGCGTTGGCGTACAAACCCGAAAATCGAGAGACGCCAGCCCTGATTCGGTCCCAGCACTTCCGGACCTCCTCCCCGGTGCACGGTCTCCCTTCAAGGCAAAATGCCCTGTAGGCTGCAGCTATCTTCGCCCACAAGTTGACGATCCTCTGGTTGTTTGAAACGAGAGGATCGTCGCAAACACTCACCCACGCCTTGGCAACCGCAACGTTCTCCGCGTCCGTCCACTTCCTCCGGCCCCGGATTTCGGCGCGGGGCTGCGACGACTCGCCGACCTTCTTCGCCTTGCCCTTCTTCTTACCCCGCCCTACTCCCTGGCTTTGAATGAGAGTTTCAGAAACGTCGTTAATATCAAAACCCAAGTCCGCTAAGGAGAAGGTCTCCGAATACTGTGCATCCGTTGGGGTCGATGTGTGCGAAGAACCGGTGGAAAAATCAAAAGTCGGCCGATAGGCGTTGTCCCCCCCGTGCGTCGCCTGCGACTGTGGAATCATATGTTGCGCCGGTGGCATCATCTGCTGCGCCGGTGGCTGCATGCCGGGTGCCCACCCCGGCATCATCTGCATAGGGGGCTGCATGCCGGGTGCCCACCCCGGAATCATCTGCTGCCACGGGTACACGTTGTAGTACCCGCTCATTGGAGGCCAACCACCTCCCCCAGGAGCCGGGGAAGTATGGGACCCTGCCCCGGGAGTCGGGGGCGTCTGAGACCCTACACCGGGAGCCGGGGGAGTCTGAGACCATCCCCCGGGATTAACTGGAGTACCTTCGTAGTTGTTCTCCATTGCTCGTTATTGATCTTGTACAGAAAGTAAGGTAGAGAGAGAGTACTCGTTAAAACAAGTGGTGCGAATGAAAATGAGGTTCAACGCGCGTATATATTGTGTTTTGCGAAAAAAAAAAAAAAAATATTTAAATCCGACGCCGGTTTGGCGCCGATCCGGGAGCCACAATGGCGCCCGTGAGGATCGGCGTGGGAACCGGCGTCAGCGCGGGAATCGGCATGGCGACGCCGATTTTGACGCCGATTTCGCCCACGCCGGTTCCAATGGTTCGGCGTCAAACCGGCGTGGGCGAAAAATCGGCGCTCCGGTGGTGACGCCGACCATTGGAGATGCTCTAAGAGGTGTTTTTATCTGGAGCACACATATTTAGGCATATGCCACGTGTCGACATTCTAACACTGGCAGCCCTCAAGATAAACTCCAAATCTCGGATAAAGCATAACCTAGCCATAAACTCATTCTGCCATATTATCAGTACTAAAAATCTTTCTGTCACATCACCAAGACAAGCAAATAGTCTAGCAATAGGCCTAGCCACATCACTCAAAAAAAATAAAAATAAATCGCTCGCAGATCGCTCGCCGGTCCGGAGCCCACAATGGCGGCGAGCGCATCACCCAGCGCTCGCGGATCGGCGTGCGCTCGCCGATTTTTTCGTCGAAATGGTGAGTGCCGGAGATCGGCTAACCGGTCCGTTCGCCGCCATCGTGGATGCTCTTAAATACCAATTTGTTATTTTCATCAACACTAGTACTAGTAGTACTTTTTATTTATACGTCAAAATATTTGCCACATAAACACATTTTGCAATTAAAGAAACTACTAGTATTTGCTTTGATTATCATATCTAGGAATAACATTTTATTTACGTAAACAATAATTAGGCGAGGTTAAAACCAGATGATTGAAATCTACTTATTTAATTATATTCTTTTTTTTTTGGTTTGGTTGTAAAAAGCGGGAGAACCCGAAAATCTCAAAAAACCAGATGATTGAAATCTACTTATTTAATTATATTCTCAATCGTGTGACAATATAAATAAATGAGAGTGTAATGGAGTTTTAGGTGGCAATTAAGCACGTAAAATATTGTTGGTGACATTAACCTTTCAATAAAAAATAAATGAAACTCTATCCACTTAACCTCGCTACGTTGGAAGAATCAATTATATTAGTTTAATTTATAAATGATTATACACGATTTAATTTATGAATGACTATACACGAAAGGACAAACATAATCCGAAAAGAAAAAGCAACATAGCATAATAGAATACAAATTTATAAATTTTAATTAAATTATGATATATCTCGTAACTTTTCAAATCACCTGGAAAAATTATAAAGTTTGATTTACTCACAATAATCTTATATCAAACATGTTTGATAAGATAATATAGCAACAAAATATTATATATGGATATCATTTTCAATGAATTAAAACGATGTTATCGATTATATATATAGAATGATATCATCTACTTATATAATAATATATTAGATGTAAATGCCAAAAAAAAAATTGGCACACTAATTACAAACATATTCAAATTTCAGAATCTTTAGAGCTAACTTTTAAATTTAGCAAAATAAAACCAAAATTTGAAAGTATATAATTCAATTAATTCTATTTGAAAAGGATGAGGATAATATTTCCGACTATGGAAAATAGAAATGCGAGCCACGAAATAGTATAAGAAGAAAATAAAATAAAATAAAAATAAAAAAATTATGAAATAATGTCCCTACCACTCTATATAACTATAAATAGTCTAATTTTCCTATTTTAAAACCGCTAAACTCCCATTTTCGAAGAGAGCTCTCTTCTCTCTCTTTCTTCCATCTCTAGAAATGGATCCTTACAAGGTACGGATTTGTGAGTTTTGATTGATTTGGCAGTGATCCACTAATCATCGTGTTGTTTGATTGAATTACTGCGTCGACTTTTTTATATCGATGATTTCGAGGCTACGTGTTTGGTAGGCTTTTATCAAATTTAGGTGACTTGTTTGACACACTTGTATGAATTGATTTCGTTTTTGTTTTGATTCTGCGATGCTTTGAGAAAAAAAATTGATTGAAATGCTCGAGTTTTAGCTCCGGATGTGTTGTGTATTGATGTTTGACTATTTGGTGATGATGTGTTCAGTACCGCCCGTCGAGTGCTTTCAATTTACCTTTTATGACCACGAATTCTGGAGCTCCAGTTTGGAACAACAACAACTCTTTCACTGTTGGAACTAGAGGTATATTTTTATTGTTTTCCCCCTTTTGCAATCGAAGTCATATGCATGCTTCAATCTGAAATCCGCTCTTTTCAGTGGTAGAGAGAAGTTTATTGATCGATTTGTTGTTGTTTTGGTACTGGATTTATTATTCTAGGTTTTTAGATCAAGGTATGAAAAAAGTGGGAGTGTGTTTGTTTGGATAGTGAAGATTTTCAATCGCCGTGTTGTTGTTTTGTTACTGGATATAATTTTCTAGGTTTTGGATTAGGGTTTGAAAAAAATATGTTTGTGTGTGTGTGCTTTTAAGAAATTTGTGCTTGGAGAGATGGAAAAGGGTACTGATGAATATTGTCTCTATTACAGGTCCAATCCTACTTGAAGATTACCATTTGGTGGAGAAACTTGCTAACTTCGATCGCGAAAGGATCCCGGAACGTGTTGTCCATGCCAGAGGTGCCAGTGCTAAGGGCTTTTTCGAGGTCACTCATGATATCACACACCTTACTTGTGCTGATTTCCTTAGATCCCCGGGAGTTCAAACACCTGTTATTGTCCGTTTCTCCACTGTTATCCATGAGCGAGGAAGCCCTGAAACTCTTAGGGACCCCCGAGGGTTTGCCGTGAAGTTCTACACAAGAGAGGTAAAGATGTTCACTTATTACTCAGTTTGTTTTTCGTATTAGAAGTTTCCCATTCTTACAAATGAGTTCTATTATCAGTTTTATGCATTTTTGCTTATTGTAATTGTATATGATTTTTCAATAGTGGTTCTCTTAATTGCAGAAGAAAGAAGAGAAAATATTGTTGTTTTATGGCTTAGTTACATAATTTTGTCCGCTCTTCTTTTTTTATTTGTGTAGGGAAACTTCGATATGGTGGGAAACAACTTCCCTGTCTTCTTTATTCGGGATGGAATGAAATTCCCTGATATGGTTCATGCGTTGAAACCCAACCCAAAGTCCCACATTCAGGAGAACTGGAGAATCTTGGACTTCTTTTCTCACCATCCTGAGAGTCTGCATATGTTCACATTCCTCTTCGATGATATTGGTATTCCACAAGATTACAGGCATATGGAAGGCTCAGGTGTGAATACCTACACTCTGATCAACAAAGCAGGGAAAGTAAATTATGTGAAGTTCCATTGGAAGCCAACTTGTGGAGTGAAGTCTCTGTTGGAGGACGAGGCTGTCAAAGTTGGAGGCACCAATCACAGCCATGCGACACAGGATCTTTATGACTCTATTGCAGCAGGCAACTACCCCGAGTGGAAACTTTTTATTCAGACCATAGATCCTGATATCGAAGATAGATTCGACTTTGACCCAGTTGATGTTACAAAGACTTGGCCCGAAGACATCATTCCCCTGCAACCTGTTGGCCGTTTGGTGTTGAATAAGAACATTGACAACTTCTTTGCTGAGAATGAACAACTTGCTTTCTGCCCTGCCCTGGTTGTCCCTGGGATCCACTATTCGGATGATAAGCTGCTCCAGACCCGTATCTTTTCCTATTCTGATACTCAGAGACACCGTCTTGGACCAAACTATCTGCAGCTCCCAGCAAATGCTCCCAAGAGTGCCCATCACAACAACCACCATGAAGGTTTCATGAACTTCATGCATAGGGACGAGGAGGTATTTTACTTCTATATACTATCTGCGACACAAAAAAGAGACTTCAAGAGTTCTTAAAAGCATCTCTCATAGGATTTACTAAATGTGATTTCTCCACATAACATCATTACACAGTTAAATGAACCGAGTCTACAATGTCTTCATTCACATAAGATATTGTAGGCTTCTGTATTCCTTCTTATTCTTTGCTTGTTACAAATTATTTGGGATTTGAATTCTTCTGCATTTTGCTTCATGCTTTATTTTGATGGTTCTGCTCTTTCCAGGTGAACTATTTCCCATCCAGGTATGATCTGACCCGTCATGCTGAGACGTACCCCATCCCTCCTGTGGTGTTGACAGGAAAGCGTGACAGGGTATGCATCTAATTCTGCTGTTTGGCTTTAATCCTCTTTGTTAGACCTACTATTTGACTGTGGGCTTGGTTTGAAGTTCGGCTGCTAAAAGTAAAGAGTTTTATGTGCCTGTGTCGTCGGAGCCATTTGCACATGAAATTTTTAATGAAAAACTTGTAGAGATTCATAAGCCTCTGTACTTTATTGTCCATATCTGCAGCGCCACTATTCATTTAGAAGTGTTTCGTTCGTGGCATTTCTTTTGTGATCTTATAAAAATGCTTCATTTGTTATTCAGGTCTGCATTGCGAAGGAGAACAACTTCAAACAACCCGGTGAGAGATACCGTTCCTTCACACCAGAAAGGTATATATATCACTTCCTGCCCTCTTTTAAACTCAAAAAGGCATAGCATGTACATGAGAGGTCATTTCCTAATTCACCATTTCTCATTCAGGCAAGAGAGATTCATCAAAAGGTGGGTTGACGCCTTGTCTGACCCCCGTCTCACCCACGAAATCCGAAGCATCTGGGTTTCGTACTGGAATCAGGTGCGTGCCTCTTCATCTCCTCTCTCATCTCATTATACTGTTACCTTTGTGCTCAACATAGAGCAGGAACTCACAGTTGCTGGTCTCGACTGCAGGCTGACAAGTCTCTCGGGCAGAAGCTCGCCTCTCGTCTCAACGTGAGGCCAATGATGTGAAGGTGAAGAGGATGGTTCTTGGAACTGTTTTGAGGAAGGTTGAAAACTATAAGAGATGGTTGTCATTGAATAGTTTTTTTCTGTTATGTAATGGAAATCGAACTCTCTGTGTTGTCGTAAACAGACCTTCAACTCTTGTGATATTAATAAATTAGAAGGGTTTATAATTAAATAAATTACAAAATCTCTAATCATTTTCTACTAGTAAACTCGTAATTGATATAAACCCCTAATAGGTGCCTAAAAACTTAATGGTTCGTACATATTGCTATGTGCTATGTGCTATGTGCTATGTGCTATGTGCTATGTTGAGCTAATTATAATTACATTTCTATTTCTATTTCTATTTCTATTTCTATTTCTATTTCTATTTCTATTTCTACTTCTACTACTATTACCGAGTTTCGATCAAGGAAAATGTTGCAGAGTACTACTAGTTAAGTTACGTTTTTATTCTAATCACAAATTGAATTTCAATAATGGAGCGTCACCAACGGCAATATTCTTGATCATAAAGCTTCACTAAAAAAAAGGTGTGTGTGAATTTCATTTTGATAGTGGTAATGTTAATAAAAGATTCTCAAAACAGTCCCTTTATTTTTTCCACTTCTACTCTTTTTTCTGCAACAATCTAGAAATTCAGAGACAAACCAAATCAACCAATAAAAAAAATCACCGGTTCTTGAATCTTCTCAGTCCTTATTCATTGGCCGTTGTACTTTTTAACACCTAGGACCCATTGGGTATATGCAGATAGACTAATTTAATGAACTCAAAATTTGAAATATACAATAATTTTATGTTGGGTCTTGTGCAAAATTAATTTAGGAAGACAGAATTTAGGACAGGTATCTTTAGATCATCCACAATGCCGCCCAGCCGAGCGCCGGCGCTGGGCGGTCTATTGCAGTCGCCCAGCGGGCGAATGGAGAGAGAAACCGCGCAGCGCTGGACGGTCGCGTGGCGCTGGGCGGTCCGCTCGGCGCTATTGCAGCGCCCGGATCGCCCAGCGCACCGCCTAGCGTGAAATTAAAATTTTTTTTTCCCGAAACACTATATATACGCGATTTGCTCGTCATTTTCATTCGCACCATTTGTTTTTAAATTAATGTATTTTTTTAAATTATTGTACTTTTTAAAATTTTAATATTATTATTAAACTTTTCCCGTATATGTCTCGTAAATTAAATTTCGTATATTGTGTGATTGTTAATTATTTCATTTTGTATATATTTGTTAATAGTGATGTGGATATTATGTGGCTAGACTATGGCTGAGCTATTTCTATTGTGGATGGTCTTAGGGGCAGTGTGCCATATGCAAAAAATAAAGGACTAAAAGAAAATTTGTTGTTTCGGTTGTCAGTAGTCATAGAAGACCAAAAGGTCTAAAACTTAGCTATGGTTTATATTTTGGACAAAATGTGATTATGGTAGTACAACTTTGTCATTTATTTACAGAAATTATATTGTCTTTTGTATGTCTTGTACAGTCAAGTAATCGCCTTGATTGAATGATAGGAATGAAATAAACACTAGTAATACAATAATGAGGATGCTAAATGTGGCTTAGTGTTGAGGCCATGAGCTATTGTAATTAAGAGATGTTGCATTTAATGGAACAATTGAATAATTTTCAATTCTATCATCCAAGCGAACCAGTATCATATCTAAGAGGACGGGATGGAACTATAATCGGACTAATAATTTTCTTTGTGGTTTTGGTTTTGAACTAGAATCATCTATTCAGATTTAGGTTCAAAATCGATAGTTTTAACTGTTTTTCACTTAGAAACACGACTATTACTCACAAATTTACCATTAGCAATATGTTTGTCGTCATTTACTAGCTTTTTTCCGATGTCCCTACCAGTAATTTTTTTAGCAACATCAACCACGATATGTTGATAATTGCGTCCTTTTTCCTTTAGTAGTGTTTACGACAAACGTATTATTGATTTTTCAACGATTATTTAATGTAAAACATAAAATAATAGATTAGCAATTACTCCCCCTGTCCCATTAGAAATGAAACGTTTTCCTTTTTGGGTTGTCCCAATAAAAATGAAACATTTCCTAAAATGAAAATAATACTATCTCTACTTTTTCTTCTCTCTTACTTTACTTTCTCTTCATTAACTCACAAAACAACACTGCATAAAATCTCGTGCCGGAAACCATATGTTGCATATTTATTGGGACGGAGGGAGTATTTGATTTACCTAAATCTTCACGCAAGTTCACATGGAAAATCACAAATTAGTTTGGTATCTAAATTTGCATCCTCACATCCAACTTTACTAATCAATATAGTACTACTACATAGTTGATTATCAAAACAAAACTATACATTTATCCCCAACAAATCTTGCTACATATTGGCATAAATCGCTTGATTTTGGCATCGTCCCAATTCGTTAGCCATGAAGCTTATATCATGCAAAATTTTGAGGAGATTAGTGAATTTTGAAGTGATATTATACAAGGTAAAGAAAATAAGTTTAGCTCATAACACAAACCTACAAAAAATACTTTCGAGATAAAAAATAACATGAAACCATTCTATCATATAAAATATTTGACTGACACTCTCATACACAAAGACATCATATATCAAATATTGCAGCATAGAAAATATGTTAATCAACAACTCGAGTCTCGAAATACCAAATATTTTCATTCATGATTTTATCTCAATTTACTTAAATTTTAACACGATAATCCATCTGTAATATTAGATTTGTATGTTATGTAATATAATGTAGGTGAAGTATGGAATTAATTAATTAATTACCAGTTGCGTAAATAATTAATGAAGAATTAAGTGGAAAAAAACTTGAAAATGATTCGAAAAAGTGCACATGGGAATAGCGCTGCAGTGTCATCAACGGCTATAATTCACTAGCCGTTGTTTTCAAAAATTATGAACAAAAAAAAAAGAACAAATTAAAGGAAAAACAAACAATAAAGACCGTACAAGCAGACATAAATCCACTGTTTACGTTCTCTCCAAATCCTCTCAATTGACATTTCTCCGATTGAATTGAACAAGAAGCGCAGATTTCACACAGCACACGCACTGTGTAGAGAAAGAGAGAGAGATTTTGTCTCAATTGATCGAATTTAATGGGATTCTTTTGACGTTTTTAGTCAGTTTCTCTCTCTCTCTCTCGAATTTGTTGAGTGTTGGTAGCGATTTTTCTGCGGATAAATTGATTTGGAGGTGAAACTTTTTTCTAGTTTTTTTTTTTAATTTTAATTTAGTCTTGAATCTTGATTTTTGAATCTTGGTAGATTTTTTATTTAATTTCTTATGGATTGATGATTGATTTTTTTTTCTTTTTTTTCTTTTTCAGTAGCTGCATTTGAAGAAGAAAAGATGAACAAGATGGGATCGGATGAGAACTTCCCGGGCGTGATCAAGCCTTCTTCAAACGCTCAAGGTATTGTGAAATTCGGAAAAATCGTAGCTAAAATGAAATGTAGAATTCACTCTTTTGTAATTCTTGTTGGGATTACTTTAACTTGAGAAAAGGTGGAATCTTTGAAAGAAAATGATGAATTTGTATTTATCTATAGGGGGGTTGAAGGCTGGAGTTGGAAAATCTGCAGTTGGTGTGGGGAATAACAGAAGGGCATTGAGTGCAATCAATAGAAACATAATTGGAGCTCAGCCTTACCCTTGTGCTGTTCACAAAAGAGGGGTTTTAAGAGAGTATGATTTTTCATTATTTTTTTATGTATTTGATGATTAAGAAGGTGTTTTATTGTGTTTCTGTTTAGAATGTGTTGGTCTTGTATTGAGTGAATGGTTGGATTGATCTTGGTCAGGAAAAACGAGGCCGGTGATAAGAACTGTGTCGGTCCAGTGCATCGTCCTGTTACGAGGTTTGGTGATTTTCTTAGTTCTTGAATCTTTATCGAGCTCTTTTGATGGTTGTTGACATTGTTTTGGTGAGCTGGATAAGTATGTTTTTCGATATCGTAATCTGTTGTGTTGTTTTAGGAGGTTTGCTTCTGGATTGGCTGGAAAAGAGCAGCATTCCTCACTTGAGGTTTGTTTTTTTTCTTTTATGAATTTATGAAGAAAATAGAGATTTGTACACATTTGTCTCTAATACGATCTTGAATAATGTGTTGTTTTAGGAAGCAACATTCATCAATTAGGTTAGTTTTATTAGGAAGAAAGTAGTCTTTTTAATAATTCAGACTTGAATTATGTGTTGTTTTAGGAAGAAACTTCCATCAATTGAGGTTAGGTAGAATAATGTGATTGAATTGAGATTTCATTAAGGTTGGTTGAATCATGTATTGTTTTAGGAAGTCAAGCCACCAGTTCATCAAGCTAGTTCAGTCACGAACCAGCCCTACGACTGCATCATTATCGATGCAGATGATGATGATGACTACAAGAATGTGGATGATCATGATGTGCCAATGTTTGTGCAGCATACAGAGGCTATGCTGGAAGAGATTGATCGAATGGTACTTCGTTTTTCTTGCTGATGATCTGCGTATTTAAGCATCACTTTTGTTGCAGTTTCTTGAACTTTTTAGTCAAATGTAGGATGCAGAAGTGGAAATGGAAGACATCGATGGCGAGGATGAGGAGCCAGTTATCGATATAGATAGCTGTGATAAGAAAAATCCACTTGCAGTTACTGAATACATCGATGATCTATACACTTACTATAAAAAGATGGAGGTGAAGCATCTTATCTCTTAATTTGCTCGACTACTCCAAATACGCGTTTCTTGTCACAAGAACTTGTAAAAATGACCATTTATCTGATTATCATCTTTACCTATCTGATTGTCCATAAAATTGCTGATTTTTGCTCACTTCTTGCCTAACCTCGTGTGATGATCATCGATACCTGTCTCCCGTTTTGTGTTTTAACTGTACAAAAGCTTCTTGCAGAGTGTCCTTCCGAACTATATGGTACATCAATCTGATATCAATGAAAGAATGAGAGGTATCCTCATTGACTGGCTGATTGAGGTAAAAGACACTGTGTGAAATTCTGAAGAGTAATGTAAATGCAATTGCATTTTCTCATCAATATTCTGTGGTGTAGGTGCATTACAAGTTCGAATTGATGGACGAGACGCTGTACCTTACTGTGAATCTCATCGATAGATTCTTAGCCCTCCAGCAAGTGATGAGGAAGAAACTGCAGCTTGTTGGTGTGACTGCGATGCTCATTGCTTGCAAATACGAGGAAGTCTCTGTCCCCGTGGTCGAGGATCTTGTTCTGATATCCGACAAAGCTTACTGCAGGAAAGAAATCCTAGACATGGTATGGTGTATGGTTTTAGGGAAAAGTAGGAAATTTCCACAACTTTTTAACTGTTTTTTTATACTGATTGCATCAATAAATATGTGCAGGAGAAGTTGATGGTCAATACGTTGCAGTTCAATATGTCGTTGCCAACGCCCTACGTGTTCATGAAGCGCTGCCTGAAAGCCGCCCAATCCGATAACAAGGTGAGTTTCTTGAAATCTTGGATTTGAATAGTAGTAGATGGATCAAAATGGATGATTCTTGACTTGTTGTTTCTGTAGATGGAGCTTCTGTCCTTCTTCATAATCGAGCTGTGTCTCGTTGAATACGAGATGCTGTGCTTCCCTCCTTCGATGCTAGCAGCTGCTGCTGTCTTCACTGCTCAGTGCACTCTCCTTGGATGCAAGCAATGGAGCAAGACGAGCGAAGTGCACACGAGTTACACTCAAGAACAGCTCATGTAAGGCTCGAGAAAATGTGATGATCAACCTATGCAACGACAAATCAAACTGACATTCTTCGTGTTTTTGCAGGGAATGCGCAGCGCGGATGGTGAGTTTCCAGCGGAAGTCGGGGACCGGGAAGCTGAGTGGTGTGCAGAAGAAGTATAGCACTTCCAAATATGGATATGTTGCAAGAATCAAACCTGCTGAATTTCTCATTGATGATGAATGATGCTTAGATTTGACATAATAACCTGACACTGTTTTGTGTAATTTTCTGGCTAAGAAAATTCACAGTTTTTTACTACTACCATGTTTTGTGTGTATATAGAGAGCTAAGTAACTTGTGATTTCATGGGATCTTTTATCTAATTATATCAGTTAAATCTTTTTGTTTTCTGGTAAAAGGGGCATGAAGTTAAAAGTTTATTGAGGACTTTTGATTATGTGGCAGTAATTTCAATTTTGTCGTTGAGTTCGAAATTAAGTATCCATCATATTATTCAATGATGATCGTCCGATAAAATAATGAGTTGTAATAAAATAGTAAAAATTAACATTGGCTAATGTCGAAATGTCTGAAATTATTCAATGATGATAATCGTCCGACAATAATGAGTTGTACTCCCTTTGTCCGCCATTAGGAGTCTCGGTCACTTTTGCGCACTCTTCTCAATATTATTATCTTTATTACTTTGCCATTTCTCCACTTTAACTATTTATTACCATTTTTATAAAATTGAGTGGGCAAAAGTGACCGGGACTCTCAATGGCAGACGAAAGGAGTAATAAAATAGTAAAATTTTACATTGGCTAATGTCGAAATGTCTGAAATTGCAATTCCCTCCATCATATTGTCCAATCAGCGAGCTTCCAAAATAAAATTGACATCACAGTAAAATATTACTCCCTCCGTTTCTTCATAGTTGAGACAAAACTCTTCGGCATGGAGTTTAAGAAAGAGATATTGAATGTGTTAACTAAATAAATTAAAAAGTAAGAGAGAGAAAAAAGTAGAAATAATAAAGTAGAAAGTGAATAAAGTAGAGAGAATAAAGTATAAGAGTAAAGTAAGAAAGAGAAAAAAGTTACTACATAGGGAAATGACTCAACTATAAGGAAACTTTCCAAAATAGAAAAATGACTCAACTATGGAAAAACGGAGGGAGTAGTAAAATTTAAGACTAACAAATATCGAAATGTCAAAATGTCAATTATACAGTATAGAAAATAAAATAGTCAACTTTATTTGCAATTTGTAAAATTGAGTCTAATTTAATTAATTAATTATTAAATCTTAATTGTAATTGCTCAAAATTCACATCGAAATGCAAAAAATGCATAAAAGTTTAGTATTTACAGTTATATGATTAAATATATAGCAATGAATAAATGATTTAAAATTAATTGCTTTTAAACATCATACTAGTAGATTATAGGACAAGATCCGTTGATTGAAGGGCGAAATTCAGCAATTGGGGAGCATTTCTAGGGTTTTAGCAGTGTTGATCGGGAATTATTCAATGGAATCCAAAGCGGATGGGAACAAGTATAGCATCATCGTCCCCACCTACAATGAGCGCCTCAACATCGCTCTTATTGTTTACCTCATCTTCAAGCATCTCCCGTGAGTTTATCTCCTTGTGTATGTGATCCCGATTGCTATAGTTGAAGTTGATTGCGGATGTTGCTGATAAATGTTTGAATTGGATCATATAATTATATGTTGATGCGATCGTTATGATTTAGGTATTGGTAGTTAGAAAAAGCTGAAATTTGCAGGAATTGTCACTGATTGGTGAATATTTTTCCGGCAGTTTGTTTCAATTTTGATGTGAGTTGCTTGGGAATTTGGTAATTGTGCATGATTTTTTTTGTTGAGCTGTTTGCGGGGATACTTTTGAACGCACAGTTTTCAGAAGAATATGAAATTCAGCCATGACTAATCCAATTATCCGAGATTAGTTTATGTTAGTACTAATCAACCCTATATGCTTAAAAAGTTCAATATTATTTTGAATGGCTGTCATTTTTATCCAAAAAGGCTTCGACATTTATCCCAATGTTCTTATCCAGTCTCTGGGAGATTCTTAGTAGTGGTTCTTGTTTCGTGGCGTCGAAACATGAGATGTGTTATCAGATGCAGGGGAGGATAATATTTCCATTGCCTTGATAAATTGGGATAAAATTATCTAACACTTAAGCTCTGAATCCTTGTTCTAACCATTAGATTTTCCTAATCTGGTTCTTCATCTGGAACAATTTCTAGGAATTTATTGCAGAAAACAGTAGTTAGGACATGTCAATTTTTTTGTCTGAGTGGAACTTTTAGTGCTGCGTTCAGCATTAAGATATTGTTTTGTAATGGTTTTGTGCTTTCTGTTTGGATTAGGAATGTGAATTTTGAGATCATAGTGGTTGATGACGGGAGTCCAGATGGAACTCAGGAAATAGTTAAACAGCTGCAGGGAGTATATGGGGAAGATCGCATAGTATGTTTGGCCACTTCCCTTTTTTCAATATGTAGCTTCTGAATTTTCAAATCTTGGTCTTCTATTTGTATGTTTACTCACACTGGTCTCAATGCAGCTGTTGAGACCTAGAGCAAAGAAGCTTGGCTTAGGTATTTATAATTGACATGTCTATTCTGATTTCTGAGAGATGATTGTAAAACTTCTAAAGGTGTTTTATTTCAGGGACGGCCTACATACACGGTTTGAAACATGCCACTGGAAATTTCGTTGTCATAATGGATGCAGACTTATCACACCATGTATGTATTCACTCTTAGATGCTATAAGAAAATGGAATGTCCTTTGTGTGTTTCATAGTGAAAATATAGTATGATAACTTTCGGTTGTGCCCAGTCATATGAAAAACAAATATTTCTGTGATAAGTCAAAATTCAGTTTATGAGAGTCGAGACTATTCCCTTTATATAACTGTGAACAGACCCAAAACTTTAAAGATGAAAAAAGAAAAAAAGTTTTTGTCTCTTCGCTTGCCAAGTAAGATGACATGGAAGCTTTCGTGTGATTGAACTCTTGCAAAGCTTAAGTACTTTTCTTTTGCCTTTACTAAAATTGTTCTCTATCCCATTTGTTTAATTTATCTTTTTTTATTCTCTCTAACAGCCGAAGTACCTGCCAAGCTTTATCAAGTAAGTTTTTTGCTTAGTTGTGTACCAGATTTTTCATGAACTTGGTATATTAATAGAACTTCTTGAGGTCAGGAAGCAGATGGAGACAGGTGCGAGCATAGTTACTGGAACTAGGTATGTAAGGGGTGGCGGGGTTCATGGGTGGAACCTGATGCGCAAATTGACGAGCAGGGGAGCCAATGTCCTTGCACAAACATTTCTATGGCCAGGTGTATCCGACTTGACTGGATCATTCAGGTTCTAATACTATTCATCAGGAACACTTTCCTTCCTCCTATTCGTATATCACACTGAAGTTTTGTTCTGCACTTCTTGTTGCAAAGGCTTTACAAAAAATCTGTGCTTGAAGATGTTATAAGCTCATGTGTGAGTAAGGGGTACGTTTTCCAGATGGAGATGATAGTTAGAGCTTCAAGAAAGGGTTATCACATTGAAGAGGTATGCATTCACAATTTTTAGTAAATCTCTTTAAAACCTAATCGATATTTCGTATTGTGATCACATGTTTGTTTATTATAACGAATAAGATACTTAACCCTTCACTGTTGAAAGAGTCACTATTGTATTAATTCACCTTTCAAACTGAATGTCCAATTTCATAGAATGAGTAACAGAGACTATGGCTCGTTCTAGACTACCTAGTCCTTACTGGATGATTATCAAAATCGTGTTGGTTATCCAGTCTATCTATATAGATTTCCTGGTACAAAATTGAGCTAATCCCTTGGATTTTGACATACTAGCTTGTCGTAGCTGACTTATTTCAATGTGTTGCTTTTGTCATGTTTAAGCCTCTTTCGTTGCATAGTTTACATATTGGAAGTGCTTTTCTATTGCTTCTATTTATATTGATGCATGGATTGAAGCCGGTCTGTAATATGGCATTTCGCCTTTTCATAGGTCCCAATCACATTCGTGGACAGAGTATATGGAAGCTCGAAACTGGGGGGATCGGAAATAGTGGAATATCTCAAGGGGCTTCTGTACCTTTTGGTTACAACATGAAGATGCACTTTGGAGAGTTTGTTACTTGCAGAAAGTTATAAGGCATAGACTCACTCTTATACAATCATTTTGACTGTAACCTCATAATATGTTTAAACTCTTGCTTTATAGAGTGTGTTTTGTCATATGGCCGCAGACGCAGACGCAGCCGCCGGCTGTCGAACTTGGTGGTTCTGCCCTCGTATTTGCAGACTCAATGAACTTAACACCATGATCATATGCATATGTAAAAGTTCAGAGTAGTGGAGCACATATTTTGTAACAATAATTTTGTCAAATAATACAAGTCCACATGTTAGAAAAACGTATTTTATTATTTTAATTTTTTGATTTTATATTTCAGCATTCACCTTTTACGATATTTAACCAAATTAAAATCTTTATAAAATAGAAATTTGTAGATAGGAGTTTGTGAACATATTTTACGAAAAAAACGTGCTAGTGAGATTTTGACTCATATTTAATTAGCTTAATTAGCATGTCTCAATACCGTTTCATCCATTAACTATTCATGGGCCCCACTGCACTTTTTACCACATCTCTTAACTAAGAGACAACACATGCACCCTTCATCTCTTAACCATCTCATCCTTTAACTATTCATTCAATTTCATTTTTTATTTTTATTTCCAACAAATTCAATTAATATTTCATTGAAATATTAAATTAATACTAACAATTCATAAAATCATTAAAAGCCACGAAAATTACAACATCCGAAAATACGAAAACAACATAATTGAAATAATAATATTACAATTTATTGATATCCGCATAATCATGGAAAGTGATGCGGTGATCGTCTAACGGTTGCCAAATTTTGCTCAAATATGCTCCATTAGATCCTCCTGGAGTTGGGCGTGGGCAATAGAATCGCGTGTCCTTGCCCGAACACACATTCACTCTTGCAAAGAAGGATGCACTCCACTGCGAGGCGGACTACTTGCGGTAGAGCCTCCCGAGGTTTCAGAGTCGAATTAATTTTCCGCTTCAGGTCCTTCGTCAGCGACAATCATGTTGTGCAAGATTATGCACGTATACATGATGTTGACCATATTCTCCATAAACTACGTACGAGCCGGGGATTTGATAATGTGGAATCGAGCTTATAGAACCCCGAATGCTCTCTCCACATCCTTGCGAGCAGCCTCTTACTTCTGCTTAAAAAGAGCCTGTTTTCGTTTATCGGCCTGTTGAACGTCTTCACGAAGGTTGGCCACTTCGGATAGATGTCGTCGGCAAGATAGTACCCCATTTTATGCTGACGGTTGTTAGCGGTGAAGTTGATGGCCAGCGCTTTACCATTCAAAACTTCGCTGAAGAGGTCGGATTGGTTGAGCACGTTGATGTCGTTGTTCGATCCGAGGACCCCGAAAAACGCATGCTGATAAGGCCAATTTCATGCATCGGTTATGGGGGTTAAATTCTATGATTTCTGTGAACTAATACACGTTTTAAGTTTAGGTGCGTAGAGAATCTGCCAGGTCAAGGGAGCAGAAGGAAAAATCCACCAGGCAAAGGAAACTGAAGGAAAAGTGGAGTGAAGAAGCTAGTTGCAACCAGACCCGGGAGATCGAGGAAGCAGTTGTGAGCAGAAAAATGTCTTGATAAAGGACTTTCTATGAGGGCAAAATCGAGCCTCAATTATAAATAGAGACAACATGAATAGAGAATCATCATTCACTTTTCACTCTTAGCTCATCACTCACACACATCATTTCTCTGAGCACTTAGATACTTATGGGGTAAAATCCTGGGAATTCGTGGTAGTCTAGCTTGGATTCTGTGGTGTAACACCGTCCTCGTGAAGGACGAAGATACAATATATCGTTTTATGTTATTTTCCGTCGTTTTAAGCCGAGTTGAACCTTGACTATCATTGCTATGGAATTTCATGTTTTGTGTTCAGCTGCTTATGATGTTTGGTTGTTGGTATTTACTGTTTTTGGTGCTTTTCGCAACTGCTGTTTGAATCGGAGTGGAGATCGGGTTGATCGGAGTTGGATTGTCGTTGAATCGGTTGAATCGGAGTTGAGGAGTATAGGTTTGACGTATTGGAGTGTTTCCTCTGTTGATCTGAGTAGAATAGTTAAAAGGAGTTGTGGATCTGAGTCGTGACATCCTGAATTTTGCATGGTTATGGATAATTGTTGTTTTCTGCTTGTTATGCTCGGCCTAGTAGTTTAGATCTAGTCGTTTGCAGCAGGTTCTGTGATTGCTCTGTTTCGTATGCTTGATACTCTGTTTTTAGCTTTGTTATTTCAATTGTTGGAGAAGATGAAGGTAGAAGTAAGTTAGTAGTCGGATCTGTCGTCAGTGTTGTTTACTTTTTGCAGCTTTTCCATCGTACTACTTAATTCGGGGAAAATGGTCCCCACTGCATATTCACGCTTTGTTAGCCGTTTTAGGAAACCGGCTTACCCGGCCAAGTAGCTTAGTTTTTGCATTTCTTTAGTTAAATCATCCTTTCTGTTACCCATGCATGCATACGTTCTCTTTCTGTTCTAATGTCCAGTAGATGGAGTAATCTGATTATGATTTCCTAAGTCTAGTAGTTTAATTTCTCAACCCACTTGTTGCGTGGCAGCAGCCAAAACCCTTCCAAAGCATCTTAAATGCAGTTTCGTAGCACATCCGTCCTCGTGGGATCGATCATTTACTTCCCTATACTAGCCAATAGTATAGTGAGTTGAGGTTTTGAAGCGGAAAAAGCGTATCCAACGACCATTTCTGATAGATTCATGATCTCCTAGACCTTGTGATCTAGTGAATCCTCTGGACCTTCTGGATTGAGAAACATCAATTGCACACGCTCTTTTTAGCTACTTCACATGCCAAATCCATAGTCGGTAGTCAGCAACGGCCTCAAGTATAACGGTGGGGTGGGTGCCTTTGTGGTCGCTCGTGTATGATCCCCTCCACGACACTGGGAAATTCTTCCATTGCCAATGCATGCAATCGATGCTGCCAAGCATCCCGGGGAATCTGTGCACTGTTTCGTGAAGTCGGAGCAGAAACTGACAATCTGCAGTGTTTGGCTTCCGGAGAAATTCGTCGGTGAAGGTTGCCCGGACGCCTTTGCAGAAGTTCATCAAACACAGTCTCCCGGTGTTGTCCCCAATGTGCAGGTACTCGTCGAACAAATCCGTTGTTTGTCCAGTAGCAAGCTGACGGATTGCTGCAGTACATTTCTGGAGCGTCGTGAGACTGGGATGGCCAATAGCGTCGAACCCTTCTTGGAAGTACTCTTCCCGGGCCGCCAATGTATTTGCAATATGCAGAAATAGCTCCCGTCGCATGCGGAAACGGCGACATAAGTAGGTATCTCCCCATACCGGGTTCTCACAAAAGTAATCTCGTACCTACCTTGCGGAGGCTTCCTCCCGATCACGATGGATATATTTTCGGGGTCGCTTTTGACGCGCCCCGTCTTCCTCATCCTCCCTACGTCGATCTGCTTCTAGCGATTCTTCCATCATTCGACGCATTTGCTCAAATGGATCCATGAAGGGATTAAATTTGGGAGAAGAATAATGTTTTGAGATAAAGAATGTAGAATGTTTGAGTAAGAATAGAGAGTTTTTTATGGTGGATAATTTATGGAAATGATTTGATATTTATAGAAGTGATTGATGACTTAAAAAAATAGAAAAAAATTAAAATATTGGAAAAACGGCTAGTATTTTTGGGGGGAAAATTATTGTTTTTTTTTATTTTTTTCAATTTTTTTTTAAAAAAAATAAAAATAGAAAACTTTTTTTCAACGGATATAAACGACGCCTACTCGCGGGCCGGCGAGTGGGCGTCACGGCCGCACAGGAGCTCGCCATGTGGCCAGCTCGCCACCCTCCTCTCGGCGGAGGGATACGGGACGAGACGGAGCATTGGCAAGACGAGACAGCATCGAGCTAGCGATGCGGATGCTCTTATATGCATTTTAGAGAGATTGAATAGAGATCTCAAATTTTAAGCAATCTTTCGATTGCTTGAACTTTTTGTTAACCTTATTCATTTGGTAGAGTTATAAACAAGTAAAAGTACTATATTTTGGGTGAGTAATTACGACAAATTATTCTAATCCAATTGCTAGCCTAGCTTCAAGAAAGAATATCCTATTCATAAATTCCATTACTACTTTGAAAGTGACATTTCAGGTGCCATAATTAAATTAATTGACAAAACTAAATTCTTTCCCCAACTAAAATAATTGAATTTTAGGCTTTATAAGTGTAATTAAGCACAAACTTTTATTTTAAGAGCCTAATCAGAAATAAGGTTTTGGGAGCCTTATGCGATGATGGTCTCACGATATGATGATGCGATAAAATTTTATACTAAACTTATATCCAATGACATGCTATTATACGTTCAGATCCAAAATTCAAATTTGGCTCGCTATAAAAGGAGATTCATATAGACGCCATATATTAAACTAATCCATGAATTTTGCAACACATCATAATTGGTCCTATAGTTATCGTAAGCATATGGTATGCATTTTCATCGTATCAGTGATTTCAAGAATTCGAATTTGCATTATTTGAAGAAAATATCACAATCCTTTTAAAAAAAAGAAATACTCTATATACTCACTACTAGTAATATTTCTTAAAAGTTTGAATTTATACTACTAGCAGCTTTGAATTATTTATTAATTTATGTGATCCATTTAACTGGCATTTCCATATTACTATAATTTTTGTGGTCAAACCCTAGAAACACAAATCTCATTTTCCCCCAAATTAACAACCATTCACTTTGTACTTGGCTCAATTTTCACTCTTCTACACAAGCACGTATGTACACTTAGATATATACTCTCTCCGCGCATCATAAATGATCAACTTTCCATTTTCTGATTTTTCCACTGCAAGTAATCAATTTCCTTTTTTAATAAAAAGATAAACCTAATCTTCTCTTACTTTATTCCTTCTTTCTTTATTCTCTTTTTTTTACTTTATTCTTTTCTTATCACTGTTACTTTTTATTCTCTCATCCTTTAGGCCATCCACAACGCTGTCTCTATACCGTCTCTTAAACCGTCTCTTAACTACTATTTGAGCACTATTTGAGGGCCCCACTGTCCTTTTTTCCTCCATCTCTTAACTAAGAGACGGAACCTGCAACGCTCCGTCTCTTAACCGTCTCTATACCGTCTCTTAATTACTATTCATTCAATTTAATTTATAATTTTTTTTAAAACCCAATTCAATTTAAACAAACACACTTTATTAAAATTAAAACAAAAAAAAACACACAAAATAAAAAAAACACACAAAAAAAAAATTTAAAAAAAACACAAAATAAAAAAACACACAAAATTAAAAAAAAAACTAATCGGAAGGGCTAATCATCCTCCGGAGGCGGTCGAGGTTGAGGGGGAGTCGGAAGGCCAAGTTGTGCTGCCATATGCACAATTCCGTTCTACCAGGCCGCGAATTGGGAGTGCGAGAAGCGGGAAGTGTCCGCCATTGTGGCGGTCATGTACGCCACCATAAGTGTGTCCGAGCCTCCTCGCGAGCCCGATCCTGAGGCCGACTGGCTTGATTCGCCTCGGCCCTTCCTTGCTCTAGCCGCTTTCGCCGCCTTCGTCCCTTGCGGCCGACGGCGCCCACTCGCGGATCCTCCTGCAGCGCCGACTGTACCCGCAAACTCCTGGGATTCAACATCATGTTGGCTGATGCCTTCAGCAGTGTCACCACTAGACGCACCAGCACTAGACGAGTATAGGCCACTCGCCGTATGCTTCGTGCGCTTCGAGGTTGAGCCCGAGCTGGAGCGGAAACCGCCGGCCCATCGTTCCTCGTCCTTGACGGCGCGCCAAACATCAACAAATCTGAATTGATGTCCCTAGTCCTGGTAGTAGGCGCGCAAAGCGGACGTCAAAATGTCGGTGGCCGTGGCGCCGCTTTGGTAGCGCGCCTCTTCCGCCGAGTAGATGCCGCAGAATTTTTTGACCTGTCGGTCGACTCGGTCAAAGTGACAGCGGATCATTTTAACTGTGCGCTTGCGGGAGCGGTTCGGCTTTATTTGGTGGTAGACCTCGACAACCTTTTCCCAGAAACACTTCCGGGTTTGTTGATTCCCGACGATGGGATCGTACGAGACCGTGATCCAGGCGTTGTACACCGCCATCGTTTCGAGGTTGTTGTACGAATGTCGGCCAAGATCCTCTTCCTCTTCTTCCTCCTCGTCCTCGCCCGTCTGGGGTTGTACACTGCCTCGGCCACCTCCACCGCCTCGCCCACTTCCACCGCCTCGGCCTACTCCCGGCGTGGGATCAACTGGAAAATCCTCCCGGATCTGGGATAATCCCTGCGAAAACCGCGGGACGTTGGGACGAACATATGCATCAAGGTCAAAATTGGGTGGTTGGTACCCCCGGCGTCGCCGAACCCTGGGTCCCCGGCGTTGACGAACCTCCACCGCCCAATGTGTTGATCATGTTCTCCCAATCGCCGAATGAGTTGAGATCCCACCCGCCGGAGCCGGAGCCGCCATAGTTGCCCTCGCCGTCGCCGGACATCTTGAGTTGGGTTATGAAAATTTCAGCGAAAATTTGAGAGAAAATTTAGATGATAGGAACAATAGATGTGTAGTTGTGTGTAAATGAGGATGAGTTTAGGAGTATTTATAGAGTAAAAAATTTAATAAAAAACAAAAAAAATATAAAAAACAAAAAAACAAAAAAACGGTAATAATACCGTTACAAAAAAATTTTTTTTTATTTAAATTCGAATTTTTTTTTAAAAAAATATTTATTGCGTCAGCACGTGACGACGCCCACTCGCGGGCCGGCGAGTGGGCGTCACGCACGACGCCGGGCTGCGCCACGTCGCCTAGGCGCGTGGCGAGACAGCTCGTCTCGTGGCTCGCCGAGGCGAGACGCGCGACGAGACGGGACGAGATGGAGGCTGCAACGCGTCTCGCCGGGGTCTCGTCTCGCTGAGACGAGACGCGAGACGCCGGCGAGACCCGTTGTGGATGGTCTTATGCTCTATGCTCTTCACTTTAATTGAATATATATCATTTTCTTAAATCTCGTGATTAAAACAAATCGCGCTGTGACGGAGGGAGTACATCACATGCATACACGTTCAGCCATTATTGATGCAAGAGTCGTGAGGATCTGGTGGTGAGCTCGATTTCGCGCTAAGCGCCCTGCTAATTCCGTTGCAGAATTCGAAAGAGGTAAATTTGTTTTCATGAATTTTACTGATTTTTGCTGTGTGTGGTGATTTGCCAAGTAAATGCGGAGCTGGATTTTGCTTCGATTTCAGCTGGATTTGGTGATTCATTGTGGTTAGATCTGTGAGATTGAATGCGATCTGAGAGAATTTAGGGGTTTTGGAGACGTTAGATCTGATGATGGAGGTGGGATTTGAATGAATTCGAATTGCGGAACATGGGTGATGTTTTGTGCATTCAATGTGAATCTCAGGATCTGTGTTAAAGTTAAGAGTATAGATTCTTCTTGATTTGCTAATTGATTTAAGATAGTGTTGCTAGTGTGGAGGTTTAGATGGCGAGTGATTTGGTGATCTGATTTATGTGATAAATGCCTCTCATCACTAAGATTTGGAATATGTTTGATTTTTTTAGATTCTGTTCCATTTTCGCTTTTAATGTATCTCTAAATTGATCGAGCATGGATTCAAGGACTACTGTATATAAACATGTCTATCTTAATTTTATAGTAGAAAATTTGTGTCAATGGTTGTTTTCCTGACTCGGAAAGTTAAGTCATCTGAGATTTCTTTATGCTGGAACTGTTTGACACATTACAACTTTTTGATTAGGGTAAGTATTTGAATGAATTGTATAGTAACTGGCTTAAATCTTCTGACTGAAACGGTGCTGTGCAGGATATTTAGGGGGAGATCTTGGACTGGATGTGGTGGTTTCATTGCTACTTTATGGTTCTATCAGGGTAAATATCTACCCCTTGCGACACAAATAAGGAAAAAATAAAAAAAACAAGATGCCATCAACAAGCAAAGCTGATAAGAAGGCTGCAGTTGACACGGCTGCATGGATGTTCAATGTAGTCACTTCAGTTGGGATCATAATTGTCAACAAGGCACTAATGGCTACTTACGGCTTCAGCTTTGGTATAATTATAGTCATCTATCAGGAGCAATTATTTCCAATTTGAATTGTTTGGACTTAACTTGCACATTCATAATCAAAATTGAACTATTGCTTGAGGCATGTTCATTCATAAAATATTTGATGAAAACTCCTGTAGCATAATGCTAGATTGTATTATCAATTATAGACTCTGTGAACTCCTTGGGTGTAAAAGCGGACAGGCTTTCCTTCTTCCTACTAAACTTTATTAATACTCCTGCTCCAAAGGTGCTTTTGTCTCTAGTCTAGAAGTTTAGACACGATTATTCACCTTGATAAGTACAAAAAGGTTTTATATACACTTTATGAAGAGCCAAGTTATAAGCAGATAGCAACCATTTTTATCACTCTATATGGAAAATGCTTCTATTTTTCAATTTCCTTGTATTGTGGTTGGATTGTAATGCAAGTTACTTTTAAGGCCTGTTAACTAGTTCCCTGTGTGCAGCGACAACATTAACTGGTTTGCATTTTGCTACCACAACCTTGATGACGGTTGTTCTAAGATGGTTGGGTTACATTCAGCCTTCTCATCTACCATACTCGGAGCTTCTTAAATTTATCTTCTTCGCAAATTTCTCCATTGTCGGAATGAATGTCAGCTTAATGTGGAATTCAGTGGGATTCTACCAGGTATTAATTAATGAAATTTCTCCATGGCCATGCATGTTTTTCTATAAGATGTTTGAATACACCCGGACCAATTCTATAGTTGAAAATAAATTTGATGCAAATTACTAAATTACTTTAAATCCATTTCTTGATTCTGGCTGTAATTGACACTTGTTACTGGTGGCGCTTTGGTGATTTTGGTACATTTGTTTTCATCTCATCATGAGGATGGTATTGATGTAGCTGTTGGGTTGTTTGGATCAAAGACATGGTGGCTGGCAGAGTAGCAGTGGTGATATGATGGTGGGGCTGTGGAGGTGAAAAGGGAGAGGAGATGAATTTGGGGTATTTAATTAATTTCTGTTAACATTATTTTTGAGTAACTAGTGGTTCGGGTGTATTCGTAGGTTGTGCAGGTGTTAATATCTGAACTCTTCATCCATCCTTAATGAAATATGAACAATTACTAGATCACTAATGGTTACTTTATGTCTTGCATACTTTCAGATTGCAAAACTGACTATGATACCTGTCTCCTGCTTGTTGGAAGTTGTGTTTGACAAGATCCGCTATTCGAGAGACACAAAGCTTAGCATCTTAATTGTTCTCCTGGGTGTTGCAGTCTGCACAGTTACTGATGTGAGTGTTAATCCCAAAGGATTTGCTGCTGCATTTGTTGCAGTCTGGAGTACAGCACTACAACAGTATGTAAGTTTCATTTTAATCCCAAAGTGGCTACTTACATGTACATGGTTTGTAAAATTGTCATTCATTCCAAATTTCCAACAGATATCTAATTTTCCTCTTAAATTGAGTTACATGTGGAATGAAGAATATATTCAAGTGCTGTAATATGCTTCCTGTTTAACAGAATGTCCATCTCTGGCTATTCCATTAACTATTTTGTGCTAATTTTGTATGCATTATTTGAAGACATTTATATGATTGTGGATTTGTATTTGCAGTATGTTCATTATCTTCAAAGAAAGTATTCCCTTACTTCCTTCAATCTACTGGGACACACGGCACCAGCCCAGGCAGGATCACTATTGTTGTTAGGCCCGTTTCTAGACTATTGGTTGACAAGCAAGAGAATCGATGAGTTTCAATTTCATTTTCCATCTCTAGTAAGTATTCCTACATCCGTGTGCAATTGTATATTTTTGGTTGCTGTCAATATTCCCATATCGTGGTATTATAACTTACTCATCAGTATCACTTCTCTGTGTATATTTTCCTCGGTTTGCATATTATGCTTATTACTGTTTTCTCTAGTAAGGGCTATGCGAAAATACTACACATTTTGTCTGATTTCAGTCACAGAGTTCTCAACTCGTATTCTGTGGTAACTTATCACATGATGACCTTCGCAAACTGAGGTGTCCATCGTTTACACATTCCGTTTCCCCTCCTCTGTACCAACTTGCCACGAAAACTCCTGTGTATCTGAATCTCTTCACGTCAGAGTGAAAGGCTGCAAATATTGCCAAACTAAGCCGCATACAATAACCTGTAATCTTTGGCTTTTCAGGCGTTCTTGATCCTGTCATGTACTATTGCAATAGGAACGAATCTCAGCCAGTTCATCTGCATAGGCAGATTTACTGCTGTTTCCTTCCAAGTCCTCGGCCACATGAAGACCATCCTTGTACTGATCCTGGGCTTCCTATTCTTCGGGAAAGAGGGTCTGAACATACAAGTGGTCGTTGGCATGATCATCGCTGTCATTGGGATGATCTGGTATGGCAACGCCTCATCAAAACCCGGTGGCAAAGAACGACGCAGCCACTCAATGTCCAGAAACAGTCAGCAAAAGCACGGAGGGTCGCCAGAATCCTCGGAAGCAGATGAAAAGGTGTAAAACTCTCCAACAGTTGACATTCTTAGCACATGAAAAAAGGTTAGCGCACACCACGATTCTTTAATGGTCTGACTCTAGATACAGTTGAAACTCCTAAATTGGTTATATTAGTAGAGTCTTCTCTCATACAAGAGCACAACTGAGGATTAAACAAGAACATGAAATTTTGTATTGCTGATAAAATACGTCTCTTCTATACCCCTACTCGTGTTAAAATCGCCCCTTATTCATCGGGTTTTTCAACCCGTGGTCATTATTTATACTGACATCAAATTCCTCATAATTTATACCGTCGTTTATATTTTTTTTAACTGGTGTTGTAAGGCCTGTGAGCGGTTTTGCCTATTGGTGTTGTGTATTTTGTTTATTTATGTAAAATTTGTATGAGTTTTACGTTGTACTAATGTGTAAGAAATAAGAACCAAGAGAGATTTTTGGCCTTTTCTTAGACTTCTTGATTGTTTTTTTAAAATATGGCGATATGTTGAGCTTGTTTTCGTAGTCTTCACCATTTTCACAAAAGGGTTCATTTTTTTGGGTAAATTATTTTGTTTATTTTATTAAACTATAAACAGTAATAATGGAATTGCTTTTTTCATCCAAACACATTTTCAAAACATTCCACTCTATTATGCATTAATTAATCAATTAATTGTTATATATCGTAAGGATTTTATTTGGTGCATGCCCCTTATTCATTTATTCCTGAATTGATATTTACAATTAAATAGTCAAATATATCTCAAATTATTAATTTTCCATTCTACCATGCTCTAATACCAAACTATGGAAAACTACCCTTACATCATCAAAGGACATATTTTTAAAACCTAAAATTTGCATAATTTTCGGATATTAGGTGAAGTATATTTATTTTTTAGGCTGTTTTCCGTCGGCGGCTTTCCGGCGTGGTGTTTGGCGGCCGGAAAGAGTTGGATCTGGATATATTTTCATATGTGCTATTAGTTGGGTTTATTTAATTACCCTTAGGCCTTTGGGCTTGGTTGGGGTGAGGGAAAGGATCTATTTTCAACCCATTTTTTATTTACCTGCTTTTACACGAAAGCCCAATATAAGTTTGCATCTTTTTAAATAGTAGTGGCATTTATTAAATGCTATCTGCAACTTAAAAGAATCTCACAAAATAAGAATATTACTACTATTCGTGTCCAGACATTTTAACGTGACAAATAGTGTCATTTGTGATTATTCATTTTAGATCATCTGTATAATTTCAACTATGAAGTAGTATAATTTATTTAAAATAGAAGAAAGTCTGTTTTCTGTGTGTTCAGTCACGAAAATATGCATAAACCTTTCCCCTCGATACAACACTAAATCTTCCTAGGGTCTCAAGTGATATTTAATTAGCATAAGTTTAGTGCTAAATCACATCACCCTAATAGAATATTATCATGCTTTCAAATTTCAAACCGTCCAAAGCTTGTCCACTAGCTAACCATTAACGCAATAACACTTAGAGAGGGCCCACCACATCTCTGGCTCCGACAACAACTTCGACGGCTCCTGCGATGCCATGTGGACATCCGATGGTCCCGTGCCGTATTTACCTTTTTATCAAATTAATACTATTTTTTTTAAATCTCACACATATATATATATATATATATATAGGGTTTTGATCTATGCAAAACCAAATTTAAATACAGAAACGCAAAACAGTGTCATGCCAAGCACATTTTTAGGTCATAGTTAGTTTATTTTTAGGTCATACTAACGAAGTATGACCTAAAATGATCTTAACATGACATTAAACTCAAATCTTATAATATGACATAAAACTGCTTAATTATGACCTTCCGTGTTTTGTGTTAATTATTGACCATTAGATCATCTAATCCTATGGCTGAGATTTGGGCTGCATTTCTGGATTTAAACACATACTTATTTTGATCATCTCCCTATATATATATATATATATATATATATATATATATATATATATACACAGAGGGATGTATTCATTTCCTTTTTGCATATTTTCTCCTTTTTCCTTCTTGATCTCAGCCCCACGA
Source organism: Salvia splendens (assembly GCF_004379255.2). Taxonomy (NCBI): domain Eukaryota; kingdom Viridiplantae; phylum Streptophyta; class Magnoliopsida; order Lamiales; family Lamiaceae; genus Salvia; species Salvia splendens. Next base: position 41,409,726 of record NC_056033.1, on the reverse strand, counting down.
TTTTGTCATCCGACGGTTAGATTAGTGCCACGTGTCATTTAATAATGCAGAATTTCCGTTGAATAATGCACACCGACTAATAATGCATCATTATAGTGTAATAATGCAGATTTTCAGTTGAATAATGCACACCGACTAATAATGCACCATTATAGTGTAATAATGCAGATCATCTGGACCGTTGATGAATGAGATCTAACGGCTCATATTAAGAAGAATAAAAGATCTAAGGGATGAATAGGAGAATAACGCTCCCCATATATATATATATATATAAAGAGACTCAAATCACAAACATATAATGTCGAACAAAGTCGAAGCATTTGTTAAAATAGGTGCAAAAAAACAAACACATGAAGAACGTCAAATCCACGTACACAATATCTAGCGATTAGTAATCAAAAGGTTATCAATAGCCATCTATCAAATTTGATAATAGGACTTACTTTCGCTGATTACTAATTAAATTTTCGACATTTCTATTATGGGTTAAATTTGGGCAGTCCATTGACCAATCTGCCCTTGATTTACAAATTTGAAACTTTCTTTTTTTTTTTAGTTTGAAAATTTTTATTATAGAAAAATATAATGACCCTTTATTCCATGACCCATTATTATTCTAGATTGGTTCCAATAAATAAAGATGATTCCTTTTTATGTTCTATTGATGTCAATATATTGTTGTAAAGTGTATAGTATGTCACTTTATTGGTGAAACGATAACTTAACAACTGTGACAGATGCCTTGTATAGATTGATAAAATGGAATAGTCGTATGTAGCTCAAAATACAAAATATACATTTCGTAAATTTATATGTATTTATTAAAATTATTTACATTTTATATGACTCCAATAAAACCATTATATTAAACACTTTATATGATTCTTTCTCTCAATTAGAATAGATAAATATATACTCTTATAGAATAAATAAGAATATATTTATTAAATAGTTTTGATATATCAATGATGAAATGTTTAAAACTGAAATCAAACACGACTTTTATTTCATTTGTTAATCCGTCGGTGTTATTTTTTCACTAGTATAGTGAAAAAATAAAATTGGTGATGTTCATTCTTAGTTTCTAACAATTTTATTTAATAAGTTTTAGTAGTGTAATACTTGAACATGGAATGATTTTTGCTGGAATTACAATTTTCCTTTAATTTAATTGTGCATATATGTCGAAGTTTGATTAAATAATTGAGTGTTGGTAACTCATTACGTGTTCAACTATATCATTAGGTGGTGCCTCCTCATTGCGTTATGGAAACTTCCAGAAACTAAGTTGACATGGACTTATTCTGTCACAAACATTATTATTGAATAATATTTCACTTTAGACATAATTATGAGATTGAATATTAGTTGAGATGTGTTGAACGTAACATATTTTTCATTGATTACGACTCATGATGTGCACACCTTTACTAATACCAAAAATCCTAAATTGGCCGATGCTAATGTAGAATCTCATGTTGCAAACTCGATTTAGTTAATAGTCCCCTTTGTTTGGCATTAAGACTCCATTTTATCTAATACATATTTTAAAAAGTATGGGTTGGAAAAGAATATATGAAATATGAATTCTATTTATATACCTAATGAAAAATTATGTAGAAAGAGAAAGAGCTATGGCCAAGAGAGTGGGCCCCACCAACCATGGCAAAGTTTTTTTTTTTTTTAAATTAAAGGAGGATCAACGATGGTTCTCCATCTACCCCCGAGATGACTCGGACTTCAGACCTAACGGTTAGGGGTGAAGCGTCTTACCACCGAGCTACGCTTCGTTGTCTGGTTGGGTTCAAATGAGTCAACTTGCCAGCGCCAGACCTCGCTAGTAAACTGTCACCCTTGTGCGTCTCTCCCAGGGATCGAATCCCCAAGTTGCGTCTCTCCCAGGGATCGAACTCGTGAGTTCCAGGATGGACGCGGTATCTAAGCGCCCTTTACTGCTAGGCCAACCATGGCAAAGTTGGGAGAAACGAAAATCAAATAATATCATAGCTGATTCATGAAGATATATAACTAGAATCACATTGAGCCACGTCTCGTTATAAATTGATTATTGTTATGTGGATTTCCAAAATCAAATGGAAATTTAAATAAAGATTCTTTATATCTAAAGCTTAATTCCTATTGGATGCAAAAATATTTAAGGCATGGCGGCGAGCCGCTTGACCGGATATTTTATAGCTGCCCGTTTCATTCCTGGCCACCGAAAATCTCATTTCCTTATGCATCGGGCAGCAGCTGCCCGTGTTTCCACCCACCATTAGGTCAAACTATTCCCCTTTACATTACATATATTCATCTCTTTATTTTATTTACAATTTTAAATAATTTGGGTGGATTCGTCAAATTCAAGCATAAATTGTCCAATAAAAGAAGAGCTTTGTGTGCGACTATCAAAATTGATGATCCATTTGTCCTGTTTGATAGTTTTGTAAGTGTAAGATTCACATGTAAATAAGGTGTAAGGTGATTATTGAAAAGTCTAAGTCAAATGCGACTTCCAAAAAATGGCATTAAATGAGTATGATTTTAATTTCTAGAATAAATTTGGCAAGGTGAAATTATACTTTTGGTACATGAAAGATCGATGAAAATATAGTAGTAGTACTTACTACTATCAATCTTATAGTATAAAGTTGATAAAATTTGCATCTTATAGTACAAAGTTGATAAAATTTGCATCTTATAGTATAAAGTTGATAAAATTTGCATGGATGGTCGTTACTCGATAGAGTGTGCCTAGGTCTGGCTCCGTGTCTCAACATGAGACAAATCAACATCCACATTGAAATTTGAATTTTAATCCTTCTCAGGTTGAGACGATCTCATATAAGTTTTTGTGCAATGATATTATTTGTGATAGTATTTATATATTTCAGTATAATTTTGATTTGGTTGTGACAATCTATTAAAATTGGAAAGGGGTGCTTCAAACCCCATACAAATTAAGGTTCAAATTATAACATAATCAATCTCATTCACTCACACTACACATCTAATATTGGATGGGTACAATTCATTTTTTAGTACGTCTTTCTCACGAGGAAGATGACTGTTACCCTAAAATAAGATCAAATAAAAAGAAATACATTTTGCATAATTATATAAAAAGTCAAAGTAAAAGTTAAACTTATCATGGTATGAAGTGTAATTCCACTAGTTGACATTTTAAGTGCGCTGACTACTTGTATTGAGTGTTCCATTTTGAATAAAATACCTAGATTAGTGGATTTTAAGTCAACCCATTAACACTAGTATACATTGTAGAAAGTGATGGCCGAGAAACACAGATTAATCTAGTTAATATGGTGAAGAAATTTCGATATTATATTCAATATTCATAATATGTCATGAGTATTTTTTTATAATATTAATTTCAAAAAATTCCATCAGAACTCGAATATGAGACCAGCTTCGGCATTATGTAATAGTACCACTCAACCACTAGACCAACCTACACACATCATGAGTAATAGTAGTGGATACGATGTTTCATAACCTATCTACAACTAGACGTCACCACGGTTCCGGAACCGGCGGTTCACGGTTCGGAACCGCCGGTTCCGGTTCAATAAATTGATGAACCTGAACCGGCCCGGCCAAGGTGTGGCGGTTCCGGTTCGTGAACCGTGGAACCGCCGGTTCAAGTGAACCGTGGAACCGCCGGTGATTGGCCGGTTCCGGGCCGGTTCCGGGCCGGTTCGGCCGGTTCGGCGGTTCGTTTTGATTTTTTTTTTATTTTTTTTTGCATTTTGTAAATTGTAATTCAAGTTTAAAATGTAAAAAAACTTGCGTAAATAACATTAGAATGAAGCGATGTACAAATGTAATTTTATTGATACAAATTACAACTTCAAAATTACAAATTACAACTTTAAAATTACAAATTACAAGTTAAAATTTACAAATTACAACATAAAAATTAGAAATTACAACTTCAAAATTATAAATTACAAAAGACTTAAAGTCTTCATTACAATTTACAAAATTACATATTCGAAATAAAGGGGAGAAAAAAGAAATAAAGGAAAAGGACTTGAGCTTAACTTAAATTTAAACTTAAATTTAAAATTTAAGTTGAAATATAAGTTGAGATGCCTACGTATCCTCAATGCTCAATTGCATTTTGGAATCAAAGTCCACGTAGTTCTCTTACCTTGCTTACCTATTTGGCTTGATCGGAAGTATTGGCGCCTACTCTTCTTCGTCGGGGAAGTAGTCTTGGTCGGGTTGTACTACTAGTTTGTCCCAATCCGGTTCTTGGTCTCTAATTTCGGCGGAGCACCAATCATCAAGTAACATGGTGGCTTCCATGTTTTGTCCGGTGAGCCTACTTCTTCGGTCGTCCAAGACGTTGCCTCCAACACTAAAGGCGGACTCGACGGCGACAGTGGAAGCCGGAACCGAAAAGATCTCCTTGGCCATTGATGCAAGGATGGGAAAATCTTTCTCGTGTGAAGACCACCAATCTAGGACGTCGATTTGTTGGGGAACGGGACCTCCTTCTTCCTCATTGAATGAAAAGTGTGAGTCTAAATATAAATCTAACTCACTTACCGAATGTGCCGTCCTTCCTCCGCTGCTGAAGGCGTATAGGTCCGCCAATTGGGATTGGGTGTCGGGGTCATCAACTTGGAAGAAGCCAAAGTTCTGTGTTTGACGGGGGGGTCTAGGTCGAACTTGGTGGGTAGTGTTGTACTTGACTTCGTAATCGTGAAAGAGAGACCGCAAGTCGAACTCAAAATTTCTTTGGAGGCTTGGGAGGTGGGGGAGGTTTATTTGGAATGTTTGGGCAAGGTTTATGTAGTTGTCGTCGTCGTCAGTTTGCAAAGCTCGGAGTGGTTCAAGATCAATAGAAGCTAAACTGTTGTAATAAAATTCTAAAATTTTGAAAGTACCAACTAGTTTCCACTTTGGATCCAAAACTTTGGCAAGCAAAAAAACTGTTGGGATCTCATTGAAATACTTGAGCCATTTTTCAACCATGTAATATAAAACACACATAAGCTCAAGATTGTTTGCGGAATTTTTCATTGCAGTTTTAAAACCAAGTGATATGATCATGCAATGTTCTAAAACACGAACGGATGTGCAATAATACACACCCGATAACTCCATAGTTGCACTTCGAAAATTTTTGAATAATTTAAATAAACTCAGGCTTTGTTCCCAACAAGAAGATGTTAGATATAAATCATCAACAGGGTAAGTTCTATAAAAATCAACTAAATAGTCTATATGCTCCATTGTAGATTGCAACATGTCATATGTAGAGTTCCATCTAGTAGAAACGTCTAAAGTAAACTTTGTGTACCTTATTTTCTTCGAGTGGCAATACTTCTTCCACGCCTTGCCAATTTGAGGCTTCCAGTGGATCAAGGATACAGCTGTAGTAATAGGTTGAATATGTCTTTGCCATAAAGACAAAGCATCTTGTACACATAAGTTTAAAATATGACAAATACATCGTTGATGAAAATACTTACCACTTATCACCGGGGAGCAAGCCGCAATTAAATCGGATATACTTGCGGTGTTGGCGGTTGCGTTATCAAAACCAACCGAAAATATCTTGTTGCATAACTCATACTCATTCAAAACTTGAATAATTAAAGAAGCAATTGCTTGTGCGGTGTGTGGGGAAGGAAATTGTCTAAAACCAATCAAACGTTTATTTAAAGACCAACTATTGTCTATAAAATGACAAGAAATACCCATGTAAGAATTTCGTTGGAAAGAATCCGTCCACACATCGGAGCAAATATTAACTTTGTGCCCCAAGGTGGATAGACTCTTTGCAATTTCCATTTTTTTTTCAAAATACTGCCGGTTGTTAGATCTTTGAGCAGTAGATGGGGGAATTCTTTTTGCAGCAACATTAAAAGCTTGTTGCATAGTCATTTCATATTTTCTGTCATTAAAAAAATTGAACGGCAAATGTTTCATTGCCGCCCATCTTACCATGGTATCGGTAGTATTTTTGGGATCGTATTTAAATAGTGGCGTACCTGTTTGAGACGATGAGCCGGCGGGGAAGTTGATTTGGGTTTGGGATCTAGAATGCCCAAATTCCACGGGGTGTTTTGCCTTCAAATGGCGTGTGAGAGTACCATATCCCCCACCGATTACAAATGGATAGACTTTATCGCAATAGTTGCAATAAGCTTTGAACTCGCCTGTCTCCACGGTAGTGGTCGAATCATCAGGATTAGAAATTACCACCGGGACCTTCTTGTAATGTTTGGTGAAGATGTCGGATTTCAACTTTGGAGGCATCTTCTTCTTTTGTCTCCCGGAAGGAGGAGGAGCTTCGGCCTCCTCGTCATTTTCGCCAACTTGGCCGGCGCTAGAAGGTGGGAATTGATGCGATCCATCGTCGCCTTCGTCCGATGATAGATTCACATCGTATTCGAAACGCGAATCCGAATGTGGCTCTTCGTCGCCGAGGGTGGCAAGTAACAAGGCCGCATTTCGATCTTCTTCCTCCTACGAGAATTATACACATTAAAACATATCATATAACATATTAAAACATATTAAAACTTACTAAAACATATTAAAACATATAAAACTTACTAAAACATATTAAAACTTACTAAAACATATTAAAACATATTAAAACATATTAACATATTAAAACTTACTAAAACATATTAAAACTTATAACATATAAATCAAAGGAAGGACCACGCTGAGGCATTCCACAATAGACCATCTTGCACAAGGATATAAGAAAAGGCGGTAGTCCGCACATAATCTTTTTCCGAGCAAGTATACCAAATGGTGCTCTCAAATTAAAGACTTATCATATAACATATTAAAACATATTAAAACTTACTAAAACATATTAAAACATATAAAACTTACTAAAACATATTAAAACATATTAAAACATATTAACATATTAAAACTTACTAAAACATATTAAAACTTATAACATATAAATCAAAGGAAGGACGACGCTGAGGCATTCCACAATAGGCCATCTTGCACAAGGATATAAGAAAAGGCGGTAGTCCGCACATAATCTTTTTCCGAGCAAGTATACCAAATGGTGCTCTCAAATTAAAGACTTATCATATAACATATTAAAACATATTAAAACTTACTAACATATTAAAACTTATATCATATAACATAATAAAACATATTAAAAAACTACTAACATATTAAAACTTATTATAACATATTAACATAGTAAAACATTTAATTTAGAAGTTTAGAACTTACTTGTAATCGAAGAGCGGCTCGCCTTCCCACCTCCTCCGCAACTTGTGCTCTAGAAGGGGCACGACGACGACGAGAGTCACTTTGATCTTGGGCAATTCCCTTGCCCCGATCACCACCACGACGAGATGAAGACATGATATTATGGAAATTGGAAGTAGAGAATAGAGAGTAGTGTTTATGTGATATTAACGTAAACAAGAACAACGTGAGTAAATTATGAGCGCAAATAACGTAAACAACTTGAGAGAAAGAGGATGGAGAATAGAGAAATTGAGATTGAGAGAGAAATTCTTATCAACACAAGAATGGGGTAAGTAGAAAATGAAGATGAGGGGGTTATTTATAGGGGAAAAATGTGATTAAAAAAGAAAAAAAAAAGAAAAAATTTCAAATTTTTGAAATCCGGCGGAACCGCCGGTTTACCGCCGGAACCCGCCGGTTTACTCGTTGAACCGCCGGTTTTTGGTCAGAAACCGCCGGTTTCGTCAACGGTTTTCTGACAAAAACCGGCGGTTTCTGACCCGGTTTCTGAAAAGGCTACGTCTAGGCCGGTGGTAGCCTGAAAAGGTGTCGGAACCGGTGAACCGGCGGTTCGGAACCGCCGGTTCCGGTGAAAACCGGCGGTTCGGAACCGCCGGTTACGGTTCGCAAATTTCATGAACCTGAACCGGCCCGTCGGAACCGCCGGTTCCGGTCACGGTTCGGAACCGCCGCCGACGGTTCCGGTTCCGGTTCGGAACCGCCGGTGACGGTTCCGGGCCGGTTCAGCCGGGCCGGTTCGGTTTGGTGATGTCTATCTACAACTAGTCTAGTGACATATCCATTTACGTATAAATGTAATTTATTTTTTAGAGGCATAAAAGCCAATCCAATCTGATCTATTTTTCCCGTGCAAAACGGTTCAACTATTTAACATTTTTTATGTCTAAATCAGACCGAAAGTAAAATCAATAAGTCTTATCTTGTCATTTGAACACTAGTTTTACATGTTACTTTGAAATTGAAGTGTTAAATACACAAACTTTGTGTAGTTTGCAAATATATCGTAGATAAGTATAAACTTTTAAAGATTGTGTCACGATGTTAACCCTAATTTTTGAATTGATAGATAAGTATAAACTTTTAAAGATTGTGTCACGATGTTAACCCTAATTTTTGATAGATAAATAAAAAAAATTCAAAAGATTGCGATTTAAACCAAGACTGCTATTAGGTAACTTTCACACAAATTAATCCTCATTTTTATACATACGCTGCAAGAAGTGTTTTATGATGAACATACAATCTTTTACTACTATTAGCAGTACATGTTATATTTAGCAAGTTAGATTTTTCTTAGTGGCTCGTCATCAGTAACTGACGGTTTCGATTCCGTTTCAAAATCAATGATTTTTAACCGTTTTTCCCGATTCTTTCTAATTTTCCATGATTTTTCTCTCTCTCTCTCTCTCATTTTTTACGATTCCAACTAAAACCAATAATCAATCAACTAAGTCTGGGTTAGAAAAAAATAGTACTATAACCGGAGTAACAGAACTTATAAGCCGATTTTGATCAGGCCAGAACTGTTATAACTAGTATGCTTTCAAGCCGAACCAGCTAATCTAATTTAACCATACATCCCTATATATGAAAGGCATGTGACGTGCACGCTGATTCACAGCATTGCTTTTTCATTCACATGGTCTGCCACATGGCTTAGCTGAGGCATGAGGAAAATATCATAGCCACGTATGCATATGTGAGATTCCAGTTAAAGATCTCTTTCTCTCTCTCTCCAACCTCTGCTTTCTCTCTCTAATCTCTCTCCACCCAAAATTCTACCCTCGAAAATCTTCTTCATTTAACCACAGCTTCCTCTCACAATACACGAATTATTTCGTTGGGATCCTCCATAGCTCTCTATCAAGGTACGGTTTTAAGATTTTACCTGGCTCTGCTTTAATTATTTGTGTTGGTTTATGTGTGATTTACTTTTCTGTGGATTTAGCTGTAGAAAATGCTGTGAATTAAGCTAGCTGAGAGGATTAGCTCTTGAGAATATTATAAAACTTTGCTTCAGAACTGATTGACACAGATTTGCTTCTGAAAATGGTGATTTATTTTTAAGGAAAAGGAGAATAAATTGAGAAGTTGTACTGAGATTTGGAAAATGTAGTACAGTACTAATTTTTAGAGGATTGGAGAAATTGTTTCTCTGCTTAGCAGAGTTCGTGTTTAGTTGCTCGAGATTTGATTGAGTTGGTAACAATATTTGCTTCTTAATTGGAAAGAAATGAATTTGTACAACGCACAAGTATGATTTACGTGTGAATCCTCATCATAATTGAAGTTATTCGGGGTTTTAAAAATTTGATTAATGCTACTATATGATAAAGACAATCATTTTCCTTAATATGGTGTTTTTAGGGTAAATAGTGATTTCTTCATAAATGTTAAACTTTTGAGTTTAATTATATATGTATTATAATTGCTCGATTAATCTGTAAATCACTCTCCCTTTTAAAAATGTTATCTCTATACAAACTCAGAGAGTAAGGTATAAGTGAAAAGTGGAATGGTGCTTGCTTTCTAACTCCTGGTTGATGAAATTTACGTTCTTCTTATTAAGGTGCCAAAGTTTGACTAATTGGGTGAAGTTGGCTATGAGCTGGTGATAGTTGCTTGAACCCCTCATAATAAAGTGTTTAATTCAAACTTCTATGATTTTGTGGTCTTGCAGGGCACTCTGTACACTCAGATTATTTCGTGTGCAAGCTTGCATGCTGTATATTTCTTCCAATATTTGACTCTAAACTTGGAGCTCTGTTGCATCCATAGTCAATGTTTGGACGAGCTATTACTTTTAATTTGGATTTGTAAAATGCTGAATTATAGTCTATTGATCCTGGATTGGTAGAAGCTTTTATGGAAATTGTAGCTTTACTCACTGCTTGCACCTTGCTTAAATAGATAGGATTATGGCAACATCAAATGAGAAGTGGATCGACAATTTGCAGTTCTCTTCATTATTTTGGCCACCTCCGCAAGATGTAGAACAAAGAAAGGTGTAATTCCAGGCTAAATAATTGTTGTTCTACAAATTGTTTCCATAAGAGCATCAACAGTCTCTGATAATTTATGTTTATTATAAGCTGCAATCTTTCATTTTCCTTCTCTTTCTAGGATATAATAGTTAATGCTTCAAAGCCTTTTCGGTAACAAATATTTTCACTATTTACTGTATAATATTTTTTATAAAAAATTACCATATAATTTTACAACTGTTGATCTTTTATACATACCACTTGTTTCTAAAGTTAGTGAATTTTCTCCATTCAGATACTAACATCCTATGTGAATTATGAACTTGGTTGTAGGCTCAAATTACTGCATATGTTGAATATTTCGGGCAGTTCACCTCAGAACAATTTGCTGATGATATAGCAGAGGTATTTTCTTTTCCCTATGACTTTTTATCGCTATCTTAATACAATCAACCAAAGGGCAGAATCTTTGTTTTTTTTCCCTTACAGTTTGTTTGTTCGTTAAAACAAAATGTTTACAGTTTTTTAAAATAATGCTTGTTTTGCAGCTAATCCGTAGCCGGTATCCATCCAAGGAGAACAGGCTTTTTGACGATGTTCTTGGTACATTTCATATAATGGTTAAATTGTTATATAAAGTTCATGCTGCTTCCTGATCCACTCTAACTTGTATTTTCCTTCTTTCCAGCAACTTTTGTTCTTCACCATCCAGAGCATGGCCATGCTGTTCTACTTCCTATTATTTCATGTATTATCGATAGCACACTTGAATATGACAGAAGTGGTCCACCATTTGCTTCTTTCATTTCCCTGTTTTGCCCAAACAGTGAGGTACTCAGCGACTACCAAGTTACTGCCTGTCGTCACTCTGAATTTGCTTAGATTTCATTTTATGTCATGTATTTTGTGTGCTCTCTATTCACTATCAGCTATTTCTATTACTCCGTATATTATTTCCTGAAGGCATTGATTTCTTTTTAATATTCAAACTGATTTTAATTACTCAAAAAGATCCTTAACAATGATTATATCATCTTTAATTGCAGAATGAGTATTCGGAGCAGTGGGCCCTTGCATGCGGGGAGATACTAAGAATTTTGACACACTATAACAGGCCAATTTACAAGTTGGAACGCCACGACAATTTATCCGATAGAAGTAGCAGCGGAGATCATGCTTCAACTAGCAAGTCAATAGATGGAGAACCTTCTTCTTCACCTCCCGCACTGGCTGAGAGGAAACCTCTGAGGCCACTGTCTCCCTGGATTACTGATATTTTGCTTGCCACGCCCCTTGGTATAAGGAGTGATTATTTTAGATGGTAAGTAGTGACATGAATAGACTGTTTTTGCATGCATGATCATGTAGCTCACTTCATTATGCATCTTCCATTGAATTAAATCCAACATAGCTACATGCATGTCTGACCCTTTTCAACATATTTTGTAGGTGTGGTGGAGTTATGGGAAAATATGCCGCTGGAGAGCTGAAACCGCCTATAACTGGTCAGTTGAATTTTCATCATTAAGTCGTCAATGAACATTCTTTTCACTAAGTGTTTTATCCTTATCCGTAAAAAGAATTATACAATAAGTTACTCTTGTTGCCAGAAATTCTGTTGCTTTTCATTATAATAGCTTGAATGCTTGATCACACTCACTTATGAGTTGCTTAATAGATTTGGTAAGTTTGGAACTTTCCAAAATCATTTGGAAAAGGGGCTTATTACTATTTAGTAAAATATGCTAGCTCTAGTATCAATATGATATTGCTGTTTGGCAGATCGGATAAGTCTGTAATATATCAGTAATGGGCATGGCCATGCAGAACATCAATGGAAAATAATGTCTGTTTTTATTTTCATATTTAACCAAATTGCAAATTTTTTTCTTCTTTTCTTTTTCTTTTTTTTTTTAACTTTTACACCCAAATCTTAACTGCTACTCTTTCACTGTCCTGTTCACTTTATACTACTTCATCAACAGCTATCTGACTTTTTACTTAAAACTATGTGGCTTGTATTGCTGAGGTTGCGGCAGAACTGAAGCATGGTTATTTTCTGACGATATTTAGTACACTTATAATCTCAGCTACTTCTCGTGGATCTGGGAAGCATCCCCAGCTTATGCCATCAACTCCGAGGTGGGCTGTTGCTAATGGTGCTGGAGTTATACTTAGTGTCTGTGACGAGGAAGTTTCTCGCTATGAAACTGCTACCTTGACTGCAGCGGCTGTTCCTGCACTTCTGCTTCCACCTCCAACAACACCTACGGATGAACATCTAGTCGCTGGTCTGCCAGCGCTTGAGCCCTATGCACGTCTTTTTCACAGGTTAGTTTCTGTAATTGTGTTTCAGAAGATGCAAGGATTCTATCATGAGGTTATTTTTCCTTTCTGCTCTTAGATATTATGCAATTGCTAGTCCAAGTGCCACCCAAAGGCTGCTTCTTGGACTTCTAGAGGCTCCACCCTCCTGGGCTCCAGATGCTCTTGATGCTGCTGTACAACTAGTGGAACTTCTTCGAGCCGCAGAAGACTATGCCACAGGCATGAGGGTATATTTTACTCACTCTTCTTTTTTTCTCCCTCTCTTATAAATTTTCAACAATCAATTGAAAATTCTAGGGGAAATGAATGAAGTTGCAGCACAAAGAATCTAAGAAATAAAGTTTAAAAGATTTCTTATTGACTAATTTGAATATAGATATGTTGGGACTTAAAAGTTAATAAACAAAGATATGTCTCTGATTTAACTGCATGAAAATTCTGATTCTTTTCTATCATGATCCAGCTCCCTAGGAATTGGATGCACTTGCATTTTCTGCGAGCAATTGGGATTGCAATGTCTATGCGAGCTGGAATTGCTGCAGATTCTGCAGCTGCCTTACTTTTCCGAATACTTTCTCAACCAGCTTTACTTTTCCCCCCACTGAGACAAGTTGATGGTATTGAATTTCAGCACCAGCCTCTAGGTGGTTATATTTCATCTGAAAGAAAGCAGGTACCCCATCTGCTAAAGGATCAAAGTACTGCACGCTTTAAATAATTTTGTTTGTGAAATCATTCATCATTTTAACCAGCATCTGCATATTATTTTCAGCAACTTGAATTGACTGCAGCAGAAGCAACAGTAGAAGCTACTGCCCAAGGGATTGCATCTATGCTTTGTGCACATGGTCCAGAGGTTGAATGGCGAATTTGTACGATATGGGAAGCTGCTTATGGTTTGATACCTTTAAGTTCTTCTGCAGTTGATCTTCCAGATATTATAGTCGCAACACCGCTGCAGCCTCCGATACTATCATGGAATTTGTACATTCCTCTTCTTAAAGTACTCGAATATCTTCCTCGTGGAAGCCCATCTGAAACCTGTCTTATGAAAATATTTGTTGCTACCGTTGAAGCAATTATACAGAGGACATTTCCACCTGAGTCCTCTAGAGAACAAACGAGGAAAACCAGATATATATTTGGGTCTGCATCCAAGAATCTTGCTGTGGCCGAGCTTCGCACAATGGTCCACTCACTATTCTTAGAGTCGTGTGCTTCTGTAGAGCTTGCCTCCCGCCTTCTTTTTGTTGTCTTAACTGTTTGTGTCAGCCATGAAGCGCATCCCAACAGTAGCAAGCGCCCCAAAGGCGAAAAATCTCATCCCGAACATGTCGGTGAAGACGGATGGAAGGAGAGAGAATCGGAAAATAATAAACAGTGCAAGAAACAGGGCCCCGTAGCTGCATTTGATTCTTATGTCATTGCTGCTGTCTGTGCCTTGTCATGTGAACTCCAGTTCTTCCCTTTGATCTCTAAAGGAAGTAGTCTTTTAAGTGCTAGAAATGGTTCTGACGTTGCTAAGCCTGGAAAACTGAATGACCTGTCCAGTCAGTTGCAGAGTGGTATTGATTCAGCTGTTGATCACACTCGCAGAATATTAGCAATTCTGGAGGCCCTTTTTTCTTTGAAACCGTCTTCAATTGGCACTTCATGGAGTTACAGTTCAAATGAAATAGTGGCTGCTGCTATGGTTGCAGCCCATGTTTCTGATTTGTTTAGACGCTCAAAAGCATGCATGTGTGCTCTTTCCACCCTGGTGAGATGCAAGTGGGATAGTGAAATTCACTCTAGGGCGTCTTCCCTCTTCAATTTGATTGATATTCACAGCAAAGTTGTTGCTTCTATAGTCAACAAAGCAGAGCCATTAGAGGCTCACCTACTCCATGCGCCATCGCTGAAGGAAATCTCTTCATGTTTTCATGGAAAAAAGCTTGCAAACTGCGGTAGCTGTCGCCACTCAGAACCAGGACATCCATCTTCATCCCCAAGTGAAGACTTGCCCCGTTCTGAAGATTTGGTCAATCATGGGAAGGCTGATTCTGGCGAAGCTGGAAGATGTACAATGGACAAAGGAATTGCGGATTTCCCTATGGATGCTTCAGATTTGGCCAACTTCTTGACAATGGACAGGCATATAGGATTTAATTGTAACGGGAATGTTCTTCTGAGGTCTGTCCTTGCTGAAAAGCAAGAACTGTGTTTTTCAGTTGTTTCACTGCTTTGGCACAAATTGATTGTATCACCCGAGACACAACCAAGTGCTGAGAGCACGTCTGCCCAGCAAGGATGGAGACAGGTATAAATTGCATTTTTCATTGCCTTTTCCTTGTTGTGTATTTTTTTCAATCGTTCTTTGTAGGCTAAATTGTAAGCCTAATACGGTGTTTATATGCTTCCATTAAAAAAAATTACAGGTGGTGGCTGCACTCTGCAATGTAGTATCGGCATCACCAGCAAAAGCTGCAACAGCCGTTGTCCTTCAGGTCCCGATTTTGTTTTGCTTGAATTTTCCCTCAATTTATAAGTGAAATCCACATTTCCTTAAGAAGCTGCATATATATGGATGTAAAAGCCCATATATAAGTCGAGTTTCCCCAAAGTCAATAGCTATTATCGTGCAACTAAACTGAGTTTTCTATGTGTGCTGTATTTATTTTATCAATTTCATCCGTCTGTTTAGTCACTTTCCAGGGTGTTGTTATTTGTTTGTCAGGCGGAAAGGGAATTGAAACCTTGGATCGCTAAAGACGACGATCTTGGGCAAAAAATGTGGAGAGTCAACCAGAGAATCGTGAAAGTGATTGTCGAGTTAATGAGGAACCATGAGGCAGCAGAGTCGCTAGTAATTCTTGCTAGCGCATCAGACGTCCTCCTCCGTGCCACAGACGGGATGCTTGTTGATGGAGAAGCATGTACTTTACCTCAGCTGGAGGTAAATTTTCCTTAGACGGGAATTCCCATCTCCAAGTAAATTAGTCTGTTTATGTATCACTCGCTCATTCCTCGAATATCGAACAGCTTCTGGAAGTAACGGCGAGAGCAGCTCAAGCCGTGCTTGAATGGGGAGAATCAGGATTAGCAGTTGCAGATGGCCTCTCAAACCTTTTGAAGGTACTCAAAACTCGGCCTCATGTCGAATGCATAAATGCGATTTTATTAAAACAGACACACACTAGAAGGTGTTTCTACGCTTGTTTCTGATCACAGCCTGGTGGTATTTCACAGTGTCGCCTCCCAGCCACAGTTCGCTGCGTCTCTCATCCGAGTGCTCATGTCCGGGCGCTGAGCACCTCAGTTCTCCGCGCAATCCTACACAACGGGTCAGTGAAACCAAAGAGCAAATTACCGGACGTGAATATAATCCACAATCCGCGGTATCAGCAGTACTTGAACAAGATAGGCACCATTGACTGGCAAGCTGACATTGAGAAGTGCTTGACGTGGGAAGCGCACAGCCGGCTTGCAACGGGGCTGCCCATCGAGTTTGTGGGGTCGGCTGCAAAGGAGTTAGGGTGTGCTATATCTGTGTGAAAGTAGATTTAAACGTTTGGTGCTTGTTTGAGCTAAAGAAACACTATGACTGAGATTGAAATTAGATATTGGTATTCACCCTTGTAATAATTTTTCTAGACTACGCCAATGTATGTATAATGTATTTATATCAATTGTATTATTGTTTGGATAACTCTGCCGCTTGTGTGTGTGTGTGTGTGTGATAACTAAACAAACCAACAAATTGATTTAAGTATGAAATTTTTTTGAACAATTTGCTGCCATGTTTTGTAGTACTAAATTAATACTCCCTATATTTTAATCAATTTTCATAGAATTTTATCAAATTTTGCATTAAATTTATACTTATTGTTCATGTGCCACGGCCACATCGACCTCTATTGTGATAAACTGAAATTACAAATTAATACTATATGCGTTTTAAAACCAATATTCATACAAAGTTGTTATAATTTAATTTCATGTTATATTCAAATCATTTAATATTGTGATAGTTTTAAACCATGTCAATTGTGTTTTATACATATTTAACATTGGTCAATAACATCTTTTTCTTGTTGCAAATCAATATATAGAGAATTTAAAATTTCTGAAACTGTGTTGGTTAATTTAGGAATTTTGAATGTGATATGGTTCATGAAAAGGAAAAAACGAATTCTAAACCATAAATTAATACTCTTAACTAACAATAAGCAAGAATGAGTGTCTCAGAGATCTAATATGAATCATATCATAACTTATGAAGAGGTATTCCTAAACACCAAGGAGTGTCGAATTTATTTTCCAAAATTTCTGCAACACAACAGACTTACGGTTGAATATAGTAGGCCAATTTAAAAACACAGCAATCGAGCTCGTTTTCATGCCAGCTTCAGACTATCGCGTTTCTTATCTCCAGGTGGGCGATTGTGGGCAAGTAGCTGCTTCGTCTTCTCAAGAACTCCAAAGAATATAGAACCACCGATGCCTATCCACAGCACTCTAGGCCCGATTCCCTGCAGAACGACAGGTGAGAAATGAGGCATGATCAGTGGAGCACATGAGGACGTAGAAAGCCACTAACCCTGAAAAAGGCAGAGCTCCCTTCTTCTCGTATAATTGTATCAACACAGTGAAATATACCATCATACTGTTTTGCTGATCCCTGCAAGTTTCATGGAGAAAGATTCGTAAAAATCTTTGATGGATTCACAAGTTTGGAAGTTTGTGAACAGCATGCAAATCACACCTGTATCATTAATCTGGTTTTCACCATGTCGAGTGGAGTGGTGACGGCCCCAGTGATTGCACCTGTCAAATTTTATGCAAGTTGAAAACTTGAAATAACCTTTTTTCATGCAACACGAGTCATAACCAAGATAAATCTCGAACTAAAGGTACAATGTTTTTGTGAGATTCAGCCAAAACAGTTTAGAACTGCAAACAAATATACGAGCAGATCCCACCCCACAAATGTGCTTAAATTTCACTCAGGCCGCACTCATTACTTACATAAACCTCTCTTTAGAGTGTAGATCAATTGGTCAGTGATGATCGACAGACTACTACTGAGCATCAGCTACTGCTCAAATCGAAGTACACTGAAAATGCGAAGCAGGAAAAAAGTTGAAGGATCGTTCATTTACCTGCAAAGGCACCAATGATTGCATTTTCAGGACCATTGAGATCCCTCCTTGCCTGCAGCATAAGAAACTATAGAAGCTTTAAAACTGTATAGGTATGGACAATACACCAATGATTTCTTAATTTCACTATTTCAACTTACAGCCAATTTGTACCCAATTCGAAGCTGCTCGTAAATGCAGAACTGAATTGCATCAAAAGGAAGATCGCGCAATAGAAAGGACCCATATCCCTGAAGAAAACGAGACAGTTCCAAGGGATAGGACATAAAACAAGAGGACATTTTACGAGAAAACAAAACTGTTGATAGATTTTTTACTATATGTATGTAACAAATACCGCAAAAAGGCCTCTAAAACCCTCCTTAGCTACTATAACGCGAACAGCCTCTGGTGCTGAAGCAAATTGACCAGTCTGAATTCTCTGTTTAATAACCTGATGAAGATTATTTTTTTCAGATGATATCCCATTTTGCACATGAAAATATGTCTCACCTCGCGTGTGTGCGTGCGAGCATAAGTGAACAACATTAGTAGACAAACTTGCCTCAGTAGGAACCCGAACAATAGAAGAAGCAGCTCCTCCAATTGCGCCTGCAGCCTGGACGGAATATAAACATATTAGCATAACAAAAAGTGATTTGAATCTGACTGAAAAAGTTACAATTTCATTTTGAACATAAACTTTCTTATGAGAACATACTGAACAAGAATAAGTTATGCAGCAGCGGGAGCAGATCAAACAATCTCGAGCATTTTATTATTATTACGCAATGAAAGGAGTTGCAAGAGGTGCTTTCTCCATCATGCTTTCGAGATATTATTACCAGGTGTGCTACGGCAGACAAGTTCTGAGGAAAAATGTCGAGCAACTTCTGCTTCGTAGGTTCATATACGCCAATGAATAGTGCTGATGCTCTGTTAGTGATCGTGGTTCATGTACAATTAGTGAAGGAGCAAAGAGAATGACCAACAAACTGGTTCAATTGATACAAAAGTACCTTTTAACAGAGCAGGCAACAAAAGGAACAAATTTATAGATTAAATTTTGAATGATCAAGTTCTGACTTACGGTATAACACCAGCCAGATTTCCAGCCAATCCCGAGTAGAGGCCCTTCAAAACAATTTCACCCCCACCACGAACTGCCTAAACAGGAATCCATGCACGAGATCCGATAAGCAAGTTAATTCTAAAAATCACAATGGCAGAAATTAAAACCAAAATCCGAGCATAGATGTGCATGCTTCCAATAACATTTAAAAGACTGAAACAGTTTTAGTTTGCTTCAGCAGCTCTCAAAGTGGGAAGGCAGTGTGGAAACCTTTAAAAAAAAAGGCAGTGTGGAAACCTAACTTAGAAGAGAAACTACATTGTAGAGAACTGAGAGTCGAAATGGAAACTGGGGTACCAATATCTACGAACAAATCTATACAACTTCTTACATAATTATACGTGCAGAATCTGAAAAAAACAACCTGCTTGCAGTCGTGTTTTTATCGTATCAACCGGATACAAAACAGCTTCCACCACAGTACCAGCAGCAGCTCCTGCCACGGCACTCTCTGCGAAGTCCCATTAAATAAAATGTTGAAACTTCATAAATAGGATGATTCATAGGGTTTATCTCACATACAGATAACTATCCAACAAAATCGTTAATCTCAAATAGACATAATGCATCAATTCGGATACGAAAAAAATAAATAAATCAGGCATGTACAAATTCAAAATCAATGGCACAAATTCTACCACGGAAATAACACAACCATATAAGTACCATATAGCATGCCAAAAAAGTCGAAAGATTTGTTCTGTGTGCTGCTCACAGCTGCAACATTCGTATATTCCGAAGAGTTCAACGCATTTCCTACAAAATACAGTTCATTAAAACCAAAATTAATGTCCATAGGCAATGAGTTTTCTGCAAAAATAAGAATTAACCTTCAAATCATCATAATATCAATATATTCAAGAAAAAGCTAGCAATATTGAAAAATAGAGCATTCAAACAGCTTTGAAAACTTTAAATCAAAATATACTTCAATCAAACAGCATTACCGATGATTAATGGATAATCTACAAAGTTCGATTAGTTTTTCAATTGTTCCCGTAGTTATATAAAGAATTGAAACTTTAAATCAAAATATACTTCGATCAAACAGCATTACCTAGTGATTCGGTCTTCGAATTCCTCGACATTTCTTAGCTGCATTAAAATACCCAAAAACAGCTATACGAAGAAATAGATGATTCAAACAATAGCTTTGAGTGATTAGAACAGGGAAAAAATGGAATGCCGAACAAAAAATAAAAGAATAAAGTCGATTATTTTGTCAAAACAAATTAGTACTATGTAGCAGATGCCCGGTTAAATGAATAATAAAATTAGAAAATGAAAAAGGTACATAAATGAAGAAAAAATAAAGTACGAGAGAGTAAGACTATTAGCAATAGGGCGCTCTAAGGAGTGTCCTATGCACCGCCACATCATCATTTTTATCCTCTTACCCTCTCACCTGCAGTGGGGCGCTCTAAGGCGCGCCCTATATGTTTTACTATTGTTTAGTTAATTAATTTAAATATTTTTAAATGTATAATGCAAACTAATTATAAAAACGTAATGAGTAGCTAAAAATTGGATTTATTCCTTTGACACTTTTTTATTTTTATTTACTTCTCACTCATATATTCGCTACTTCAACTATAAAATGAACATCACTCGATGTATGCACCAATATGTTGATATATATGCCAAGCGGTTCTAGTAAACTAGTACTAATACTATACAGAATTCATGAGTATACCAAAATATTTACGGTCCAATTTATTGATCTTTTGTGAATTATACATGACAGATCCCGGACCTGAATATGGAGGAGATGGACCTAAATATTAAAAATAAATTTTAATGATAAAACTAAATAATACATTAATTAAAATATAAAGTAGAAAAGTAATAGGTTAAATAGTAAACGTTTAGACTTCATAAATATTCTCGTTTCACCGAATTCTAAATTATAACATTATCATCTTAATAAATTATAAATTATCATTTTTTATAACATTATCATCTTAATAAATATATAAAACAATTTAGTTTTCAAGATATCTCAATTTAGTTCCATCGAGCACTCCATTGTGGGTGCCCTAAAGTAAGAGAGAAAAAAAAATTGTTCTTTTTTGCTAAACAAGAAAGGTACCCAGCTACCGTGAAACAACCCAAAAAAGGAATACGAATCAGCTAACGAGGGATGGAGAGGGACCAAGTGAGTACTATTACTACTATTTTACAATTTTAATCCAAAAAAATTGTGTTTATGATAATTTCGACTTCGAGTAGTTAGCATTATTCAAGGGGCTTTACGCTATTTTTGTGAAAATAATCTTTTGATATTATGACAAAGTTTACGTAAAAAATATATGAAAAAAAATCATTATTGAAATAAATAAATAAAAATGATGGAGTTATTATTTCTAGGAATTTTTTTTTGACGATTGTAATATAAGACATAAAAAGATACTGATCGATGTCTAACTTTGTGTTTTGTCGTAATAAATCCAAAACTTTTTGCTAAATCTTAATATTAATAAAATTTCAAGAATTATACTATAATTTGCTAGGTCGAAATAATCTTCGATCAACTTTCGTTTTAGATTTAGTTGACGTGCGTACCTAAGTAAAAAAAAGTATTACTGTACTCATCATTACCGAACTTACTGAAAAAAGGTACTCTATATTCAACTAGATATCATATCCCATCAACTAAATTTATTCACGACATGTCATGTTACTTGAGTGGTTCGAAATTTAAAAAATGTGTGTTTAGAAAGACAGTGTGGAGAGAAAATAAATAAAAAGAGATAAAAAAATAGGAGAGATAATAGAGAATAATATAATAGGAGGGAGTATAGAACAAACCGAAATGGAATACGACTTATTTAACTAGAGATGGTGCGAGTTTTCTCCATGTGTGTCAGTGTACGACACCAAACTAATGGTATCTTCCGTTTCAAGGGATGACTAGATTTTCAAATGACACAGAGGGGCTCTAACTCACATTTCTGTTATTCATCATCACAAAGATGAAGGGCAACAAATATCCATTCATTCTCAAAGCATCGAGCACGTGATACGTCGAACGCTAATGGAAACCGAGCTATCAAAGGGGAACGGATCCATAGAATACTAACTCTGCAGGACCGGTCATGTAGATGTGATTGTCGCTCTCTCTCCACTCAATGTCAAGTGGCCCTCCAGGCAAATCGACAGTGCATCTCTGCGAGGAAGAAAGATGGCAAGAGGATGCTCAGAGGAAGGAAGAAATTTTAGGTTTGACGTTGGGATATTATGTAATGTGCGGTGGTGGATACGAGTTTTAGACATACCCTATCTGCACGACCCTCCAGAACTGCAGCAACAACGACTGCACAAGCTCCTGTTCCACAGGCTAGCGTTGCGCCTGGAGCAGCAAGCATATTAAGTCAAGTGTGAAAGACTGGAAGGGCTATGGATTTTGAATTGTAGATGACACAGACAGTTTGGAAAGCTAACTAAATGTATATATTGATGATGCATGTGTAGAAGAGGAAAACCAACCTGCCCCACGTTCCCAGACGCGCATTTTGAGGTGAGTTGGAGAGAAGACTTGAACGAATTCTGCAATATGACAAAGATGATAGTAATATGAAGAAGATGATCAGCCTAGTTCACAAATCAATTGTTCTATTTCTTCAAAGTAGAAACCAGGTTAGAAAGAGATTTGCAAATATCAAAGGTATCATACGACTTCACTACATGCCTCAGAGATTGATGATTAACATTAGAGTGTAGCAAAAAAATACACATTGGAGATTAGCACATCCAACATTCACTTCCTATTCGGTTTATAATGAGTTCTTCTCGCTATTCTCATTTCGATCTCTTTGGAGTTTGGAGTGACATTGACAGACATAGTATTCTATCATTACATCCTATGATTACTGTAGGCTAGCATAAATACAATTAAAAGATAGATTGCGTAAACATGAAATAGCAAATTCAATTATATAGTGCAAGTTCAATTTGATTAATACCTGTGTTTGTTCGGGCAGGGAACACCGCATGATGTTCAAATTTTGGACCGATTTCAGCCAAGTTCAGTTCATCGACTTGCAAATCCTGAGCCCAACAACGAAATAAGCAGATTAATTCAATGATATTCCATACAAGGAGAGGAGTTATAAATTAGGCATACATTGCATGATTCTGTACCAAAAGTGACACAGTGTGGATTTCCCATGCTAACACAAGTAACATTCCAGATCAACCCATCTACATCCAACTTTGCCTTAACAGCAGCCTCATCTTTGTTTGCAGTTAACTTCGTAGGAACATCTGAAGCCTTCAGAATTGGCTGACCCATATCAACTCTAACCTGAAAATGACCAAATGGTCAACAATATCACACTATTCTAAAAAGGCAACCATAGAGATGCATAGATAGACCACACATGGGTAAAAAACAGTTTATAAGCAATCAACAGGATGAGACACAAGCCAAAGTTATAACGGATTACTACCCACAAAGCCTATATTATACTTATAATCCACATTCGTGACTCTGGAAGTACCTTTCCATCTTCCTGTATCTCAGGTACAATGAGACCAGCACCAGTATGCACATTGAAGCTGCAACACCAATTAAGAGATTAGTGGCCCCTTAAGGTTTTGTTTGCAATATCAACAAGTGAGGATACTAAAGAAAGGATACACCTTTTATTCCCGTGAAAATTTTCAAGCTCAGCTATGAATCTGGCAAAGCAACGGACTCCATTACCACACATCTGTAACAACAGAAACAGAAATCAGCCTCAGCCACGTAAGAACCAAGCTATTGAAACAAGCCAAATCATGATTCCACAATCTATGATCTGTCATTTTAGTACAACACAAAAAAAAATTATATTTTTTTGACATGTCTGATGATCATTAGAAGTGTTATGGCAAGTAGAAGACTATCATTCAAGGTTAGCTTTCTGATACGCATAATCGAAAGTGTGCACTCTAGTATCATACTATCATATAGTATCACTTTATTCCACTGGTAACCAAGCATGAAAACACAGCATGAAAAATAATAAGTACTATGATTCAAATGGTCAAATTAGAGCAACACAACTAAAATTATATACTATGCGTGAACACAAATTACCTCAGGCTCACTACCATCAGAATTAAAGATCCTCATCGTATAATCTGTGCCATTAATGCCTGGCAATGCAAATATCACTCCATCAGCGCCAATGCCGAAGTTTCTATCACACAATTTCACAGCTTGCTCTGGCGTGATTTTTGGTTCCTCAGAATCTCGATTATCAACCTAATAAAGTGAAACTTAAGCACATAGTAAGCATCAATCCAAACAAATTACACACATCATTAGTTATGCTATCGTGAACATATGTGTAGCAAGCATAGGAGCAATGTTCCTTTTTTCAAAAATTATGTTTATCAAGTACATACAAAGCAAATATTAGCTGATACAGGTTTCAGTAGCTTCAAATTAAGCAGAATTTGTAACAAAAAAAAGTATCCACAAGTGATTGTTTTATATTAATCATTGTTCTCAATAGAGAGAAAATTGTTCGTCGAGCTCGGAAAAACAAGCATAATTTCAATTTGGCAGCTGGAACAATACCAATATAAAGTCATTGCCGAGTCCGTGGTACTTGAAGAAATGAAGGATTCTGCTCTCCTTGTGATCGAGAAAAGACGCCGCGGAGGCCTTCGCCGGAGCCTGAGTGCTCATGGAAGAGAAGACGCGGAGATTAGATTTGCGGCCAGCTGAGATGCCGACAGACGGCGGATGAATTGACGAAGAGGAGAAAAGGAGAGATGAAGAAGACGCTGGTGAACGAGAGCTGGTGAAAAAGAGAGATGAAGAAGATGCGGCGGCAATCGCCATTGTCGTCGGCGAATTTGGAGGAAGTGGAAAAGGAATAGCTGTTGACGACTGCTTGGAGAAAGGAGTGAACTGAATGTTCAAAATGTGAGGAGTGTTTAAAAAATTTAATTAATAATACAGTATATTTTATTAAATTCAATTCAATTCAATTTTCCGGTGTTTGGGCCTATCGGGTAACCTGATATCCGGAGATTCAGAAATTGTAATACCTGAACTCATACCCAATGATTTTTTTGGGTTTCAAGTATCCATTACCCAATATTTGGGTTTCGGATTTCGGGTTTTGATATCCAATGCTCGATTTCCATATTGACAATCCTTGCCAAACCAACTCTTATGGCCTTAATCTTGGTACAAACCATACTCGATTTTTCATGTTTCTTTTGGAAAAGATTTATAGCATGATTTTATAAAAAAAACTTGGAGAAAAAACATTAAATTGTAGGCATATGTGAACCACATTGAGTATGGTCAGAAGGAGTATGCAAAACAATGGTTTATGTTAGAATGTGAGCAATTTGTAGCTGCCAAATGCCAATGGCAGGTTCTTAGACGTCTCTATCCGGTCAAAATAGAACCCTCCGGCCGTACATGAGCTTCTCGTTAGGTTGTAGAGCCCACCATATCACCGTATTAGCACCTTCCTCACTTGTTTTAATGAGACATTGATTTTGAATGATAGAAAAATTAGGTGTCAAGTCATTATAAAAGTCTTTATTTTATGGAACGGAGGGAGTAACAAATACACATAATTTTGGGCTTTATTGATAATTAGTCGAAATTCATTAAAGTTACTAAAACAACCCATAAAACATAGTATAAATAATCTTTTGGGCTTAGATGAGTGACCAAAATTAAATTGGGCCTCGCTCGATTAAGAAATAAAGAGGAAAAAGGAATTAGGGAAATATATAAGGGGAAAACAAAGGAGCCCTAATTTTCATTCGTCCATCAGCAGCGCCGCTCCATCATCATCAAGGTTAGCTTCTTTTCCATCCGTCTGCTACTTCTTTTTTACTTTCTTTTGGTCTTATTCTGTGTTTTCAGCGACGATTGAAGTGAGGTTTTATTTATTGCAGTTTCGAATTATTTAGTTTGCATTTCTTTTAGGAATAATGACTGCACAATAAATTTATACATGGATCAATATGCTTATTTGAAATGACTTATGATTATGTCCTTTGTTTCTTTATTAAATTTTGAAGCTCAATCCAAATTCATGTTTACTGGAATGCTAGTAAAGATGCGTGTGCAATTTTTTGAATCATAAATGTAGCGGAATAGCACTAAAATGTTAAAAGGTTGGGTCTTTTTGAGTTTTTTGATATCTGTGATTGTCAAAATGGAGAAAATTGAAATAGCTTTCTTCTTTGGCCTGATCTATCTATTGCTTTATTTTATTGATAATGTATATTGAAAGCTAATATCTAATAGAAATAAATAAATTATATAGTATTAGGGACTAATGTTTGCAAAAATTGCTTATGGTGTTTGGTGCTATTGGCCCGTAGTTTGCTTATGTATGTATAGATAGGTATTCTGACTTGTGGAGGTAGTTTAATTTTGAAACGGATTTTGCTAGTTGCAATTTTTGTGTTGCGCTTTTGAAGAGAAGGGTTTATAATTCGTAGGAGTAATGAGCTTAGTTTTGTTATGTGTTATTTTGGTGTAGGTAGGATGGCCGAAAAGGGAGGACAAATCGTTCCGGAGTCTGTTTTGAAGAAACAGAAGAGAGCTGAGGAATGGGCCTTGGTTAAAAAGCAGGAGGCTGCAGCACTCAAGGAAAAGAAGTCTGCAAACAGGAAGCTGATCTACAACAGGGCTAAGGACTATGCCAAGGAATACGCTGCACAGGTTTGTTATTAGAGACTTTTGCTATATGCTGCGGGTTTTCTCACTGTTTAGTTTTACTTACTTTGTGATGTTTATTGGTGATTTAGGAAAGAGAGCTCATTCAGTTGAAGCGTGAGGCGAGGTTGAAGGGAGGATTTTATGTAAACCCCGAAGCCAAACTGCTGTTCATCATTCGTATTCGTGGGTAAGTACATTTGAGGAGTGAAGTGATACGATTTGTTTGGTGTGATTGTTATTGTCCAACTTATATCTATCTCTATCTCAATTGGTCAGTATTAATGCTATGCACCCCACGACAAAGAAGATTTTGCAGCTGTTGCGTCTACGTCAGGTGATTATACATCTTCTTTTTACGTTCTCTATGATATTAGTTTGGTTTCATGGTTGTGGTTTTCTCTAATCATTACTCATGATCAATTTCTTAAGGTTAACGATTAGATAGATAGCCTTTGTGTGTAACTCTAGCCATTTAAATGGATGTCCTGCTCGATGAGTGAAAAATTAATTCAATATGTTAGTCTGTAATCTTTTAAATACTAAGAATAGATTTGTTGTGAAAGAGTTCACTTTAAAATGCTTATTTTATTATAGCTGCTGATTGATTGTAGACAGTGTATCTCCTTGTTGGACCTGTGTTTTGATTTTTTTACATGCTATGACTCTATTATGAGTTCTAACTTGTGGTTTCAGATTTTCAATGGAGTGTTCCTAAAAGTCAACAAGGCAACAGTGAACATGTTGCACAGGGTTGAACCCTATGTGACTTTTGGGTATGCTTCTAAATACTAATGCCATCACTCGCAACAAATTTTCCGACAACTTAGAATGCTCTCTTGTTTCAGGTACCCGAACTTGAAGAGCGTGAAGGAACTGATATACAAGAGGGGTTTTGGCAAGGTGAACAAGCAGCGCATTGCCTTAACAGACAACTCAATCATTGAGCAGGTTAGTTTATTCCTTCCACAACGCATCCACATCCTTTTAGTATTTTCTCTGATGCCATCTTGCATTCCAGACCCTTGGCAAACACGGAATCATCTGCATTGAAGATCTTATCCACGAGATCTTGACCGTCGGACCCCACTTTAAGGAAGCCAACAACTTCCTCTGGCCGTTCCAACTTTCCGCACCCTTGGGTGGTCTGCAGAGGAAGAGGAATCACTATGTTGAAGGAGGAGATGCTGGAAACCGCGAAGACTATATCAATGAGCTCATCAGAAGGATGAACTAGGTTTTCCGACCCTAGCATTTTTGGCCATTTTGAGGTTGTTCTTTGTTGCTGTAGGATCGACAACTCCTTTTTGTTCTCTGCTCTCAAGTTGGTTGCTTTCTGATTCACTACATCAAGCTTGTTCTTTTAGACACTTTCCTTTACATGAGAGATAATCTATGGTTTGTTTTCATAGCCACCTAATTGAAGTCAATGAGACATCTCTTTTCATTTTGTTTATAAATTGCTTTTTACTGTTGGAGGTTTTTTTCTTATGGATTCACACTCAACAAACCAAAGATCATTAATCAATCAATTTTTTTTTTAGAATTTCGTTTCACCTTTTAATCAATTATACCTATAGTTAACTAATTAGACTCTGAAAATTTTAAGGTTTTATTGCTAGTAAAATCATTAATTGTTTCATGACATTTTTTCCCGAGTAAATGCAATACTGAGATATGCACCCATTAAAATTCTGATAATATGGCCAATATAACGACTTGCAATCGTTCCACGATACTGAATTGGTGCATATTTCAAATTTTGGTGTTTTCGGATTGGGTGATGCTAAATGGCCATATTATGGCCATCCATACAGGGATAATTTAGTAAATTTAAGTGTATATTAATAATTAAAATATTAGTTATAGTTAGTGGATAAGTTAAAATTACTTATATATCCTTTGCCTTATTTTGGTTATTAATTCTCAACTCAAGTTTTCAGACGAGAGGGAATTTGTATATTTCAAAATTTGAAATAAAGTTACACTAATAACTACTCGTATTTAATAGTAGCCTCTAATTGGAATTTGAATTAAAGCAGACAATGATTAATTGAGTTCTTTTTAAAAGCCCATATAGTCTGAAAGTTTATTATAATATATTTAGTGAAATTTATTCCATGAAGCACAATACTATCATTTTAATTTTGACAGTATTTTCTCCTCTTAATAAATTTTTGTAATACTATCCATAAATACTAATGAAATTAAATTATAGAATTACAAAATTTTGTATTAATTCAATATATATAATTATGGTACAAAAGAATATTAACAAATAACAAACCCCAACAAAAGAAAATCGTTCATAATGAAAATGATAAACTAACACAATAGAAAATAAAATTAATATTCTAAGTTTTTATTTTTTAAATTAATATTCTAAGTTTACAATTAAATAGTCTTAGAATAATAATATTGGATTCCTAATTGTAATTAGTAATTTTTATAGCTATAATTTCACAACTTTAGATACTTAATGATTCATTACTATAAATCCACACCTACCAAAAGAAGGAATTAGTCTTAAATTCACCGGGACTAAAATTGGACGTGTAATCAACCTCAGAAGATTGAATTGATAAACTTTGTCTTGAATTAAGAGTTTGATATTAGAATTGATATTTGATTCGATTAAGATATTATGAATTAATTTAGAACTTTTGATTGTTATGATAAGGAGATGGGGAGTTTGTTGTGTGATGTGAAGAAGGATGCTGAGGAGTTTTTGGTCCGCGGTAAGATGGGGATTTTGAGGAGTGATGAGGTGATGGGCGGCGCGGCTATGCTGGGGAGGCCCGTGATGGATGTGGGGACTGTTCTGTTTGCTGAGGTTTTGGGGAGGACTCTTGGTGGGAGGCTGTTGCTTTCGGGTAGGAAGCTCTTTAGGCGTATTGCGTGGCACCGTGCGAGGCAGGTTTTTTTCTTGCTGATCTGTTTGCTGGAATGGGGTTCTTGATATGTGTTTGTGATGTTTTTGGTTTTTCATTGTTGTGGCTTGTTTGTTATGGTTTATTAGAAGGTTAGAGAGGAAATGTTTATGCAACTAAAATTGGATTAATGCGTAGTTTGGAAGAAGAACGAACAGCTCTCGTTAATCTGAATAAAATTTGGGGCACATCTTGAATAATATTGTCACTGAACTTTTGAAATTAAGAGATTGTGGAAATGGTGCAATACAATGTTTAGATTAGTTAAATTCTAGTGCATTCGAGAACTAAACGTTCCAAATGTATTGCCCTGCATCAGATTCACTAGTTCTTGTGTTCTCTGGTTTCACTAGTTTTCAATGTGAATGCTGGTTCGTTAGTGGACAGTTTGGGTCGAGAGAATGTCTTTATCTGGTGTACGTAGTAGGAGCTCTGCTGCCCTCTTGATTTAAACAATGTAAAGATTAGTATTAGCATAAAATACATGATTTAATATCTTCTGAGGACTAGCACGGCTTAGATGCATTTCGTTGAAACTCCATGGTTCTCTAGAATGCATGATACGAAAGTATACCTACATAAAAAGGTTTGCCACTGTCTCTGATTAATGGAAAATTACCTTATCGTTGTTTAAAATCATTGAACATATGAAGAAACATGTGTAGATTTGATCTCGTTTATGTATGATAGTTTGATTGAATAAGCTTCCGGTTCTGCATGTTTGTTTTCTTTATTTGTCAGTTGTTAATTGTGGATTTGTAATAATGTCCAATTTCCACCAACCTCGTTCTTCGTATCCAACTATACTAGCTATATCAAGATGTCGGAGTCTGTAAATATCGCTGCCTTTCACCATTCTTGAAGTTTATTCTAAGCTCCCTCTCTTATATATAGTATTATATTGGTCGTTCTTGAATCCTGGGAGATTATGCAGCTGCCTGAATGAACCAATTCTGGTTCAAATCACAGAGTGGAATACTGGTGGTCTCCTTACAAGGATAGAGGTGAGCAGTCTCTCTATATCTCAATTTCATGCTTAGCTAGAAACCACCTATTCTACTTCAATGGCTGTACGGGATTTCTGTCGTACAGGGGCTGAGTGCTTTTCTTCCAAAAGCTGAATTGATCAATAGAGTTAACAACTACACGGAACTCAAAGAGAATGTACGATCACCTACCACTCCCTTCATTCGTATGCTGGCATCTTTAGCTATATTACAATAAGATAAGGCAGATATCTCGATGCTGAAGGTTGGAAGGAGGCTCTACGTGCAGATTACTAGAACAAACGAAAATACCAACGATTTGATACTCAGTGAGAAGGAGGTTTGGGTCTGTATTTCTCGTTTTAAAGTTTGTCTCTCACTCTGCAGTAACTTTTGCCTGATGTTTCCAATCGTGTAGGTGATGATGCATCATCAAGAGGGAATGCTTCTTGATGGAACGGTCAGGCAAAAATTTTCCTTATGGTGCACAGATAAAAGGATAGGAGATACAAACAGGAGGTGATTACTACTGAATTACTGAATGTGATTGCTGACTCCTCGATGTTTGTTTTCTTCTTCCCAAATAATCATCAATCCGTGTTGGTTTGAGAGTTTGGCAGTGGATTACTGCATATTTCAAACATATCTCGAGGGCATACCACAGCTGTCAGCAGCTATCTTGCAGTTGGTGATGAGGTTAAAGTTCTTGTTATAAAGTCAGTGTTTCCTGAGAAAATTTATCTGAGGTATGCCGATTTTGTTGCTTCACGTCGTCTACAACTTATTGTTGTCTTGTTGCATATGATGTAGGAACAAGCCCTCATAGCTTCATTAGGTTATGTTGTTGTAGATATCAACGAATTGGCTTAAATTATCACATAATCTGTCGATTAGAACCTTTCACTGTTCAAGAAAAATATGAAACGAAAAAGAAGCATCTTTACATGCTAATTATCGACTGTCGCCTTTAAAGAATAATGGATCGGGCTTTCAAGTAAAACTAGCGCTTCATGATCAATAAAGAGACTTTAACATCGAGTCTGATCACGATCAAATATATTCTCCTCATGTTCCTCTTGTCTTCTAGATATATCGTTGCTTTTCTATCACCGAGTCATATTTCATCTCCCATCCTCTTATATTGAATCTTTTTCGTGCAGCATTGCCGAACTTGAGAGCGAGCCAGGTCTGTTCTTGTCGAACAGGGAGGTAATTTTTAATTTTCTTGAAAAAACGAAAAACTTCATATGTGAGCGGTTGTCGAGCGACTTTTCCTTTCCGTGCAGAAAGTATTCTTGGAAGCTGTGGAGATGAAGAAGAAGTACAGGCGGAGAATGGCAGCCGTCTCCACCACAAGAAAGTTAGAAGCCCTCCATGGACGGCCTGCCATTTGGAGACGAAGAGAAGCACTACGCCAACTGGCAATGGTTCAAGTTCGAGAGAGAAAACGAGCTCAATCCTTGACTCTAGAAATCCGGGTGGTACGAGAACCATCATTGAGAAAGAAAGAAAAAAAAAGGATGGAGGGCTGACTCCAACGAGACTCGTCTCCTTTCTCGTTCAGCATGCTGAGTAGGTGTTCATCAAGATGACCGTCGTCACAATCCAAATAAATCGGCTATTGTTGGAACAGAGACGAGAAGGGGCTCGCAGCAGCTGACCCGTGCAAAAAAACCCCCTTCCGCAGTTCTTGTAAGTCGAGCTTCGTTTACGCTAATCTTGATTTTTTGCATGAAATGTGATACTTAATTACATGCTAGGGTTAGAGAAAATTCCCCTTAGTTTAATTTTGCTTCCACTCTTCTTTGTTGTATGTCCAGCATAGAAAAATTATTGCCTCGAAATTTCGAACTAATATTTTAGAATATATATCCCTTACGAAAACATTTTTGTGCATCTACACTTGATCTGATGTGGTTGATGATGATGTTTGGGTTATTCATGTTTGAAAAAAAATTGATAACATGTTTATTTGTTTGGTGTGTACGTTTATGCTGGCTTGGATTGTGGAATCCACACTTGACTTGCATCTGAATGTGACAATTGAATATCTTGGCTCAAACCAGAATCTTATAAAAAATGAAATTGAAATAAGAAATACTCCCTCAGTCCACCATTTAAAAAACCCTTTTGACTCGGCTCGAGTTTTAATAAATTGTTTGAATTTGTGATGAAAAGTAAAAAGGGAAAGTGAGTGAATGTGGGACCCATTTAAATTATTAGTTTTATATTGGATTGTAAGTGTAAAAAGTTGGTGTATTGTGGAGTTTGCATACTAAAAATGAAATGAAGTAAATGGTTCTATAAATCGTGGACAAATCAAAATGACAAAAGGGCTATTTTAAATCGTGGACGGAGGGAGTAGTTATCTGGTGGTGTTTGTAGCTTGCAGTTGTCTTTACTCAAATAATTATCTTTAAAGCTCAATCCAACTAGAAAAAAAAAGAAGAAATCTTTAAGCTCAATCAAGGTTCTTCTCTTCTAACAAAACAGGGTAAAAATAAACAAAATGTATATTGGAGAAAATCTATATAAGAAAATGGGATAATAACTATTGAAAAATTACAAACATTTTAGTCAAATTTTAGTAAGTCTGTTGAAAACTGAATATTAAATCATGAAGTTTTAATTTTTTCAATTTTCTCATTTATCTATAAAACAATGTCTTTTAAGATGTTCAAAACACTGTTGTTATTTTTTCTTTTCCTTTTTAATTATTATATAATATTGTTTTGAATATTACGGAATACATTGTTTTGACAAATGAAAATAATTAAAATTGATAATATTCTATTTTTACACTTTGTAAGACTGACATGAATTTGACTTAATTTTATAATTAAGATGACTACTATTCTTAAGAAAAAATTAGAGTATCTTTTTTTAACAAAAAGCCAAAATGTTAATCTAAATGATATCTATAAAAAATTATTATATATTGAAATTTATTTGAATTACTCACAAGGGACACAGGCATAATGTTACCTAACTTTTTGTTGTCTTCATGTCTCCTTAAATTATATAAATCCAAATTTAGTGGATTGTTTTATTTAGAAAGTTGGCAAATGAAATAAAAATCATAGGCTAAATTAAGTAGGTTGGGGGCTCCATGAATCAAAAACCAATTATATCAGAATTCAAAAGCTAGTGTTTAATTTTAGTGTAGCTACTAATATGACTTTCTGCTAAAGGATGTTTTTTCTCTCATTATTTTCATATATTTTATTGCATGGCCACTTCCACTTCCACTTATGTTAAAAATTTCCCCTTTTTCGTGGTGTTGTTGAAAGTTATGTGCATTGTGGATTATTGATGAAGAATTGTCACAATATTTTATTTGGGCTTAAATTTATTTTGGTTTTCATTAAGGTAACGTATAATACTAGTTAAATAGAGCGTAACACTAGTACCAAATTTATATTTTTTTAGTGAACATACTGTAGCAAATATGTCCAAAAGGTATTGCTTAAATGTAACTCAATAACGAAAGATCACGTGTGATATTTTTTAATTTTGAAGATAAAGGTGATAATTAAGTGGAATTAAGTATTTTTTTTATCCAGACATTTGTTTACAAAGTACTCTTGACAATATGTTCATAATTATTACTTCGATATTATAAATATAAACTGATTTTCTTTCAATAGTGAAAATTCATAAATTTACAAATATGTCGACGGTGGACTCGAACACGATACTGACTCGAACCCGTAATCTTTAATTGATCTCGGATATTACCTATTCTATCACTAGACCGACACAGACATCTTCAATCAATTTTGATATCTCTATTTGTCTTGTAAAGATGTTAGGATTTCAGATTTTAAGTTATACTATATGAAATCTATAAATGTGAGGTTGGTTTTATCTATAAATGTGACCCAAAACATTAGTATTTTCAATATGATTAGACCTGATGGACATTAAATCTATAGAAATCTCGAAATTAACAAGATAAATATTACTCCTGTCTAACTTCAATATAAAGGAAAGAGTTTAAGCTTCTTAGTATAAAAAAATTGTCAGATGAAATCTTAATGAATTTGTATGAGATTTTTATAGTTGTATGGATTGAGTGAGATCGAAACTCATGTCTACAATGATATAAATGCCATTAATTTACATAGCTTAAACGTACCAATAATTGAGTTGATAGATCTGATATTAAAGATTATACTATAATCACTTAGTATTGATTTATCGATTTTATCTATAATTTCAAATAAATAAATAAATAAGTAAACCACACATTGATTTTTAATTTGTAAAATTAACATTAGTAATATTTTTAATATATTATAATTAAATCAAATAGATAAAATAGGGAAAAAAAGAGTGGTAGTGTCAATTAAGCGGCTCACATGTAACGCTTATGTAAAACCATGGCTGCTATCTAGTGAGTGAAATTCCAAAGTTTGGGATTTGAATTCTATCCATATATTCTAAATCGAGATATGTAATACCCAAATAATAAGTATGATTCATATTTCATACTTGACTTACTAAAAAAGTCATAATATTATTTTAAATATATTATATTGTTTACAATTTTACATACCATTATACCATTATACCAATATATAGTTAAGCACAATTATCTCAAAAATTTGTTTTCTTTATGAGAATGCTGATACATTGGTTTGACGTGAATTATTAAGATAGAATAATCGGTATAAATTGACCGCTACAAAACACTTAGTTAGAGACACAAAAATTGAAACGTACTTGCGTTGGAAATTTTTTAAAACAATAACAATAATTAGGACGTAAAAAAAA
The DNA here is from genome assembly GCF_004379255.2 of Salvia splendens. Taxonomy (NCBI): domain Eukaryota; kingdom Viridiplantae; phylum Streptophyta; class Magnoliopsida; order Lamiales; family Lamiaceae; genus Salvia; species Salvia splendens. The sequence goes on along the minus strand of NC_056033.1, from coordinate 41,374,499 downwards.
GTGTCCCTAAGCTAATGACAAATTAATTAACTTAATATTTTGTTTTTTAGGGTAACAATAAGAATGATTTTTGATGATTGGTGGTATATTTAAAAATACAAATTAGCGTCTTAGTTGTTTTAAAAAGTACTCTTTTTAACTTTTTTTTATAATTGTAGTGGGTCCATTTAATTTCCACACACTAAGAGCATCCACAACCGTGCTCTTGCCAGCGGCACGATTGTGGGCCCGACCCCACTTTTTCTGCCTGCTCTCTGGCAAGAACACAATACTCACAGCTGTGCTCTTTCGCAAGGACGAACACATTAATTTAAAATTCAATTAAACAAAAGCATTTCCATAATACTAAAATTCATTAAAAAACCTAAATAATATTACAAATGACAAATAAAATAAAAACGACATAATTGAAATCCTAAAAATTAAAAATTACATAATTAAAATACTAAAAATTAAAAAAACCACTACTCGTTGCCGAATTTTGCCCACATGTGTTTGATTAGGTCTTCTTGTACCTAATGTGGGTTCGGGTATCGCGCATTGTGTGCCTGGTCGGCAAAGTAGTCGGCAACGAGCCTTTCGTGGGCTCCCTCCCGGTCCCGATGGATGTAGTGGCGAGTTGATCTAGTTCGTTGAGGAGGAGGAGCGGGGGGTATTCGCCGCGACATATGCTTCGTAAGCGGCACGATGTTGTTCGTAGTATTCTTGTTCTTCGCGCTCTGCTTCCGCCATGAGATGAGTGAAATCCATTTGAGGTTTGAGTGAGGGATGAATGTGTTGATAGTTTGTATGAGAATTATGAATGAGAGATGAATGAGAGATGAATGAAAGATGATTTGATGTGATAAATGGATGATGAATGTGTGTATTTATAGATGATTTTGGGGGAAAAAATAAAAAATTCCAAAAAATTCAGAAAAACAGGCAAAAAAAGGGCAATATTTTTGGGATTTGGAAAATATATTTTTTTTATTTTTTTATCATTATTTATAATTAAATAACGAATTTTAAATAAAAAAATATTCAAAGGCAACGGCTATGCCGTTGCTCAATCGCGTGCCGCCACGTCACATGCTCGCTGGCACGGCGCTGCTCGAGGCACGGCCGGCCGTTGGGGATGCTCTAATATTCATGACTCACAATAAATTTCAATGCTTAATATATACTCCTACAATAACTGTATACAAACAATTAATCCACTTACAAAATATAGTCAGTTTACGACTTTACGCTAAGACTAACTAGAACTAATTCAAGTTTAATGAAAACAAGTAATAACAAATTGCATTTAAAAAAGAGAAATAAGTAAATTTCCCAATGTTTGCATCTCGATTGTAGGAAGGAAATTTTGATATTTTTTAAAAAATTGAAATTTCGTACTTTAAACTTATAGTACTACTAGTATTCAACTCATCATGAGGCATTATCATAATTTAGTGGCACACTGATTAATTATTGAGAACATTTTGAGAAGCTAAAAATCACAAAGGTGAAGAAATGTCAAGACCCTACCGTTTTGAAATTATTTAACTAATTGCCCCCTAAATATATGATAATTATTTTTACTATAGAATTGTTTTCCAGGACACTTAGTAAAATATAATATGAGTATTAGTGTTAATATTAAAATAATTTAGTAGTTTATTTATTTTATACGTTATTTCGTTCTGACACTTTAAAATTGTATTGAGGTTATTTTAAAAAACAAATCGGATTTAAATATTATGAAATTTATAAATTTGATTGGGTCAATAAAATTTTAATATATCACAATTAATTAAAATAAATACTCCTATATAAAACACGATAAATACTAAAACAATATCTATTTATAGAGATACTGTGTAAAATAAGCAAAACGTTAATTTACTTAATTTTGCGATTTTTATTTAAAATGTCTTGCATACAAAATGTACTAGTCATGTGACCTTTGTAATTTTTTAGTGAGCCCTACTCCCAAAACGCACCCACTAACCTTCCTCGATAACCAAAAATCGCCACACAGTAAATCAAATTCAATAACCACAGTAAAAAAAATTGAGAATCTAATTAAGGTTTCCTCTTTATCCACGCCCACACTAAGTAAGTTTTTTTGACAGGTCATTTTACAATTAAAATAAAATTTACTTATATAATGACATTTAGAATGTAAAAGACATAGTAATTGGCTGCTTAATCCAATCCTTTATTTTGCCTTTCACAGTCCCCTATATGCCTCTATATCTCTCTCTCATATATTATCATCAAATTCTTCTATTCCCAAGGCATTTTAACCCACCCCATGGTAAATTTTCTATTAGGACAAAAATTACTTGGAAATTGGAATCATTTAATTTTTAAATTAAAGTTAAATGTGATTTTTGGACATGAATTTGTTAACCTAAAAAGGGAACCTTCGTAAATGTTTTTAGAGGCAAGTACTGATAATTCATTCAGTAATCATCTCTTTTTGACCAAAACCTCACCTTCAATAATCGCTTTTTATTTATTTATACTCACTTTTTAACCTCAAAATATATGTAGTTATTGAGGAAAAAAAACCTTGATTATCTAAAAGAAATAAATATACACCACAATACTACGAGGACTCGTATAGTAGACTATTCATATTTCATCTAGGTAGGATAAATGAGTACGTAATACAGTAATATCTACTGGTTTGTGCTAGTTGTCTATTTAGTTATTATGTTTGGTAGTTTAATTATGTTTACTACAAAAGATAGAATACTCCAATAATATCTTCAATAATAGTATGTCAGTGCAAGCTGAGAGTGAAATATACGAAGGGAGTGTAACATAGCTACCAAACTCCAGTTAATCTATTAAATAGATAGATGATCTATTTATGTGAGTATATTTTAACAAAATGAAATCCTACACTAAGGAAGTACTCCATTTCACAAAATTAAGAAAGTATTCCTAGTCAAATTAATATTCACACCTTCTCTTTTGCAAAAGTATACCATATTTTCAAGACATTGTTAAGGACTTAATCCCTAACGATCCGATAAAACGGACAATAACAAGATAAAGATAATCCGGCGCCCGTGAGGGTCGGCGGAGATAAAGATCTGGGCGGCTGTGCGCGGGTTCCAACCCGTCGGGCAACGGCTACAGATCAGATATACGTTCCGGCTGTGCGCGGAGACCTTCCGTCGGGCAGCAGGTAGCGTAGGGAATTATGGATTCAAAGCATAACTCGAGGCATTTGGCCAAAATAATATATTTATTGATGGATGATTAAATATGATAACAAGCTCTCCTATTTATAATACTAGAATACTACCCTAACTTATTGAATAAGAAAACTAAGATATGGAAAAGATTTACTAAATCCCTATAATATCTAAACTAAATAAATATAATATAGGTTCGTATCAACTCCCCCACGGTTAAAATCCACCTTGTCCTCAAGGTGGGAACCACGAAGCTACGAAGAGTTGAAAGAAGCAGCTTTGGCGATTTATCTCCTCCTGGATCAAATGCCCACCGAATAGTTGGGCGTCTCCCTTCATCATTTCCACCCAAAATCACCAATAGAGAACCGTGTTGGGTATAAGATATGGTGGACACCCCCGCCACATTGTTGTCACGACAATTCAACGCTGAAATGAAAAGTTTTGCCACACCTCCATGAATGCTCAAACACGGCGTGTCATTTCTCGGAGGAATCAACCTTGCATCTTTGTCGAACGATGTTGATCGATGATTCATATTTGGATCATCACCGACATTCAAATCCACATTGACACAAGCAATTACGGGCAAATCGGTATAAGCACTATCTCCTTTCTTGCCCCAACAATTTCCAACGACATTTTTGGATGACACTTGAACAACATTGAGTGAGGCGATTATCTTCTCCACTTCACCAATAGAACCATCATCCTCTTTATCTTCTAGCAATGTCTCCTCCTTTTCACCAATCTTCTCATCATATACCCCAACGAGCACTTGTGGTGGCTCATTGTCGTTCTTGACAATCCCTTTGTTCTTGATGAACTCTCCAGGGGACTCGTTGTTTGGAACATCAGGAGGAGCGCCATCATTGTGAACATCGGTAATGTCATTGGGAACCTCAACACCGAATACTATCGTGGGAGTATTATCAGTTTTCTCTTCGGCTAAATTCTCATCTTGAATGTTCTTCTCAAACGACCCGTTCAAACTGGCGAGCAAAGCGGCTTGCTCTAACCTATAAATACGTAATTTCTCATTGTAATCGTCTAAGGCCGCTTGTTGGACAGGAGTGAGTGATTGAACCATGAGATTGGGAGTATTGGGTAGACCACACTGCTTCCCCGAATCAATAAACTTGCTGGACTGTTGTGGCCGATGCGTGACGCCGGACCGTGGCGGGGCAACGACAGTCAACGGAGCTGTGCCGTGACTCAGAAATCGGTCGGACCGCGGTGACCGGTATGTAGGTTGCTCGGCGCGGCCATTATGAAGATGTTGGTGTCGCCTCGGATACTCCTCAAGATTCTCGAAGCGGTGATCTGTATCGTCGCTCCAAGCCTCGAATTTGTCCAATATGTCCAAAACGCGATCTAGTTTACTGGAAACGGGTTCCTGCCTGTACTTGGGTGGCGGCTGATCATACACCGAGACCTCGTTGAAGGGGCGTTGCCTTGGTGTCTCTCGATAGACAGGTGTGTCCCAACAGGTAGGTCGGCGCTTGGGCGGTGATGGCGAGTACATATCTAGCTCGTAGGATGAAGAATGTTGATATGCAGTGGTCCGACGGGTGCATGGTGGGTCCCAGCAAGTGGGCTGTCTCCGACGGGTGCATGGTGGGTCCCAGCAAGTGGGCTGTCGGGTGTGGCAGGGGTAAAACGGCTGCACGGGTTGAGGGAAATTGTATTTACGATGGCAATAGCCGGCGTAGTCGTATGACATGTCGACGGACTGAATCGTGGTTGTGGTAGAAATGGTGGTGATGATCGTCTGACTTCGACGCGGCACGCGGGAATCCTTCACGTCGGGCGTTGCAGAAGTAGAGTTGTCCGGCGGCTAGAGCTCGGCGGACAGGCGGGACTCGACAACCAAAGCAGTTACTGTCGCGGAATGTTTTCCGTCGGGCAGCGGTGTAGCTTCGGTTCGAGATGGTGGGAGGGTGAGATCACGATGAAAGCACCAGTTGTTAAGGACTTAATCCCTAACGATCCGATAAAACGGACAATAACAAGATAAAGATAATCCGGCGCCCGTGAGGGTCGGCGGAGATAAAGATCTGGGCGGCTGTGCGCGGGTTCCAACCCGTCGGGCAACGGCTACAGATCAGATATACGTTCCGGCTGTGCGCGGAGACCTTCCGTCGGGCAGCAGGTAGCGTAGGGAATTATGGATTCAAAGCATAACTCGAGGCATTTGGCCAAAATAATATATTTATTGATGGATGATTAAATATGATAACAAGCTCTCCTATTTATAATACTAGAATACTACCCTAACTTATTGAATAAGAAAACTAAGATATGGAAAAGATTTACTAAATCCCTATAATATCTAAACTAAATAAATATAATATAGGTTCGTATCAGACATCCAAATCAAAAATAGAAACAACCTCTAATTGCATCGATCACCCAGAAACAAACATTTTCATATTACACAAATGTCCTCCAAGTAAACAATTAAATTTCAAAAAATAGAAGAAAATTCAATCTCAACCACAAAGGGTAAAAAGAGAAACCCAACACTTGAAAAGTGACAGCCTCCATGAAGCAAGAGCCATTAATAATCATTTGTACCCTAATCTCTAAATTAATCAACTTCAAACCATTAATTAAAATAATTCCCCCCTTGAGAAACTCACCCAGCAATAAAAAAACTTCCCTTGCACAAAGATAAAGGAACTCACAACTCAAACCTCCCTCCATCTCCCTCCACAAATCACCTAAAATGACGGCCATCTAACCCCCACGGCGGCGCTCCGGCCAACCACCAAGTACATCCAAGAAAATCCCTTCAAAACACATCCCCTTTCTTGTCATCACATGCAAGATTTTGATTTTGCCCCCTCATGCATGCTCTCCCCCTAACACCACCACCACTCTTGAACTAAACTATCATCAAATGGAGACTTTACCACCACCACCACTACCACTACCAAAAACCCTCATATTATTCTTGTTCTTCCTTGTCACTGCGCAGAGTAGTCATTGTATCTCCTCAGACGGGGAAGCCCTCCTCTCCCTCATCGCGGCGGCCGACCCATACTACAAATCCTCCTCCCCAATCCTGTCGACATGGGACCCCGCCGCGGCCACCCCATGCTCATGGCAAGGCGTCACATGCTCCCCACACCAAAGAGTCATCTCCCTCTCCATCCCCAACACCTTCCTCAACCTCTCCTCCCTCCCCCCCTCCCTCTCCTCCCTCTCCTCCCTCTCCCTCCTCAACCTCTCCTCCACCAACATCTCCGGCCCCATCCCCTCCTCCCTCTCCGCCCTCTCCTCCCTCTCCCTCCTCGACCTCTCCTCCAACTCCCTCTCCGGCCCCATCCCCTCCTCCCTCTCCTCCCTCTCCTCCCTCCAATTCCTCTACCTCAACTCCAACCGCCTCACCGGCCCCATCCCCTCCTCCTTCTCCTCCCTCTCCTCCCTCCAAATCCTCTGCTTACAAGACAATCTCCTAAACGGCACCGTTCCACCCCACCTAGGCTCACTCACATCTCTCCAACAGCTCCGCATCGGCGGCAACCCTTTCCTCACCGGAGAAATCCCCTCCTCCTTAGGCCTCCTCCAAAACCTCACCACCCTCGGCGCCGCCGCCACCTCCCTCTCCGGCCAAATCCCCCCCTCCCTCGGCAACCTCACAAACCTCCAAACCCTAGCTTTATACGACACCGACGTCTCTGGCGTCATCCCCCCGGAGCTCGGATACTTATCCGAGCTCCGCAACCTCTACCTCCACATGAACAAGCTATCCGGCGAAATCCCACCGGAACTCGGCCTGCTGAAGAAACTCACCAGCATGCTCCTCTGGGGAAACTCCCTCTCCGGCAACATCCCGCCCGCCGTCGCCAATTGCACCGATCTAGTCGTGCTCGACGTCTCCGCCAACGAGCTCTCCGGAAAAATCCCCGAGGAGCTCGGACTCTTACAAGTCCTGGAGCAGTTGCATCTCTCAGACAATGCTCTGACGGGACCCATCCCGCCAGAGCTGTCCAACTGCAGCAGTCTGATCGCTCTGCAGTTGGACAAGAACCAGCTGTCAGGGTCCATCCCCTGGCAGGTTGGCAGACTGAACTACCTCCAGAGCTTTTTCCTCTGGGGGAATTCTGTCTCTGGCACGATTCCGCCAGAGTTCGGTAACTGTACCGAGCTCTACGCGCTGGACCTTTCGAGAAACAAGCTCACTGGGAACATACCTGAGGAGGTTTTCAAGCTGGGGAAGCTGAACAAGCTTATGTTGCTCGGGAATTCGCTTACTGGCACGTTGCCGCGCACAGTGGCAACGTGCCAGTCCCTCGTGAGGCTGAGGCTAGGGGAGAATCAGCTCACGGGGCAGATACCGAAGGAGATTGGGCAGCTGCAGAATCTCGTGTTCCTCGATCTTTACATGAATCGTTTCGAGGGGAGTTTGCCGCGTGAGATTGCTAACGCGACCGTGTTAGAGCTCTTGGATTTGCATAACAACTACATAACCGGAGCGATACCGGAAGAGTTAGGTAATTTAGTTAACTTGGAGCAGCTTGATTTGAGTAGTAATAGCTTTAGTGGTGAGATTCCTTCCACATTTGGCAATTTCAGTTACTTGAATAAGCTTATCTTGAACAATAATCTGTTAGTTGGAAAGATTCCTAGCTCTTTAAGGAATCTACAGAAGATCACTCTGCTTGATTTGAGTAGCAATAGTTTATCTGGTGTGATTCCTGATGTGGTGGGATACTTAGCTAGTTTGACAATCAGTTTAGATTTAAGTTGTAACAGATTCACCGGTGAGATTCCCGAGACAATGTCAGGTTTGAGGCAACTCCAGTCGCTTGATCTGTCGCGTAACATGTTATCCGGGAGGATCACGGTGCTGAGCGCCTTAACTAGCCTGACCAGCCTCAACGTCTCGCATAACAACTTCTCCGGCCCTGTCCCGGTGACACCTTTTTTTAGAACCTTAACCGTGGAGTCGTTCCTTGAGAATCCCCATTTGTGCGAGTCCGTGGATGGGATCACTTGTTCGTCGCGGTTTAGGGTTAGGAACGGGTTGAGGTCGGCCAGGACCATCGCCCTAGTGGTTGTGGTCCTGGTGTCTGTGTTGATGTCTGTTGTGGCTGTCTGGATTATTGTTTCTAGAAACCATCATAGGTACGTTGTGGATCATAAGTCGGGTTTGTCGGGTGGGGCAGGGGAGGAGGACTTCTCGTATCCGTGGACGTTCATCCCGTTCCAGAAGCTTAACTTCTCGGTGCAGGACATTTTGGGGTGTTTGAGGGACGAGAACGTGCTTGGGAAGGGTTGCTCGGGGGTGGTGTACAAGGCGGAGATGCCTAATGGGGAGGTGATTGCGGTGAAGAAGCTGTGGAAGACGAGGAATCGGGAGGATGAGAGCATCTACGACTCGTTCGCGGCTGAGATACAGATTCTTGGCCACATTAGGCATAGGAATATTGTGAAGCTGCTTGGCTATTGCTCTAATAGAAGTGTGAAGCTCTTGTTGTATAACTACATACCTAATGGGAACTTGCAGCAGCTGTTGTTGAACAATCGGCAGTTGGATTGGGAGACTCGGTACAAGATTGCAGTTGGGTCGGCCCAGGGGCTCGCGTACCTCCACCACGACTGCTTGCCTGCCATCCTCCACCGCGACGTCAAGTGCAACAACATCCTCTTGGATAACAAGCACGAGGCCTTTTTGGCGGATTTTGGCCTCGCGAAGCTCATGAGCTCGCCTACTTACCATCAGGCTATGTCCAGAGTGGCCGGTTCTTATGGTTATATCGCGCCAGGCAAGTCCCTTGCTCTCACATTTTCTTTAGCCTTTGATCATGTTTATTTTCTTTGTAGAGTTCAATTTTAGTTTGTTGAATGTTTGATCATGTTTCTTGTCTATGTATAGTTTGGAATAATGTTTGATCATGTTTCTTGTTTATAAATAGTTCAATTTTTGTTGGAATAATGTTTGATTATGTTTCTTTGTTTATTTTGTGTCACTTTTATTTATTGATTGACTGATTGAATTATTCAGAGTATGGATACACGGTGAACATAACGGAGAAGAGCGACGTGTACAGCTATGGAGTCGTGCTGCTCGAGATACTGAGCGGGAGAAGCGCGGTGGAGCCACAGGTAGGGGACGGGCTGCACATCGTCGAGTGGGTGAGGAAAAAGATGGGGAGCTTCGAGCCAGCAGTGTCGGTGCTAGACCCGAAGCTCCAGGAGCTGCCGGACCAGATGGTGCAGGAGATGCTGCAGACGCTAGGGATAGCGATGTTCTGCGTGAACTCGTCGCCGGGGGAGAGGCCGACGATGAAGGAGGTGGTGGCGCTGCTGATGGAGGTGAAGAGCCAGCCGGAGGAAACAGGCAAAACTTCATCTCAGCCGTTGATGAAACAGTCCTCAAATCATAGCTGATTGATGATGGTTTTTTTTTGAGGGAGTTTTATTTTGTTGGTGTTAGGGAATTTAGTGATTTATTTTCTTGGATTTGGATCTGCATTATGCAAATTAGCTTTTGTTTTTGTACAGTTTTAGTGACATTAGATTTCTCAAAATTGGATTTTGCTCTTGTTACAATTTAATCATGTTTTGTTATTAGATTCCTGCACTAGTACAATATGAAAATATTCCAATTCAAATTTGTTCTAAGAAAATCATTGATACTTTTGCATACATGAGAAGATATATTTATTTCATTTTCCCATGGAAGAAAACATTGAGAAATATCAGAGCTTCAATAATTTATGGACCACCAGTAATTCTGATATTCAAGAAATGGGACCATGTATACTTAAATAAACACTACAATGTCTATACTTCCATGTAACGAGACATAAATTTGGCACTTTTTCAAGGTGTGTTTGTTTTGGTGATGAAATTTTGTGGATCAATATAAGAGATGATACCCCATTTACTCACATTCATCCAAAACATCATGTTGGTACATGGACTCTTGACTTGCACATGAATGTCATAAGAGCATGTGAAACCTTACGAAAATATGACATATACAGTGTGCGCACAGTGTGTAACACAACGTTGCAGAGTCTCCGACACAACATGTAACACAGTTGTGCGTGTAAAACTGTGAGCGTGCACATCACTCGGCCTACTCAACCAATGGCGTTGCGCGTACTGCATATGCCATCCTTCCGCAACATGATTCGAGGATGCATTATAAGCCTACTACCACTTTAAGTTAGGATCTTGAATTTGAAAAATCTCATTTAGAGTTAGCCAACTAGTATCCTCTTACAAGAACTTATTCTATTGAAATTCTTTAGAGACGAAAATTTTATACTACTAGTATGCAACAAAATGATAAAAATCAAACATCAAATTCGACCATACAAATTATACAATGCAAGAAAGTGGGGAACAAGAAGGAAACAAGCCATGATTTATATTTCAACTCTCACATGGCTATGACTACAGTCAAAGATCATAATCTTCTTGTCATGGATTCTTTGCATCATAACATCCATTGCACTTTTTTCTATATTGGAACTAATAATTTCTTCGAATAAAGAGGAGCTAATAATGTTACAGTAGGGATCAGATCAGTCCGGATTCACTAATTACCGAGATCTTTTTGTTCTTGTACAACAGAACTCAGCCAAACTCTCAACCACGCGGCTGATTTAACCAATATTACAAGTTTGATTACAAGTAATAAACCCTAGCTATTACAAGTCTTGACAGAAACCCTAGCTAGTCCATTGACTAAATTGCAGCCTGCACGCTTAAAGAAACAAGTTAGTAATAACAAACAAGATCCTCTCGGATCTAAGATATTAAAACCGATATGAACAAGAAACACAGAGAAAATCGAATAGATCACAACAAATGGCTCAGCCACCCGCCTATAGTCCAGATCTATTCAACCAGAGTCTAGGTCCAAGGGAACACCGTCAAATCCGACCAGAGATTCACCTCTCACCGTCGGATCAACACTACACAACTCCTTCACACCGGATCTAGAGCCACAAAACACAATCTCACACCAAACCCTAGATCTCACACACACCAGCAACCGAAGTAGTTGCCTTCGCCGGTTAAACACCACCGTCAATCGCACCGAGGAACAACGAGAGACTCAAAGGAAACCACCGGAGAAGAAGAGAGAAGTGAGAGAGAAGAGAGAAGTCGCTGACTAGAGAGTGAGAGTAGAGAGAGAAGAGTCTGGAAGAATGAATACACAAGCCGTCATACTCCTCTCACATATCTAACACACTTCACAATCCAACGATGCAGGAGCATGATCCCAGTGAAGGAGTGACGTGGCAGCCATCCAACGGTGGAGAGGAAGAGTCACGGGCTAAAGGGCTCGGTCACTTGGGTCAAGCCCAAACAATTCTGCATTCGGCCAGAATTAAACCACAACCCAAATAAATGTCCACTAACATATATTCAACAGTTACTAATGCTATATATTGAAGAGATAAAAAGGGGAAATATAGTTTATATTCATTTTTTTACGGAAAATGTACCCCAATGAATGTGATTTAATGTTGTTAACAACTTCACATATTTTTAGATAATAATGGGCGATATTGATTTTAGTACAAAATTAATAAAATATTAGACAAATAGTAAAGATAGGAATAGAAAGATATAAAAAAAAAGAAGTACGTAACTACTGAGAAATTGAAAAATAAAATTATTAATTATGATCGGTCAAAATATTAAATAAGAAATCATGTTAGTTGTTTCCTTTTCAATTCGGTTTGGGCCTCAATCCGAAACAAAATGGGCCTGAGGGTCCACGTGAGCTATGAGCTATGTGACAATCATCCAAAGTTAAATTATCATTTTCTCAACTTGAAGAGAAAAATACATCGAATATGACATCCATACACTTCAATTTATTTCGATGTAGTGTCACGTTCAATGTAATGAAGATTTTGTTTGTACTAATTTGCACCATGTGCCATACATTTATTGTATGCCAATACATAGTGGTATTTAATACTACAAAATATTAGGATCTTGACATCTTGTTGCTTTAACATTTACGTAATATTATACGTATTCAAAAAGAAAAATATTGGCACATGCATATTCCAAAAGAAAAATATTGATACATGCATTTAGTCTTTTTAGATTATATTTTGACCATACACATACCCAATTATTTCAATATATTGATCCGTAAAATAAAAAATAAAAACTAAATTTAACCCTCGAGTGAAAAAGAAAGGTAAAAAAAGAATTATTGATTCTCCCACATGCAAAACCAACCAATCATCAATCTCCACGTCACTCATCATCTCTTTTTCTTTTTTCACTTTAATTTTTATTTTTACAAAAAGGAGAAAAAGAAAAGCAGTTTTAGCAAACACAACAATCAATCGAAAAGAACAAAAAAAAGAGAGAAACCAGACTACAGATTACACAGATTAGATCTAGCCATTGCTTTGCTCCCTTTTCCTTTCACACACACACACACACGCACACAGAATTGTTCTTCATTAGCCGACTATCACTGAGCATCTCCAGATCTCAGCTATGGAAATGTGAGGCTTTTTTCTCAGCTCAGGTAGTGAAATTCGTCTCTGATATTTCCGTTTTGGTAGTTTTGATTCGATGGGCCTCGCTATTTTTGTGTTTATTTAAATGGGCTATTCGCATTTTAGTAACTAAAGATTAAAGGTTGAAGCTTGGAGTTTTACTTATTGTTGATGTTGTTTGGATAATGAAGTGATGTTGGAGGGTAGGTGAACATTTTCATCCTTGGAAAATTCTTGCTGTTGGTGGCAACGAGAATTTTATTCTTTTTGTTTGTAGTGGGGTCGCTTTCATCTATTTTGAAACTAAAAATTATGCATATATTTGAGTCCAAAATTGGAATGGAATTATTTGTTGTTGCATCTGACAAAAACACAATGACAAGTTCCAATATCTGGATGGGCTTGAATTGGAAGTATTTGAGCTCCTATTGTTGGAGTTTTAAGGTTTAGAGTAAAATCCAAAAAATAAGGTTAAAATAAGTTGATTCTTTGGAACTTACTTTGTTGGCCAGTTCTATAAATTAGGTAAATGATACTGGTTGATTTATGTAATTAACATTTTTAGAACTTATAGTATGTTGTTTAGTGTTCTTGATTTCTAATTTGGTTGCTCTGCTTGTGTTTTGAATCACAGAGAGGAGGTAAAAGAGTTCCAAAGTGTCCCTTTGCAATTTGTGAGTAGGTGGATACTATTGAATCGGAAGCTGTAGGCGAATAGGATTTTGTTGCATTGTGCCCTCAAAGCCGACTTGCCCATGGCGTCAGAGCAGATAAGGTTTCTGCAGCCGCAGCAAGCACGGGCATCTCGGGTATATTGCATTATGAACCCTATGATTTTCATGTTTCCGCCTTCGATTGATTGCATGCTTGGGGCAAAAAGATGTGAAAAATTACTGCTCTGTCTTGCTTTGAAGCTTTTGTTTTCGTGACCTGTGTGGAGCGGTATTTACGCTTCTTTCATTCTAGTTATTGAGCCACTAGTATGGTGTAGAACCGCCAATGGCCTAATCGTTTACTTGTGTAATGACATGATTATACTGATAAAGACTCGGAAAATGCTATGTTACATATTTCCTTAATTCATAAAGATACCAAAGAAGAAAACATTTCATCTTAGTTATTGATTTGGCATCCCAAAGTGGTTTACTTGAATGACTAAACGATACTTATTAATGTAGTGCGCGCCTTTAGAAATAGTCATTATAACTTCTGCCACGTGGCTCAATGTGCAATTGGTGCTTTGAGTATCTGACCGCAGTAGTTGGATGTATCTACTGTAATTCTGTATTGCGTATAGATGGACGTCTATTTCTCTGCAAATCCATCAGTTCATTTGTTTTAGATCCGCGTTTTTGTGCTGTAAACGGCTATATTTACTTAGTTTGCCTCACTATGAAGCTAACAATTTGTATGACAGCTATTCTTGATCACTTCTATTTTCCTGTGACATGTTTATTAAAAAATGTGACATCATAACCAATTGCAAAAAATGTTACATTCACTGAGAATGGTAAATTTTCCTTAGAGTTCACATAGTCCATGCCTCGATAGATGCCTATTTCATACAGATTCTATGCTTAGATTCTGTTGTTAGAATAATATTTCCACAAATTGTGGATCTGATTATGTTCCCATTTAAAGCATTCCTTTGTTTAATTTCACAATATGGCTAACAATTTACTTTATTTGTAGCGCAAGAGGTGGGGAGGTTGTTGGACTGGACTTTCTTGTTTTGGTAAAAATAAAGGTGGGAAAAGGATCGTGCCTGCATCAAGAATGCCCGAGGGAAACCAAGCGTCGAATCAGCCAAACGGTCCTCAAGCCATTGGACTGCCTAATCAGACAACTGGAATCGCTCAATCTCTTTATGCTCCACCGTCTTCGCCTGCTTCTTTCTCAAATTCTGCACTCCAGTCTACAGCTCAGTCGCCCAGCTGTTTCTTGTCTGCCAACTCACCCGGTAATCCTTCGTCTACTATGTTTGTCACAGGTCCATATGCCCACGAGACGCAGCTGGTATCCCCTCCTGTTTTCTCGACTTTCACAACTGAGCCATCTACAGCTCCTTTAACTCCTCCTCCAGAGTTGGCGCATTTGACTACTCCATCTTCACCCGATGTGCCTTACGCCCATTTCCTATCTTCTTCCGCCAATATGAAAGGCGCTGATAAGCACAGTTACTTCGCTGCAAATGATCTTCACTCCACATATTCGCTCTACCCAGGAAGCCCGGCCAGTGCCCTCAGATCGCCTGTTTCTAGAACACCCGAGAAGGAGTTCCCCTCTCACTGGAGTCCTTTGATCCCTTCGAAAGAGCCTGTGTACTCAAAATCCGGGTCGGGCCGGTATATCGGGATCGAGGCCGGTGGTGCTGGAAAATCGCGCCAAGATTCCAATTTCTTCTGCCCCGAGACGTTCGCGCAGTTCTACCTCGACCAGCCGTCACTATCTCATTCTGGTGGTCGGATAAGCGTCTCCCGAGAATCAGATGCTTACTCGAATGGGGGACACCAAAACAGGCAGCCAAAAGTTTCCAAACCTGATCCTGAGGAACTGGAAGCTTATAGGGCTTCTTTTGGGTTCAGTGCTGATGAAATCGTCACCACAACACAATATGTCGAGATATCAAACGTGTCGGATGAGTCCTTCAGCATTAACCCTCTCACCCCCAACAAATCATCCGGGGACGGAAACATCTTAAATGCAGGATTCGCTCATCTCGAAGGTAAACTGTACTTACCTGTTTCTATCTTCACTTATTTAGAATTCGTATAAAGTTAATACATTTACAAGAACCAGAAAAAAGATGCCTATGTTTCCCCCTTAATGAATCTGACTAACTTGGATTACATCGAGCTTGCTTGATTCTTTGTCTGAAAATTCGCTCGTCTCTTATAGGTAGTGTCGACTTAGGGTGATAGTATAGACTCTATGACGGATTACACATTCTTGAACTTAATTGTTCGCATAATCCTTTAAATACTCAATTGTACGTATTGTCAATCTTATACATCGTATAAAATAGGTTCCCAACGAATTCTCGTGAACAAGAAAATTGTTATCTATGGCTTCGTTTCGTGGTGATAACTTCGGTTTTCTCTATATCTCAGATCAAGCCCCACAAAAGCACAGTTCTGGGCGAGGGCTACCAACGAGCCCCCTCCTAAGCGATGATGAGGACATATACTCGAAGATGGGGGCTCCTAGAAACGGCCGGAAATACCAGTTTGGTTCGTCCAATTCAGATGCGGAGATTGAGTACAGGAGAGGGCGGAGCCTGAGGGAGGAACGCAGCTGGAGGCAAAGCTGAGGCTGCTACGAACGCCCAAAAATCGCTCGTGTATGTATTTGCAGCCGTTCTATTATCATCTTGTGTCAATGATTTAGCATCTGATGATGATCCAACCTTGCTTTTGTTGTGAGAGCTGTTTAGTATAAATTCTGAAGAGTTTCTGTTACATATATATATATATATATATTTATATGAATTCAAGAATTATGCAAGTGTTAGAGATTGCAAAATTTGGCATAGTTCAACTGGAGAAAGAATACAATGTGCACCCTCTTTTGTATGTAAATCTTAATATATGCACCACTTCAAATTTGCTAGTCGAATTTGTCTATTTTTGGGAGAATTTTGTGATGCATTTGACTTTTGAACTAGTTAATAGATTATGAAATTGATGAATATTTTCGTAATTATGCTGCAAGATGATGTTTGGCATTTGAAATCTCACGTGGCATGTCCAAATCTAATGTGAATATACGTTTTTAAATACAGTATACTGTCTCCATCCAATATTAAATGTCCAATTTGTCAACAATGAGTTTAATTAAATATCTTATTCTATTTTGTGTAGTTATATAATTCTCTTTCAATTAATAATGCGAAAATTATAGATGGATGGAAAGATTACATAAATTAGGATCATATTTGCATTTAATTATCAATAATTTCTCATGTTCACTAGCAAATTAATGATTAGGAAATGCACAATCAAGATAATTATAGACTCGAACCTTCTCTCCTTTTTAGCAAAAAACTAGAACAAGAATCCAAACACAAAAATGGAACTGGACCGACAGTACCAAACGGCGTCGTTCCGCCCGAAAATAACCTTGGATACAAAATTGGATTCGACTAGTTAATGGGCTATCTTGGCCCATTTAAGAGTTGGGCCCAATAGCCCATTTATTGAATTCTGATATCAATTTTTTCCCTTTTTATTATTCTCTTCTCCGTCGACCGTCGTATCACATTCTAGCTTACTAACAACGACAAATTTAAAAGCTTCAAAAACTCAACCAAAAAATAAGAGAAAAATCTACCAATATGCTTCGTCGTTCATCTCTTTCTCTCTCCAAATTCCTTCCCAGAAACCTAATTGGAAGATCTCCACGCACTAAATACCAATTTCCAGCAGAAACCCTAACATCTCCCCCTAATCGACGCGAATTCCATCGATTTTCGCGGCCGACAATCGCAGATTCAGCTGCACGATTCAATGCTCCTAACAATTGGAGACGATTCAGCGGTGAAACCGATAGGGAGGTCGACAAAATCAACCTCAAATTTGCGGAAGCTCGTGAGGAGATAGAATCGGCGATGGACTCCAAAGAAACCGTGTATTTTAACGAAGAGGCGGAGTGCGCGCGCGAAGCCGTCGGAGAGGTTCTGGAATTGTACGAGGGGCTGCTGCGGAGGCTGCCGGAGAGCGAGAGGGGGTCGATTCAGCGGGCGATGGGTCTCAAAATCGAGCAATTGAAAGCTGAGCTCCAGCAACTGAATGAGTAGTGAGTTAAACAAAACCACTTTTTATTTATTCGGTTGTATTCGCAATTTTTTTTAAAATTTCTTGTTTATGATTAAGGTGGTATCGACTTGTTTTGACGATATTAAACTATGAAATTGAATAAAGACCAAATTTATGAATTTACTGTTGATGATCATTGTAGTTGAAATTGTCTCTGATGTTGGTGATTTGATTGGCTTCTTTGAGATTGGGTTTATGAAGTAATTAGGTTTTAGCTAATTTGTTTCATTTTTTTATTTGCTTTTTTTTTTAAAAGTGAGGTTTTTGATTTCTTGATTTAACTTTCATTATTATTCCTCGCCGTCTTTAAAATTACTTTTTGAAATGTACACATACAATCAAAACACATTTTATTTTGGTTAATTTGGTTGTAAATTTCTAAAGTTTCATCAAATTTGCATTCTTCAATCTTCATATGAATTATTGATTTATTGTTATTTTACAATATAATTACTGTTTTATTTTAATTTTGCAATCAATCAAAATTTAAAGCTAAAATTACTGGTTTGGTGATTTCCTTAGATGACACTATTGACATTACATCAGATTATACTAAAATTAAATAAGTCAATTTATTGAATTGTAGGAGTAGTTTATATTGATATAGATGAAATAGACCATCAATAGTCATGAGATAATATGTAACATTAAAACTGTATATGTCAAAATACATTATTAGGCTATGCTTTTGAGAAAAAATGCACCTAAACAAACAAAAAAAAAAGGAATAAACATGACCTATAATTAGAAGTAAACATGATAACTGTACGGATCTATATAAACCCAAACGAAAGGGATTCTTTTCAAAAAAAAGAGGAAGAAATATAAAAATTAATCAATGGGATGCTTGTCGGCCTGGCGAGAAGTGTAATGAGCAGAGAGCAAAACCAGAGAGAGGAAAGAACTTGCTGCAAATATCGCGTCGAACCAACGATGGTAGAAGTCGAATTGAATGTCACCGCCCAACACATCTGTTATGATCATCCTGCAAAACACAACCACCACTTCTGACATCACCACACGAGATCAAGAAACGGGAACCTCCATAGACGACGCTAGAACACGCATAGACTCAGTCGAGTTGATATCAAACTAGATATTGAGAATTTAAAGAAAGGGATATAAACAGTCCTAGGTCGCAGCAACCAGCATTAGTCGCACAGCTAGTTCCGGTGTTCTATCATCTATGAACTACGATTGAATAAGTAAAGGACGGTTTTAGGAGATTGTACCTGTATTCAGTGGCCAAGCTTTTCCTGATTAATAATATGGAAGAAACAAAATACATTCCCATTATTTCAGAGAGGAAAAGGACAACGTTACTTGAGGATCCGCTGCCAACTCTCGAAATTGCAAAAAAGAACTGGTACGAATGCCATAGAGTTAGGTGACAGCAATATAAGATACTATGATCGATCAATCAATAATAGGCTTAACTAATAAGAAAATGAGTAAAACTTACTTTCATCAAATTGGATAAGAATCCCCTTACAGATATGAGTATCATCATCCCAATGAATAGAAGGGAAACGTACTGCATAGAAGGAGGGAAAACATTATGTAAAGCGAAGACTACTAAGGTAATTGGGTAAGAGAAGATGGCATAAAGATTGCTGGACATTATCCGTCGCCTATCCTGATAGAATTAGGTTGTTGAGGCTAACTCTTCTCCATGATTATAGCAAGTCGGGAAACATCAAATCTTGTGTGGCATTTTACAGTGATCCCCTCTGTATTCAGAAGGTAGTTTTCGCTTTGATACAACTACCATTTCCCAAATTTACACTACACCATATATTATCTATATTTTGACACTTCATGTTTGAGATATATATGCATTGTTTGGTACACAAATAAGAGGAAGATGTCGAAGATTTACCAAGGAAATACTAACCTGTGATAATAAAGTTACGTTGATGCCTATGTCAAAAAACTGCAGAAAGATGCTGATTGTCCTTGTAACGGGATCAACAGAACCAGCCTGAAACAAGTCTTGGCATTAGACAAAAAATTTCAAATCTGAAATACTATAACTTGAGGTGGACACCATACTAAACAAAAGAATTAGGTGGTGTTCGGTTTTCAAGATAAAAATAATATCAAGATATAATTAAGGATTGAGTTGTGAGATTATTTTAGTCAATAGGGGGTTAGCTATGACTTATTATCCCATGATTATCCATCTAGGATTGAGTTGAGGGATTGAATCTCATGAACCAAACACACTACAAATTTAATCTCGGGATACAATCTTGCAAACCGAACACCCCCTTAGGAGATAAAATGAAACAGACTCGTAACATTACCTCCTTGAATACAACACTTTGTAACGACTGCAAAATAAAGGAAACATATGTAATTCAACTGTCAGTACTTGAGAATATCCTGGAAGTTTAGTCTTGATAAATTTGAACATTGCAAATCACATTACCTTTAACATTTTATATACACAATATACTGAACAAACATAGCCTAAGAGATTCTGCATGTGACCCTTCCAGGTTCGCGAATATGCTGCAGCTTCCTGGATAAGAGAGATGGAAGAGAACACAATTTCAGAAGAAAATAGAAGTGAGGCCAGTCCACAATTGCTTTCAATCTTACCCTTGCCGAATCTTCAACTTGCAACATACAAGAAAAAAAAACACATTTAGCATACCTTAGCTTGGCGAAGCTCATAGATTTCCAGAAATAGTTGCTTTGAGAGCTCCTCTAAATCTTGTACCTCTGCTTCCAAGGTTCTGATATCTACCAAAGGAAGAGTCAACAACATGGAAAAGGTGAGAAAGCAACACAAAGAATTAACACTCTAATACATGTGCAACAATTACTAACCTTGCTCCTTTTGGTCATCCTGTACAGATCGAACAACTGTGCCGACTAACCGCTTTAGGAAGGACCTATTGTTTAATTTCTGTCACATTAAAGTATACCAGCAGTTAGACTCATAAGTCATGGATTAGATCTTAAATAGCACACATCATATTTTTTTTCACGAAAAGCGGTGAAAATGAGTACTTTATTTTGTTATCGAAATGACAGAAGCAGTAGGGGATAAAATAAGAAACTGTGATAGAGGGAAAAACGTCCTCCATAAAACTAGAATAGGGCTTTGGAGCGCAATGTTAAGTGAACCCAACGACGAGTAATACTGTAAAAACTAAAACACAAATATTGTATAAACAGAAAGGTAAGTAAACCTCTTCAGACTCTTGTTTTCGCTCTATCTCCATTTGACAAAGAATTATCTTCTTCTTTTTGGAAATGCAAGTCTCTATTGATTGCATCAACTGCCTCTCAATTCCCTTAATTTCTGTTTCCTCAATTTCTCTTCATTTGAAAGGAAAAAATACATCAAACCAATATATTACTGTGCTGACAACCATAGAAGACTATATATTAAAGGTACAAACATCCAAAAGTAGACCAAAGATCCTTAAGAAAAGAGCTACCAGTGTATGCAAGATGCATCAATATATTAGTCCCAACAGCTCATAAAATCTGTTGAAGGTTAAGACTCAATACAAAACAAATAGTCGTAAAACAAATATTGCTTTTGTTCTATGACCGATAACTAAGACCTTTTAGCTGATTAATATTAAGAATTGACAATATCACAATACAAATAAACACACACGCACACAAAACGAAAGAAAAGGTTCCATTCATGACTTCCAAATTTTCTTGGCGGCACCACACGCGAACTAATGACAATATGCAAAAGGAGATTCAGATTTTCCGGTATGCTCGAATAATTCAAGCCATATAATCTCATATAATTCTTACCGAATAAAGAGTGAAAGGTAACTGTAAGGCAAATTGACTGCTCCAAAACCAGAAAGTACAGCCATCACAGTCACGCCAATGACCCCAATTCTGCTCACCAACTGAGGCATGGTGAAGAATCCTGACACGAAAAATTATATTGTATAACACACAATAGGATCAGGAAGGCGCATATATGAAGTAGTTACATTTGAAGGAAAGCAGTAGTTTAACATAGTTAACCACACGACGAGGTGATTGAACCAAACACGTATTTTATAGAGAAAAAAAAAAGATGGTCAGGAAGGTGCTTAGGGGATACTTCGAAGCCCTTGGTACCATCAAAAAAAATCCAAACCTTTATCTGGAGAAGGCATTGGAAAGTGAATGCCCAGTCGCCAGAAGCCATAAAGATAAACCAACAAGAATAAAACAGCACCAAGAGAGGCCCGTTCCTTCCTAACACCTGAAGCAATAGCAGATAATAGAACGATAAGTCGATAGCTGGAAGCCCCCATATGTATGTACAATGATGATAGCGTGAGGAATAAAAGGGAGTACTAAAATGGAGAGAAATCAAATACCGAATCTACAAAAAACTCTGAAACTTACCACTTTTCGCATGCATCAGATAGCAATGATAGTATGGCAACATGAACACAAGCAACATTATCAAACAAAACAAATCCACCTTCCAATTCATCCACCTCGCCCTGCCGACAACGAAACAATCCCAGATCAGATCAAACTCCTCAAAAGCCTCCGTGATGACGGAACACCAAGCATCACACAAATACACAAACTGAACAAAAGTTCTTCATAACATTCAATATCAGATCCTATTCAAACCCGTTCACTAGTTCAAAAATAGTGTATGTGGTGATTCTAGTAAAATCCTAGGTCTAACAACCATAGAAATTTGCAACATCCAATAGCAACATTCAATATCAGATCCTATTCAAACCCGTTCACTAGTTCA
This sequence comes from Salvia splendens, assembly GCF_004379255.2. NCBI lineage: Eukaryota > Viridiplantae > Streptophyta > Magnoliopsida > Lamiales > Lamiaceae > Salvia > Salvia splendens. Next base: position 41,352,271 of record NC_056033.1, on the reverse strand, counting down.
AAAATAGTGTATGTGGTGATTCTAGTAAAACCCTAGGTCTAACAACCATAGAAATTTGCAACATCCAATAGCAACTTCTCTTGACAGCCAAAATTTAATCCTACACCTTTCAGCTTCAATTACACCAACACTAGGTAACATGTTTTAATTAAAACTATTCTAGAAAAGCACAGGGAAATACGAAGCATTTCACAATCAGGAATTTTTTCAGTTTTATTGAAGAATTAGAGCAGTCTAGAGCTAAAAATTGGGGAAAACACTATACACAATAAACAAACTGCTTACTCTTTTGAGAGAATGGGAATAATCTCGAAGAGGACAAGCTGGAAGAGATTGCAGGAGAAGGCAAAAACAACACTGAATATGATCTGCACCAACACACGCTTCTCCTCATACTCCTTGTAAAGGCGGCGGTTCAGGAACCACAAGCCGCCCCATCCCAGCAGCAGCAGCGACCCCTCCACCACCACTCCCTCGTACACCGCCCTACCCCACCCCATCCTACAATATACGCTCTCTCTGAAAAAACTCTCTCGCTCGCTCTCTTCAGCTCCGCTCCTCAATCCACCGCCACTTCGAATTTGCGGTGGTCATCAATCTATAAATATGAAGTTTCCGTTGTTTGCTGGAATTAACAGAAAAACCGTACTGATTCGAGACAGAGTTTTCGGATGGATCGAGCATGAGTTTTTTTAGATACAAAATCATGAAAGGTTTTTCAGTTTTTTTTTTATTATTGTAGTTTAAGCAAAAGAAATTATAAATTTTAAGTTTGTGGTTTTATGGATTTAGATATTTAGATTAGAATATTTTGTGAATTGTATTTAGAGCATCAGCAAGCAATAGCGCGGAATTCCCGGCGGAATTTTAAAAAACACCTCATGCCACGTCATGCGGACTTCCGTGTGGACGTCCGTGGGAGTCGACGCAGTGGCGGACGTCCGCACGCCCGTCGCGACGGAATTCCCCGTAACGCCGCGGAACTGCGGTGTCCTCGGCGGATTTCCGTATCCGTGCATACCATGCACAATGGCGGACGTCCGCCGCGGAATTCCGCCGGGATGGGCGCCATTGTTGATGCTCTTAAGGGTGTCCGGAGTGGGTCACATCCCGGGGGCTCTGGGATGTTTGTCATGACTCGACCAATTGGTATTTGGTCCTCGGCGTAACTTTGATACGAATGGTGTTACGGGACCCACATCATATCATCATTATGAAGTTCTCTTCGTACCCGACGTCTGTGAAGTTCTCATCGTGAACCATTTCGGATATTTTTCATTCATAAAAACTATTTTCAGTATTATTTACGGCTGTGGGACCTACTCGTTTATAACAAAACGGCAAGCATGTTGTACATTCCTTCGTACTAGCATGTTGTACATTCCTTCGTAGTACTATTGACCAATCATTAGTTCATAGTAAAAATTAGGATAAGACGACCGAGTAGAATCATTATCATAAATATCACTAATTTGGTCAAAAGTAATGAGAATCAAGGCATTGCCCACGTTATAATCATTAATCATAATTATTTGATATTGCAATCCTAAAATTGATATTTAGGCTCACTTTCTTCTTATTACGTTAGCATTTTATCATTCAGTCTATTCTCAGCTCAACGACGCACAATGTCAAAATGAAATGGGAGGAGTGTTTAAAGGAAAATTTTCAAAAACAAGGATCAGCAGCGATTAGCAGAGCGACGCACAATAGGCACCGATCCAGCATAAGACCGTCGATCGTCAGTTAGTTTGCAATAGGCGCCGTTGCGATTGCCCTAATAAGATGTTTAAAATCTTAGTTATGCAATAAGATAGGAGGAGTAGTTTAATTAATTTTGATCATGTATATATACATAATTACATGCACGCAATTCGATTTGTAAATTTGAAGTAAGCTTTTAGCTAAAAGCATAGTTTCGACTTTCAAGTCTAGGGATAAAATGATATTGCAACACAGTGTAGCATTTCGTGAAAAAGATTAAAGAAACAAGGCAAATATCAAAATAAAAATTGAATAGCGACACATTAATTGAAAATCTAAAATTCCTTAAACATAAAAAATGCCTTTAAAACAAGGTCGATAAGTTTCATCAATTTTACCACAGGCAAGATCCAATACAACATCATTGATCTACCTTGCTGCTGCTCTTGCACTCATGGACGTATGGTAGTTTGTACTTCTCTGTTTCCGGTAAGAAGAGTAGACGTCGTCATATTGGCTTGCCTCGTTCGGATCTGCTGTTGCCCCGAGTCCCAACCTTCCGGAACTGCTCGACCCGGGCTTTCTTTCTACACTTCCATCAGGGAGAGTCCCAGTATCCTGGTCGACATTCAAGCCAAGGGGTGGGGGAATGCAGGCTCCTCCCTTACGGGACGGAGATCTTCTCTCGTACTCATAACCATCGTCGTCATCATCACCATCACCTGCTGTTTCAGATTTCTTCATGGGTCCTTCTGAAGGGTTGACCTCTTTAATCTCTCTGAAGAACTTTGAGACTCTATCGAGGACCTCTGATTGTGATATATTTGAAGGTGGAATCACGGTGGGGATGTCCAGAGGGCTCAGAGGGGAGTATGGCACCCCACTGCCTATCTGCATCTTTCTGACCATACCTGGAATAAGACCGGGTGGGAACAAAGGATATGGGGGAAGCTTCTCACCAAATTTTCCGGGAGCAGGTGCATTTGTCGGTTGAACAACGGATGGAAGGGGCATTGATCCAGTGAACCCACCGGAGGGAGCTGATGAGAGATGGAATTGCGGGTTTGGTAAAGATGAAACAGGAGGGACTTGTTTATCTGCATACTCTTGATTGGGTATGTTTGGAATGGAGCTCTGCATGTCCGGTTGCCATTGCATATGGTTTGGTGCACGGTTCATCCCTACAGCAAAGAGAGACAGTTAGGCACAATACAGACCTTGCAAATTAAACGACTCGTATTGCTAATTTTCACAAGATAAAAAAGAAAGATAAAAGGGAAGTACCTGTAGCAGCAGAATGATCTCCTGATGCGTTGGGATGAGCACCTGGAAAAGAATTTGGTGGCAACCCACTCAGCATGTCACTTTCAAGCTCATAGATTGTATCTTGGTCATATACTTCTTTCGAGGCCCAAAACTGCAAGATTTTCTGAAGACGTGACTGGTTTTCATCCTTGTTGTGTGGGTTGTGGTATATCTTTGCAAGCATAGAACCCAAGACTGGCTTAAATGCAAGCGCCTCGTTGTCGAGTTCCTGCAGGTTCACCCGCCTCTGCAAGCTGTATATTTCAAAAATCATTCCTAATTTGAATCAGTGATCTTGATCCATACAACACACTTCTCCACTCTTCTGAGTGTAATGCTTATATCATTCCATCATTCCTTCAATAGAAGCTTATTGCATTTTCGAAAATGAATATCAGCAACGTAAAGTACTTTTAATGAAGGGATGATGGATAATAATTTAATATATGCTGCAATGATATAATTAATCATGCAATAATGTTAAATCTGAAAAATGCAACAAGGACATGTTTAATCAAGCATGACGAAGTAGTTGAGAACTCGGTAACTTGGAGTAATCAAAACCTACCTGTCAAAGAGGATATCATTGGCAAGATAAACTATATGCAACTGCCTCTCAGAATCATCTAGGGACAATACCCTATCTCGGAGTGCCTCAGCCAGGCCAGGAGCAAATGGAGCCCTCTGCATAAACCAAGTCTTGGCACCTTTAATTGACTCCTTTGTGCCAGTGAGACTGTTCAGAACACCATTCATCTCCATCTCAACATCAGATGGAAGCAGTCGAGATAGACCTTTAAAAGGTCGGTGAGGTTGATCAAATTCAGGTCGGCTATGACCCACCATCGGCTGAGAGTGGTGAGGGTGCTGTTGCTCATAGAACTGCGAAAAAGGAGGTTGCTGCAGGTGAGCAGATCCCCCAGCAGCAGCATTTGGGGCATTAATAGGAGCTGGACTCATCATGGGGTTGGAAGGATGCAACACCGGCATCGAAGCTGGGAACTGAGGGTTAAAACCCATGAGTGGTCTAGTTGCCATCCAAAGCTTATGGCGGTAGTAGTTATGGCCTTCACCGCCAAAAAGAAAACCATAAGCAGGATTATCTTGCTCTCTTTCCCGGACCACAGCTTCGAACTCTGGGCCGTTCTTCACAGCATACTCGACCAATTTGTCGATGCGCTTTTGAAGTTCAGGATCAGATGGTGCTGGAGCAGGGGCTGGTGGAGCCTCATAAGGCCCAGGGTACGGTGATGGAAAAAGATGTGGAGGCACATGCGGAGGGAACGAAGGTGTTTGTTGATAAGGGTGAGGCATATGTGAATAGAGTTGACTTTGTTGCATTGGCCGAGGATAGGGAAACTGCTGTACAGGAGGATGAGGGGGCATAAAAGGAGGGCCGTGAACAGATGGAGGAAACTGCTGGTGCTGTGGATGAAAACCATACTGCTGCTGCTGTTGTGCATTACTAGCTTGTTGCTGTCCATATGACATAGGAGCACCATAATCATGTGGCGGTCGATCCATTTGTCAGTAGGCGGCCCGACAGACTACCAATCCTATGAACACATAGAAAATCCCAGTGAAACTCGCTATTCCTCAAATAGTGAAGTTCTTAATAGAAGGAAATAATATTCAGTTCTTGATGAGGACGAAACAATGCAGCATAAAAGTTGTTAAATTTCAAGACAAAACTCCTACTGTGCATATGGCATGAGGTTGACAACACATAATTGCACTTGGCAAATTACCACAGTCATGGCATAGCTCCCAACTCCCAAGAGCCGGCATGTACGTTAAAAATTCAACATTCATTGGAATTAATAACCTAATAGGCTAATATATTGCCACTGCATCTTATTTATAATTAAGGCAAACCACGGTATCCTCTATTTTCTAGTTAATTTTTAAAACTAACTCAAGAAGGGAAAATGCAATTAATTTACAAGCCAAGAAAGCATGCAATTCTACTTGAAACATAGGAATTTTTTCAAGGAAGTAAAATGATGAAACTGGGGAACAAATAATTCCTATACTTTCACTTCAATTTCTAATGAGCAAATTACATATACACACATAATGGTACATAGGGATATGATCAAAGTATAACTAATCTTAAATGCATAACTAGAGATCACAAATTTAGTTCATTATAAGAACGAGTTTAGTTCATTGTAAGAGTGATTTAGTTCACTATAATTTATAGTGAAGTATTTACTCCGTGAAATATTTAATTCACTATAATGGTGTTTTGGTTCACTCCGTGTTTTGGTCCAAACCACTGATAACACAGAAAAAGTAACATAAATGAACCAAATACAAAAAAAAAATAATACTAATAATAATAATAATAATAATAATAATAATAATAATAATAATAATAATAAAATCAGAAGCTAGTCCTCCAGCCAAAAACCACAGTTCACCATGTGAGCTACCACGAAATAAGACAACAATCTGAAGAATTCAGAAACATAAATGTATCTGTACTAAACGAAATTCACAATTCTAAAAGAGAAACAATAACAAATGTAAATGCAACAAATCAATCGATCTTTTCCACTAATAGAAGAGAAATTACCAGGAACGGCAGCTAAACGATCACAGAGAGGCAGAAACCAGCTAAATTCGAGCTTGTGTTTGGTAACACGGCATGGTTTTAGGGATTTTGTTTTGATTTGGGAATTGAAATTGGGCAATGTTTTTTCTACTACTACTTGTGTATAAATGGGCTATGAAGAGTTTTAGGATCGGGCCTAAGTCGGGCCGGGTTGATGTAAGGGGCGAATTCCAATTATGATAGATAACATATTTTTAGAGGTATTAAGGAAAAAAAAAGTTCTGCTAAATACTGAAATACGAAAACTCAAAATTTGTATGAAAAATAGGATAAATAATTCCTAATTTTAGATTTTTTTTGTAAATCATAGATATGTTTGTTTTCTATCTTCAAACTAAACAATAAAATTAACTAAGGCGTAGTAACTAGTAGGCTCCAGTTTTGATATAAATACAATTAAAAAATGTTTTTTACATATCTATAAATTAGATTATTATACTATAATACTCCATCCGTCCAAAAAAAAATACACTAGTTTTACCATTTTTTGACATCCCATAAAATTAAACAAAGTATATACATAGATATTTTCAATAAATAATAACTATACACGGTATTTATAACGTGAATCCCACGATCCATTAACATTTCTTCCCAATTTGAATCCTCTTTTGTGGCAAAATTCTTTTGAATCCTCTTTTGTGGCAAAATTCTCAGCAAAGGATGTGTACACATCACAGCCCTTCATTAATTTTTATCAAGTTAATTGTTTCCTTTATTCATAAATGGGTGTTTGTGATGGGTTCCAAACCCCATTGCTTCCACGACCTATTGCTTCTCTCTCTCATTTTTTTTTCTTATTTCTCTTACTTTATCAATTATATATCAAAACTCATATCATTTATAAATTTATCTACTACTACTGTTTTTTAAGTACGAAGAGAATAATATTAAATGCTTAGCTCATCATCGATTAAGCATGAGATGTTGACTTAATATTGATGGAGAATAACTACTCTCTGATTGAATTCACTATGGGAAGTTCATAATAATCATATTATAACAGTATTAGTCCAATGCATTCATAACAAAATCAGTGATACAAGACAAGAGCTCATTTTATAAAGGAACAATGCTACAGTCTGGAAAGGGAAAGCCTATCTTTCACAACACTGAATAACATTTTCAAAACAAATGAATCCAAGTATGAGTAACAAGATAGACAAAACATCACACGCAATACCGTTGCTTGTGCCGGGAAACAAGCAAAACAAAAGTGAGTACATATAGTTCATGAATGTCACTTGTTGATTTGTTCAGGAAGGCTTGTTTGAACTAGTTCAGATGGTGGACGCAATGTGCAGATCATCTCCTTCGTCTTCCCAAAATAGACCTGAAAATGGCACAACATATTTTACTTATACTCCGTATTGATGAAATTGCATATAAGAGATGAATGTAAAGTTTTCAGATTGCACACATACCTGATCCAACGAGTACCTCAGCTTGCTCTCCATTTCTTCGACCATCCTTCCCATATTGCATAGATGACCCTCATCAACCGGAATATCCATATTCATCTGTATTAAGTAAAGGAGCAAATGCTTATGAGAAAAGGCAGATAAACAATACCAAATCACCACATTTCTAGAAAATACCTGTCTTCTAATCGACCCTGACAAGTTGAAGGCTCCTGACGACTCATCATTTGTGGTCAAGGAGAGCATCACAGAGCTAGTCAAGCAGTAGCGAGCAGTTGCTTCATCTAGAGGAACCACCTATAAATTCAAAAACAAATGAGCATAACTATGACAACAAGAGGAAAACTGAGACTCAGATGACATACCTCAATGACATGAATTGCTTCCCAAGACCCTTCTTCTAAATAACCTCTTCTACCATCTGCAGTTCTAGAACCATCTTCAAAAGGGAAAACCAATGCATAAGTAGTGGAAGGAAAGTAATGGTAAGAAAAAAAAATATATAATGGGTGAAAAATAATCACCCTTTTTTATTAAGAAGCAACCAATAAAACCTTCATCTTCATTCTCCCAGATATACACTGATGAAGTACCACCTTCATAGTACCTATTGATTGATTATTCAACTTAAACTGATTGAAGGTTGAAGCTCTCAGAGAAACAAGAAAGAAATATGAAAAGTAAAAATAACAACGACATTATAGATTCAAACTTCGAGCAGTTAGCAAGAAGCTTGTATATAGTTAAATAAAGTACGAGGTAAGTAAAAGACCTCACTGGTCACAATAAACCGTGAAGACATCATTTGCTTCCATTTCAAGTTTCCTCAGCTCTTGAGATGGATAAAGTCCGTCATCTAGTGGGGGATGGTATTTGTTTGACCAAGGTGATCTTCAGAAGCAAAAACAAAAAACAACCAAAATAACAATCTCAGGTAAGGGGTGGCAAGATAAAAACAAGACAAAAACATTTGCTTTCGAATGCTCATTGGTCCAAGATCCAGTTTATTTGTTAAAATTGTTCATCATAAACATAATAAGTCCTTGGCCGTTGATGATATTTCACAAGATCTAGTGGAAGCATACACTAGCGTGCACGGCGTACCTGTAAGAATCTGCATCTCTGTTATACTCACATAATATGAACTCCTTCCCACTATCAACATCACATAAAACCTGAGGAACAACATTATGTTTAGCAAAATAACATTTATGGAGAGTGACAAAAACGTGTGATGGTTATATATACTGAACTAGAATGCTTACTAAACAAGTCATCTTGTTCACTTTACAGTTAACACATATCTAACCACCACAAAGTTTACAGCCTCATGTTGAGTAGATGCAACCAATTGAGAGTGTGTGTAAGCACTTATTAATGGTATCAAGATAGTAAGGTCATACTTTCCTTAAAGTGAAGTACTACTATAATACCAAATCTTGACAAATAAAATAGCTAAACATCTGCATATATTCACTCTATCTATCTCCTTATGTTTGCTCTATCTAGAGCGATTCGTCTCGACTCTCAAATAAGATATTCTCCTGTATTTTTCCACAGTTTCCAAGTATATTCTCAAACATCAAAGAAATTATTTCATTTCCAGCTCTACACATTCAGTAAACTTCAAACGAATAAGCTGCTTCAGCTTCTTTGTAGCAGGTAAGACCGAATCATAACCTAAATAGAGCTATTCATGAAAAACAAGACATGAAAAAGCCCGAACTAACAATTACTGATTAGGAACACAATATCCAGAGTCACATATGATGCGCTATACAGCGCCATAATAATTCCGCCAAAACTAATATATTTTCCCCCAAAAACACAGAAACAGACTGATTCACAACCTCCAAAAGTCAAATCCCCTATCCTCTTAATCTCCAGTAAAATTCTCACTCTATATGATTTCCAACTTCCTCCTGGACATATATATTGGTATAAATGCAGTCGAATCGAATTAATCCAACTGAACTTTTACAAATAGAATCGAACACAAACTGCACAAATTTCACCTGAAGAGGCTGGTCAACTTGCGAGAGAAGATCAGCGGAGTGGTGCGGCAAAAGGCTTAACAATGCAGACAGCGCCGCTTCCGAGTGCTTGGGCGGAATTCTTCGCATCAATCCCATTGCCGCCTCCATTTCTCCGTTCGACCTCTCGTTCTTTCTTTTCGGGTCAAATTATTTCTTTAAAAATGGGTGGGATTTGTGGGGGGAAAAAATCATTTTTTATTTTTCCTGTGAATCTGTGATTGCGTTTCCCACAACCACAAATATTTAAAAAGTTCTCAATATTTTATTCTTTTATTTTCACCAGATATTTTTAATTTTTTATTTATCAAATAAGCGTCGTCTCAAAAAACACAGGTACTAGATATGGATTTGATGTTGATTATTCATGTGTTAAAAAATGTTCGATTAGTAAATGTACAAATGCTAAGTTAAAAAAGTAGAGCAAATGAACACATCATATCACATAATAATAACTCATCAACTAAAACACAATGACTTAGGAGTAAAACCTAATAAACCACCATCAAAATAAAATCTCATTAACTATATCTATTTCACTTATAAAAGTCGGAATGTTACACAATACACAACAATACATGAGTGCTCATTATGTTCTCAGTTCTCCCCAATGTGGAACCCACAGGTTAGACCAATCGATTATTAAAAAAATATAGGATAAAAAACTAATACTATTATAATTCGAAAACACTTATTTTTCCGCACACCACCTATTTTTAAATCACGAATACTTGAATATTCGTACATTGAAAATTTCCCCTAAATTTGATCAACACATAGGGAAATCCGAGGGTGGAGGAAGCATCGTATCATTTGGGCCCTTTCCATTTCTGGTAATAAACGTCATCTCCATTCCCCATGTTATATGTCTCTCGAAATGGCAATGCATTAGCCAGACCCCTACAAAAATGAGATTAAAACAATTTTTAATAACAAGAGGTATTTTATTTTATACCTAGCTTGTTTGACCGGTCAAACTATTGAGGTTTTCTTATTATACCTGGATTATTTGCAACGAATCTGATCGCAGTCCAACCAGCTCTAGGCACAGCGATGGTGTTCTGTAGCGGCGGGTCGATGAGATTGTAGTTTGGTGGGTCCCGGGTGGAGTTGAAATTCCCATACCCCCAGCCCACGACGTAGAAGCTGTGGCCGTGGAGATGCATGGGATGGTCGAGCGGCGATCTGGCCGTGCTAGTACCCTGAAACACGAGCTCCACCGTCGCGTTGAAGTCCAGCATCCTCACCCTCGTCCCGTTCTGTGGCTCCCACAGATCTTGAGGGACGAAGTCTGCTGTGTAGTTGAAGGGAAACGGTGGATTGCTAGGGAAATTGTCTTCGAAGACGCCGTTCACACTTTGGTAGTAAGCTTGAAGAATCGCAATCCCCGGTGACTGCCACGTGATGTTGTTGACACTCGCGAGCAGTCGGTTCCCATCTGGGCCGCCACAATCAGAATTAGGGCAGTTTCGGGTGTTGATCGACAGTGTGAATAGGAGCTTCGTCGTCACATCCAACGGCACGTTGATCGGGTGGTTTTCATAGGCGAGGCTGCGGAATTGAGCGGTGAAGTTGACCGATGCCGCGGTGTCGGTGAAGTTGGGGAGGGTCGGGAGCTCTGGTGACGCCGGTGGGGTGTAGTTTCCGGCGTACTCGACGCGGGCGGTGGTGGTGTTGCTGTTGAAATCTCCGACGACAGCGTAGGCTCTGGAGGCCATGTAGTAGTGGCTAGGGTTTTGGTCGGCGACGAACAGGAAGTCGATGGTCTGGCCGGGGGAGATGGCGATGTAGTTGGAGGTGAAGGGTTTGAGGTACGCGCCATCCGAGCCAACGATGGTCACGTTGTGGCCCGCGATTCGGAAGAACATAATGTTGTTCATCACGGCGTTCACCATTCGAATTAGGTATCTTTTGCCTTGTTCGACTTTGAGCTTGAAAGTATCTGCATGGATTCAGTAAATCTTAGAGATTCATGGAAACTCATACAGTATTTCTTAATGTGAAATAAATATTAAAAAAAATGCGAAAATTTTGAAATAAATTTTTTTATTGCATAAACTCATGTAATAATTCAACGCACGCACACGAAATTTTGTTTAAACATTTTAAAATCCATACCGAAAATTAAGGTAGACCGTATCTTATAATTTTAGAGATTCTTTAGAAATTAAGTTATCTGATTTTTAAGTAAGTAAAAGTCCACAAACACATGTTCTAATCATTGTAGAGTATAGTCATGGCTTTTTCTAGACCGTTCTTTTTCCAATATATATCAAAGAAAATTTTGACAACTCAAATAATTGAAAAAATATGTCCTTAACGACATAATTACCATCTAAAGTGTCATTGTTCACTAAGATATTAAAGGCTCTCTGTGTCCCACAAATTGGAATATAGTAGTAGTAAATTTATTTATTTTCAAAAAAAATACTAGAGGTAATATTTCTCTTTCAACGTTTTCCATGTTTGGTGGAGGTACCTTTTGCAACAAATGCATTTTTCCCAAAATCGACAGTTTAGAAACTATTTTTGAAGATTGGCCCCTATATGTGTATTCAATAAAATCAAATTTAAAAATATACTTCGTATAAAAATATATTGTCGCATACGTGTCGGTCCTAGAGAACTGGCACGTACTTGTACGATTGTGGATTAGAGAATTTCATATGATATTCTGACGCGACCTAGATTGTGTTTATATTTATGAGATTATTTTAGTCAGCGGGATAACTAGTATTATTATATAATTATTCGTTTAGAATTACGGTGTGATTCAATCTCATTAACCTACATAATACATAACCCTCAATTACGAGATGTGGAGTGCAATATTTTTAACCGAACAAGCCCAAAGTCTTAAAAAAATTAAAGAAACTCAAACCTTTTTTTGAGCATGGAAACAAATCACCAGGTTGTCCATTTATCATATATGCATCAGAAATATTAGGGCCTCCTCCACTCGCAAGAAATTCATTCAAAACAGCAAACACATCACTTTTCCACCACTCTCCTGCAAATAATTTTTTTTTAAACAATTAATAAAAATAAAGATAATATCAGTACTATATTTATGGAAAAAAAGACTGTACCTATAATGATTGGAACTTCTTCATCGGGCACGGGGAAAGGATAGTCATTCTTGATACGAGGATAAACTATCAGAGCACCATGTACCGTAGCCCGTGACCAGTCGCTATGTGCATGCCACCACATAGTCCCAATCTCGTCCGATAGCACAATTTTCTGGCTGAAATTAGTCCCGGGCCGGATCGGGCATTGTGTTATGTATTCCGGCCCATCCGACCACGGATACCTCGGCTGCTTCACCCCATGCCTTCACACCACCAAAACATCCTTCAATCTTCAACACATATATTTATATAGAGAGAGAGAGACACACACACACACACACACAAAAAAAAAAGTATTACCAGTGAATGGTTATATTCTCTTTTGCTCTATTCGCAACAACAATTGCAATTGTATCACCCTCTGTCACACGAATAGTTGGACCAGGAAATTTCCCATTTACTGTCAATATACTTTTGTTGCTACATAGCCTGCTATATGGAGTATCACTCACCTGCAAATAATTCATTTCCAAAAATTATTATATATAAAAAGATAGTAATAGCATGTGACAAGGTTTAAAGTAACCACAACCACAAAAACCCCCCACAAAACAAGGTTGCATGAAACAATTATTGCGTAAAATATCAACTTACAACAAAGGTTTGATGATGAGTTTTGGCATGGCTAGAAATCACTCCACACAAGAGAAAAATGGCAAGAAAATGCAAGATTCTCATGGTCTTTAAGATAGTAGTACAATATTGCTTCCTTCTTGAGCAAAAAATTAACTAACGTAGGTTTTTGCCTTTGTGAATTATCTTCAATATAAAGCTAATGCTTCTGCTATATATATATAGAGAGAGAGAGAGGATTCTTGAAAAAGTTGTGTGTGACTTGCTACGTGTGTGCGTGTGTGTTGACAAAAATGGAAGTGGTAGCCATATGTCTTATTTTGTCACGTCTCTTCTATAATGATTCCAATCTTATTCAACATATATACTCCGTATTTACCAACCATTAACGAATTGTTAGAGACAGGCTTTATTTGGTTGAGTTTCAAAATTTTAAAGAAATTGGAAAATCTTGGACTAGTCTTCAACATGTGCGTGGAGGAATTTGCTTCTTTGACAGCGATCCGTCGGCTATATGTAACTTCAAAGAAATCAATTGAATTTTGTGACATGAAATTATTGAGATTTATACACTCTTTTAAAGTGGGCTAATAGCTCTAAATGAACCAAGGTACTACTACTCTTACTACTTGTTAGCTGTTTGGATTTCAACTTGATAAAGAAAGCTCGTTTGAGCTGTTTCATTGAATGATAAGTAGTACTCCCTCTGTTTATTCATAGTTGAGTCATTTTTCTATTTCGAAAAGTTCCTTCACAGTTGAGTCATTTACATATATGATAACTTTTTTCTATTTCTTACTTTACTCTTCCTTACTTTATTCTCTCTACTTTATTCACTTTATACTTTATTCTCTCTACATTTTCCTCTCTCTTACTTTTTTATCTATTTATTTAACACACCCAACATTCTTTTCTGAAACTCCGTGCCGAAAAGTTTCGCCCCAACTATGAAGAAACGGAGGGAGTACTACAAGTTAATTATTAGGGTAGCTTGTTCGGAAAAGAAGTGAAAATTGATTAAATTATGGTGAAATTAGCCGCTGATATCATGACTATGACATTTTTTTTGTCTCACGACATTTGATTTAAGGAAGTAGTTTCTGATGTAACCGACGAAAACACGAAACCAAGGCTGTAAAAGTTTTAAAAATCAGTCATTCACAACCACTAACCAAGTATATTATCATAGTAAATTAAATAATGAAAAGAAAAATAGTACATCATTTATATATTTGAGAAACACATTTTCATTGGTGTATAGTTGAAGCAAGAATGTATAGTGATATTTGTAAATAATTAGTACTCCCTGTTATATTATTTTTAGTTGCTTGTGCTCTTAGCCTGTTTTTTTTTATAAACCTGTTTGTCAATAAATTGTTGATTAATGGTGTGAGTTTCTTTCAAATCGATATCATTTCGTTTGCATCCATCAGTTTCAAATCTCAATCCAATCCAATCCAACCAATTAAATTATACTTGTGCTATTTTCTCAAATGTTTTCTATATCCTTTAATATTATTGGTGCTGCATGCGAAATATCAAACACAAATCACGAAAAAGTATTAAAGAATACCAAATTAATCACACAATCGGTCTCTACATATTTGAGTCTTAATAAATTATGGATATACTATTAATTAAAGAATTTATGATAATAGATTTATAGGACTATTTCTAATAAGAAAATTCACCATTTTTTTAATGCGTTCCACCGTCCACCGTAAAAGGCTAGGTCTATTTTTTTTTCCTCCTTTGACTATCTCTCCCTCTCTAAAAAGGCCAGATGTCACAACTCAATTTCACTACAATAATCGAAGTATCTGGTCGGAATAAATAATCTTTTTTGGATAGGAAAATAATTAAGAATATTCTTTTAAAATTAATAAAATGCTATAGGCTATAGCATTAATAAAATGTTAATATGTAGTATCTGCCTATACATAGTTACTTTCCATATTTAAGGAATAGTCAATTATTTATTTATTTTTTTTCCACGTTAAAAAGAATTCATGAGGTAGAGGCATAATGAACTTCTAAGCAAATGATCATGTGTTGAATTGCTAATTATGTCGTTTTTATTGATTTGTAAATAGTTAAATACATTAATATCTTACTACAAAAGATTTTTGGAGATAAGAAAAGTTGAATGAAAAAGACATTGATACGCAATGAAATTAATGAACGTGTGGTAATTACTCAACGATCGAAATTAAATGCTTTGATTATAATCGCTCACTTTTGTAATTATTCAACAGATATTAAATATGCCTAGCTATTATTGTTCTCTTCCCAACATTGATAAGAACGTGATACCTTTTTAGACTAATGCTATTCTCTCTGAACTTCTCCCTCCCTCTCTCAATTTTTATTTTATTTCATTTCATTACTAACGACGAAAATATACATTAAAAAAGGATGTGTTAATATGACAAGATATACTAGTATAATTAATTGATCATTAATTTGTAAAATACATCGTTATATTTTGCTTTCTCATATATTTACATTATTCCACTGATGAATGCATTTCGTCTTTTTTCAGTTTATTCAAACTATATAGTAAAACATTTATACTTATACTATATTACCATACTATTTTGTTTACTTATTTACAATAATAATTGGAAATAAGGATAACTGATTATACTTGGTTGATTTTTTTTAAAAAAAAAGCACTATGCTTTTACATTATAGAGAAGACTTGAGCATTTCTGGAATATATGACTTTCTTTTTTTTAATTTTACATTCAAATAATAACAATTCTGTACGTAACGCATGTAGACATAGAAATTTTTGAAAAACATAAATCTATTAATAATTTGATTTAAAATCTATTTTCAATAGAATAAATCCATTTTTCTCATTTGCAAACTCTTAAATTAATTTAAAATTTATGCAAATTGCTATGCAAAAATCTAATAATAATTTGAATTACTTAAAAAATATCTATTAAATTATGGAAAATATACCTGGCCAGCATAGTTCTCGAGGTCTCGAATAAAAGCCTAAGTTAGTCGGTTAGGTAATTATCCATTTTTATATAATGCATGAAAATGTAAAGATCCTTTATTTGTAGTATTAATTAATATAATGTCGGCCTGTTTCAATCAACTTTTCATTATGCAACAAAGTAGTCATGTTTTTATCTATGATATATCTATACATAGTGCGCACATATCTATCCAAATTGTTGTTTTCAAATTTCAACAGTGTTGTTAAAAATTACTAAATAAAAATATATTTCGTGTAGATCTCTTATTTATGTATTCAAACCTAATCAAGAATCACTTTAGTAGTTGTTTGATAATCATTTGTTGATGTAATTAAATCTCTTTCTCTAAAATAGTAAATGAATTAAGTCCAGAGTCTAAAAACATTTTTATTGCCAATTCGAGTTGCATGAAAAACATGAAAATTAATACCAATATTACACGTTTTTGTTATTGCAGGTACATGTGTTGATGAATCATTATTTGTAATTAGACCTAATGAATGTTTTTTGATAATGATCTTTTCAATCATTAGATATATACTGTTCTTATTCACCATCTTAAATGAAGTGTTTTTTTCTCTAAAAAAATTAATTGAAGTTGAAATAATTATGACCCCTTCAAATGAAACTACCTAAAATCAACCATTAATCTAAATTATAAATGAGTAGTGATAAATTAACAAAGCTTGTATGTACACAATTGGATATTTTAGGTATTCTACAATTACAATATATTTATGATGATTAATTAATTTAATGCATTACATGATTACCCTTCCCTTTTCATTTAGGAAAAATTAAGTTTTCCATAATCAACATTTATACATTTATGAAATGATTTACTACATCTATGCAATCAATTCGGTAGATAACATACACTAGTTGCATAATTTCTTCTAATTATAAAAAATAACTATATCGTACATATTTAATTTCTTAGTGTTATGAAATAATATTAGTATTTCACATTTAATTATTTTATTATTAACTAATTCTTAAAATTTTAAGTTGTAGTAGATTTAATTTCTTATTGTTATAATTCAACAAAATAATCATAGTCATTCACATCCAAATATTATATTATCAAATAATTTTAATTTTCTAAATTATGAAAATAACTACATGCAAATATACTTAATTTCTCTATGTTACCATCAAACAAAATAATCATAGTACTAATTCACATCCAATTATTTTATTAATAAATAATTTTTAAATTTCAAGTTATAAAAATTACTACATGATTATACTTACTTACATAGTGTTATCGCCCGATGAAATAATAAAATATTTTGCATCTAATTATTTTATTATTAAATAATTATTAACATTTTAAGTTATTAAAATGCCGACATGCATATATACTTAATTTTTTTGTGTTACATGCATATATACTTAATTTTTTAGTGTTACATGCATATATACTTAATTTTTTAGTGTTATCATCCGATGAAATAACCATAGTGATTCACATTCAATTATTTTCTTATTAATAAGTTTTAAATTCATAAATTATAAAAAAAAATGTTTACATGCATCTGTACTAAATTTCTTAGTGTTAGTATCATCCAAAGAAATAATAGTATTTCACATCAAAACATTTTATTATTAAATCATTCTTAAAATTCTAAGTTACAATAACTACTATATCTAATATAGTTAATTTCTTAGTGTTATTATCAAATGAAATCATCAGTCATTCATATCTAATTATTTTATTATTAAATGATTTTTAAAATTTCTGTTTATAAAAATGATTACATGCTATGTACTTCATTTCATAGTTTTATTATCAAACAAAATAGCATACTCATTCACATCATAATGTTTAGTTATAAAATAGGAGTTATTTTAAAATTTCAAGTTATAAACGACTATTAGAACTATGCATATATACTTAATTTTAGTGTTATCATCAAATAAGATAATCATAGTTATTCACGTCCAATTATTTTATTTATAAATAATTTTTAAATTTTGAGTTATAAAAAATACTACATTGTATATACTTCAATTTTTAGTCTTATCATCCAAAGAAATACTATTAGTATTTCGCATCTAATTTTTTTATTATTAAATAATTGTTAAAATTCAAAGTTAAAAAAAATGACTACATGGATGTATACTTAATTTCTTAGTGTTATCATCTAACAATCTAATCATAGTATTTAACATCGATTTATTTTATTATTAAATAATTTTAAAATTTTAAATTATAAACATCATATAAATACCTAATTTCTTAGTGTTATCACCAAACAAAATATCATAGTCATTCATTTCCAATTTTTTATTATTAATTTCTTAGTGTTATCATCGAACAAAATATCATAGACATTTACATTCAAATATTTTATTATTAAATAATTTTTAAAATTCCAAATTATTAAAATGACTACATTCATATATACTTAATTTTTAAATTTTAAATTAAATATTTTTTAATTTACACAATCATAATTATTTGCACCAAATTATATTTTTTAAATCATAAATTTCTATAAGAAATTAATTTAGGATTGTTTGAGTGCAATATAAGAATCAGAAATAATTACATCCTAAATAAGATATAATTGCAAGTAATGTAATAAAATGAGAACTCCAAGTAAATGGAATAAAATACTATATAACTAGGCAAACTATATAATGCAAGACTACTAATCGGCTACCAAAATTTATTTTACCTCAATTTATGATACTGATTATTAAAATAGTGATTTGCAGTGATCATCCATAATTTTATATTTCCATATATAGTCCATGTAATTTAATAGTGATTTCACTTTACAAATATAACAAAAAGGATAATTAAGTAGAGTATATGGATATTAGTTACTAAGTAAACCGGTTCAAACAAAACACCGGTTCAAAATTTTAAGGGCAATTTGTATATACAATTTTTGTTAACTTATCTTTATTCATTATAAATTTATAGTTAATTATAATAACAAGTTATAAAATAACCGAAATCTAAATCAACAATACTAGATTTACGTGAAGTTAAAATTAACATATTAATCAACATGAAAGCCATAATCACGCTCTAAATGTCTGACAGTTGTATCTTTGAGGCATAATGTCTGACAGTTGCATCTTTGACGATGAAAGCCATCAACATTCTCCAACTATAATGACGCTCTAAGAGCATCTCCAATGGCGGACGTCCGGTCGGACGTGCGCGACGGGCGACCGGGACGTCCGCCATTATGGCAGGGGAGGTCGGATACGGACGTCCCGTGAGGACGTCGGGTGTCCTCGGACGTCGGCGCGACGGGCGGGCGGACGTCCGCCATTGTGGGGTGGACGTCCGATTTTTAAATTTTTTTTAAACTCTATATATACGGCTCGTTGAATTTTCGTTAAATCATGTATGTTTTTTTTTAAATGAAGTTGTTAATTTTTTCCGTTAGTATTCGTGTTGAAATTTTATTTCCGTAAACGTAAATTGTTTTATTTGTGAATTTGTGATTTTTTTTATTGCGGGAAGTCCTAGTGGGAAGGGCGAAGGGAAGGGCGGATTGTGAAGGGGATGTCCTAGTGACGTGGCAGTGGAATGGGAAGTCCTAGTGACGTGGCAGGAGGTGTTTTCGGGATGTCCGAGTGAGACATCCGCCCACTGGAGATGCTCTAAATCGCCAAACGTAACAATCAAGATATCAAGATTATTTTTAACTAATTATGTGTTTTATGCTCTCCGGTTAATTTAACTAATTATTTTTTAATATCAAGATTGATTACGTATAACAAGAGGATTAATTAAGTAAAAACTAATCTTAATTTTTAAAATAGAACTGTACTGAGATTTTATGATTGCTTTTCAAAATAATAAAAAAGTGCAATCTTTTCCCATTCAATATATGTCTAGACTCCGGATCGATTAAATTAGTTTACCAATATTGATGGTTTTTCAACAATTCATGACACCTTTTAATTATATGTATACATATCTCATTCAAAGATGAGTATACGTTTACACTAGGTATTATACCGCAATAAATACAAATTCAGACCACATCAATATTAGAAAACCAACCATTAATTAATCAATAAAAGTAGTGAGTACAAGAAATTAACCGGCTATTTGCTTAGCTTCCTAGACTATATATATGTTTTCAAAATTAATAATACCAAGTGTCAATTTAAATTATGCGACATGACGGTGACTTTATAGAATAATTAGGACATTTATTTTATAATTAATGTTGCGTAAGAAAATACCAGTAAGTAAAGTGTATTGACTTTGAATTTTCTGACGAGAGTTTTTGCCGTGCATACTGCATGCTGTCAAATTAATTTTGCCTTTTTTTATACAGTATGATATCGTATGTATATTAATTAATGTTTTAATTAAGACAGTTAATGTAACTTGATTAAAAGTAAATTACAAACTCCTAATTTTTTTCAAAACGTGTGAGAAATTTATTCTGACGATATTTCACAATGTAAAATTTGTAGATGAAAGATAAATAGACCCCAAAACAATACTCCCTCCGTCCCATTAAATATGCAACATTTGTTTTTTGGCACGAGATTTTATGCAGTATTGTTTTGTGAGTTAATGAAGAGAGAAGAAAAAGTAGAGAGTATTGTTTCCATTTTTAGAAACGTTTCATTTTTAATGGGACATACCAAAAAGGAAAACGTTTCATTTCTAACGGGAAAGATAGAGTATTAGATTAGATCCTATCCACGATAAATAAGGTAGAAACAAAAATGAAAATGATTGAATCATAGCAGCCGAAAAGATTTACTGTTATACCCCTCCACATGACACGTTCATAAAAAGTAACCTAAATATGTAAAAGTAAAACTCGATCAAAATGTACGAAGTGTTACCTAACACATGAATAAATAATTGAATTCTTTACAAAAATCTCAACCTACCTCTCTTCCTTGACTTGGGCAGTGTGGAACGTTTGGTCGGGGGATTAAAATTGACAATTAATAGTATAAATTTTTAAAGTATAAAATTTAATTAATATAAATCCTGGAAATTGGTTTTTGTCGGTGATTATGGGATAGTGTGATACAGACCAAACATGAGAACTCATCCCAAAAGACTAACCTGTTAGGAGAGAGAATCCATTTAGTCTGATACAGACCAAACGGGAGAACTCATCCCAAAAGACTAGCATGTTAGGAGAGAGAGCTCATTTAGTCTATATACCCCATATCAGTTGTTCTCACAACCAATGTGGGAATTAAGTCCGTAACATTCGACCCTCCTTTAAGGGCCAACGTCCTCGTTGGTCACGGCCACTTTGGTCACGGCTGGTTCTTTGCCAGGCCACCACTCCGTGGGCAACCACTCCGAGTTCTCGTTGGTCACGGCCACGTTGGTCACGGCGGATTCTTTGCCCGACCACCACTCCGAGCGGTCCCAAACGCACTCGTTGGTCACGGCGAGTTCGTTGCCCGGCCACCACTCCGAGCCGTTTGGGCTCTCAATGAAAGCACCAATTGATACAGACCAAACAGGAGAACTCATCCCAAAAGACTAGCCTGTTAGGAGAGAGAACTCATTTAGTCTATATACCCCACATCAGTTGTTCTCACAACCGATGTGGGAATTGAGTCCGTAACATAGTGTTACATATATTGATATCCTAAAGTTAAATTCAACATATTAATGCGTGCCTCCAAAGATAGGGAGAGTATTTCCGAGTAAGATTAACCTATATGATCTAAGATTTCATAAACAGCCAAAGAAAAAAGACCTAGCTCGAAAAATGTCAGATCTTGACAATAATTGTAAGGTATATTTACTCATCTGAAGTTGGAGGTGTTATCTGTTGACATGCACAACTCTTCAAGTATTGCAGAATGTAAGAACAAACTGAGGATTTAGTCATCTTTTTAAGAATTTCAAATGTAAACTTGTAAAGCTTTAAAAGAGTTAACTTAAAAAACATCACAAAAACCAAGATGACCTTTCAGTTTATCCAACATTTCAGATTATATAAATATTGTAGTTATTCAATGTAATTAAAGCAGTGAATACCCTAAAAGTTTAACAGTGGGCCTAATATCAGATTAGGTTGTAATATTGGGCTTATAAGTATGCTAGAGCCTGTTCTTACATATGTATCAAACCTGCTAACTAATTGGACTGGAACAAAATAAGTTAGAAAATTATGTAACATCTGAAAAGGAATTTTAATGAGATATATGGTATATGAGGTGCCAATAATTATGATACATCATGTACTGCAAAAAATAATAGTAGTCGAGAATTTTCATAAGCAAAATTTGGCGAACCATTACAATAGTAAGATTGTGACTAGGCTGACTAGGCAAATAGCCAAATATAAATAAATTTATACTTTTCGGATAAATTACTAAAACAATTAATACTAGTAACAATTAACTAGAATCATACGCTAATGAAAATCTATGGGCTCAAAAGTTAATTCATCTGGCCCAAAATGTATAGAATAACAATGGTAATTTTTCAATTACTATAACAATCAGTTATATATGATAATGTCTTGATTCTCTCAAATTTAGACCAAATTCACATAATTTATGTACAAGTATAATAGTGCACATTCATAATTAATTCAGTCAATTCAACTTTATGACTTATGATGATGTATATTTTTGAATTCGTAATGAAATATATCATTTTCAACGATAAATTTACCGAAAGGCAAGATTTCTCAATACTAAACGACTGATGTGAAAGTTTTATTCTATAAACTTGAGGGTATGTATTAAATTAGTTATTCTTGAAAGAGGACAAAAGAAATATAATTTGGACTATCGTCTTTATGAATTGGGCCGGCCTTTAAAGTTAAGTAGGAGCAATTCATGCAATCAAATTATCCAATTATATTAGCGGTTAGCCACACTACAATTAATTTTCTCTCTTCGATTTCTTTAGTAGAAATTATATATAGGTCCACTAATAAAGATGTTTAGTCATAAGAATAAAAAAAATATCATCTTTGTCGCGTAAACGAAATTTAGGAGTGCAAACCCAAGTTTTCTATTTTGTGACATTTCGAAAAGTAGTCCAAAAAACATAGTAGGAGGAGTGGTATAAAATCGTAAAGTGCTATTCAATTATTTTAGAAACGTCTTGTATCACGTCCAACACTTTAAAATCAATTAATAAATGAAAATATCAAACACTTGAACTATTAACATAGGCACTACTATAACCGGAAAAGATCAACACGGCGGCATATCCGGCGGCGGCGGGAGCACTCGCTCCTCCGCCCCTCTTCCGCTCCTCACGATGAACACCGTCTCCATCCCCCACGTCGTATGCCGCTCAAAATGGCAATGCAAGAACCACACCCCTACATGTTATAAAATTAAACTATAGCATATAAAATGGAAATTGAAATATGACTTGAATACCTGGATTGTCGGCAGTGAACCTAATTGCGACCCACCCACTTTTGGGCACGATAACAGTGTTACGCTTCTGCGGGTCTGCGATATTATAGCTCAAGGGATCTTTTATTGGATCAAAGTTGCCAAATCCCCAACCAACAACAAAGAAACTAAATCCATGCAAATGCATAGGGTGATCAAGCCCCACCACTTGGTTTGTACCTTGGAAAATGACCTCAATGTTGGAGTTGTACCTCAACATTGCAACTTTGGTGCCCCTTTTAGGAATTTGTAGCTCGAATGGGATGAAATCGGACGTGTAATTGAACACAAAAGGTGGAGATAAAGGGAATTTCTTGCTAAATATGCCGGAGATTTGGTAGAAGTAGGCCTCGAGGATGTCGATCGGCGGGGCCACGAAGCTGACGTTGTTCATGGAGGCCGCGAGGCGGGTCCCGTTGCGGCCGGCGCAGGTCTCCCCGGGCCCACAAGGGAAGGCGTTGACGGAGACGGTGGTGATGATTTGTTTGTCGATCTTTTGAGGGACTATGAATGGGTG
Organism: Salvia splendens; assembly: GCF_004379255.2. NCBI lineage: Eukaryota > Viridiplantae > Streptophyta > Magnoliopsida > Lamiales > Lamiaceae > Salvia > Salvia splendens. The sequence continues at coordinate 41,328,594 of NC_056033.1, read as the reverse complement.
GAGTTTGGACATTAGGCTTTTGATGCTAAAGGTGTAGTTTAGGGCTGCTGACGTGTCATTGGACAAGGGTAGTTTGGGGAATTCGGGCGGGCCAGGACGGGTGCGGGAATATTGGAGGAGTGCGGTAGCGGTCGTGTTGTCGAAGGTGATCCCGAATCCGTTTGTGTAGGGGTGGGTGGCCATGTAGTACTGGCCCGGCGCCTGGTCGGCGTGGAGGAGGCAGTCCATTGTCTGGCCTGGGCTAATCACTATGTAGTCTTTGGTGAGCGGAGTGGTGTAGCACCCGTCGGTCGCGACTAGTGTGAGGGCGTGGCGCGCCACCCCGAAGAAGAGGATCTCATTCATGGCGGCATTGACTATGCGTAAGAGGTACGTCTTGCCGTGGTCCACCTTCATAACGAATATATCTGCAAGGTGAGTAAAACATATGAGATTCTCTATTTCACTTTTAGTGTCATGCTTTCAATTTTTCTTAGTCGCTAATAATTTTGTTCCTTTTTATATTTTAGTTCCTATTAAGACTATTAATTATGGTTCACTAACTCAATTAAACTTTGTAGTAATATTTTTATTATAATTAATTTTTACACTATATAATTCATTATTATTGTATATACGAGTAGTAATTTTAAAAATTACAAAATTTTCCGTGAAAATATTAATTAGAGTCTATCATATAACAATAATTTTAAAAATGATGTGAAGATCTCATCGATAATTTTCTAGGTCGAAATACTATAATAAATGGTTAGTATAGTAGGAAGCCTCCTGCATTATTGCTACCAATTTCATCCTACTAAAGCCACTTCTTTCCAATCTAAGTCACATTTTCTAATTTCCAAAATCATTTAAATAAATAAAATAATGACTTACGAGGCGACGAGCAAGGATATAAATCCCCAGGCTGCCCATTTATAGTATACGCATCGGAATTCCTCGGTTGCCCTCCCGAAGCAACAAATTCCTCCAAAACTTTCATCACATCCTCCCTCCACCACTCCCCTAAACAAAAATCGACACGAAAAAATACTCGCTTTTACAATCAATTACGAAACGCACCTAAAAATGTAGTCCGAACTCACCTAGTATGACAGGGACTTCCTTATCGGGCTTGGGGAATGGGTACGTGCCCCCAGGCTTCGGGCGCACCACGATGGCCCCGTGCACCGTGGCACGGGACCAGTCGCTGTGGGCGTGCCACCACAGCGTCCCTTCTTCCTTGGAGAATATGACCTTTTGACTGAATTGGTTCCCGGGCTGGATCGGACACTGGGTGACGTACGCGGGGCCGTCAGTCCACGGATTCCGAGGCTGCTTCACTCCGTGCCTGAAAAGTGCGGAAAAAGACGGATTTGGACATGGAGCTGAATTTGGGGTTGAGGAAAAGAGTGTTACCAGTGAAGGGTAATATTGTAATTTCCCTTGTTGAATACATCCACTATAATGGTTTCCCCTGCATGAACCTTGAGAGTAGGGCCTGGGAATTTCCCATTCACTGTTAAAATCCACTTTTTCTCACATAATCTTTCATATAAAGCTTCCCTAACCTGCAACAAAATAATTAGTTAAAAAAATGAAAACGAACACAAACACGAACACGAACACTAAGGAAGAGAAGCACTCACGACGAAGCGGTAGCGTCGAATCTTGGAAGCTTTTATGCAGATGGCAAAGATCAATATGAGTAAAATGCAGTAGTGATATTTGAAAAACATGGTGTGAGAAAACAAATTTTTTTGGTATGTGACTTTGTTTGTTTTGATGTGCAATTTATAGCATTGTGAAGAGTAAAGTTCTTAGATATGGAAAATTCTATTTATGATATAAAGTAGATTGCTCAAAGTTGATTTTTTTACATGTTGTGTGATATTTAATCTCAATAGAAGAATATTTTGACTGATATTTTTGATCAAATTCTATCTAATGTTACTGTTATAAGGTGTCATGATTTATGGTAATTAGAGGTAAAAACTATTCTTTTATAACATGGTCACTTTAATTTATGTCTGGTTGCTTTGTTTTACCAATATTGCACCTGTTTTCAACTTTGTGATTTAGTGATATTCTTCGACTTTTTTCATTTTTGATGAAAGATGTGTGATGAGATTTTTAGAGTGACTTAGCTTTTGGATTTTGACATAATTGATTAATTTGTTAATTGATGATTTGAGACTAATAAAGCAAGAGATGTTCTGGCATATTATCAGCTTTAAATTCTTTGCCGCAAATTAATAAATGTCAGTAGAGTTTCAACCAAACTAGTGCATGTGCATCTTTATATATAAAGGCATTTAATGTTTTCTTGTAATATTATTATCACATCAATGTTGTAATATTTTATGAATGGGGAGCTTTATTCTCATATAAAATTTCACTGTTTTTTAAGTGTACAAAACTCACAAGCTAAAAAGATGACAATTAAGAACACAAAGCTAGTTTTGTATACAATTTCACTATTTTTGTAAGGAGCTGATAAATAAAAATCAAACCTTAGTTTTACTCCTAGCCTCTCTAATTAAGTGCAAAATTAGTTACAAATCATTTTCAATATACTATCTTTGAGTCATATATAATTTTCTGCAAATAATTACTCATTTCCGAAATTGTAACTCTAGCGTGTATTTTAAACAATTCCAAGTTTTAACAAAGTTTTATCTCAATCAAAAATTCAAATTTAAGAGAATAAAAAATATCAGATTTATGTTTCAAACTTATCCTCTTCCCACAGACATTTTAAATATATAGTACAAAGTTAGAAATATCACATAGTATTAAATACTGCCTCTGTAAAAAAAAGTCTCATTTATGGAAGATAGGATTTTAATGGAAAATTAGTAAATTAAGATAGATGAGGAGAAAAAGTAGGTAAAGTAAGAAATAGAGAGAAAGATGGTGAAAAAGTGGATTAAAAAAAGAGAAAAAATAGTAAAATACGAGAGATAAACTTTTACTTTTATAAATGAAAAAATATTTTGTAGACATCCCAAAAAGTCGAAATGAGACTATCATTCACGAGGCGGTAAACAAATTCGAGATTATTATCGTAATAAATTTACATATTGGGCTAATTATTTTAAGAATTATTGGGCCTAATAAAAGCCGAATCGGGAGGATCCATATGTAGTAAGTCGCTACTGTTCTTTCTTTGTCTCTTCCCAACGCGATCCGATTAAGACCATTTTTGACTAATTTATTTTGGAAATTTCCAACTGAGTTAGAGCGGAGAGGAATGATGATGGCGGAGGATCTAGGCGTGGAGGCGAAGGAGGCGGCGGTGCGGGAGGTGGCGAAGCTGCTGTCGCTGCCGGAGCATTTGCTGTCCATCGCTTCGATCAAAGCTGATTACATTTCGCGGCAACAGGTTAGTTTTGGAGGCTTAATTTTTGGTTGGTGTTTTGCTCTGCAGGTTTATCTGCTTGTGTGCGAGTTCGTGGAGTTGAGATTTATGGATAGTGTTTTGTCAATCGTGTTGGTTTGTAATGATCTAGGTTGTGGAGCTTCGAAATTGAAGTTGAGGAAGCGAAATGAGTTCTTTTTTATTTTGTTATTGAGGATGCGAAGTTTCGAATTTTGATGGAATACTTGGGGAGACTTCTTTATTAGTCTATTTAAATTGCCATTGTCCGATGAATATGAATTATGATCACGCTTCTTTGATTGTTTTGCACCATTAACAGTTATCTTATTGAAGGAAAGCACGCTGTGGATATTGAGTATTTCGTTTATCTTATCTTACTAATCTTAGTACTCCATGTTGTAAGTGACAAGTTTTGGATACATGAGCTTTTAAAAGGTTTTGATGAGTAGCTAGCTGCTTGGTGTTTGATCGGGATATTGATGCTGGTGTGTTTTTGGGTTAATTTGATTATAAGTTTGAGGTTGTGTGTTTTCCTTATGGCACATTTGGGATGCTAGACGAGGGTTTAGAAATTTTATCGGGACATTGATGCTGGTGTGTTTGGGGTAATTTGATTATAAGATTGAGGTTGTGTGTTTTCCTTGTGGCACATTTGTGATGCTAGACGAGGGTTTAGAAATTTACTCAGACGAGGGCATAGGCGGACACACATAGGATGGTCTAGGGGCTTATGCCCTTAATAAACATGATTTTTTTAGTTTTTTCTTTTGTAATTTTTTAAAATCTACATTAATTTTATGTAAATTTTTGTATAACAGCCCCAATTAATTAACTAAATTATACATTGATGTAGTTTAAACAATTTTTTTTATAAAATAGCCCCTATTAGTTATGATTTCTGCATTTGCCCCTGGACGAGGGTACTGTAGTTCAGGTACGTATGACTGTAGTGATTTGGTCAGAACTAACCTCTGCTGGTATATGTTTGTAGCTTAAATTTAGCATTAAAAATGTGATAGTGAACCGCGTCAATTCAGGCAAGGTATTTGTAGAGGTACCAGGGACTAGGGAGGAATTTGGGGTCCCTTCAGGTGTAATGTAGTTCAAGATATTTATTTTCTATATCTGAATAAGTTGACAAGGAATAAACTCTTCCTTTTTTTGTTTTTGTTCTTATTTCCGCCTCTTAAGTCTTAAGTTCTTAACTATAGCTTTATAGTTTATAATAAAACAAACTTTTTGTCCTCGCTCATTTTATGCTTACTGCTTAATTAGATTCTATGCTGATAATGTGATCAGCCTTCAGTTTTTATGACTGTTTAAAGAATTAGAAAGCCAGCTTGATCATAATTCATAAGATATTTTAGTCGGTTGCTCCAGTTTGGAACTCGGTCTACCTGCTTATAGTCTAGAGTCTCTACTCTCTATGAAGATCAAATGGCCTTGATTGCCCTGATGAGCAACACAATCTTGTTTCAGATCTCAATCATGTCTAGCAATCTACACCCTTATTCACTTTAGTCTGTATGTGATTGCCACTGCTTTATCCAACAAGAGTTTCTCAGAGAGTTTATTTTATATATATTGCATTGTGCTTCTTTTCTGAATTATTAGAAGTTAAGATATTTGTTAGTCAGTTTCTGTTTGTTCTCGTTTCTTTTCATTTTTTCTAGCTTGCGTTAAAATGAAGATTAATCCTGCACACAGTGATGGACATTTCTGTATGGTTTGGTTTCAGGCAAATGATGCACAACTCAGTACAATGGTTGTCGAACAGGTATAAATTGAGCCTGTAAACCTTTTTTTAAATAAAATTACTGTAGTTGAAGTTTAATAGCTTCCACTTTAGCTCTCTGAGACTTATGGTTGTGGAGCCTGCACAATCTCATTTTCCTTGGTCTGTTACAGTCATCTAACTTTTCTCTCTGAATATCAAATTCAGGTTGAGCAGGCACAAGAAGGTCTTGAGTCACTGTCCTTGTCTGAGACAACAATAAGTCATCTCAAAGAAAATTTTGTTGAGATTGAAAAGTACGAATACAATCTCTCATGGTTTATGAATGCTCTCCATTCTTTTATTCTTTATGATGATCTTGGATTTTCATTTATTAGGTTATGTCAAGAATGCCAAACATTGATTGATAATCATGACCAAATAAAGCTCCTCAGTAATGCAAGGAATAACCTAAACACCACTCTGAAGGTGAGTGCGTGACAGATGTGATTTTATGAATTTGGATGTTACCCTTAATTCCTGCTGGTCTGAACTCTGAAGAGGCTTATGCTCTCCTTTAGTATTTTAACGTTAGTGTTAATGGATAGCATTTTAAATTCAATGTTTTCTTTTTATTCTTTGTGATATAACTTGATTGCTCATTTGTAGGATGTTGAGGGTATGATGTCAATCTCTATTGAGGCTTCTGAGGCACGTGATTCTTTAAGTGATGACAGAGAACTTATCAATACCTATGAGGTTGTGATTTTTTCTGGGCTTGATTGTTATTGTAAATTTCAAAAGCTTTGTTACTTATCCAGTTGTGTTAAATGGAATATAGAGGTTAACTGCTCTGGATGGAAAACGAAGGTTCGCATTAGCTGCTGCATCATCTCATGAAGACGAGATTGGTCGGCTGAGGTCAGAAAGCTTATCTGATTCTATTGTGTTGAGGAATCCTGTTTTGACTAACACCTTCCCATTATTAACAGTGTTTTGTATCAATAATCTGTATTTTTAACGACTAGTTACAAATTGCCAATACTCATATTATCATGTTCAGTGTGCTTGGAGGGTAAACCTTTCAACCAGCTCAATATGCTGAAAAAAGTAATATTTTGAAGTTATGACACCTTATGTTTGAATATGAGAAGCAGTTTATCTCATATATTCTTATTCACAGAACTTTCAAAGAAGAGCAATGTACTTGTAATAAAATAGTAGTTATAACATTTTACAGGGAGTACTTTGAAGATATAGATCGTACATGGGAGACATTTGAGAAGACTTTGTGGGGTCATATTTGCAACTTCTTTCAACTTGCTAAAGACAGGTATGCTAGTATTATGGTTTTACTTTCTTTGGGATGCCCTTATCTGGTTCTTTTGCTTTTGTGTTCAAATCAATGGATGCATAAGCAACAGTTTTAAATGTCCCAAACTTGTTCTTGCACTTCTACAAAGAATTGTGTCATATGAACCTTCATTTATAGACAAAAGCAACTTGCTTAGATAAACTGTGCTCATAGACACAGGTGTGAGATGTGTGACATGTATTAATGAGCTTCACAATTAAATCCATTAACATATACTCCTATAATCTTATATTGTTAAAACCTAATTAAAGTTTACAGTGCACATTCCATTTTTACGTCTTTCACTTCTGTAATTATCCTGAAATTTATTCTGTGTGTTTGTATGCCACTCATCTATTATTATTTTCCTTTTCAGTCCACAAACACTTGTTCGTGCACTGAGGTATGTCTGAGACTCAGTGTAATTGATAAGAGAATTTTTGGCTGGGTCCATCTTGGTATTAATGCATCTTTTTTCATTATTTGAAAACAAAAAGGGTTGTTGAAATGCAAGAAACCCTGGATCAACAGCTAGCTACAGAAGCAGCTGAGGCAGAAGGAGATGGTGCCTTGGAATCTATAGCTAATCCTCGCAGAAATGCCAAGTATTTACCTGGTCAAACTGATTCATCTGCTCATAGCCTCATTATTTAGTTTGCCGTTCCAATTTCTGGGCATGTTAGGGCTGCATGGTTTTGTTGATGTTATGTTTTCCTTTTGTTTGTATTACAAAACTACAATTACAATGTCATCTTCTAGGAATCTTGGGCAGAAGAAGTTGAAAGTTCAAGGCAAAGGCTACAAGGATAAATGTTATGAGGAAATAAGAAAGTCCGTTGAATTGCGTTTTAACCAATTGCTCTCTGAGGTTGATGTTTCATCCTTCTTCTGTTACATAATGCAAGTCCTGAATTTTCTAAGTTCTCATTTACTGATAGTGATATTTGTTTCAGTTTGAAATTCTGGACCTAAAAGGAGCTTTAGAGGAGGCTAAAAAGGTATTTCATCTAGTATTGTAATGGTCTGTCTTGGAGTCAGTCTATTGCTCTTTTTAATTTAGTTGGATATGGAAAATTAAAGTAGTTCTATTTTGCAGTAAAAACCATAAAATTATTTTTGAAACAGCTAATATATTCTTTATGGGATTAGCTAAATAAATAGTTAAAGTTTGGTATCTTCAAATTCAAAATTTACGTGTTAAAGTAACTTATGAAACTAGTGAATATTTTAAAATTATGAACTTTGTAATTGATTTTTAGCTGAACTTATGTCTTGCCACTTTTACTTTTATATTTGCTGACATTGTTTTACACAAATTCTGGGAACTAGCTGATGGTTTTGTTATTGTTCCCGATTGACGTCAGATTGGTGAAGAGCTTGGAGATATTTATGACTATGTTGCTCCATGCTTCCCCCCAAGGTTTGCCATTTATGTTGGTAGACACAGCAGTCTCTGTTAAATGGGATAATTGATGTAGTTCTGATGCTTTGCTGGGCTATAATGTCTTTGTTTTTTGTGATAATCTGCTGCTTAATTCAAATTTCCTCGCATTCAGATATGAAATATTCCAGCTGATGGTGAATCTATACACAGAGCGGTTTATTCACTGGCTAAGACTACTGAGTGATAGAGCTAATGATCTGTCAACTATGGATATTCTAAAGGCATGTTATCTGCATCTGTAGTTCTTGATGTTAAACAAATACAATATCTTGGATAATTTTTGCTTAACTAATTCCTAAAATCATGCTCTGCTAGACTGCTACACATCATTGCTTGATGAGATAAGCTTGGAGCTGTTGTTAATCTCTGAATGTCTTCTTCTAATATTAGGTAACTGGATGGGTAGTTGAGTACCAAGATAATCTAATTGGACTAGGTGTTGACGACTCTCTAGCTCAAGTTTGCTCTGAAAGTGGTGCAATGGACCCCCTTATGAATGCTTATGTTGAACGAATGCAAGCCACAACAAGGGTAACTAGACTAGAGAGCATTCAATTGCTTTCAATGATATCAAATTACCTTTCTGGTCAATTAATCAATTAAAGTCATCCTATTCTGTAGAAATGGTACTTGAATATACTTGATGCTGATAAGGTCCAGCCACCAAAGAAAACAGACGATGGGAAGCTTTACACCCCAGCTGCTGTTGATTTCTTTCGCATTCTTGGAGAGCAAGTACAAATTGTACGAGATAATAGCACGGATGTCATGTTATACAGAATTGCTTTGGCCATCATTCAGGTAGACAACTTAAAGAATGTGCCATGCTTATAATATAGGCCATTTTCAGGGGGAAAAAACACACCTGTATTCAATCTTTTTCCTTTGATTTCAAGTTGGGGAAAAGAATACTCAAGTCTGTCTGTCTTGAGCAACCTTATTAACTGAAAAGATGGTAGGATAAAACATGATTTTTCCATCTTTATTAACTGAATATAATTAAGTGATCATAGAAAGAATTTCATCTTTTTTTGTTAAAAGTATCTTTCCAGATGTTGTAGTTTCTTCTTATATCCAGCCCTGCAGCATTGATCTCCTTATCCTAGCGGAAGCTTATTCCCGTGTTATTTAAAACACTCTCTTATTTAAATGTGAGATTTCCATTTCCTCATGAAACTGTTGTTGTGGCCTCCAACCAATTTCAGGTCATGATTGATTTTCAAGGAGCTGAAAGGAAGACATTGGAAGAACCGGCTTCTGAAATTGGTTTAGAAGCTTTATGTGCAATGGTATGTCAAGAATGCCGGTTCATAGTACTCCCTCCGTCCCCTATTAATTGGCACCGTTTAACTTGGCAAGTTGGCACGGATTTTAAGAAATGTAGTAGAAAGTTAGTGGAAAAAGTTAGTGGAACGTGGGTCCTACTTCTATATACTATTAGTTTGATAATAAAATGTGAGTGGAATGTGTTAGTGGAATGTGAGGTCCATTACCATATGTATTAAAAAGTAAGGGCGTCAATTAATTGGGACGGTTGAAAAAGGAAATTGGTGCCTATTAATGGGGGACGGAGGAAGTATATAATATATGCCCAAATGATTGTCTGAGTCGTACTTATATCCTGTGATGGATCACATTATGACAGATTAATAACAACCTTCGGTGCTATGATCTTGCCATGGATCTGAGCTCGAGCACCCTTGAAGCTCTCCCTCAAAATTATGCAGAGCAGGTGTCCATATTTAAAACTTCTATTCCTTCCACTCTTCTTTTAATGTTGGGATGTTCATTTTTGCCTTTCAGTCGCAGTGTGATTTTTGCTTTTAAATGTTCCCTGTGTGAAACCAACAGGAGGAGCCTCCCACAGTGGCTCAATTGTAACTACTAGTTAACCATTTGGTAAAGAGATGGTAGCCTTGTTGTCTGTGTAGGAAAACCAGGCACTATAACTAGTAACTTTCAATCTATGTAGGCATTGACAATGTGAAATTGATACAAAAGGAAATAAATATGTTCTGCATGTGATATAGGAAGCAAAAGGGGGGTGATTAGAAAATCGATGATAAGGGGGGAACTTACATGTGTGTATTCATTTGATGAAAAATTGGTAAATTGTTTTATGCATTGTTGGTCCATTGGATATGACAAGTGCAGCATAGATGTTAAATTATAGATACATTTGCTAAAAAATATCAATCAGGAAACATTCTCAAGTAAATTTTAGTTTTAGAGCTCATTCCTGGATTCATTGATCATTCTTGACATCGCGTCACAAACTTTTACAGGTTAATTTTGAGGACACTTGCAAAGGCTTCCTGGAGGTTGCAAAGGTATGTTGATCATTTTCTGCTCATATATCACAATTCTGATCGTTCTTAATTGTCATTAGGAAGCTGTACATGAAACTGTCAGTGTCATTTTTGAAGATCCAGGAGTTCAGGAATTGCTTATAAAGCTATATCAGAAAGGTAATAGATTTTACTGCTGATGACCTGTCGTTGAGAACTTTCCCCACTTATGTGTTCAAGAGTTCATTCCTGAACCAGTAGTATCTGCAAAACACGGCTTGAGTGGGGTTATTATCTGTTGATGTTGCTTCTCATTCGTATATGCAACTGTGAACATCGTTTTTCTGTTCTTATTTCAGATTGGCTGGAAGGACAAGTAACTGAGTACCTAGTTGCAACATTTGGTGATTACTTTACAGATGTCAAAATGTAAGATACTGAAATGCTATTTTAAATGTGGCTGAATACGTTCAAATCCAGCAATTCACTTCTTATATATTCTCAACTATGCCATCATTTTTCTGTCTCATTGTTTGTCATCGTATGCGAAGGTACATTGAAGAAAGGTCATTTAGGCGATTTGTTGAGGCCTGCCTAGAAGAAACTATTGTTGTCTATGTCGACCATATGCTTGTACAGGTTGCTATCGTGGGAACATTTCACATGGAGAAATAGACTGTTACAGTCTGGTCATTCTGAGATCTAACTTCATTGTGTCTGTTCTGCAGAAAAATTACATTAAAGAAGAGACTATCGAAAGGATGAAACTTGACGAAGATGTTCTCATGGATTTTTTCCGCGAGTATATTAGTATTTCTGTAAGTTTATCTTCAACCCAACACTCGAGTATATTAGTATTTCTGTAAGTTTATCTGCAACCCAACGCTCAATTGAATAAGCTGTTCTCAAGTAAAGGATTAAATACATAAAATCAACGAGGACCAATGCACACACCATGCAGTAAGTAGATTCAATATTCAAAGAAATAAAACTTAAATGCGTCTCCGAACTCTACATTGAGCGAGATAAATAACACAATTCAGGTCTGAGTGATATTAGCTCACCATCTCATTTACATATTAAGTGCTATGAATCTTGATTTTGCTCAACATCTTCCCACTCTTCTGTGTGATAGGAAATATACATAGAGGATTATTGGATCAGTGAGATATTTCCATGTAGTTCGACTTATTTTATGCCACACTATAATATGTTGCAGAAAGTCGAAAATAGAGTAAGGGTTCTGGTTGACTTGAGAGAACTTGCTTCAGCTGAGAGCCCGGATTCTTTCACGCTCGTGTACACAAATATCCTTGAACATCAACCAGACTGTCCAGTAAGTGCTATTTACTTATATTATGCTCATCATACATGCTTGTAGTCTCTATTCTCACGTCAACGCTTTCGACACTGCAGCCAGAAGTGGTCGACAAGTTGGTGAGCCTACGAGAAGGCATACCAAGGAAAGACGCGAAAGAGGTAAGCTAAACTGAGCTAAACCACACCAATCCAGCCTACATGAGCTTTTCTTGATCATTCCAAGACGAGCAACCAGATTCATTTCCTTACTAGGTCGATATTGCTTTTTTCTGTGGAGCAGGTTGTTCAAGAGTGTAGAGAAATCTATGAAAACTCTCTCGTTGATGGCAATCCTCCGAAGGCGGGCTTCGTCTTCCCCAAACTGAAGGCCCTGTCGGCTTCCAGAGGCCGTCTATGGCGGAAGCTCACCTAATTCAGTTATCAGTTTTTCCATGTCATGAGCCGAGCAGTTATCCTGCAACCTTCTTCCAACCTTACCTGTTTGTATATGAGTGTATCTATTTATTTATTATGTATGTTGTATTACTTTCAGCAGTGCTTGTAGTAACAAGATTGAATTTGGTGGAATGATTCGTTTGTGTTGGCTATTCTTCAAGGTAATGTTAGAACATATATTTTGAAAATTTGCGATAGATAATGTATGTCTATATTATAAACGCAATAAATATTGAAAATGTAAACTAAATATTTTAAAAAATGTGAGAGAAAAGTTTAATGTGAGATGATCTCGACTCTAGTTGTTAACCTCTACTGATATAAATACACTCCCGATTTTTAGTACTCGACTCATTGATTAAGGGTGTGCAACAATTAATTTATTAAATGTTCATAAAGAGTGCTAACTGAACTTTTGAACTAGGGTAGCAAAATTTAGTACTCCATTTCAATTTAATTTTATTTATAAATTCTGATATAGTAGTTGGTTTATGGCATTGTATATACAACTACAAATAATTTACTACGGCAAATATCTGCAGGTGATTTATAACACCAAACATTATAAATAACATAATTAATTTGTAATGAATTGTGAATACATTGCAGCTGGCATATTACCCATTAATGAATAAATTCATTCAAGTCGTGACAACTATTTTATGTCAGGTAATGAATGCAAGTATATTACTCCATTAAACAAAAAACAAAATATTTCGATTGTACATATGATATCATGAAGAACATTGAAACACAATATGTACATCACAATAATCATCACAATAGGCAAGAAGAAAGCAACTTGGCATAACCAAAACACCATCATAATTCAACACATTAATTAATTAGTTAATTAAATTACATATAAACATGCATGTAGCCTAGTGACATACATATCATTGGGAATCTTGATTTACAAACACTAACAACAAACAGAGAAAAACAAGTATCAACTTCCAAAACCAAAGAACACAGTGTAGGAGAGAGAGAGATCCCTAAAACATAATCTTACAAAGAAAAAAACTAGAAGAAATCACATAAAATTACCAAATGAAAAAAACTACTATTAATTAGGGTTTGTGTTGGTCTGAGGGCCACCGCCACCGCTTATGACCGGCCGTGGTGGCGCCCTAACCCGATCCACCTCTGCCACGGGTGGATCCATGGCGGTGGAAGGCGGATTCGCCTGGCCTTGACCACTGTCTCCGTCGTTGCCGCCGTCATGATTGAGACCTAGACAGTTGAGCACAGCCCTCATGAATTCTTGAAAATAATTGCATGGATTTTGAAAGAAAAAGTAGTCTTCATTACATTTCTTTTGCTCGTTGAACTCGGATTTCACTTCCATTTTTGTGAGATAACTTTCTCTGTCTGAAATTTATGGATGAGTAGGTGGTGTGAAATTTAATGCAGCTTTGTCTACTTAAATATGTATGGACATGTATGTATAAAAAGAAGGAAACACAAACACACACACACACTAACATGGTAACACATGTCATCTATTTTAACTCATTAACGATGACGCCCACATATAATTTTTCGGTTGCTATATCAAATAAAATTTTACTTAATTTTTTGCCATGAGATAATTTAGATTAAATTTAAATCACATGATTTTTCTGATTGAGTTTTTAAATTTATGGAATAGACCAAAATTTGACTAAGCTTCATTATTTTTTCAACAATTTTCCATTTTTAAATTTATTTGATTGAAGTATATACTTTTAGTTTGAGTATATATTGTCTGTATATAATAATAATAGTAATAAAAATAAAGAAGCACGGCAACCAAACTACATTTTGTTTCTATTGCTTTGAAATGATAGATAAATATGCCCCATAATTAATCTCTGAGGAAAAGAATATTGATAGTTGCATGTCTTTGAACGGGGTTATGACTACACTGTCCCGTCATTTTCCACAGCCTCTATTTCATTTCGAAATTATAAATAAATTATAAGAAAAATCATTTTATATAACTCCATATCATTTCTAGTACTACTAAATCGTAAATTTCATAAAGGGTAATTGTCCAAAAATAATTTTACACATGATTATCATTTTTACTAATGGTCAGATATATAACGTAAAACGATTTTTTAATTCCAAAACCACGATCTTTATACTTTGTTGTATTTTTTTAACATCATAAATATTTTAATCAAATTAGAACTGATTCAATTCTTAAAATATGCACTTGCAATAACACAACTTAGCTGATCAAGTAATCCACGTATATATATTTATGTGATAATTATGTCAATTTTAATTTCTTATTTTCGACCTCTATAGTAAACAACACAGATTGCGTTGTAAATTAGAAATTTCAAAATACTACTAGTATTAGTTGAATAGAGCTTTAAAAGAGTTGAGAAATAATGTAACCAACACAAGAAAAGCAAGCATTTGGATTTATTGGGCTTTAAAAAGTCCAGTTTGAAGATTTTGGGCTTAATGAGGGATAATATAATGGCATCATCTGGGCTTTGTATTGTGGATTTCTCCATATTGGGCTTCTTCTTATTGGGCTGTTGGCTCCACGGAAAATTTACACGCGGCCCAAGGTGATACAAGAAAATTGTTAGGTATTTCAAATGTAACATTTTTTTTTATTAATAGGGTTGAGGAATTAACAAATTTGATTTTATTGTAGCTAGTGGTGCTATTGTCTTTGTAACCCTTTTGTGTACACAAATGAGGAAAAAAAAATACTTCTAAATGTTGAGTGGTTTTCATTTTTCACTATTGCAGTATGAAACTTAATTCATTACATCAGAAGAAAATAAATTTATTATTTATTAATTTTTCTATTTAGGTCGCCGGCTCTTCATTTTTGTATTTTGGGGCTCCTTTTTAAGCTAACCTACAACCACAATCATTATTTTTGTTCTTATATGTGTACATTCACTTAAAAATGTGCATTATTAATATTTTCATGTCGTAAGATCAAAATTAAAATGCACTTTGTAAAAACTAGGGATTGTGGGCTTGAAAATTCCATCAAGTGTATGAAGTACTAATGTGTAGGTGTAGCACTTTAGGTTATGGTAATTTAAGTATTTCATTTTCCTTTTCATTATAATTAATTTAGATTTCGAATGTTATAAATGTTTAATATTGATCGATCAATCGTGTGGAATATTTTTTGGTATTTTATCTTGAATATTCGTATATACAATAAATCAACTTTATATATACATTATTATATACTTGAATTGACTGAAATATGGCTATCACATTTTTTAATTGTGAACACCTATCATAATTAAATACCACTTGTAATAATGGAGTGCTCATTTCAGTTGGAAGAAGCTCGGCTAGAAAGGAGTTCGGTAAGCTCGGCTTACCGAGCTGGAACTAGCCTGGAACTAGCCGAGAAGAAGAAGAAGGCAGAAGTCGGTAAGCTCAGCGGTAAAGAAGCTCGGTATGGAAGCTCGGTATGGAAGCTCGGTAAGGAAGCTCGGCGTTGAGCTGGAATGAGCCGAGAAGGAAGAGTTCGGTTGTAAGCCGAGAAGGAGTTCGGTATTGAGCCGAAGAAGGAGTTCGGTCTTGAACCGAGAAGGTAGAAGCAACCTAGCCGAACTAGCCGTTGGAGCAGCAGTTAGTTAGCTGAGATGTAGCGGTTATTCTTCTTGCTTTCTTGATTCTTCTTGTAATTAGTTAGTAGCAGTTGCTACGTGATTATGGAGCTTTAAATAGCTCACCGTGTATGTAGTTTAGAGTAGAGAGTTTAATCAATAAAGAGTTTTCCAGTTTTCTCTCCAAGATTATCATCTTCAATACTCAAAGTGTGAGTGTGTGTGTTTTCTGCATTGTGTGATCTCATACAACAGTGAGTGTGTGTGTGATCTTATTGAGTGTGTGAAAGCCTTGTGTGCGTAAATCCCAACAAGTGGCGCCGTCTGTGGGAAAGGGATATTGAAGCTGATTTGCAGAGGATCAAACGGTTTCAGAGATGGCAGCAA
Organism: Salvia splendens; assembly: GCF_004379255.2. NCBI lineage: Eukaryota > Viridiplantae > Streptophyta > Magnoliopsida > Lamiales > Lamiaceae > Salvia > Salvia splendens. The sequence goes on along the minus strand of NC_056033.1, from coordinate 41,312,713 downwards.
GGCTTGATGCAGAGAAGTTCACAGGCAAGAATGATTATGGCCTGTGGAAGATGAAGATGAAGGCGGTTTTAATTCAACAAGGCTTGGCGGCAGTTCTTGCAAAACCAGATGAGAAAGGAAAGGCTCCAGTGCTTGATGAAAAAGCTCAGGCAAAGATGGAGGAGATGCAGCTCAAGGCACATTCTGCAGTGATTCTGTGCCTTGGAGATAAGGTCTTGAGGGAAGTTCAAGAAGCCAAGACTGCGGTGGAGATCTTGGACAAGTTAGATGAAGTTTACTTGGCCAAATCCTTGGCTAACCGGCTGTATCTCAAGAAGAGGCTGTATGCCTATAGTTTTTCTGGAGATAGGTCCATCATTGAGCAGCTAGAGGAGTTCAACAAGATCATTGATGACCTGGGATCTGTTGATGTCAAGATCTCAGATGAGGATAAGGCCATTCTCACATTGAATGCCTTACCTAGCTCGTATGACCAGCTAAGTGATGCAATTATCTATGGCAGAGATAAACCTATCACCTATGCAGAAGTCTATTCAGCCTTGATGGCCAAAGAACTCCAGAAGACAGCCAACAGAGGCTCTGCAAGCTCCAATGTTCAAGCTGCAGAGGCCTTGAATGTGAAGAAGTTCAAGAAGCAGAACTTCAAGAAGAAGTTTGAGGGCCCTAAACCCTCAAGTTCAGATGCTCAGAAGGAAACCAGAGCTTGCTATTGGTGCAAGAAACCTGGACATTTGAAGAAAGATTGTCATGCATGGAAGAGAAAGATGGCCTCAGAGGGACACAATCAATCTGATTGTGTGGAGAGTGCTGATCCCCCGGCTCAACTCATGAATATCAGTAATAGTGGGGTCAGTCATAGGTGGATTATGGATTCGGGGTGCAGCTTCCATATGTGCCCCAATAGAAGCTGGTTTCATGATCTTCAAGAAGCATCGGGTACGGTTGTTCTTGGTAATAACCACATTTGTCAGATCAAAGGAATAGGGAAGGTAAAGCTAAGCCTACAAGATGACTCTATAAAGATCCTAACTGGGGTGAGGTATATTCCAGAAGTAAAGAGGAACCTCATCTCATTGGGAATGCTGGAACAGAAAGGGTTCACCATATTGATGAGTCAAGGAAAATTGTTTGTGAAATCTGGAGATGCAGTAATGATGGAGGCTGACAGAGAGCATATTCTCTATTATCTGAAGGCTAAGGCTGTTGATGGAGAAAGCAATGCAGTGTCAGATGATTCCATAATGCTATGGCACAAGAGATTGGGCCACCCAGCCGAAGGAAGCTTGAAAGAACTCATCAAGAAGGGTCTGATCTCTGGAGATTTCAACAAGATGGACCCCTGTGAGCAATGTATACTTGGAAAGGCTAAGAAGGCACCCTATCCTACAGGTATTCACTCTTCTACAGCCCCTTTAGACTACATACATAGTGATCTTTGGGGGCCTTCACCGGTGTGTTCAATTGGTGGAGGAAAGTATTATCTAGCTATCATTGATGACTATACAAGGAAGTTGTGGGTATATATTCTTAAAGAAAAATCTGAAACACTCACAAAGTTTAAGATATGGTGTAAGGAGGTTGAGCTAGAGAAGGGTAGAAGTGTTAAATGCTTAAGGACAGACAATGGCCTAGAGTTCTTGTCTGCTGAGTTTGATCTGTTTTGTAAAGAGAAGGGTATGAAGAGGCACCGGACTGTTCCTGGTAATCCTCAGCAAAATGGTGTTGTGGAGAGGATGAATAGGACAATCCTAGAGAGGGTGAGGTGCCTACTTCTTGGGTCTGGTTTGAGCAGCAGATTCTGGGGTGAGGCTGTGTATACAGCAGCCTATCTCATCAATAAATGCCCATCTACTGCCCTGAAATCTGAAACTCCTGATTACATGTGGTATGGAGCTCACAGTGACTACTCAAAATACAAGGTGTTTGGGTGTGCAGCCTATGCTCATGCTAGGCAAAGTAAGCTTGAAGCTAGGGCTCTGAAATGTATCTTGCTGGGGTATCAGAGAGGTGTTAAGGGGTATAGGCTCTGGTGTATTGAGCCCGGTAAGCAGAAGGTCTTGGTGAGTAGGGATGTGGTGTTCTTGGAGGATCAGATGCCATTCCTGAAAGATAAGCCGGACTCCAATGAAGATGAGGGTGATTTCTTCAAGGTGGAGCCTGTGGGGGTTGGCCTAGGAGCAGGTGGAGTCATTGACTCGGGGAGTGAGTCTGATTCAGATAAAGAAGAGGCTCCAACTCAGGGCAACCAGGCTGGTGAGTCTATATCAGACTCTATCAGGGACTATCAGCTTGCAAGGGACAGAGTTAGAAGAGAAACAAGGCCACCAACAAAGTTCTCTGATGTTGTGTATTATGCTCTATGTGCAGCTGAAGGTATTGATGGTGCAGATCCACTCACATATAAAGAAGCTATGCAGAGTAAAGATAGAGAAAGATGGATTGAAGCCATGAATGAGGAAATAGAGTCTTTACTCAAGAACAAAACATGGATTTTGGTGGACAAATCCAAGCTGAATACAGATGGAAAGGAGAGGAAGCTGATCAGTTGCAAGTGGTTGTTTAAAAAGAAGGTGATTAAGATTAACACCTTGCACAATCCGGCTGACATGCTAACAAAGTCTCTAGGTAGAGACAAGTTTGACCATTGCAAGAAATGGATCAATGTTTGTGCAAGAACTGAGATGAGCCCTCAGGTGGAGAATTGTAATAATGGAGTGCTCATTTCAGTTGGAAGAAGCTCGGCTAGAAAGGAGTTCGGTAAGCTCGGCTTACCGAGCTGGAACTAGCCTGGAACTAGCCGAGAAGAAGAAGAAGGCAGAAGTCGGTAAGCTCAACGGTAAAGAAGCTCGGTATGGAAGCTCGGTATGGAAGCTCGGTAAGGAAGCTCGGCGTTGAGCTGGAATGAGCCGAGAAGGAAGAGTTCGGTTGTAAGCCGAGAAGGAGTTCGGTATTGAGCCGAAGAAGGAGTTCGGTCTTGAACCGAGAAGGTAGAAGCAACCTAGCCGAACTAGCCGTTGGAGCAGCAGTTAGTTAGCTGAGATGTAGCGGTTATTCTTCTTGCTTTCTTGATTCTTCTTGTAATTAGTTAGTAGCAGTTGCTACGTGATTATGGAGCTTTAAATAGCTCACCGTGTATGTAGTTTAGAGTAGAGAGTTTAATCAATAAAGAGTTTTCCAGTTTTCTCTCCAAGATTATCATCTTCAATACTCAAAGTGTGAGTGTGTGTGTTTTCTGCATTGTGTGATCTCATACAACAGTGAGTGTGTGTGTGATCTTATTGAGTGTGTGAAAGCCTTGTGTGCGTAAATCCCAACACCACTAATAACATTTTTATACCTGCAAGATAATTATTAGGAGTAGCAAATTTATGAATTAAATAAAAATTAAAACCCGCTTTAAGTACCATATATCTTTAAAGCTAAATGGCTTTGATTTTGTGTAACTTGTAAATGTGATGAGATATTTATATTAATGTAAATGAATAGTGTGTGCATATAGTGTCGACATAATATCACACCAATACAATAACACGAATCATCATTTTTAAAAAAAATTGTTGTGAATTATGCAAACGTGACGTTTCTTAAAACTATACAAAACAAAAATACAATATCAAATTGAGATGGTAGTAGCATTTAGCATATTTATCTTTTCCTTTTAAATAGTATATCCACTCTTTGCCACCGCCCTTTGGAAAACCGACAATCGCGAGGAATATATTGCAAAGATAGTCCTTATGTTGTGACCGTCCGATCACCAAAGATCATTATGTGGCGTAGCGATCTAACGCCACGTGGCCGAGAACATTATAGTATTTCTTTATTTTGATGGTGAAGTAAAACTACTTAATATTTTATCGACCCCATACACTTCGTGGCTAAGGCAGTCAAGTTAGATTCTACTATTTATGTTTTTTTTTTAAATCTTTATGTTTTTTTTAAAAATCAAATTTGTAGTATGCATATATCCTGGAGTGTATTAGGGTCCTACTACCTCCTTAGGTTAAACATTAAACAGATCACAACTCTTGGAATTTTGGATTGAATGGTTGTGATAAGTTACATTATTAGCTCAAGATGCTACATTATTAGTCGAGCTATATTATTAGACTAAAATGCTACATTATTTTATTAATTAGTAGTACATTATTAGTTAAGTTACATTATTTGACTAATAATATACATTATTAGATGACATGTGACATTAATCTAACTGTTAAATTATAAGATCTAATGGATAACAAGTATTTTAATTTTGAACAATATTTGCAAGTTGAAAGGGAATACATCCCTAGACTAGTATATTACTATAATTCTTGACAAGGGCTATAGTTTTTAACTTTTGAATTTGAGTTTATAAAGGATAATTTGGATTTCAAATTCTAGGTAACATTTTTGCATAATTTGATTTATTGATAAAAACTTTTGCATAAAAATCAACAATTATTTACATTAGTAGCTACTATTCACTTCGTGTCATCGACAGTCGACAAGCAACATGGTATAAACTGCAACTAGATAACACATCAATAATTTACTACATTAACGTTTTATTTTGAGTAATATGATGTATAATGAGAACAATCTAAACGAATACACTGTTTATGTTGTTGATTTAATTGATTTTGAACTTGCTTGACTATCTTATCCTTCAAATAATCGCTTTTTATCAATTTATCATGTCAATCAAAGTAAACTCCAATCACTATAAAATTTGTATGCAACTTAAAACATTCCACAAACTAAAAATGTCTACACGTATATGTGGCCACATAATTCACAATGAAAAATGTAGAACAAAATCAAAATATAAGTAATATACTTCATGCAAACAATGCCCATGCAATAAAAATTAAAATAAGAAAAATAAATAATAAATAACAGAATCTCATGACTTGGAATGTAGGCCAAATTTATCCAACTCTAGATTTTATTTTTTAAAAAAGTAACATTTTCATTGCTCCTCAAATCCTATAAAAAGACATGCAAAGACAACTCAATTTTCACCAACACAAAAATCTCAGTGTTTCATTCAAAACAATTTTGAATACCCCTTTTAAATTTCTCTCCTCAAACTATCAATTAAACAAAGTGAAAGAGTTGAGTTTGTAATTAGAGAAAAAGAAAAATGGGAGTTGAAGGAACATTTGATTACATAGCTGATTTGATCAGCAGCACAAAGAGGAAGAAGAGAAAGCAGCTCAACACCGTTGATCTCAAAGTTAGAATGGATTGTGAAGGCTGCGGAGAGAGAATCAAGAATGTCCTCTCCGGCATGAAAGGTAGTAAATAATACTCCCTTCGTCCGCGATTAAATAGTATCTCATTTTGTCGTTTTAAAATATAGTAATATGTATGCCATTAAATACCTCATTTTTGACCAATTTTAGTTTTATCGAAAAAATTAAAGCAGGAGCAAAGTCAGTGACGGTGGACTGGAAACAACAGAAGGCAACAGTGTACGGATTTGTGGATGCTAAAAAGGTGTTGAAGAAGGCGAAGTCGACCGGGAAGAAGTCGGAGCCGTGGCCGTATGTTCCGTACGGCCTCATTGCACATCCTTATGCTAGTGGCGTCTATGACAAGAAGGCACCGGCCAATCACGTGCGCGGTACTGACGAGCCTGGCGTCGGCACCTTCAACCCGGTCGAGGAGAAGTACGCTCTCATGTTTAGCGACGACAACCCCCATGCTTGCGCGGTCATGTAGGGTGTTTGTTCGGATAGCAAAATGTACGTGTTTGAATCCGAATCTTTATATATCCCTAAAATTATTAGGGTCGATTATAATATATAGTGTGTTAATAAATAGTACTTGGAACTTAAATTCATCGAGTAGTGCTGAACTGCTTAAGCCGCTACTAATCTTTTTTACGAAACTCTTTAAATTTACCTAAATTATTATGCAAAAACATCTACTACTAATAATCTAAATCACTTAAATATACATTTTTCAATAAAACATTGAACCATTGTTAAAACAATTCAAACATGTCTTTATTTTGTGTTGATGGAAAAAGTCTCAATGTATGTGATTTGCTGTCAGAGTGATAACCAATGTATTTTCTCATAATTCACCTTGATAAATCCTCTAAATAGGAGGGAGTATATTACAAAAAGATTGACTTGGTACAAAAATTAAATACGGATATTGGTCTTAAATGAAGGAATCTCACACAATAATCCGTCCTCATACAACTACAACTACAAAAAATCAAGAACATGACCATTTCAAAGCATAATTCAATATCATTTTCCATCTACATGCATGCAAATTATATAGATTTATTTCTATTGGCAAAACAATTATAAATAGATGCTGGCAATCCGTCATCCACGGATGTTGCAGTTGAACAATTTCCTCACTCCTTTTCAACGTCTTGACACAGATATGTTGCTGCTACCCAACACTATTAATTAATCGATTCCCCTAAATCTTGAATCTACCTTCCACTTTTCAACAAAAAGCTGAAATCTTTGGAGAAATTTGATCAAGAAACCAAGAGGGCTTGTTGCATTGTTCAAAGAAGCAAGAAAGATTCGATCTTTGATCCAAATTGTTGAGGCCCATAATTTTTTTTATTGATAATCTTGATTGCTTTTTGGGGGGGTTGGATTCATTATAGCACTATTGTGGGGTGAGAGCTACCAATTTGTAGTGTTTCTTGAGGGAATTTGATGTTGCAGAATGGCCCTTTTGCCCTCAGGTGGGATGTGGGGTTGCTATTCTAAAAGCCCTTCATTCACTTTGTGTGGTGTTTGAACATTTTGTTGGTGAGAATTATATTTATAGTAGAAAGATTGAATTAGTTCTTGAAATTGTACTCCATATTGATAAAATGTGTATGTATCACATGTTTTTTCTTTATTTGATGAATGTTGAGTTTTCTTTGTATCCACCATCACATGTTGATTTTAGACTTTTAGTGGAAAAAGTAATTTGTTGAGTATCACTACTTGATTTGTACATTTTGTGCTGTAATGAGATTCCAACCTAATTCTACGATGTTTCTATAGATTCACATTGGGAATTCTTGGAAGATCAGTGAGGGTTTAAGTCCTCTCCACAGAAAGTGCAAATTATGCAATGAATTATGAGTTTAGCTGTAAATTTTATAAATTAGGTCTCAAAAAGCTAACAAGGAGTAACGTAGAAAGTGTTAAAATCCCTTTTTAATTCAACAACTTTGAATTTTGAGTTTCGTGATATTTCTTGCATTGTGTTAGGCCATGAATTTTACATTTTTGATAATTTCATTGCTGCATTTGTATTTGTGTAGTCTGTTATCTTGATGGGAGATCCTAACAAGAAGAAAGAAGAAGAAATGGAGGCATCTTCGCGCGATCCGTCACTGCCATACAAGGTTGGCATTCCTCCAAAGCAGAAGCTGTGGAAGGAGTTCTCAGCAACTCTCAAGGAGACGTTCTTCGCAGACGATCCTCTCCGCTCGTTCAAGGACCAATCAGGACCGCGCAAGTTCCTCCTAGGAGCCGAGGCTGTCTTCCCGATTCTCTCGTGGGGCAGAGGCTACAATCTTAGCAAATTCAAAGGGGATTTAGTGGCAGGGCTCACCATTGCCACCCTCTGCATCCCTCAAGTATGTAGCAACTCATAAACGCGCCGATTTTTGTCTTCTGCATCGTTTTAGTGATGTTTCTGTTACTGATTTGCAACAACAGGACATTGGCTATGCCAAGCTTGCAAATTTGGATCCACAGTATGGCTTATGTGAGTGGCATTTATTAGTCGAATTCGTGCATTTTTCCTTCAAGTTTTATGTGACTAACTTTTGATTGTTGTGAAGATTCAAGCTTCGTCCCGCCTTTGATCTATGCGTTGATGGGGAGCTCGAGGGATATAGCCATTGGCCCCGTTGCTGTTGTGTCTCTGCTGCTGGGGACTCTGCTGCAAGACGAGGTTGATCCCGTTGCCAACCCTCTTGTGTACCGTAGGCTGGCTTTCACCGCAACTTTCTTTGCTGGGATCACACAAGCCACCCTTGGCATTCTCAGGCAATCAAATTTCTATGGCTTCCTCAACAGAAAGCAACCAATTCATCGATATATCAACTGAATGTTGTGTGCGTTGTGCGTGTGTGCAGATTGGGATTCCTGATTGACTTCCTCTCCCATGCTGCCATAGTTGGATTCATGGGTGGTGCTGCTATCACTATTGCTCTTCAACAGCTCAAGGGCTTTTTAGGCATAAAAAAGTTCACCAAAAACACAGATCTCATTTCTGTAGTCAAATCTATCTTGAGCTCAGCCCCTCATGGAGTGAGCCTCTCTCTATCTCGCGTTCACTCACTCTCTCTGTCTGTCTCGGTGAATCGTAATTGCTTATGTGAGTTGTGTTTATGCAGTGGAATGTGCCTACTATTCTCATTGGAACAAGTTTTCTGGTGTTTCTCTTATCAGCAAAGTATATTGTAAGCTTTCACACTCAGATTTCTAATCCACGAATGAACGTCGTTGGTGTTTCTGAGTCACGGTGCTTATGCAGGGGAAGAAGTACAAGAACCTCTTCTGGATAGCTGCGATTTCTCCCCTTGTGTCTGTGATCCTCTCCACCTTCATCGTCTTTGTTAGCAACGCTGAGGAGAAGGGCGTGCAGATCGTAAGGCCTCTTTTCGTTCTGTTTCTATTGTGCTGTGTCGAAGACTTCGTGTTAATGAACGCGTTCGTGTCGTTGGAAAACAGGTGAAGCATATAGAGAAGGGCATAAATAGGCCTTCTGTTGATGAGATTTACTTCACTAAGGAGTATGCCTTGAAAGGCCTTAGGATTGGGATAGTTGCTGGCATGGTTGCTTTGACAGTGAGTTTATTTCAATTTTTTTGTTATTTTATTTGATTTTTTTGAAGATTGAATTACAAAAAATTTATACCCTTTTGATTTCTTGGTGTTTTATGTTTCTGTTTTTTAGGAAGCTGTTGCAATTGGAAGAACTTTTGCTGCCATGAAAGATTATCAGATTGATGGAAACAAAGAAATGGTTGCTCTTGGAGCAATGAACATAGCCGGTTCGATGACGTCCTGCTACGTTTCTACAGGCTCATTTTCCCGGTCTGCGGTGAACTTCATGGCCGGGTGCCAGACCGCGGTGTCGAACATAGTGATGTCCATTGTTGTGCTTCTCACGCTCCTCTTCCTCACCCCGCTCTTCGAGTACACGCCGAACGCCATCCTCTCGTCCATCATCATCTCGGCCGTCATCGGCCTGATCGACTACGATGCCGCGATCTTGATATGGAAGATTGACAGGTTCGACTTCGTCGCCTGCATGGGGGCCTTTCTTGGTGTCGTGTTCATCTCAGTCGAGATCGGCCTCCTGATCGCAGTAAGTGGTTGGGTCGTTTATAGGTCGAAAAGTCTCGAGTTTGAAAAAACGGGTAGTCCTAATAGCGTGCGTGCTCGTCTCGACAGGTGTCGATCTCGTTCATGAAGCTGCTATTGCAAGTGACTAGGCCAAGAACAGCCCTACTTGGGAAGATTCCAGGCACAAATGTGTATAGGAATATTCAGCAGTATCCAGAGGCAACTAAGGTTGCTGGAGTTCTCATTATAAGAGTTGATTCTGCTATTTACTTCTCAAATTCCAACTATATAAGAGAAAGGTAACTTGTTTTATTCATATATTGGATTACGAACTTGCTTTCAGTACCTTGTCGCGTATTGTTAGGTCAGGTTGGACCTATTGAGTCTCGTGTAGTTTATGCGCTGACTCTTTGGATGGTGTAGGCGGTGTCATGCGGGCCTACTCTTTGAAATTTTTGGGCCCGTCCAAGCCAACCCAATTTTTTTCAAAATTTAGGTTCAAAATCATGTTGGACTATGTTTGACCGCTCTAATTGTGTTGCTTTCAATATACCGTTGCGTATTTCAATGTTACGGCCCAGTCAATATAGTCAAACTCATTACACCACTTGTGCTTACAAGACTTTTAGCACCTTAAATACGAAATGCTTTCGATACTTTGTCGCGTATTATCAATAAAACGCACGGTCCTTCATCTTTTGCAGGCTACTTAGGTGGCTAACGGATGAGGACGAGCTTCTCGTTGCCACACGCCTCCCCAAAATCCAGTTTTTGATCGTAGAAATGTCACGTAAGTCGTCTCTCTCTCTCTCTCTCTCTCTCTCTTCCTTGAGTTGTTTGATATAATATGTTTGTTTTGTCGGACGCTGTTGCAGCCGTCACTGACATCGACACGAGCGGGATCCACGCCCTCGAAGACCTGCACAGGAGCCTGCAGAAGAGATCAGTTCAGGTAACTTAGGCTCAACTTGATACATAAAATTTAGGGGTAATTTTCATAAATTTTGAACATTTTTTTAATCTTTGGACAGCTTGTTCTTGCAAATCCTGGGCCAACTGTGATGGATAAATTACATGCATCCGATGTGGCAGATTTGATTGGTGAAGATAGGATTTTTCTGACAGTGGCTGATGCAGTTCAGACATGTTCATCCAAGTTTAGTGACGAAGTCTAGTGGGAGTGAAAATTTGTGAGACTATTCTTGGGTGTAACTAGGGTGGAAGAAGTGAAAATTTCGGTTAACCGAAAATTCTGATTTACGAATTTGAATTTTGGTTTATCCAACTTAAAATTCTGATTAACCCAAAACGAATAGAAAACCAAAAGCATATCAAGAAGTGAAATTAATTTACGAATTAGAGTTTTGGTTGTTTTTTTAACTGAAAATTCCTATTAATCGAAAACGAATAGGAAACCAAAAGTATATCAAGAAACGAAATTAAGATTTACGAGGTCAAGATGTTTGACTTTTTTCTACTAAAAATTCTAGTATGAATGAATGATTTGTAGTATGAAAAGTGGGCTGATTTGATAAATTTAAGTCAAGGATAATTCTTTTGTAATAATACATAATAACACACTAAAATATTTAATTGTGTAAATTGCCGAGCTAAAAAAATAATTTTAATTTGGAGTTAAAAAACTTAATTGTGTGCTTTTTAAAAAAAAATTAAAATTGATATGTATTTCTATTTAAGAATTGAAGTACTCAAATATTGAGAAACTCATAAATATTTAGAGATTACGAATAGCAACACCGCAAAATCGATGGCTCTGCAATCTTCATTTCGTCGTTTTTTGTCAATTGCAACGCTGCGCTTCTCTCCAGCGTTCAGTCTTGCCCAAATTCTCGACCCCATTTCACAGAAGTCTCTCTCTCCACTTCTCACAAGTCTGCTTCCATTCGCCCACTCGCCACCGCCAAAGGTAACTCTCAGCTCATGCCACCCGTTTCACGAAAATTGTCTCTTTGATTAAATAGAGTGAAAAAATTGAATCTTGTAATGCCCCAGTATGGACTTGGATAAAGAGGAAAAGACGAAAACATTAGTTGATAGCTTATCTTTGAATTATGTCGTTTCTTTGCTGAAAATGTTTGGTAGCCAGTCAAGGCAATAAAAATTGGAATCAATGTTTACATGAATATTTGATTGGTTGATAAAATTTGATTGGTAAATGAAGAAGTAGTTTTTCTTGATTATGAAGCCTCTGTTTTTTAATTTTGTAAAAAAAAAATTATGAAAGAGAACACATTAGTACTGAACAAAGATGAGAGGTTGGGGGATGGAGAAGTGAGCTGTGCAGAGCCAGTTCCGAGTTCGAGCACAATTGCTGCGATTGTGACTTCGTTGGGTGGGCCACCTGGTGCGGTGGGGATAGTCAGGTTGTCTGGTCCTTCAGCAGTCTCTATAGCTGGGGAAGTTTTTAGACCAATGTCAAGAAAGAGGAGGAAGGGTGTTCGTTGGTGGCCTAATAGCCATGTTGTTGAGTACGGTGAGGTTTTGGATTCTCATGGCAACGTCATTGATGAGGTACACCTCGTGTTTTGGTATCTGTATACTGAGGGCGTGTGTGGGCGTGGATTAGTCCTACTTTTGTAATGATATGAGTGTGCTTTATTTTTTCCAACTAGGTTCTGGTAGTTCCCATGTTGGCCCCAAAATCTTACACTCGTGAGGATGTGATTGAGCTTCAGTGCCATGGTAGTGAAGTGTGTCTGCGACGTGTGTTAAGGGCTTGCCTAGATGCTGGAGCGAGGCTTGCGGAACCAGGTCAAATTCTGTTTTCATTTTATCTTAATTTTTATCTCGACTAACTATGATCTGTCGCTATATCCTTGATAATTCACTGGTTTGGTTGCAATTGGACCAAGCCAGTTGTGTCACTTTCTTGATGTTATGACTGGAATTGATATTATTCCTTTGGTATCTCAGACGAATTCACTATACGGGCTTTTCTAAATGGCCGTCTCGATCTTTCTCAAGCTGAGAATGTGGGAAAACTTGTAACATCCAAGTCGATGGCTGCAGCAGATGCTGCATTAGCAGATTACAGGTAACGTTTCATATTTCATAGAATCCCTTTAGTTAATTTGGTTGAACTAATGATTTTGGATCGTCGTCCTTTAAGTAGAGGCTCGTCAATCGTCATGGTTGGCATCTGACACCTTTGAATTGTTAAAACTCTTAAATCTTGTCCCACATCGACTTGGTGATGATCCTGACTCCTCTATATAGGTATGGATATCCCTCCCCCTCTATATAGGTATGGATGATCCTGACTCCTCTATATAGGTATGGTATCAGAGTGGGCCCAAGTCGATGATGGATTTTATCTCTTTATCTCTTCTCTTGTCTACCCACGTGATGGTGGCATATTTCTAATATGAATTTTCATATCCTGTTACAGGGAGGCTTCTCTTTCATGGTCAAATCATTAAGAGCTCAATGCATTGAGTTACTTACGGAGATTGAAGCCCGTCTAGATTTTGATGACGAGATGCCACCCCTTGACATTAACTTAGTTACCGATAGGATACATAAGATGCTGCAAGAAGTAGATGGTGCTCTGGAAACTGCCAATTATGACAAGCTTCTGCAGTCGGGAGTTCAGGTATTATATTCCATATAATAACCCGGATAATTTTAATTTTCACACGAAGAAATTGCTCAATAATCATAACATGACATTGTTCACTGATCTTGTTCAGATTGCTATTGTTGGCCGACCTAATGTTGGAAAATCAAGCCTTCTTAATGCTTGGAGCAAGGTATGATTCAGAGGCTTATTTTTTTTAGCATTCAATCTTGTTCTTCTTTTCAGTGATAGAAATTGATGAAAACTGTGAATGCACTAGACTTTATCCCTTTATGGCCATTTCTCTACTATGCCTGATCATGTAACGGTACATAAATTTTAGCATGCAGAGTGATCGAGCAATTGTTACCAATATTGCAGAGTGAAAACAGTTGTGATGTTACCTATCTGCTTGATTTGTATAATTTTCTTTCACTCCTTTATGAGTCTAATATATTGAGTTAAGCAGTATATTCTTGAAGAGTTCATTGTGTTTCCCTGGTTAAGAATCCCTCATATTACGAAGATTTACATGCCTTTTATGTTCTGTGTTACTATTATTTAATATCGTTAGACACTCTGGTGTATTCATTTGTTCTGTACTCTGTTTATTTAAGGTGTTGAGAGATCCGAAGCAGTTGCTATGGGTGCCGATGTCATTGTTATGACAGTAAGTGCGGCTGAGGGGTGGACTTCCGAGGATGACAGACTTCTTGAGAGAATTCATAGCAATAAGGTATCGAGAACTCTCTTTCTCTCTCTCACTATTTGGTGTGTCGATGGTGTTTCTTGAATTAGTATTTTACATAGACTAACATTCTTTCACGCTGCACGTATGCTTAGTGTTTCCTTTCCCCTCGTAAATACAGATCGCAACTTCATCGACTTCTCCAGTGGTTCTTGTGGTCAATAAAATCGACTTTGCTTCATCTTGTGCGTGGGTAGACACACTCTCAAGATCTTTCAGAAAGTACGTCTTCACCTGTGCCGTGACTGGTAAAGGGATCTCCAACTTGGAATCTGCAGTCGTAGAGCTAGTTGGTCTGAACAAGATCCCTGCTGGGGGTCGGAAATGGACAGTAAATCAGGTCGGTTTTTATCAAAAGTTTCATCCTCGTTTGCAACACCATTGTACATTAGTTGGAATCGATTCTTGAAAAAATGGAAGATAAAGAACTACTAGTCCTTATTAAATGTTAAATTTTCTGGTCATTATCAGAGGCAATGTGAGCAGCTCGTTCGTGCAAGGGAGGCATTTGTGAGGCTGCAGGCGTCTATTGAGGAAGAGATCCCTCTCGATTTTTGGACAATTGATCTCAGAGAAGCAGCCATGGCTCTTGCACAGATAAGCGGAGAAGACATCTCAGAAGAAGTTTTGTCAAATATTTTCGGCAAATTCTGCATCGGTAAATAGTCGGGGTTCGTTGTTTTTTCAAAAGAAAATTGAGTATAAGAGACACATCTTTCATTACAAATGCATTTCTTAGTCAGATCAGTTTGTCATAGTCTGCATTACAAAAAACACAATAATTATTGTGATGCTATGCCAGAAAAGAATTCAAATAATGAACGAATTTCTATTATTTCATGGGCCGTGTTGCTTTGCCCTCATCCGGCTTCCCCAGCTCCCATCTCCCTGCTCGTCTCTGTGACATGACTGTCTCCTCAGCTCCGAGAGCTGGCCTTCCCACTTACCCCTCGTTTCTGACCTATCCGTTTTCTGAGATTCTTGATCCAGCAGGTTCGCATACGTCTTCTGCAGCTCAACAAACATGCGCGTGGATTCTTCCCTCACTGACGGATCACACACGTCGGGATGGTAACGGAGAGCCAGTTTCCGGTATGCTTTCTTCAATTGATCTGCATCCACCCTCGTATTTTTAAGAGCCGATATCTCTTGCATAAACTCTTTGCTAGTAATAGCCGTACAAGAAATAGGTCCAAATTTCCGCTGCCCTTGCACACCTTCCCGATAGGAGAACGTTAGATGACTGATAACGCTCGTCATAGTGAAGGGTGCCGACAGTGAAACAAAGTTGAGAATTTAGGTCGAACATCGATCTTTCTCGAGCAATCTTGGTCGAAGTACCATAGTTATATAGTGAAGTTTGGATTATGCTGGGATTTGGACACGGTTTTTACCATCTCTTGTTGAAGAAAATTACCTAGTTCTTTTCTCCATTTTCATCAATTTTTAAAGATATTTGACGATATATCCTAAAGCCTGGGGTTTGGAGGTTATTGTGATAGTTGAGCCTAACCTCGATTTCTCCAAAGGTGTATTTCTTATTTGATATTAAACAGCAATGGTTCCCTATTTACTCCCCGACTGTAGACTGTAGTGACTCAAACCCCCGACGCTACAGAAACATCTTCATGTATTATTATTCACACCTTTTTTTCGTAAAAAAAATGGATTTAAAGAAATCAAGTCTAGTAAAAGATTCTGAATATTATTTGTAACACTTGTACGAAAGATCACTTCCTCTATTTCTAGTATAAATTTCGGTACAATTATTTGATAACACAAGTAGATCACCTTGGACCGGACAGCTCGACCGCGTCTAAATTTGTTGTTGAGTCGATGGCCCAATCGTAAGTCAGGCGAGAAGCATGTTCGACCTCTTGCCTGTGAGCCTCGGCCTTCAGCCATTCGTCCCATTTATCGCCCAGCCCGTCGCCTTCTAGTATTCTCACCACTTCTGACATCTTAGGCCGGTCCACCGATGAGCTTTGCGTGCAAAGGACAGAGACCTTGATCAGCAGCTCGACTTCTGATTCAATGTAATTGCTCTGCATATTGGGATCGACCATCATTTTGAACTTCTTCTCTTTTAGAAGTCCCTTGACCTGAATGATGAGTTCGTTACTTAGTGGTCGTAAATGAAGAGTCATTTTGCTTATGAAAATGCAACATTTCTATGTATCCATTGTAACTCGTAAATGAAAAAAAGATTACTTACCCAATCTAGCAACAAAACATCATCGTCCTTGGCAAAGCGAGCCAGATCGAAAGCTTTCTGTCCGGTTATCAGCTCAAGAAGCATAATCCCGTATCCGTAAACATCAGTTTTCTCAGATGATTTCCCGGTGGATATGTACTCTGGAGCGATGTGTCCCAAGGTACCACAAACAGAAGTTATCACGTGGGTATCCTTATAATTCATAAGTCTAGCCATACCAAAATCTCCGACAACAGCCTCGAAATCCTTGTCTAGCAAGATGTTCGCAGCCTTGACGTCGCGATGAATGATCTTTTGCTCGCAGTTTTCATGCAAATACGACAGGCCTCGGGCGGAACCGAGAGCAATGTGCTTCCTAGTCTGCCAATCGAGATGCGGCCTCGGTGGCTCATTATCTTGACGTTCTGCAACGGACAAACATGGATGAGTTCAGGTTCTTAAAATCGAAGGAATACCAATCGACAAAAAATTGCAGGTAGAAAGAACCTGTTCGTAAACATGATGCAACGCTCCCATTTTCCATATACGGATAAACGAGCAATCGTTCTGTCGGACTCATACACAAGCCATAAAGCCTAAGAAGATTCCGGTGCACTGCCAAACTTATCATCTTGACCTCCGACTGAAACTGGAGCTCTCCGCCGGAAGTCCTCGCATCATTGAGTCTTTTAACAGCAACGAGCGAGCCATCGAGAAGACTTCCTTTATACACCTTTGCGAAGCCGCCTGTCCCCAAAAGATTTTCCTTGCTGAAATTGTCAGTTGCGGCTTGCAGCTCTCGAAGAGAGAATCTCTTGAGCTGTCCGAGATGTACTTCGGGATCCTCATCCGCTGCAACGCAATCATATAAGTGTTAGGATCATCGACTGCAACATTAGTTTGATATTGTCCGTTTTGGGTCAAGCCCGCACGGATTTGTTTTTAGGTCACTCCCAAAAGGCCTCAAACTAATTGGGGTTGGACCGTAATTATATACACCTTCCAACTTCCGTTTGTAACCCAACAATAAGTGCGCGCGGAACAACAAGATTATTCCATATTCACAGAGTTTACATTTCGAATCAAACCACAGACACACCTAGTACATCGAAGTAATATTCTTCTGGTTTTCTGCTCCGACACCGCCATGCAATGGCGATTGCCGGTGCAGCTAATAGCAGAGCAGCGGCAGCCGCAACTCCGCCAGCAATGGCTCCCGTCATACTATTTCCTCCTGCATTTACATAACGTAAGTAGATTATACAAAGCAACTCAATCTTACGTGGCCTATCTACTACTCCCTTCTTCACAAAAAAAGTAGTTTCATTTTGTTATTTTAGAAACGTTTTCACCACACATTACACTACTGCACTAATGATGTAGGTCCCACTATATACTGACAATACTTAAACTACTTTTTCTTTTAACTTTCTCCTACTTTTTTTAATTTCGTATTAAAACATATGTAAAAAAGATGCATTGTTAAACCAGGAATACCTCGGGATGGCGGAATAATCGGAGGGGGCGGAGAAAACGGAGGCGATCCCGGGCATGGCTGTCCAATGACAGGGCCACACAGGTTCAAGTTATTTTCGAAACTGCAAACGCACAAAGGTAAAATGTTGACTCTCACTTATATGGTATTTTCGAAACTGCAAACACACATCTATGTGCGATCGGAATACCTAATTGGCGTGAACAATGAAAACGAGCCATTATCCGGAACCACACCCGAAAGCTGGTTGTTTGATAAATCCCTGCATGAACTCGCAATGATAAAAACAGAAAACAAGTATTTTAGACGAACTCGGGACACTCACAACACTTGCAGAGACGAGAGGTTGGTCAATGACATAGGGATGGGGCCCGTGAAGTTGTTTTTGTTTAGCCGGCTGTCCTTACAACGAACATATCAGCAAACGGTAAGATTCGTAGGATGTTTTTTAATAGAAACCGAAATCTTTTTCCTCGACTAGACTTACAGGAAACGCAGCTTGGAAAGCTGCCCCAACGTTTCAGGAATGGGACCGGTAAAACTGTTCATGTACAGGTCCAGACTCTCCAAATTAGTTAGGTCTCCGAGTTCATCTGGAACTGCCCCGCTGATGTTGTTGTTGTACAACGCTCTGTAAAAATATGATCAAGAATCTTTACACTAACACTCAAGATTATGCAATGGTTGGAAATAAGATACGAAAACGAGCCGAAGCAAACACCAAACAAGGCTCACAGGTACTTCAAATTCTTCAATACGCCGAGCCCTGGGACTAATTCACCAGACAAAGCAGAGTTCCCTAGATCACTGAAGGCAGAGGCGAACGAAGCAAGATTAGACCAACGAGACGAGGGGCAGTACGTAGGAACAGTTTCTTACAGTCTGTTCACGATGAAGTCATCGTTGCAGGTGACGTGGAACCAAGTGCACGGGTTGACATGGGTCGAGTCCCAGGTTCTGAGCTCGTTGTTCGGATCTTGTAAGTTTGTCTTAAGGCTTTGCAAGGCGTCACCTATGCAGACAAAACATGAAGTAGAAACAAGATATAACAGACAACCCAAAAGAAAACACCAAATAAAGAAGAAAGAAAACAGACTTTCCATATTAGCAGAAACATGCACCACCAACAAGAACAACCAAACCACACTCCATCTCTCCATCAACTTCTTCATCATCACCACCACATATACATACAAGAAACTGTATCTATAGCTGAAACACAGAAGCCATTATCCCTCAATCAGTCCAAAGCTTTGATTTTTTTTAGTCTTATACTTTTTCAACACTTTTGATAGAGCTTCTCCATATTGGAGTTATATTAGTGTCATATGATATCATTGCCTTCATCAATTTTAACTTCCTTTATTACAAGCAAATCATTTTCAATTGCATACTCCAATCGTATGAAAAAGTAAAAGGAGGAAGCAGGAAAGATATGGATAAAAAGACACGAGAAAAAGAAAAACAGTGGGAAAAAGGGAAAATTGATTAGAGGTTAGCTAGAATTCAGGAAGCTTATGTGCAGTTTGGTTTTCATATTTACTCTTTTCTTGTTATATATGTCAAGATTAAATTGCATGTAACGATTATTCATTTCACTTTAATATGTTCAACTAATTTAATCATGGATATAGTCTAATTTAACTTATTTCAAATCAGATTTAAATATTATCTTGTTCGACGAATTGAACGTTAAGTTTAATGGAGCCAGGTAGTACCATTTTATCTTCTATATTAATTCCAGCTCTTTCCCATTCACTTTGTGAACTTCTTTTTATTTGTTTTTCAAGTATTCTCCTTTACGACTTCAATTATAACGTGGGACAATTCTTTGGATACTTTAATAATAAAGCTTTTTTCCCCTTCACTTTGTGACTCTTTTTTTTATTAATTTTTGGAAAATTTTATGACTGAAATCGTTACGTGGGACAACTCTTTTGATACTTTATGAATAAAGCTTTAAGAAATATTTTAGTTAAATTAGTGGAACGATAAATGAAAATGTGATGGGGCAACGCACAATAGAGCAAGTAGATAGGGTAGGGTAATACAGTGCAAAATTATTTATAATATACAACGTTGATGAAAAAACAAGATCACATGATTCACATATAATGATTTATATATAACACTATACACATTTACTTTTCCTAATAAATTATACATTAAGTACATACTTTTCACCCCTTTCTTCATAACCACTTTGTTCATAAACTCATATTCAAAATTAAAGATGCCAGATTTCTGAACCAAACAGGGAAATTGATTATTCCAAACCATCACATACTGATACTATGTTTATGTTTCAGACAAATTAGGAAATCTATAAGAGTCTTAAAATTTTATTTATTTTAATTAGGGCTAATAGTCATAAAATACACAAACTATAACCCAATTCATCTTTACCACCAGATTTGAATGTGGTGAGAAATGCATGAAGTTCTTAGTATGTAGGAGTGCAATTTAATTCATCACACACCACTGCCTAAATTCTAGTGGCAAAATATAAATGTCTCACTTAGACTTGGGCTCATGTTACTTGAATGACTTCCTTATTACATTCGTTTTAAGAAAATGATACTCTAATAAATAGTTAAACAGTAGAAATAGTAACGTAAGAAAGATAAGAGTCTATATTATTATCTCTCTTACATTAATATCTCTCCCCTTTAACTATTTTTTATTTTAAAAAATGACTGTGAAAAACAAATGGCCCAAGTAACGTGGGACGGGGAGTATGAGAGATATCAGCCTAAAAAGTAAAATTAATGAATAAAAACATTTTTTTCATGCAACCCATTAACTTGTCACCATCTTTCAGTTTTTTTCTTTAAATTAGGGCGTCCATTACAAAAGTAGTATACTATGCAAACCATTTCACAAAAAATAAAATTATGAAGGGCTCTTAGCTTGGACCGGACAAGTCGACCGCGTGTAAATATTCGGTCGAGTAGGCGATCCAATCAGAAGTCGGGTGAGGACCGAGTTTGACCTATTGCCTATGCAGGGGCGGAGCCAGAACATTGTACAAGAGGGGGCAAAAATATATATATATATACAAATAAATGAATAAACATAAAACAAAAAGATACTAAAATATATTAAGCATGCTCTATTGTGGGCACTATCTGGACCTCCAACGTGCTCTATTGTGGGCACTATCTGGACCTCCAACGTGCTCGTTGAATTTTTCTTTTTTCTTCCAATTAGTATATCCATCTGATACAAACACTTCACCACTTGATTGTGCTCTAGAATTTGGCCTATAAAGATAGCAACACAAGCAAAATGCAGCATCTTTTGAAACACTATATTCCAACCAATTTCCATGTTCCTCAAACCATTTTGGAACAAAGCGTCGATATATGTTGCCAATTTTTTTCTGAGGAAAATCGTGTCCCTTCGGTTGACACGGGCCTTGTTGCAGATAATGTCTTCTAATTCTATCACGGTCATTAGGATGATAACTGAAAATATTCTTTCTAAGCCCGGGATCAGAAGGAAGGCCTTCCAAATTGATTTCCACATGTCTTCTTTTAGAGTGATCATCACTTGCTCCTTCTCCAATTGATGGTATTCCTTCTACTATTAAATTCTTTCTTTTGAGAAATTTCTCCATCTGTTATTTGAAAATCAAATTTTAAAATTGATTTAGTCATAGGTTTAATCAAATGATGAATATTACTAATAACTAACTCTCTAATAGAGAACATGAAAAGTTAAAGAATTTAGGATTGTATTTGTACACTGTACAGTATACACAAATATGATAAAGTATGATAAATTAGAGACAGTAATTCAATAAGATTTACAGCATAACCACACATAAATTTATCCGCATAAACAACATTCCTACAATGATCACTCAGATTTGTTACCACAAATAATTTACACAGACTCGGATTAGATCAACAGGAAATCTCAATCTCTAAATTTCACAAAATTATAAGGAGGATGAAAAAAAAAATTCAACCAGCACTATTATTGCAGATCAACTGATCAATGATTAAACTAAGAGATGACATTTTATTATATTAAATATATATACCTCCTCGCCTCTCGGCTTCTTCTCCAGCAGCTGAGCAGCTTCTCCTCCACTCCCACAATCCAGCAGCGGCGGACGACGGGCCAATCTCTATTTGGATTTAGATTGAATGAATTTCGTTTCCTCCGAGAGCCAAGTCACAACCTGCAAGAACTTTGTATAGGATTGTGATATTTTCTTTTGTATACCTTTCTTCTCATTTTTCTCTGCAAGTTCAACTGTTCAAGAGCAGATAGAGAGACACGTTTGCTTCTTCAACACTCAAAATGACTTTTTATCTTCCATCTAAGAGTGTCCACAATGGGGGAGCCGCGGCCCGTGGCCTTCACGCGGCCCCCCATTGCAGAGAGCCGAGAGCCGGGGCCCTGAGGCGAGAGATGAGGCTGAGCCGCGGCTGAGCCGTGTGAGCCGCGGCCCTCCACTGCAGCGGGCCGCGAAACGCGGCTGGGCCGCCGAAATTTTTTTTTTTTTTTTTTTCGAAAATTATTTTATAAAAATACACTCCCTCCCATTTCCATTTTTCCACATCTTTGTACACTTCCATTTCCTTCATTTTCACTTTCAAACACAACAAAAAATGCAAGGTGGAGATGGTAATTCCCCGGGGTATGGAGACTCGGGATACGGCAACTTCCCCAATCAGACGTGGAGTCCGCAATCGCCCCAATTCCGGGTCCAGCCATCCCAGCAGAGGAACTTGGTTCGCCAACCATCGGGGTTCGGTGACTACCGACCGAATATGGACGCGATCAACAACCCGTCCCAGCACTTCCAATCCTCTCAATTCCAATCCTCCCAATTCCAATACTCTCAGTCTCCTCTGTCTGAATCTGATAGATTCACATGGGAACAATTGATGGGTACACCGGAGACCCCGACATCCGGTAGTGTGGAGATGGAGGCCCCCACCGGGGGTCGCCGAACCGGCGGTGGTGGGGGGCGAGGCAGTCACGACGAATCCGGTCATCGGCACGGATCAGACCGACATTTGCTTCTGGAGGCGCGTCCTGACGGTGTACAACAGCTTCAAACCAGAAGGCAGTGCCTCCCGTGATGAAGGCCAAATCCAGAAGAAGTTCGGCCGGATCAGTAGAGCTGTGAAGAGGTTCAGGAACATTTACGAGAGACAGCTCCAGAATGCCGAAAGCGGCCGCAGCGAAGCCGACGTACGGGCGTTATCGTATCAGTTGTTTAATACTGAAAACTGGCCCAAGTTCACCTACTGGAATGAATACATGCTTCTCCGAGACTCCCCTCAATTCAAGGCGATTTGCGACGATGAGACCGGTCATACTGGGAAGCGGACAAAAACCGGGGCCGACGGCACCTACAGCAGTGGTACCGACTCACGTGCATTCGACCTGAATGACGATGTGAGAGATGAGCCCCCCTCGACAATGTCGAGGCGCCAGCGCCCGCAAGGCCAACAATCCGCCATCCGGGAAGCTAGATCCGCTTCCCAAGTCTCTCGGGCGAGCGCGACGACAGCGCACCCTTCAACACCGACCGCGGCGTTGACTCAAACACTGGAGGTGCAGATGATGAAGCAACTCCAGGATAACTTGTGCTTGTACGATAAGTCGACGGACCCCATCACCAAGATGATGTACTACGACCTCATTCTTAGGTTGAGGTCGAAGTTGGGCTTCCCCGCTGGGTCGGCGACGGGCGAAGCAAGCGGCAGTGGGGCCGGTGTCGGCGGCGGTGGCGGTGAAGGAGGTGAAGAAGATGTGCCGGATTCCGATGACGCAACCGAGTAGGTAGCGGTGGCGTTTTTTTAATCTTTTTATGTTGTGTTTTTTAAAAATTTTCGTTGTAGAATTTTCCCCTATCAAAAATACGACGAAAATTTATCTATAATTCGTAACTTTATTAAATCATGTTTGATCCACAAATTATTAGTCTACAAAAAAATTAATATAGTTAAATTAAAAAATAGCATTAACCAAAAAGAAAATAAATTAAATTTTTTTTAGAGGGCCACATTTGGTGGCCCTTGTTATTTTTTACATTTGGTGGCCCTTGTTAGTTAATATTGATTTTTACCATTGTGAAGGCCACAAGAGAGCCACGAATGGTGGCCGGGCCACATTTGGTGGCCTTTGAAGGCCACCATTGTGGACACTCTAAAAAACAACCAAGTTTTATTAAATATTATTTAAAATACA
Organism: Salvia splendens; assembly: GCF_004379255.2. NCBI lineage: Eukaryota > Viridiplantae > Streptophyta > Magnoliopsida > Lamiales > Lamiaceae > Salvia > Salvia splendens. The sequence goes on along the minus strand of NC_056033.1, from coordinate 41,289,169 downwards.
TGTTTGACTTCCGTTTTTTTTTCAAGGTGGGGCAATAAAGATTTTTCTGTTAACATACTAAGGGGGCAAAGCTTTACATAATACACATTTTATAATAATATTATACCTATACCTATGTATAAATGAAATGGTGAGGTGGGGCAATTGCCCCTGGTCTATATGCAATAGATCCGCCCCTGCCGTTAACACTAAAATTTCAGAATAGAAGCAATATTTTTTTTTCCTCGACTAGACTTACTACAGGCGCCGTAGTTTGGAAAGTCTCCCCAACGTTTCAGGAATGGGACCGGTGAAGTTCTATTCATGTACAGGCCTAGGCTCTCCAAGTTACTCAGATTTCCGAGATCATCGGGAACTGTCCAGCTGATGTTGTTGTTGTACAACTCTCTGTAAAAATATGATCAGGAATCTCTACACTAACACACCAGATTATGCATTGATTGGAAATAAGATACGAAACCGAGCGGAAGCAAACGCAAAACAAAGGGCATGTCAGCTACTTCAAATTCTTCAATAGGCCGAGCTGTGGGACTAACTGACCAGATAAAGCCAAATTCCCTAGATCACTTCAGGCAGAGTCGAACGCAGCAAGATTAGACCAACGCTCAGACAAGCACGAGACGAAGGGTAGTAGGAAGAACAGATTCTCAGAGTCTTTCCACAATGAAATCGTTGTTGCAGATGACGTGAAACCAAGTGCACGGGTTGGCATGGCTCGAGTCCCAGGGTTTGAGCTCGTTGTTCGGATCTTGTAAGTTTGTCCTAAGGCTATGCAAGACATCACCTGTTCAGACAAACATGAAATAGAAACAAGATATAGAAGGCAAAATCCAAAACAAAACACACAATATATTAGGTAAATAAGAAGATGAAAGAATACAAACTTTCAATATTAGCAGAAATATGCACCACCAAGATCAACCAAACCACACTCCATCTCACCATCAACTTCTTCATCATCACCACATATACATACAAGAAACTGTATCTATAGCTAAAACCCACAGCACCTCAGATTCAAATGATTTGGCAATGCAATTCCATTAAATAATCAGGCAGTAATTAGCTAACTTTTTTTATCAATGTTTTATTAGATTAATTAAGTGATTAATATTTTATTTATTTTACAGTTCATTCACCGAAAATACTTATATTTACATTTGATTAAAATAAATATAATACAATAAAAGCAGTGATAATATAAAAATGGTGCTGTAACGATATACTAATAAGCTAAATCAATCCTAACTACATTAACAATGATACTTAAAAATGCTTTAATTTCGCTTTGTTGCATCGATCTTAGTCAGAGTTACATAGTTAGAATTCAGGAAGCTTATGTTCAGTTTGGCTTTCATATTTATTCTTTTCTTTTGTTTGTTTACATTTTATCGCTCTATATATAAAAATGTATCTCAACCCGTTTGCATATATTAAGATTAAAATTTATCTCACGACTATCCTTTTCACTTTTACATGTTCAACTAATTTAATTTAATTCATATCAGTTCTTATCATGATCATATCTCCCGAATCAAATGATAACTTTAATTTTCCACCTAACTTTATGCCCTTCTTTTTGTTTATTTAGAAGTATTCTCTTTATGACTTAAATTGTTACGTGGCACAATTCTTTGGATACTTTAAGTAATGCTTTTACCCTTCACATTGTGACCTTTTTATTTGTTTCTGTAATATATTATGACTTAAATCGTTACGTGGGATAATTCTATTGAAAGATTTATGAATTAAAGATTTAAGAAATATTTATATAGAAATATAATTAAATGCAACTCTAAATATTGTATAGAATTCAAATTTTCTAGTTATATATATGAGTAGAAAGACAAATGCAGATGTGATGAGCCGAAGTGCAACGCACAATAAAGTAGGTAGGGTAATTAATACGATGCAAATTCTTTATACGAATATATAAAGGACAAATAACGTTGATGAAAATCAAGATCACATGAGTCACATATGATAATTTATAATATAATAAGACCATACACCTTTACTTTCCTATTAAATACTGTGGAGTACATACTTTAACCCCTTTCGGAAAACCTACTTTGTTAATAATCGGAAAAACTAGTGGGAAGGATTTGTAAATTAATCTCAGAATTTGACTCAGTAGTGGTGCGCCATGTGCATTGTGAGGAGAATTTTGCGGCGGACTTCTTATTACACATGCCTACAGCTTTGCTCGGAGGGTGCATGCTTTGGATCAACCACCACCAGATCTTAATATTTAGCTTGATAGATTAAGCATTTCATATTGTTGTTAGTTTATTTTCAACTCAGACCTAGCCTGCTTCTTTTACCAAAAAAATAGGGAAATTAATTATCCAAGCCATGATCACAATTCACATAATATGTTCCAAAAAATAAGGTATAATTTTGAAGGGAACATTTCTTACACGTAACTAGAGTTGAATTGTAATTAAAACTTTATGGAATTTAATTGAAAGAAATTATAATTTAATTCCAATCCTACGTTTCGGTAAAATAGAGCAATTGGCATGAAATTGAATTTAGGGGTAATTTTCATAAAATTTGAACATTTTTTAAATCTTTGGACAGCTTGTTCTTGCAAATCCTGGGCCAACTGTGATGGATAAATTACATGCATCCGATGTGGCAGATTTGTTTGGTGAAGATAGGATTTTTCTGACAGTGGCTGATGCAGTTCAGACATGTTCATCCAAGTTTAGTGACGAAGTCTAGTGGGAGTGAAAATTTGTGAGACTATTCTTGGGTGTAACTAGGGTGGAAGAAGTGAAAATTTCGGTTAACCGAAAATTCTGATTTACGAATTTGAATTTTGGTTTATCCAACTTAAAATTCTGATTAACCCAAAACGAATAGAAAACCAAAAGCATATCAAGAAGTTAAATTAATTTACGAATTAGAGTTTTGGTTGTTTTTTTAATTGAAAATTCCTATTAATCGAAAACGAATAGGAAACCAAAAGTATATCAAGAAACGAAATTAAGATTTACGAGGTCAAGATGTTTGACTTTTTTCTACTAAAAATTCTAGTATGAATGAATGATTTGTAGTATGAAAAGTGGGCAGATTTGATAAATTTAAGTCAAGGATAATTCTTTTGTAACAATACATAATAACACACTAAAATATTTAATTGTGTAAATTACCGAGCTAAAAAAAATAATTTTACTTTGGAGTTAAAAAACTTATTGTGTGCTTTTTAAAAAAAATTAAAATTGATATGTATTTCTATTTAAGAATTGTAATACTCAAATATTGAGAAACTCATAAATATTAGAGATTGCGAATAGCAACGCCGCAGAATCGATGGCTGGGCAATCTTCATTTCGTTGTGTTTTTTTGTCAATTGCAACGCTGCGCCTGCGCTTCTCTCGGAAAATTTCTTTTTTTGTTAATGGGTGTTAATAGAATTCCAATTTAATGAAGAGCATTAGATATATTCCGGCTCAGTGAGTGACGCATAACAGTTGTGCGTCGTTATTAATGAAACGCACAACAGTTATGCGTCTTTAGGGAACGACGCACAAAGGTTATGCGTCTTTAAAGAATGACGCACAAAGGTTATGCGTCTTTAAATGACGCACAAAGGTTATGCGTCGTTAATGAATGACGCATAAGGGATATGCGTCGTTTAAGAATGACGCATAAGAGTTATACGTCTATAAATCGGGCTTAAGAGGGCAGAAAGCTCCCAATTCACAGACAGAAGCAGCGGAGCAGCGCGAAGAGGCGATTTTCTCGACGATTTTCGGCGATTGGAGACGTTTTCCGACAGATTTCAACCAACTCCAAACATATTTCGGTAATTGTCCTTCCATTTGGCTACATTAATTAATTATTGCTTAATTTGTGGAGCTTTTCCCTAATTTAGCAAAGTTAGGGTTTATAATGAAATTGAAGAATTTATGGTCGATTTTTGTTATTGTGTTGCTTATTTGTGTTGTTTTGTTGCGTATTTGTGTGTTTCACATGTATGTACGGTCAATTGTAGAAGTTAGTGGTTCAATTTGACATTGTATACACTAAGTGTAGAAAATAGATATATTCTTGTGCAAAAATGCAAACATTGTAGTTATCTAATGCTAGTATATATTGTGCAAAATTGTAACATTGAAGTTATATAATGCTAGTATCTGGGTGAATGTTTTGAAGTAGATGGCATCTGCAAGTTCCGAACAACAGTTATGTTATGGAACTGAGGATCCATCACTACTGTTTCATCAGAACGAACACATTTCAGCCTCCTTGTTGGCGAATGGCACAGCAAATGTGTTGAGAGTTCGTAGGACGGAGAGTAAGGTTTGGGCATTGCCAATACATGAAAATGTGATGTATTGGCTTGATGTATGGGGGTTCAGAGGCGTGGTGCAATGTGGAAGGCCGATGAGGATGGACAATGAGCTAATAACTGCCTTGATCGAGCGCTGGAGGCCTGAGACACACTGTTTCCACCTTCCAGTTGGTGAGGTTACTGTAACCTTACAGGATGTGCAAAGCCTGTGGGGTTTGAGAGCAGACGGGCGTGTTTTCACTGGCCGTGACTACCCTGTTGGATTTGAAGATTGGCCAAGCAAGTGTAGAGATTTATTGGGATGGATACCTGACGCAGAAACAGAAACGAAGCACGGTGGTTTGTTGATGACGTCTCTGATCCACCAAGCGACGATGTCGTTGGGTGATGGGCTGCCTGAGTATGCTTACATCCAAAGAGCACGTATACATGCTCTGATCTTGTTAGGGGGGCTTATTTTACCGGACACCACAGGGTGCAAGGTCCCCTTTATGTGGTTAAATGCCTTAGACGATCCGGAAGATGTGGCTAATATCAGTTGGGGTAGTGCTGCTTTAGCATACCTGTATCATTATTTGTGCGAGGCTTCTGTAGGCAGACAGAGAAGAGATGTGGGTGGACCTATGGTTCTCTTGCAGCTGTGGGCGTGGGAAAGAATGCCTACATTGAGGCCATCCTTCTTGATATCGCCTATGCACACGCCGTATACCCCGTGTGGAGCCAAGTAATGTTTTTGTTTAAATTAACTCACATAATTATGTATTTTGTTGATAACTTTTGACATTAATATTATGTATAGGTGGCACGGAGTTACTGAAATTGGAAATGCTCCCCGACATTCAGTAGCTCATTATCGTGATCAGTTATCACTGATTCGTCCTGGCCAGGTGAAATTTATTTGTGTTGTCTTAGTTAATGAATTTACTTACTATAGTATGAAATTAATCGTGGTTTTTATTTTATTTGTTTGTAGTTTGTGTGGACACCCTATGCAGACTGTATCCTCCTTGAGCACTGCATTGATTCGACTGCATAGTACTTGTGCGATACTTATTTGGTGTGCTGATCATTTGTCGAGGCACACGAGGCTGGATGCGTTTGCGACAATTTAACCGCTACCAGCGTATTCCTCAGTACTGTGATAGGATGCTACATAGCTCCGGCCATTTGAGTAAAAGTCACCGCCGTGGGAGGAAGGGCGCTGATTGGGCTAAGGTACATAAGTTCTTCATTGATGAATGGGACTTGCGCCACGACAGGTTCCAAGCAACTTTTGACCATGCAACGGCGACAATGGATGGTCGCATTAATCCGGGCTATATGGCGTGGTACAATAGGATCACCGTGTCGTACCTAGTTCAACCTGGGACACAGTCAACTGAAGGGATGAACGAGGCAGCCCCTTCTAATTTATTGGCGGTATGTGATGTTTTTGTATATAAAAATGTGTTTAGTTTAAAGTTTGTATTGCTCACCGTGGTATGATGTCATTTGTATTTGTGTTATCTAGGTTGAGACCCTTCAGGGGATATGGCATTTGACCTCTGAACATGACACAGAACCTCGGTTACGACAAATTCGAGAAATGGATGCTTCGGCACTTCGTGCGATGAACCATGCTGATGCGATGGAGTATCCATCTTCTCAACGGCGAAATGTGGTCATGCCGCCACGCCCACCAACTTCTCTCCGTCATGGACAGCCGGGTGTCCGGACGGGTGGGCACGGGATTACACGACAGCATAGGTTGTCGCAGCAGCAGCAGCCGCAACCTGAGTATGCGGTACCAGAGCCCTTGAGTCCGGAGTACGATCCACCAGGATGGTCTCAGTTGAGTGGTGCAAGCCACGAGCCCTCGCAATGGGGAGCACGCGCGTCATGTGATTCATTCTTTGGCGGTGTGTCTGATTGGGATGCAGCTCAACCAGGACGTGATACGTACTTTCAGAATTATCAATTTATGGATCCTGTGAGGGAAGAAGAGGGTCAAGAAGAAGAGGGTCAGGAAGAAGAGGGCGGGGAAGAAGAGGGCGGGGAGGAACATGACGAAGTAATATTCCGACCACCGACCGCGGGATCCTCACGACCATCAACTTCCATATAATGGCCTTCACATTAGGGCCCTTGTGCTTCTTCAACACATTTGCCCTCACATGAAGCAAACAAAATTTGTAGTGTACCCTTGTCATGATTTCAGACTCCATTGCATTCAAGAGTCCTTTATGTCTATCTGATATAATGCACACCTCCCTCTCGTATTTCACGACATGAGTTCTGACATGATCCAAAAACCACGACCAACTGTCATTGGTTTCTTCATCCACCACAGCATATGCAATAGGCAAGCATGTCTTGTTAGCATCAAAACCACAAGCAACAAGCAACTTACCTTTAAATCTTCCTCGGAGGTGAGTCCCGTCCACTGTTAACACCGGTGCGGCCTTCTGGAACGCATGTATTGCAGGCCCAAATGCCCAGAAAACATAGTTGAACATCATTGTACGCCTCTGACTCAACAGATCGTTATGCTTCCACTCAACAATTGTGCCCATATTCTGTGACTGGAGTTCAAACATGTAGCTTGGCAACTGCCTAAATGATTCCTCCCATCCACCGTATACAAACTCTATAGCCTTTCTCTTTGCATACCACGCCTTCTTATAACTGATTAACACACCAAATCTGTCTTGAACATCAACTATTATTGAGAAGACCTTGAAATCGGCACATTGTCGCACATGATGTCGAATCAACAGAGCTATCATTGGGGATGAAAAGTTAGCATGATCTCTATTAGCACGATGGCCTATACAAGTATGTCGATCCTTCCACTTCCTAACATCCCACATATCGTCATGCGACCTTTGTGTAACTGAAACCTCCCACTTACATTCCCTCGCCTTTTCAGCGTCGGTGGTGCTGATGATGCCTGCCCCTGTTACTGTCGTTCCTGCTGGAAATTTGCATACAGCATGCCACCTTCTTAATTTGCTCTCGACAACCTTAAACTGTTTTTCATTCCACAAACTCCACATAGTTATAGCAGTCTTCACGTGTAGCTTGGAATCAAATTTTGTTCCCAACACAATCCGATGCGGCTCATTCTCATTCCAATACAAAAGGCTGTGTTCATTGCCACCAACATCATCCGATACTCCAGACGGAAGACTTGGTAATTCATGAAAGAATCTAAACCCACTAGGATTGTATTTCGGAAGTGGTTGTTCACCTTGCATAACAGGTTTACATGGTACTATCTCATCATCAGAACGACCACCGACATCATCAGCACCATCACCATCACTGAGATCAGGGTCTGGCTCTATCTCAGATAGTGGCCTTGGCTCATCAAGATCATCTGCAACTTCTACCTCATCATTCAATCCAACACCAACATCAGCAACATCTACAACATCTACAACATCTATCTGCTTATTCATACTTCGATCAAAGCTCATTTGGTCCACCCTCGCAGATGATCCAATACCACAGTCAAAACTCATTTGTTCAAACCTCGCAGATGATCCAATACCATAATCAACAACTGGTGGGATTTCTGAACTCCTCACAGGTGAATACTCAACAAATAATTCAATACACCCACTTAAATTTTGAGCATTGTTGAACATAAACATCACACTTTCATCATTGCAAATCACAGAACATGTATAACCCATACCGGAAGCAAAGACTATACATTGTCTCCATAATAATTCAATTGTGTGTTGGTTCATATCTATTCTCATCGCATCACATATCATTGCTACCAATTCAGCATACGAAACACATGAATTTAATATGATGGAGCTCCTCGCACGAGGTGGTTCATAACCAATACTCATATGTGGTAGTTGAACTACTCTAACACCCCAATACAAACTCACAAATACTTGCATGATTTCTGCATCAAAAACATTTAAAACAACAACAACTATGGACATTTTTCCAACAAGCCCTAATTTAATAAATTGGGTAAAACTAACAAATGAAAGCAAAATAAACATGAATAATGAAGCATGTAGCTAAATTGATGAACAAATTACCGTATCTTATGTAGAAATCGTTTAAATCACCAGAAATCGTCGGAAATCGTCGGAACTCGAGAGAGAAATTGAAAGTGTAAGTCTGTGTTGTGCTACTGTCTTCGTGGTGTTAAAAACAGACTTAACGACGCACAACCATTATGCGTCATTAAGGAGTGACGCATAATGGTTATGCGTCTCTTAACGACGCATAATGGTTGTGCGTCTTACTTTAACGATGCATAACAGTAGTGCGTTTCATTAATAACGACGCACAACCGTTATGTGTCACTCCTCCATTCAGAATAAATCTAATCTCCTTCATTAAAATGGAATTCCATTACTCGGCTGGAACAAAAGAAGAAAGACCTCCGCTTCTCTCCAGCGTTTAGTCTTGCCCAAGTTCTCGACCCCATTTTACAGAAGTCTCTCTCTCCTCTTCTCCACTTCTCACAAGTCTGCTTCCATTCGCCCACTCGCCACCGCCAAAGGTAACCTCAGCTCACGCCACCCGTTTCACGAAAATTGTCTCTTTGATTAAGTAGAGTGAAAAAATTGAATCTTGTAATGCCCCAGTATGGACTTGGATAAAGAGGAAAATACGAAAACGTTAGTTGATAACTTATCTTTGAATTATGTCGTTTCTTTGCTGAAATGTTTGGTAGTCAGTCAAGGCAATAAAAATTGGAATCTATGTTTACATGAATATTTGATTGGTTGATAAAATTTGATTGGTAAATGAAGAAGTAGTTTTTCTTGATTATGAAGCCATTGTTTTTTAATTTTGTAAAAGAAAATTATGAAAGAGAACACATTAGTAGCGAACAAAGATGAGAGGTTAGGGGATGGAGAAGTGAGCTGTGCAGAGCCAGTTCCGAGTTCGAGCACAATTGCTGCGATTGTGACTTCGTTGGGTGGGCCACCTGGTGCGGTGGGGATAGTTAGGTTGTCTGGTCCTTCAGCAGTCTCTATAGCTGGGGAAGTTTTTAGACCAATGTGAAGAAAGAGGAGGAAGGGTGTTCGTTGGTGGCCTAATAGCCATGTTGTTGAGTACGGTGAGGTTTTGGATTCTCATGGCAACGTCATTGATGAGGTACACCTCGTGTTTTGGTATCTATATACTGAGGGCATGTGTGGGCGTGGATTAGTCCTACTTTTGTTATGATATGAGTGTGTTTTATTTTTTCCAACTAGGTTCTGGTAGTTCCCATGTTGGCCCCAAAATCTTACACTCGTGAGGATGTGATTGAGCTTCAGTGCCATGGTAGTGAAGTGTGTCTGCAACGTGTGTTAAGGGCTTGCCTAGATGCTGGAGCTAGGCTTGCGGAACCAGGTCAAATTCTGTTTTCATTCTATCTTAATTTTTATCTCGACTAACTATGATCTGTCGCTATATCCTTGATAATTCACTGGTTTGGTTGCAATTGGACCAAGCCAGTTGTGTCACTTTCTTGATGTTATGACTGGAGTTGATATTATTCCTTTGGTATCTCAGGCGAATCCACTCTACGGGATTTTCTAAATGACCGTCTCGATCTTTCTCAAGCTGAGAATGTGGGAAAACTTGTAACATCCAAGTCGATGGCTGCAGCAGATGCTGCATTAGCAGATTACATGTAACGTTTCATATTTCATAGAATCTCTTTAGTTAATTTGGTTGAACTAATGATTTTGGATCGTCGTCCTTTAAGTAGAGGCTCGTCAATAGTCATGGTTGACATCTGACACCTTTGAATTGTTAAAACTCTTAAATCTTGTCCCACATCGACTTGGTGATGATCCTAGCTCCTCTATATAAGCGTGGTTAACCCTCCCACATCTTCTCTTCTCTATCCACGTGATGGAAGTCCGATGTGTCATTCCGGCCTACACGTGAAGGGGCGTGTTAAAACTCTTAAATCTTGTCTCACATCGACTTGGTAATGATCCGATCCTAGCTCCTCTATATAAGTGTGGATAACCCTCCCACATCTTCTCTTGTCTACCCACGTGATGGAATTCCGATGTGTCACCCTCCCACATCTTCTCTATGTGTCACCCTCCCACATCTTCTCTTGTCTACCCACATGATGGAAGTCCGATGTGTCATTCCGGCCCACACGTGAGGGGGCATGTTAAAACTCTTAAATCTTGTCCCACATCGACTTGGTGATGACCCTAGCTCCTCTATATAAGTGGAAGTCCGATGTGTCATTCCGGCCCACACGTGAGGGGGCGTGTTAAAACTCTTAAATTTTATCCCACATCGACTTGGTGATGATCCTAGCTCCTCTATATAAGTGTATCCTAGCTCCTCTATATAAGTGGAAGTCCGATGTGTCATTCCGGCCACACGTGAGGAGGCGTGTTAAAACTTTTAAATCTTGTCCCACACCGACTTGGTATCCACCCTCCCCCATCGACTTGGTGATGATCCTAGCTCCTCTATATAAGTGTGGATTACCCTCCTCTATATAAGTGTGGATAACCCTCCCCCTTATAACCCCTTTTAAGGGGTAAGTGGCTCATTTCTAATATGAATTTGCATATCCTGTTACAGGGAGGTAAGTGGCTCATTTCTAATAAGAATTTTCATATCCTGTTACAGGGAGGCTTCTCTTTCATGGTCAAATCATTAAGAGCTCAATGCATTGAGTTACTTACGGAGATTGAAGCCCGTCTAGATTTCGATGACGAGATGACACCCCTTGACATTAACTTAGTTACCGATAGGATACATAAGATGCTGCAAGAAGTAGATGATGCTCTGGAAACTGCCAATTATGACAAGCTTCTGCAGTCGGGAGTTCAGGTATTACATGGAATATAATAACCCGGATAATTTTAATTTTCACACGAAGAAATTGCTCAATAATCATAACATGACATTGTTCACTGATCTTGTTCAGATTGCTATTGTTGGCCGACCTAATGTTGGAAAATCGAGCCTTCGTAATGCTTGGAGCAAGGTATGATTCAGAGGCTTATTTTTTTGACATTCAATCTTATTCTTCTTTTCAGTGATAGAAATTGATGAAAACTGTGAATGCACTAGACTTTATCCCTTTATGGTCGTTTCTCTACTATGCCTGATCATGTAACGGTACATAAATTTTAGCATGCAGAGTGATCGAGCAATTGTTACCAATATTGCAGAGTGAAAACAGTTGTGATGTTACCTATCAGCTTGATTTGTATAATTTTCTTTCACTCCTTTATGAGTCTAATATATTGAGTTAAGCAGTATATTCTTGAAGAGTTCATTGTGTTTCCCTGGTTAAGAATCCCTCATATTACGAAGATTTACATGCGTTTTATGTCCTTCTGTGTTACTATTATTTAATATCGTTAGACACTCTGGTGTATTCATTTGTTCTGTACTCTGTTTATTTAAGGTGTTGAGAGATCCGAAGCAGTTGCTATGGGTGCCGATGTCATTGTTATGACAGTAAGTGCGGCTGAGGGGTGGACTTCCGAGGATGACAGACTTCTTGAGAGAATTCATAGCAATAAGGTATCGAGAACTCTCTCTCTCTCTCTATTTGGTGTGTCGATAGTGTTTCTTGAATTAGTATTTTACATAGACTAACATTCTTTCACGCTGCACGTATGCTTATTGTTTCTTTTCCCCTCGTAAATACAGATCGCAACTTCATCGACTTCTCCAGTGGTTCTTGTGGTCAATAAAATCGACTGTGCTTCATCTTGTGCGTTGCGTAGACACTCTCTCAAGATCTTTCAGCAAGTACGTCTTCACCTGTGTCGTGACTGGTAAAGGGATCTCCGACTTGGAATCTGCAGTCGTAGAGCTAGTTGGTCTGAACAAGATCCCTGCTGGGGGTCGGAAATGGACAGTAAATCAGGTTGGTTTTTATCAACAGTTTCATCCTCGTTTGCAACACCATTGTACATTAGTTGGAATCGATTCTTGAAAAAATGGAAGATAAAGAACAACTACAGTCCTTATTAAATGTTAAATTTTGTGGTCATTATCAGAGGCAATGTGAGCAGCTCGTTCGTGCAAGGGAGGCATTTGTGAGGCTGCAGGCGTCTATTGAGGAAGAGATCCCTCTCGATTTTTGGACAATTGATCTCAGAGAAGCAGCCATGGCTCTTGCACAGATAAGCCGAGAAGACATCTCAGAAGAAGTTTTGTCAAATATTTTCGGCAAATTCTGCATCGGTAAATAGTCGAGGTTAATTGTTTTTTCAAAAGAAAATTGAGTATAAGAGACACATCTTTCATTACAAATGCACTTCTTAGTCAGATCAGTTTGTTGGGACACTCCCGACCAGCGCCAATCATGGGGAAGTGCGACCCATGAACAGCCCTACGGTGTGCCCCCTTATGAACAGCCGTCGCCAACACTGCGACAATATTCTTGTTGGGACCCATCAGGACAGCACACAACGGAAGTCGCTGATTCCCGACACGTCTTATATTCTGTTGAGGCAGCTGTTTCTGGAGGAAAACGAACCACTGGGCCTGGTATTAGGCCATATTTGACGTCGTATGGGGAGACGGGTGGTAATAAGGAAGTGGATCACAACAGACTGCCCATTACATGTTCGAAGGTTGATCACGCAGATGACAATGACAGTAGAGCAACAACAAAGGAGCCAGTAGATGAGGTGGGTAGAACTCTCTTATGTGGGAAGACTCTTGGAGCTGAGCCCAAAGCAATCGGGTCGTTGGATTTAAACCTTGCACCCGGGGACCAATTAAAAGAGTTGCCAGGCCTACCACGTGCGAGACTCAAGATAGAGGACGAGCCTTTCAATGAGGAGGAAAATTATGACCATTATGCCATCCCGCAGCAACCTCCGTTGCCTGCTGCTATCTCATGCTCAATGACAAGAATTGTGGTGAGAATTGGATTTGCCTTGGGAAGTGTATTGTTGAGAAAATTTTCCAAGGATTCACTTTATGTTGATAAAAGGAAATTTACATGTGATTCGATAGTTGATGACAATGGATCTGCATTGGCTCGGATACAGCGACCGTGCACATTTACATTTGATCCCGGAGGAGATAAATCGTCAAAGCTTCTTCTTTCAACTCTTCGTTGCTTCGTGGTTCCCACCTTGAGGACAAGGTGGATTTTAACCGTGGGGGAGTTGATACGAGACATTACCATATCTTCCCATATCTTCTATATCTTTTATTTAGTTATCTTTTTGATTCATAGTATCTTTTCCATATCTTTGTTTTCTTATTCAATAAGTTAGGGTAGTAGTATTCTAGTATTATAAATAGGAGAGGATGTTATCATTTTATTCAGTCAATAAATCTATGAAAATATAATTGATGCGAAACATATTTCCTATATTTTTCCCCTTAGACTACACATTTTTATGTAAACTATAACTCATCAAATCGTGTTTTTGTTGTAGTTTAGGATGTTAGAAGCTGGAAGTTCGTCGGAAGTGCTCACTTGAGGAGTCCAGAAAGTTCGCCCGGTCGGGCGATTCTTTACGACATTATTCGCCCGGTCGGGCGTTTCCCCGCGAGCCATCCAGAGTCTTTCGCCCGGTCGGGCGATGTGCTCCTCTATTTTCGCCCGGTCGGGCGATTTCGTAATGCGTAGTGATTCCAGTTTCTTCGCCCGGTCGGGTGACTTTGTGTTTCTAATTCGCCCGGTCGGGCGTTTGGCCCCCCAACCGCAAATGGGCAGTTTTCTTGTCAGTTTTGCTGTGGAGTTGGGGGAATTAAAAGGAGAAGAGAAGGACGAGACAGGCAGGACGGCTGAGGAAGAAATAAGGAGAAGGAAGAAGAGGAAGGGAGGATCCATACTCCATCCCGGAGGAGATCATCCATCATCTAGAGTTGGAGAACACCACGGAGTTCACGGTTCACGGTACTTTTGGTGTAATTCATTTTAGTATGTTTGGCTAGATTTCCTTCGTTGCTCCGAATATGTTGTAGGGTGAATTGTTGGATACTTAGATAATTATTATGGTTTGATTTACGTGTGATTCTTGTTTATGAATTGTTTAATTATTCTACAAATCTTGAGACGTCTAGATAGGTAGAACTTTGTAGCCATTATTCTATTGCCTCTTTAGCATAGATTTTGGTCGTACTCATATGCAAGGAACTCGAGATTTGATACTTGTTCAGGGAGATAATCTCGAGTGGATCGATAGTTTTCTTCTATATTTTTGGTTTAGTGTCTGCTGCGCTTCCGCGTGGGCATTAAGTTAAAATGAGCTAATTATCGTGTTTGACAATCATAGAAGCTAAACTAAAGCTTACTGCGCGACCTAGCAGGAGTGATAGGTTAGTGACTAGAACTTGGGAGACGTGTTCAGCTTTTCCTAGGTATACAATTCTCTTGAAGTGTTCAGCGGATAGGGAGCGTAAAACAAACTTAATCCTCTTAAGCATAGTCTTGATCGTAGTAATCCATCGAAGTATCCCAATTCGTATGCCCAAGACATATAGGAGCAATGATTTCTTCTTATCCTATTTTCTAGTTTTGTATTTTATTTATCTTTGTTTGTTTATCCTTTCTTTATTTTTATCTTTCTCTAATTAAATAACCTACGCCTCCCTGTGGTTCGACACTCTTTTACTACAACTATATCTGTACTCTTGCAGAAAGTTGTAATTTTAGAGCTATTTATTTAAGCTTGTGTGTAAGTAATTCATTGATATAAAAGCTCGAAAATTACACATCAAGTTTTGGCGCCGTTGCCGGGGGAGGCAACTGGTTATTTAATTTAGGATTCTTTTTGTTTTCATTTCTGTATAGTTTTTCTAACTTTTTATTTTCTTGTTTCAGAGTTGTAGCTAGAAGGCTAAGTCGAGCCAACGACTTTAAACAAAGGCGCTAGTTGGGAGGCAACCCAATGAGTTTTTAGTTTTTTTTTTTTTTCTCTTAATAAATCGAGGGTTTTGTTCGCTCAATTCTTTCCTTCGATGTATTTTTATGAATTGAGTATTTTTTGTTTTCTTTTTGTTGTTTTAATTTTTCTTTTTGTAGGAGCAACGTGGAGAAAGGATTCACATTCGAGCTTATGAGGAAGCACACCTACAAAGGAAAATACACCCGCCCTCCCACCCGAATGCACTATGGATATCATGCCAAGTTTGGGGGAGTATTCCTTTCCCTTTACTTTTTATGTTCTTCTTTGCTTGCATTGAGGACAATGAAGCATTCAAGTTTGGGGGGGTTGTGATTGATTTGTTATGCATTATGCACGTTTATTGGGTGTATTTTATGCTAAAGTGTTGTGAATCATGTAATTGACGGGTGCATGCTATATCTTCGGCTTTCTGGTTGGGAATTCGTGCTTGATTTACTTCATCTTTGAAGCTTAGGATGAATGGAATTCGTGCATGAATTTATTTGAAAGAGCATGTTGTGATTACAATCGATTTCTTGAGTTGAGGAGAGTATGAAAATCGCTTGTCTTGTGGAAATTATTTTGGATTGATTTGTTTTATCGAGTTGCGTGCTTGTATTCATTTGTGTCAACGATTTGGGAGGATAAGGCACTAGGATGAACTCCATGGCCAAATGATCACATGTCTAGTCCTACACATGATCCCCTAGAAGCCACTTTGAGCTTAATTTCCTATTTATTGTGTAAACACTTAGCCTATCACTTAGCCAATTAAATAAGCCTCATTTTAGTCTCATCGAAAGACCTTGCTACTATTTGGGTGCTAAATACTAGTTTGAGCTTGGTGGTTGAGTGTTGAGTGTGGGTGGTGAATTGTAGAAGGGTAGACATCTTTTTAGACTTGATGTAATGCATACGTGAAAAGAATGAAGTTCTTGAAAAAAAAAAAAAAAGAGACGACCTCCAAATTTGCAAAAGTCGAGGTCTTATCTAAAAAAAAAAAAAAAAAGAAAAGAAAGAAGAAAAAAAGTTTGTGAAATAAAGTTAGAGCTTCTATTTGGTTGTAAGATGTAATCTTGTCTAGAATGATCTCAAGTTTGGGGGGAGTGAGAGTTTGGTTGTAAATTTTGTTGTTTGATCTTTGGAAGGAAGTGTAGGGGGGAAGAATTTGGCACTCAAATGTGTAGCTTTGAGCTCACTATCCATATTTATCCTACCTCATCCCTAGCCCCATTACAACCTTGAAATAAGACCTTGGACCTTTTCGTTGATGCATTGTGAATGTTTTGTAAATATCTTGGTAGAGTTAATGAAGTTTGATTTGAAATCCGCGAGTCTATGTGATAAGTAATGCTTGACGAGTCAATGATGACGGTTTGAGTGTATGATCACATGTTTGGACTTACTTTGAAATGCACCTTGACTTGAAGTTTCTAGGTTGATAAGTGATGGTTTTCGAGAGTGGGAAATCCTGATTGGAATTGTTGGGGGTTTAGATTTTGTCATTAACGTCCTTACTTGATACTTTCTGATGAAACTTTTTGTGGGTTAGAATTTGTTGAGTTATTGTGCTTAAAGTTCATCTTGCTCGAGGGCGAGCAAGAACTCAAGTTTGGGGGTATTTGATGCGAAACATATTTCCTATATTTTTCTCCTTAGACTACACATTTTTATGTAAACTATAACTCATCAAATCGTGCTTTTGCTGTAGTTTAGGATGTTAGAAGCTGGAAGTTCGTCGGAAGTGCTCACTTGAGGAGTCCAGAAAGTTCGCCCGGTCGGGCGATTCTTTACGACATTATTCGCCCGGTCGGGCGTTTCCCCGCGAGCCATCCAGAGTCTTTCGCCCGGTCGGGCGATGTGCTCCTCTATTTTCGCCCGGTCGGGCGATTTCGTAATGCGTAGTGATTCCAGTTTCTTCGCCCGGTCGGGCGACTTTGGTTTCTAATTCGCCCGGTCGGGCGTTTGGCCCCCCAACCGCAAATGGGCAGTTTCTTGTCAGTTTTGCTGTGGAGTTGGGGGAATTAAAAGGAGAAGAGAAGGACGAGACAGGCAGGACGGCTGAGGAAGAAATAAGGAGAAGGAAGAAGAGGAAGGGAGGATCCATACTCCATCCCGGAGGAGATCATCCATCATCTAGAGTTGGAGAACACCACGGAGTTCACGGTTCACGGTACTTTTGGTGTAATTCATTTTAGTATGTTTGGCTAGATTTCCTTCGTTGCTCCGAATATGTTGTAGGGTGAATGTTGGATACTTAGATAATTATTATGGTTTGATTTACGTGTGATTCTTGTTTATGAATTGTTTAATTATTCTACAAATCTTGAGACGTCTAGATAGGTAGAACTTTGTAGCCATTATTCTATTGCCTCTTTAGCATAGATTTTGGTCGTACTCATATGCAAGGAACTCGAGATTTGATACTTGTTCAGGGAGATAATCTCGAGTGGATCGATAGTTTTCTTCTATATTTTTGGGTTAGTGTCTGCTGCGCTTCCGCGTGGGCATTAAGTTAAAATGAGCTAATTATCGTGTTTGACAATCATAGAAGCTAAACTAAAGCTTACTGCGCGACCTAGCAGGAGTGATAGGTTAGTGACTAGAACTTGGGAGACGTGTTCAGCTTTTCCTAGGTATACAATTCTCTTGAAGTGTTCAGCGGATAGGAGCGTAAAACAAACTTAATCCTCTTAAGCATAGTCTTGATCGTAGTAATCCATCGAAGTATCTCAATTCGTATGCCCAAGACATATAGGAGCATGATTTCTTCTTATCCTATTTTCTAGTTTTTGTATTTTATTTATCTTTGTTTGTTTTATCCTTTCTTTATTTTTATTTTCTCTAATTAAATAACCTACGCCTCCCTGTGGTTCGACACTCTTTTACTACAACTACATCTGTACTCTTGCAGAAAGTTGTATTTTTAGAGCTATTTATTTAAGCTTGTGTGTAAGTAATTCATTGATATAAAAGCTCGAAAATTACACATCAAAATTTGGGCTCAATCGAATTGTCTATCAAGAAACCTCGCTATCCGCTGCCGACGAGAATCTCTCTCGCGCTCAGCATCCCTCCTCCGTCAGCCATCGCCGACCCAAATCTCTGGGAGCTCGACTGCTACGGACTCGTTTCTTGATTGTTTCACGGCTCGAACGAATTAAGGATTTAGGTCCTTAACAGTACCATAGTTATAAAGTGAAGTTTGGATTATGCCGGGATTTGGGCACGGTTTTGACCATCTCTTGTTGAAGAAAATTACCTAGTTCTTTTCACCATTTTCATCATTTTTTAAAGATATTTGACGATATATCCTGAAGCCTGGGGTTTGGAGGTTATTGTGATAGTTGAGCCTAACCTCGATTTTCCAAAGGTGTATTTTTATTTGATATTGAACAGCAATGATTCCCTATTACTCCCACGACTGCAGTGACTCAAACCCC